>NC_134397.1:218674536-219874536 GCF_050003625.1 Haematobia irritans | reverse complement strand
CAGTTTTGTATTAGGACCGTGGTGCAATGGTTAGCATGCCCGCCTTGCATACACAAGGTCGTGGGTTCGATTCCTGCTTCGACCGAACACCAAAAAGTTTTTCAGCGGTGGATTATCCCACCATAGTAATTCTGGTGACATTTCTCTAAGTGGTTTCACTGCAATGTGGAACGCCGTTCGGACTCGGCTATAAAAAGGAGGACCCTTGTCATTGAGATTAACATGGAATCGGGCAGCACTCAGTGATAAAAGAGAGAAGTTCAGCAATGTGGTATCACAATGGACTGAATAGTCTAAGTGAGCCTAATACATCGGGCTGCCACCTAACCTAACCTAGGACCAGAAACGCTCTTCAAATATTCAGCCTTTAAATTGCGTTTTCGCCCTAAAAAAAATACTGTAGAACGTAGTATATTTCTGCCTCGCTAGGTTTCATCTCCCAATTGAATTTCATGAGCATTCTTGAATTTCGCTGGATGAAAAATTATATCCGACTATCACAACCATTAGAACAATTGCTTTATTAAACTCTGCAATTTAATTTCACTTCCATCCTTAGCCCACTGTCCATTATCATTTGCCTGTCTCAAGTACCAAGACTGGCCTTCTGGCCACTTCATGCAGTCAACATTGTATTACGAATGCCTTTGCAATTTCATATTGAAATTGTCTTTTTGGGATGCAAACATATTTTTTCATTTGCCGCTGGAGCGCCATCATGACGATGACAATGTTGGCATTCCAACAATAAAGGATATACCGGACTGCAAATAAAACAAAGCAAAAAAACCAAAAAACATATTTTTTAACAGCTCACACTCTTTCTGAGTATGAGCAGCACATATTTTTTTTTGTTTTGTGTCTGAAAAGCATAAGGAGAAAAGCTGGAAAAGATGCGTCGTTTGGGAGAAATAAAGTTCAGTACAAATGTGGCCCAAGCATCTTTGCAAATTGCCGAAATTGTTGACATTGTGTTAAAAGAGCTGTATTTAAGGGGTCAGTAGTCAGCATAAATAAACGAAAATGCAATAAAAGAACTATCCACGAGAAGGACATTCATTAAAATGCTCTTTTGTTTTTTTATCGCCTTTCCATGATGCGGAACAGAGAAGGAAGCTTGGAAGGAAGAAAGTTATGAAACAAGGGATATTTAAATTGTTAACAGAACAGAGGTCATCAAGGAGCAAAATAAAGGAAAGTTGGAACGTGGTTTTTTCGACGGCTGAGGTTTGAGGATCTTATGGGAGTAGACATTGGAGAACAGCAAAATTTCTTGAGTTCTAGTTGATCGGAAACTCGTGTATTCGCTGAGATGTGGGTGATGGGAAATTGGTGAGCACTTTGGTTTGCATCCGATTCTAAGTTAGTTAGTTTCCTGGTAATCGGTAATCCATGAGATCTTTGGTGTGCAGGTAATCGAAAACTGAAGAAGTCATCGCTATGTTCGATTAGGTTAGATTGATATACACCTAAGCAGGTATTCGGCTTCATGTACGCTCTAACTTCTGTTTTTTTCATTCTAACCCTTTACTGCAGGAACTCGATGTCCATAACAAGGTCTCTAATTTGCTTCCAATCCCTGTTTTTAAGTTGGGTCATATCTCGATTGTTGTGGGCTTTACATCTTGGAAAGACATAGTTACTATTGCAAGGGTGCATCCTTCTCGAAACATGTCCTATGTTACATGTACCACCATCCACTGGTTTCATTTGGTTCAGGTGTGCCATAAACTCTAGGGGTTGGGGACCCATTCGAACTGGACCTTCATGTCCACTTCAGTTATCCGATCATAGATTGTTGCTACATTCGCCACTACTCCCATTGTCTTCCCTATTAGTCTTTGATGGTTCCTTTTTCCTTTCATTTTCGCCATCGTAGTGGTCTCCCATTTGATCTGCAACTCTATACGTGTCAAAGCCAAGTATCGTTCCCAAAGCACTGTTGGACGTGGTCTTTATTGACACGATTATGCCAAGGCAACATGTTATTCCACTTCCTCGTCATCGATGTTGACGCTTACTTTACAGTTGATCCTACATATTCAGTACAAGTTCACCAATGTGGTATCACAATGGACTGAATAGTCTAAGTGAGCCTGATACATCGGGCTGCCACCTAACCTAACCTAACCTATATATTCAGTATGTGGATTCATTCCTATTTTGAGTCCACCGATGTGTCCAATATCTGTAGGTCCACTCGGTAATTCAGTTTCTGTCTAAATTCCAAAAATCCTCATATATTGAGCTGTATTAGTCTTCCCGGTGATGTGTATTCTAGCAGATTGGGATTTTGTACATGCTTGGAGATAGGCGAACGGGCGTCATTTGGTCTCCAAGTAACTTAGTTTGGACACAGTTGGTGGCATATGCTGTCTCGGAGACGACTCATAGAAGTGGACTGTTCGATATTGGTTTTAACTTCGATTTCGGTAATAGCAGTCGAAAATACGAGTAAGGATAAAAAATTGGTTTATGCGTCCACCCGATTGCAGGACTCCATTACAATCAGCGATACCGACTAAAAACCCACCGCTCTTCCCTAGGAGTTCCGATGGAACCGCATTCGCATTACTTCGAGTTGGACTCTCACGAGGTCCGTGAACGTCTCCTTTAAGTCTGCGTCCCGACGAAAGCTTAAATTTTTCATGTTGTCGCGTTCCTGTCAACCATTTTTTTGCGGAAGAACTTGTTCGGCAAATCGCCTTACTGCCTCCCTTTCAATTTGAACCATTTTGTGGATTCTATTGCTCGGGGAGACATGTCCCATTTCATTTTCAAGTTCCGTCATTGAACTATAGTCTCAATGGATTTTACTATAGGCCCCTATGATTTCTATGAAGAAACTGTGGGCCTTTGGATTTAGTGCTTGAACTGTAGGAACCGAAGGTCGTATTTTTAGATCTGTAAGCCAGAGCATGTCATTTGTGGAATTATATCCTTAAAGGTTTCAGTTTTGGTGCTGTAATGCCGAAAGTCTCATGGATACAAGACAAGGTTCGATGGTTTCAGTGGTGCAACTGTAGATCCGAAGGCCTTAGTGGTAGTACTGATAACACGACCGTTTCAGTTGAGGAATTGTAGAAGATTTCACTGGACTGGAGATCGGACCTACTGATGGTCTTGGTGATGCAACTGTACGACCCGAATAAATATGTAATTATAGGCCCGAAGGTTTCGAGAGCGGATTTGTAGATGTGATGGCCTTAGTGGTGGAGCTGCAGACCCGAAGGTCTCTGTGGAACTGTAGGCCCGAAAGAGTCAGTGGTAGGAGTGTAGGCCCGAAGGTCTTGGGCTTGTATCTATAGATGTCGAGGCCTTAATGGTGGAACTGAAAAACAACACAGGAGTGGATTAGTAGAGGCAGAGGCCTCTTCCCTCGGAGTTCCGATGGAACCGCTTTCGCATTACTTCGAGTTGGACTCTCACGAGGTCCGTAACCATCTCCTATAAGTCCGCGTCCCGACGAAAGCTTAAATTTTTCATGTTGTCGCGTTAATGTCAACCATTTTCTTGCAGAAGTACTTGTTCGGCAAATCGCCTTACCCTTTCAATTTGAACCATCTTGTGGATTCTATTGCTCGGGGAGACATGCCCCATTTCATTTTCAAGCTCAGTCATTGAACTATAGTCTCAATGGTGTCAGTGATTGAACCGTAGGCTCAATGGTATCAGCAGTGTAACTGTAGGTTCCAAGATCTCATGGGTTTTACTATAGCCCCCTAAGATTTCTATGGTGAAACTGTGGGCCTTTGGATTTAGTGCTTGAACTGTAGGAACCGAAGGTCGTATTTTTAGATCTGTAAGCCAGAGCATGTCATTTGTGGAATTATATCCTTAAAGGTATCAGTTTTGGTGCTGTAATGCCGAAAGTCTCAGGGATACAAGACAAGGTTCGATGGTTTCAGTGGTGCAACTGTAGACGGGAGCCACCGTGGTGCAATGGTTTGCATGCCCGCCTTGCATACACAAGGTCGTGGGTTCGATTCCTGCTTCGACCGAACACCAAAAAGGTTTTCAGCGGTGGATTATCCCACCTCAGTAATGCTGTTGACATTTCTGAGGAGGTCCCTTGTCATTGAGCTTAACATGGAATCGGGCAGCACTCAGTGATAAGAGAGAAGTTCACCAATGTGGTATCACAATGGACTGAATAGTCTAAGTGAGCCTTATACATCGGCTGCCACCTAACCTAACCTAACTGTAGGCTCGAAATATTTTTTGGTAGAACTGTAGATCCGAAGGCCTTAGTGGTGGTTCTGATAGCACGACCGTTTCAGTTGAGGAATTGTAGACCAAAATGTCTCTGTGGTGGTATTGCACTATCGAAGATCTCACTGGGCTGGAGATCGGACCTACTGATGGTCTTGGTGATGCAACTGTACGGCCCGAATAATTATGTAATATAATTATGTTATAGGCCCAAAGGTCTCGGGAGCGGATTTGTAGATGTGATGACCTTAGTGGTGGAGCAGCAGACCCGAAGGTCTCTGTGGAACTGTAGGCCCGAAAGATTCAGTGGTACGAGTGTAGGCCCGAAGATCTTGGGCTTGAATCTATAGATGTCGAGGCCTTATTCGTGGAACTGAAAAACAACAGAGGAGTGGATTAGTAGATGCGGAGGCCTTATTGGTGGAACTGAAAAACCAAACGGGAGTGGATGAGTAGATGCGGGGGCCTAAGCGGAGGACCTATACGCCAGAATGTGCCAGTTGTGCAATTATGGCCCTAAATGTACAAATGTCAGGGATATAAGCGAATGGCCTATGGTATCAGTGGTGCAACTGTAAACCCAAAAGATTGAGTGGTAGAATTGCAGGCCTAAAGGTCTAATTTTTGGTGCAGTAATTCCGAAAGTCTCAGGAATATATAGGGGTAGGTCCTAAGGACTCTGTGGTGAAACCGTAAACCCGAAAGATTCCGTGGTGCAATTATAGGCCGAAAGGTCGAGGGTGTGGATCTGTAGATCCGAAGGCCTTATGGTGTCACTGCAGGCCCGAAGGTCTGTAGCAAAGAAGGTATCAGTCATGGAACTGTATGCTCCAAGTGATTTGGCACCCAAAAGCGAATTCCATGGCTTTAAAGCACAACTGATGAGGATGTGCAAATCAGAAAAGGCCGCCTTTTATACTTTTATGCCATAGTAACTCCTCACTCAATCCACTCAATTTTTCGTTGAAATCCTTCCAAGGATATTAGTAGAAGCGAGTTTATTTCGTGCCACCCAACTACACCGCTTACTAGCATTGTAATATTCAACTTTTCCCTCGTTAATATTTAATAGCTTTTAATAATTAGTACGCTTTCCATATAATTTCCAATTTTTTCGTTGTTTTTAATTGAAATCCAGAAAAATAAACGGAATTATTTAATCAATGAAATTCATTTTGTGGCTTAAGTTTAATTGCATTGAATTGCCATCATCTGACCTAGAGTGTCTTTTAATTAAAGCCTACTGAACATTGTTCGTTTTATTTTTCTCCTATAGAATTTTCGATTTTTAATGAGAAAAAAAAAAATTCAAACGAAAATCAATGGTGGTTGCTACCACCATTTAAATGTGAAAATGCGTTTCAATTTCTAGTCCTTCCTTGTGGATTCTACAATTTGTTGTAGTTGTTCGTCTTTTTTTTCCACTGTGGCTTTTCTCTCATTTTATTCCCCATGATTGATGAGGGGTTAATTAACTTTATTATTGGTTACTTCCCTTCGATTTCATTCGTCCAAGGACCATTTATATTCTTGACTTTAAAATTCTTGGTTTCAAATTTTCGTTTTTTTTTTTTTGGTTTTTTTGTGGGGGGAGAAACTAAATGAATTGGTTTTTTGACAAGAAATTGGCAACAACACTTGAATTAGTGCTCACCCCAACTAGAGGAAAAAAGGTGAAGCAACTCGGAAGGACCATAGGATAGAGAAGGCGTTGAAATGAACGAAACTAAGGCAGATTAGTAAAAAACCAAATATAAAATCTCGTTCATTTGGTGGGTCAAATCGAATTTTGACATGCTCTTCTATAGAAATAAAATTTTAACAAAATTTCCTATAGAAATAAGATTTTGATCAATTCTTCTATAGAAATAAGATTAGTAAAAAACCAAATATAAAATCTCGTTCATTTGGTGGGTCAAATCGAATTTTGACATGCTCTTCTATAGAAATAAAATTTTAACAAAATTTCCTATAGAAATAAGATTTTGATCAATTCTTCTATAGAAATAAAATTTTGCAAAAAATTTCTATAAAAATAAAATTTTACAAAATTTTCTATAGAAATAAAATTTTGCAAAAATTTTCTGTAGAAATAAAATTTTAAAAAATTTTCTATAGAAATAAAATTTTGCAAAAATTTTCTATAGAAATAAAATTTTGCAAAAATTTTCTATAGAAGTAAAATTTTGCAAAAAATTTCTATAGCAATAAAATTTTGCAAAAATTTTCTATAGAAATAAAATTTTGACGAAATTTTCTATAGAAATAAAATTTTGACAAGATTTTCTATAGAAATAAAATTTTGCAAAAATTTTCTATAGAAATAAAATTTTGCAACAATTTTCTATAGAAATAAAGTTGTGACAAAATTTTCGATAGAAATAAAATTTTGACAAAAGTTTCTATAGAAATAAAGTTTGGACATAATTTTCTATAGAAATAACATTTTGCAAAAATTTTCTATACAAATAAAATTTGGCAAAAATTTTCTATAGAAATAAAATTTTGCAAACTTTTCTATAGAAATAAAATTTCGACAAAATTTTCTATAGCAATAAAGATTGGACAAAATTTTCTACAGAAATAAAATTTTGACAAAATTTTCTATAGAAATACAATTTTGAAAAAAATTTCTATAAAAATAAAATTTTGCAAAAAATTTTCTATGGATGTAAAGTTTGGACAAAATCTTCTATAGAAATAAAATTTTGCAAAAATTTTCTATAGAAATAAAATTTTGCAAAAAATTTTCTATAGAAATAAAATTTTGCAAAAAATTTTCTATGGATGTAAAGTTTGGACAGAATTTTCTATAGAAATAAAATTTTGCAAAAATTGTCTATAGAAAAAAAATTTTTACAAAATTTTCTATAGAAATAAAATTTTGACAAAATTTTCGATAGAAATAAAATTTTGACAAAATTTTCTATAGAAAAGGTTTTGCAAAAATTTTCTATAGAAATAAAATTTTGACAAAATTTTCTATAGAAATAAAATTTTGACAAAATTTTCTATAGAAATGAAAAGTTGCAAAAATTTTCTGTAGAAATAAAATTTGCACAAATTTTCTATAGAAATGAAATTTTGCAAAAATTTTCAATAGAAATAAACTTTTGACAAAAAATTCTACTGAAATTGAATTTTGACAAAATTTTCTATAGAAATACAATTTTGAGAAAATTTTATATAGAAATAACATTTTGCAAAAATTTTCTATGGAAATAAAATTTTGCAAAATTTTCTATAGAAATAAAATTTTTCAAAAATTTTCTATAGAAATAAAATTTTTCAAAAATTTTCTATAGAAATAAAATTTTGCAAAAATTTTCTATAGAAATAAAATTTCGCAAAAATTTTCTATAGAAATAAAATTTTGCAAAAATTTTCTATAGAAATAAAATTTTTCAAAAATTTTCTATAGAAATAAAATTTTTCAAAAATTTTCTATAGAAATAAAATTTTTCAAAAATTTTCTATAGAACTAAAATTTTGCAAAAATTTTCTATAGAAATAAAATTTTGCAAAAATTTTCTATAGAAATAAAATTTTGCAAAAATTTTCTATAGAAATAAAATTTTGCAAAAATTTTCTATAAAAATAAAATTTTGACAAAATTTTCTATAGAAATAAAATTTTGACAAAATTTTCTATAGAAATAAAATTTTGACAAAATTTTCTATAGAAATAAAATTTTGACAAAATTTTCTTTAGAAATAAAATTTTGACAAAATTTTCTATAGCAATAAAAATTTGGACACAAATTTCTATAGAAATAAAATTCTGACAAAAATTTTCTATAGAAATTACATTTTGACAAGATTTTCTATAGAAATAAAATTTTGACAAATTTTTCTATAGAAATAAAATTTTGACAAAATTTTCTATAGAAATAAAATTTTGACAAAATTTTCTATAGATTTTCCTTCGAAAATCTGGAGATACGTTGAGGGATACAACATTGTAGATGCTCTTGGTTTTGTTGGTTAGGTTGTCGTTTGAACATCCTATTGAAACACGCTCTTTTTGGACAGTGTTTAAAACCAACAAAATCCAATACCCTAAAAGAGGGACTGAAGTATGTATGTTTGGAAATTTAAAAAGGGATTTTTGAAAGAAAATAAGCAAGGATAACTGTCCGTCTGCATACGTCTGTTTGCATGCAATATAATAAGATAAATTGGTAAAAGATAATATTAATTATTTTCAGTAAATATATTTCAATTGTTTGGTATTTGTAAAATTAAATAGTTATTAATTTTTAATTTTTTATATTAATATGATTCAATTGAATTTATTTCAATTTAATTAAATTTAGTTGATTGTAATTTATCTTAACTGCAACGATCCTCAGCTCGACTAAGCTCATTATTATAAAAACTGTTGCCCTCATAAGAGATATCTCTTACTTTGAGCTTGCCATACTATATTTGCTTAATTTAAAGTTTATAATCTACATTTCAATATCTTGGTGAACATTAGAAGTTTTTCGTTTATTCTATCATTGAAATGCACTCCCCATCTTTTTAATTTGTACGAAGAAGATACCTTCATGAAAATTTCAATACTGTCTTTGAGATCTCATTTACTGCATCAAATTGCATTTTCTCGCAAATTATTCCAATATAACGTAATGCTCACAAAATTCTTTTGCTGCACACTTTATTCCTCTCCTTGTGGGATAATCACTTCAAATAC
Organism: Haematobia irritans; assembly: GCF_050003625.1. NCBI lineage: Eukaryota > Metazoa > Arthropoda > Insecta > Diptera > Muscidae > Haematobia > Haematobia irritans. Next base: position 219,865,629 of record NC_134397.1, on the reverse strand, counting down.
AGTTTGGTCCCAATGAATATCCGAGAAAGAAATTAAATTTTAAATTTTTGAAGCAAACTAACCAAATAATCACCATTGCAATTACCATCAATATCATCAGGATACCACAGACATTACCATGGTTATTGGTTCACACAAACACACACACACGCACACAGGAATATTGAAAACTTAGAAGTTGATTATCATTATCATCATTTTCATGGATATCATGAAGTGAAATTTCATTGAACCATTCAGTAACTAATTGACTTTTAGGTGTCATGCCATGATAAAATTTCAACAACAACAAAAACTTCTTTCCAAAATTAAGAAAATGACAAGGAATGAAAACTTCCTTAAAGTAGAACAAAAACGAAATTAACGAAAATCAAGTAGAATCCTAGAGAGAACCAACAAAAAAATAACGAAACGGTAAAAACGCCCGACAAATTGAGATTAAAAGCAAAAAAGTGGATTGTCCAACTATGGATGATGGCTGGACATTATTGGTTTTGGAACTTTTTCTCTTAATTTTCAATGAAATGTTCTTACAGATCAAGTATTTGATGTCAAGGAGGAATTTCTTTTTCTTTTGGAATTCTAGTTATAGAAATTCCATACTTTGGTTGGTAGCAAATAATTATAAGTGTTAACTATTGTAATATTTTGTCAAAATTTTATTTCTATAGAAAATTTTTGTCAGAATTTTATTTCTATAGAATTTTTTTTCCAAATTTTTATTGCTATAGAAAATTTTGTCAAAATTTTATTTCTATAAAAAATTTTCTCAACATTTTTTTTCTATAGAAAATTTTGTCAAAATTTTATTTCTATAGAAAACTTTGTCAAAATTTATTATAAAAATTTTTCAAAATTTTATTTCTTTAGAAAATTTTATCAACAATTTATTGCTATGGAAAATTTTATTAAAATTTTATTTTTGTGGAAAATTTTCTCAAAATTTTTATTGCTCCAGAAAATTTTCTCAAAATTTTATTGTTATAGAAAGTTTTGTCAACATTTTGTTTTAATAGAAAATTTTGTAAACATTTTATTCCTATAGAAAATTTTGTCAAAACTTTATGTCTATAGAAAATTTTGTCAAAATTTCCTTTCAATAGAAAATTTTCTGAAAATTTTATTTCTATAGAAAAATTTGTCAAAATTTTATTCCTATAGAAAAATTTCTCAAAATTTTATTTCTATAGAAAATTTTGTCAAAATTTTATTTCTATCGAAAATTTTGTCAAAATTTTATTTCTATAAAAAACTTTGTCAAAATTGTATTTCTATGGAAAATTATGTCAAAATTTTATTTCTGTAGAAAATCTTTCTCAAAATTTTATTTCTATAAAAATTTTTCTCAACATTTTATAACTATAGAAAATGTTGTAGAAATTTTATTTCCATAAAAATTTTCTCAAAATTTTTTTAGCTATAGAAAATTGTCTCAAAATTTTATTTCTATAGAAAAATTTGTCAAAATTTTATTTCTATAGAAAATTTTGTCAAAATGTTATTTCTATAAAAAATTTTGTCAAAATTTTATTTCTATGGAAAATTTTGTCAAAATTGTATTTCTGTAGTAATTTTTTCTCAAAATTTTATTTCTATAAAAATTTTTCTCAACATTTTATAACTATAGAAAATGTTGTAAAAATTTTATTTCCATAAAAATGTTCTCAAAATTTTTATAGCTATAGAAAATTGTCTCAAATTTTTATTTCTATAGAAAAAGTTGTCAAAATTTTATTCCTATAGAAAAATTTGTCAAAATTTTATTTCTATAGAAAATGTTGTAAAAATTTTATTTCTGTAGAGAGTTTTTCTCAACATTTTATTTCTATAAAAATTTTTCTCAACATTTTATAACTACAGAAAATGTTGTAAAAATTTTATTTCCATAAAAATTTTCTCAAAATTTTTATAGCTATAGAAAATTGTCTCAAATTTTTATTTCTATAGAAAATTTTGTCAAAATTTTATTTCTATAGAAAATTTTGTCAAAATTTTATTTCTATAAAAAATTTTGTCAAAATTTTATTTCTATAGAAAATTTTGTCAACATTTTATTTCCATTAAAAAAATTATCAATATTTTATTTCTATAGAAAATTTTGTCAAAATTTTATTTCAGTAGAAGAATTTCTGAAAATTTTATTTCTATAGAAAATTTTGTCAAGTATTTATTTCTATAAAAAATTTTGTCAACATTTTATTTCTATTGAAAATTGTGTCAAAATTTTATTTCTATAGAAAATTTTGTCAAGTATTTATTTCTATAAAAAATTTTGTCAACATTTTATTTCTATTGAAAATGTTGTAAAAATTTTATTTCTGTAGAGAGTTTTTCTCAACATTTTATTTCTATAAAAATTTTTCTCAACATTTTATAACTACAGAAAATGTAAAAATTTTATTTCCATAAAAATTTTCTCAAAATGGAAAATTGTCTTAAAATTTTATTTCTATAGAAAAATTTGTCAAAATTTTATTCATATAGAAAATTTATCAAAATTTTATTTCTATAAATTTGTTTTAACATTGCATTTCTGTAGAAAATTTCTGTCACAATTCCATTTCGATAGAAAAATTTTCCCAAGATGCAATTTCTATAGAAAATATTGTAAAAATTTTATTTCTATAGAAATTTTCTCTAAATTTATATTGCTATATAAAATTTTTATTTCTATAGAAAAATGTCAAAATTTTATTTCTATAGAAAATTTTGTCAAAATTTTGTTTCTATAAAAAATTTTTCAAGATTTTATTTCTATGGAAAATTTTTTTAACATTGCATTTCTGTAGAAAATTTTTCTCACAATTTCATTTCTATAAAAAATTTTTCCCAAGATGCCATTTCTATAGAAAATGTTGTAAAAATTTTATTTCTATAGAAATTTTCTTAAAAATTTTATTGCTATATATAATTTTTATTTCTATAGAGTTTTATTTCTATAGAAAATTGTCAAAATTTTCTCAACATTTTATTTCATAGAAAATTTTCTGAAAATTTTATTTTAGAAAAATTTGACAAAATTTTATTTCGAAAGCAAATGTTGTAAAAATTGTATTTCTATAACATTTTTCTCAAAATTTGTATTGCTATAGAAAATTGTCTCAACGTTTTATTTCTATGGAAAATTTTGTCAAAATTTTATTTCTATAAAATTTTTTTCAAAATTTTATTTCTATAGAAAAATTTGTCAAAATTTTATTCCTATAGAACAATTTGTCAAAATTTTAATTCTTTAGAAAATTTTGTCCAAATTTTCTAAAAATTTTATTTTAGTAGAAAATTTTCTGAAAATTTTATTTCAATAAAATTTTTTTTCAAAATTTTATTTCTATGGAAAACTTTGTCAAAATTGTATTTCTATAAAAAAAATTTGTCAAAATTTTATTTCTGTGGCAAATTTTGTAAAATTTTGTTTCTGTAGTAATTTTTCGCAAAATTTTATTTCTATAAAAATTGTTTTCAAAATTTTATAACTATAGAAAATGTTGTACAAATGTTATTTCCATAAAAATGTTCTCAAAATTTTATTTCTATAGAAAATTTTGACAAAATTTTATTTCTATAATTTTTTTTTAACATTGCATTTCTGTAGAATATTTTTCTCACAATTTCATTTCAATAAAAAAAATTTCCCATGATGCCATTTCTATAGAAAATGTTGTAAAAATTTTATTTCTCTAAAAATGTTCTCAACATTTTTATTGCTATATAAAATTTTTATTTCTGTAGAATTTTATTCCTATAGAAAAATTTGTCAAAATTTTCTCAACATTTTATTTCATAGAAAATTTTCTGAAAATTTTATTTTACAAAAATTTTACAAAATTTTATTTCGAAAGAAAATGTTGTAAAAATTTTATTTCAATAAAATTTTTCTCAAAATTTGTATCATTGTGTTTATTTCTATGGAAATTTTTGTCAAAATTTTATTTCTATAAAAATTTTCTCAAAATGTTATTTCTATAGAAAAATTTGCCAAAATTTTATTCCTATAGAAAAATCTGTCAAAATTTTATTTTTATAGAAAATGTTGTCCAAATTTTTTCAAAATTTTATTTTAGTAGAAAATTTTTGAAAATTTTATTTCAATAAAAAAATTTATCAAAATTTTATTTCTATGGAAAATTTTGTCAAAATTTTATTTCTATGAAAAATTTTGCCAACATTTTATTTCTATGGAAAATTTTCTAAAGATTTTATTTCTTTAAAAAAATTTTCTCAAAATTTTATTTCTACAGAAAATTTTGTCAACATTTTATTTCTATTGAAAATGTTCTCAATATTATTTTTTGTATATAAAATTTTCTCATACTTTTATTTCTTCAGAAAAATTTGTTAAAATTGAATTTCCATAGAAAATTTTCTCAAAATTGTATTTCCATAGAAAATGTTCTCAAAATTTTATTTTCTATTTCCACATTTCTCAAAATTTTATTTCTGTTGAAAATTTCTACTACGAGTATATAAATTACCTCTTAGTTGGAGAGAAATATTTTGCAAAATCCACCAATACTTCGAGAATTCTACCAATCGACCAAACAGTAAAAAATCTACCATTTTTGATAAAATTCTACCAATTGTAGCAACCATGATGTAGAAAAGTATCAAAAAAAAAAAAAAAAAAAAAAAAACAAAAAAAAAAAACTTGAGTTCAAAGAATTGGACCTTCCAAAAGTTTTGTATAGGAGATACTACTTCTACAAAATAAAGACCTTTTTTAGGGAACTAAATATTTGGGCTCTGTATTTTTAAAATTACGATATAAATGTATTATCGTTTTGATTTCAGCTTAAAACAATGCGTTGACTAAATTAAGCAAGAGTAGCTTAACCAACTGAGGAAAAGTATGTTTGTCAAATTTATTTTGGGCAATGACATGCATATGCCATTTGTTATCAATCCCGCATTACCAATTCACGCCGGATTATATATTGACCCTTAAATGCAAAAGAACACATATTCCTCAAAAAAAAAAGTATATATAATATGCAAAATGGTAAAAAAACATGCGCATTTGTTTTATTTATTTATTTATTTTTTTTTTTTTTGCAAAATAGTGGTTTTATCTTAAAATATACAGTGCGTATTAAATTATGTTTTTGTTTACATATAAACAATTTGATTGTATAGAGCATTTGATGTGATGGAGCATAGAGATATTTTTACACTACACAAATTTTTTACTAACATCCCTTTTATTTCTGTTAAAAATTAATTATTCTCCAATTTGTAGGTTTTGTAATTTTCGGGCAAACTTTTATTTAAATTTTCTTTAATTTTAGGGTTAGTATTATAGATTTTCCGGAAAAACATATTTTTTGGAAGTGCGTTATGATGTTTTAAATTACTCAAACTTGATTTCGTAGAATTCGGTCAAAATTTTAAGATGTAAGAATTTTTTCCTGGTTGTTCTTAAAAGATACAGTGCGCATTTAAGGGTTAACTGGAATGTAGGGTATTGAATGCTATTTCAATGCCTAAAAAACTACAAATTGTATACTCGTTAACAGATAGTGAGTCTCCAGCAAAGTCGACCACTTCATGCAATATAGTCCCAATAAAGCTGTAATTATGTTCTCATTTTGAGAGGAATCTTGAATTAAAAATTTGTGATTCTTTTTAATTTGAGTTTACTTCATTACTATTCCATTTAATTTGACTTAGTTTATTTTAATTTTAGATAATTATCTCTATATGCGCCTGTATTTAATAGTTTCGATTTTTTTCCTGTTTCATGTCTATGAATGTTTCCTGTCATTCAAGCATTTTAATTTCATTCCAATCGCAAATGTAATGACTGTTCTTAAGGATTCAATTTTTCTCTTCGATTCCTTAAACAAAAAGAGAATCATAATAAAATTGTAATTAACCCTAAAGAATGGTAGCAGTATACAAGGCTAAATATTATTGTTAACCTTTATGGGTCACATAGCATTGCCATCAACATCATCATCATAGCATTGTCATTAATGATCCTTTGCTCTGTGACGAAAACTCATCCTGCTTCCTTACTGAAGCAAAACATTTATTTGTTACACATTTCAGTTTGGGTTTTTTTTTTGGTTCTTCTTTTTTGTTTTGTAGATTATTTTTGTGCCCTGGTTTGCTGTGTTATGATTATATATTTTTTTTGTATTTTTAATCCCCAGGGTCCTCTTTAACCTCTCCCATTATAAAATCATATCCCGGTAGTTTCACTAAAGAATAAAAAAAATGTCAGTTTTTTTTGAGATTCCATTTTCCTTCTCTTTGATTTGGTAGCCCAGTCGGCACTTCTTTGGTTGTGTGGCAAAAAGGTGTGTCACATTTAAGTTGATCCGATTATGTTGTCGTGATGTTATGTGATTTCTGTTTTTTTTTTTTTTTGTTTTTGAGTTCGATGGAGAGGTACATTGAATTGTTATGCTTTTTCTTGTGTATTGGTTTTTATATGGAAATACTTTTCGTTTATAATGATGGGAGATTTTTTTTTTGATTTGTCTCTAAGGTAACCCTAAGTGCCAGCATTATGATAGGGCACCACAGATTGGTGAACCCTTTTTTCTTCCAACAATTTTCACAATATTGGTCTGCTTAGTCATTTTCTTATTCATAATTTGGGGTTTCTTTAACAATGCTTCTTCTTCTTTTTCTTTTGATTTTTTTGTGTAATTCACTTAATATTGAAATTGCTTTAAGTAGCGGTATAAAGGTAATGCCATATGGTTGTTATTGATGGGTGGATAGGGGAAGATTATAAAAAAAAAAATTAATTATGATCCATGCTATTGGTGTTTACCTAAGAGATTAAAGACAAATAATTACCATTAAAATTGTTTCAGAATTCAATTGGTTTGGCATTTAAAAATATTGCATCTGGTCTTTATTTCCAAGAAAAAATGATTGCATAGAAAAAAGTAATTGTAAGATTGACCTATATGCATTTAATGCTTATTAGGAGTTGTTAATTCTACGGGAAATTGGTGCATTGTCACTGAAGGATATATCACAGAACTACACTACAAATTTGCACAACTTTTTATACCCTCCACCATGGGATGGGGGTATATTAACTTTGTCATTCCGTTTGTAACACATCGAAATTTTGGTCTGGGTTGTGGTGAAATTCTGAGTCGATCTAAGCATGTCCGTCCGTCCGTCTGTTTAAATCACGCTAATTTCCGAACGCCATATACTCACACCACGTTTCAAATTTGATACGTGGTCTTAGTATATGGCCTCTAACAATCATGCAAAAACTGGTCCATATCGGTCCATAAATATATATAGCCCCCATATAAACCGATCACCAGATTTGACCTCCGGAGCCTCCTGGAGGACCAAAATTCATCCGATCCGGTTGAAATTTGGTACGTGGTGCTAGTATATGGTTGCTAATAGCCATGCAAAAATTGGTCCATATCGGTCCATAATTATATATAGCCCCAATATAAACCGATCCCCAGATTTGACCTCCGGAGCCTCTAAGAGGAGCAAAATTCATCCGATCCGGTTGAAATTTGGTATGTGGTGTGAGTATATGGCCTCTAACATTCACGCAAAAATTGGTCCATATCAGTTCATAATTATATATAGCCCCCATATAAACCGATCACCAGATTTGACCTCCGGAGCCTCCTGGAGGACCAAAATTCATCCGATCCGGTTGAAATTTGGTACGTGGTGCTAGTATATGGTTGCTAATAGCCATGCAAAAATTGGTCCATATCGGTCCATAATTATATATAGCCCCAATATAAACCGATCCCCAGATTTGACCTCCGGAGCCTCTAAGAGGAGCAAAATTCATCCGATCCGGTTGAAATTTGGTACGTGGTGCTAGTATATGGTTAGGTTAGGTTAGGTGGCAGCCCGATGTATCAGGCTCACTTAGACTATTCAGTCCATTGTGATACCACATTGGTGAACTTCTCTCTTATCACTGAGTGCTGCCCGATTCCATGTTAAGCTCAATGACAAGGGACCTCCTTTTTATAGCCGAGTCCGAACGGCGTTCCACAATGCAGTGAAACCACTTAGAGAAGTTTTGAAACCCTCAGAAATGTCACCAGCATTACTGAGGTGGGATAATCCACCGCTGAAAAACTTTTTGGTGTTCGGTCGAAGCAGGAATCGAACCCACGACCTTGTGCATGCAAGGCGGGCATGCTAACCATTGCACCACGGTGGCTCCCGGTGGTATATGGTTGCTAACAAGCATGGAAAAATTAATCCTTATCGGCCCATAATCATATATAGCCCCAATATAATCCTACACCCATGTTTTGGAGCCTCATAGAGGATCACATTTAAAGGGTGATACGGTCAAAATTTGGTCAAGGGAAAACGCGTGTAAATCGGTGAAATCGTTTATTAAAAAAATCAAATAAAATTTCTTTTTCAAGTTCAATTAGTATAAAATTCAGGAAAAATATTCAGTTAAGCTTTCGCTTTTCCAAATCCGAATTGCCGGGCCTCACGCTTGACACCTGCCATCAGATTTTGTACAGCCACCTTGTCCACCTTTTTCGCCGCAGAAAGCCAGTTTGCCTTGAACTGCTGCTCGTCCTTAGCAGTTTTTTTGGTCTTGTTTAGGTTCCGCTTGACAATAGCCCAGTATTTCTCAATTGGGCGGAGCTCTGGCGTGTTGGGAGGGTTCTTGTCCTTGGGAACCACCTGCACGTTGTTGGCGGCGTACCACTCCATGGCCTTTTTACCGTAATGGCAAGATACCAAATCCGGCCAAAACAGTACGGAACAACCGTGTTTCTTCAGGAAAGGCAGCAGACGTTTATTCAAACACTTTTTCACGTAAATTTCTTGGTTGACAGTCCCGGAAGCTATGAAAGTGCTGCTTTTCAAGCCACAGGTACAGATGGCTTGCCAAACCAGATATTTCTTTGCGAACTTTGACAGTTTTATGTGCTTGAAAATATCTGCTACCTTTCCCCTTCCTCTTGCCGTATAAAACTCCTGTCCCGAAAGCTGCTTGTAGTCGGCTTTCACGTAGGTTTCGTCGTCCATTACCACGCAGAAAACTGTGAGTATTTGTCCGTATTTTAGAATAGCCCCCATAAGAACGATTTCCCGATTTAACTCCTTAGGTTTCTAGAAACCGTAGTTTTTATCCGATTTGCCTGAAATTGTAAATATTCTGGTATTTTAGGCTCACAAAAACGTGTATCGGATTAAGTTTTTATCGGTCCATTCGGTAATGCCTCCATATAGACCGATTTCACTTCTTGAGAGTATAGAAGGCGCACTGATCATGAAAATTGCTTGAAACTCAATGTAAAATTTCCAGAATTTATTTCTCGGGTGAAAATCTACAGATTTAAGATTTCAAATCAAGACGTTATTTTATAATTTTCTTACACACTTACAAGAGATGTTAATGATACCTCTAAAACTCAAACAAAAAATGGTTCTTATAAATCCAGAATCTGATATAGTCTTCATAGGTAAAATCTTTAAATTTATTTTTGGGAAGTGTATTGATTGAACTGCTCTGGTTAATTTGGCCTCAAACCCCCCTGAATTTCAAAGGAAACCCTAATATTTGATTCATGGTGGTGGGTGTTTAAGATTCGGTCCGGCCGAACTTACTGCTGTATATACTTGTTTTGACTAATATGGTAACTAGGTATAGACTAACTTACAATTTAGAAGACGATTTTAAGAAGTTTTAAGATACCTTGTCATCTTTAAGTATTACAACAACCCAAGTAATTCGATTGTGGATGACAGTGCTGATGTGTTCCATAAACCGGCCATATTAAAATCTACAATTGAAGGAAATCCATTGTTCTGGCACTAAACAATCTTGCCTTGCAAAAGTGATTGATTAATTTTATTGTTATTTGGCTATTCTCTAGAGCTTAAGTCAATAATCCTTGAAAACACGATTACCTATCAATCTGAGTAGACAACATGCAATATTGCACCATATAAATACATTGGAAACACGGCAAACCGTTGAATTTTTAATTGATTTTTTTCGTTAAACATTACACGAAACACTTGACTATGAGACTATCAGTTGGACAGATGCAATGATGTCCCTTCAAGTTGTTGCAAATAACTGCAAATTTGTGTTTTTTTTACAACTTTCCTAGGGTATTGGCATGGCATGACTGTAATTCTTCATCGCATTTCAAGAGCAAAGCAATTAACAGATAGCACTTGAAATCAAATGAGATTCGTATAAAAATCGACAAAAATATCGACAAATTGCCATAGAAATTAAACAGCATAGCGATGCGTTAGCATCACTCATCAAAATCACGTCACGTTTAACGAGATGTAGGAAAAAAAATCTGAAAAGAAGAAATCACAGAATAATCTTTGCGTTTAATTGGAATCTGTGGTAATTTGCCTTGGCCGCCTGTTTTTGTCATTTTTTCCATCATTTTTTTATTGAAAATTATATTACAAAAATTACTGTTCATGTAATTTGCCAATTTTTGATTATTTTGTATTACGGTTTGATTTTTTCAACAATTCACTTCCATTGTAACAGATTTTTGTTTAATGCGTATTCACTCGTTTATTTTTTTTTTTTTTTTGCTGGGCTCATATCATATTCCACATCGTTAAAATGTGGCTTATGAATCAATCATGACCGATATGGGAATGTCATGGCAACCATCAAAGAGTTAATATTATTTTACACCTATAATGCACATTGATTACTTTTTCTCATGGAGAAACAAAGTCGTCAAAAATTCTTACAAGGATCAGTTTACAAAAAAATGAAATAAAATACAATAAAATAATAAATATATAAAAATAAAGCCAATAATAAAATAATAAAATAAAGCCAAACGTCAAAATTTTCAAAAATTAATGAATTTAAATAAAAAGTAATAAAAACAAAAATAAAATTATATATAAAGTCAGAATTTAAATGTACTAAAAAATTTAAAAATTAAAATTAATATGAAAACTGAAGTAAGAGTTAAAATTTTATTTAATTTTCAAATTGAAATTAGAAACAAAGTAAAAAAATTCACTTCAAAATGAAAATAAAATTGAAAACTCAAATTAAAATAAAAATAAAATTATAATTTAATGTAAAATTTCATATAAGAATTAAAATGAGTGTATAAAATAAAATGTGGTATAGATACCCAGCAAAAAAAGCATCGCCAAAAAAGTAATGAAAATGTTCTTTATGGATCTGGAAGTGGTGCAAAATTGACGCAGAAGCGATGAATTTAACATGGGCTTGTCATAGGACGGAAGTTCTCCATTTCAACAGGCGTTGCACTGAATTTGCATCACTTCTTTAGGTGTGATCCGAATTCAATGTTTTGGATGTAAATTCCAAAAATCTGTGATATTTTGTCAAATAAATAATTTTCATAATTTTTTATAATTTTTAATGGACGCTTGTCAGATTTTTTTTTCGACAAAATTTATATGTTTTGTACCATTTTATAAATTCTATTTGAAACAAAAAAAAAGTTAAAATTACCCATTAAAAGTATGAAAAAACAAGTTATAAAAAATTGAATTAAAAGAACTTCCTGGTTAGTTAAAATAAAGAACATTATTGGGAGTTCATCTTCTGGAAGTGTTTTTAAAGTTGTGCCTATGGAAGAACTTCCAAATTTTTTTGCTGGGATAAGGTTAAGTATACAGGGTAGCTGATATGTAGTGCTATAAAATATACACGCAAAAAAAATATTTTTTTGTCTCCAATCATGAAATTAATTAATCGAATAAATTTTTAATTGAAATGTCTTCATTCACAGAAGTGATAGTATCAATTTAAACAACTATATACGGCCGTAAGTCTGGCCAGGCCGAATCTTCTGTACCCTCCACCATGGATTGCATAGAAACTTGTACTAAAGACTGTCATCCATAATCGGATGTGGTAACATTTGCCGATCGAAAGCTATCTTAAAACATCTTAACACCGTGTTCTCAATTGTAAGTTAGTCCTTACGGGGTATATATTAAACAAAAAAAGGCCGATTAAATACGTAAATAATTCAGTTTGCAAAATTTTCTATAGAAATAAAATTTTGACAAAATTTCCTATAGAAATAAAATTTTGACAACATTTTCTAGAGAAATAAAATTTTGACAAAATTTTCTATAGCAATAAAATTTGACAAAATTTTCCACAGAAATAAAATTTTGACAAAATTTTCTATAGAAATAAAATTTTGACAAAATTTTCCATAGAAATAAAATTTTGACAACATTTTCTATACAAATAAAATTTTGACAAAATTTTCTATAGAAATAAAATTTTGACAAAATTTTCTATAGAAATAAAATTTTGACACAATTTTCTATAGAAATAAAATTTTGACCAAATTTTCTATAGAAATAAATTTTTGACAAAATTTTCTATAGAAATAAATTTTTGACAAAATTTTCTATAGAAATAAAATTTTGACAAAATTTTCTATAGAAATAAAATTTTGACCAAATTTTCTATAGAAATAAATTTTTGACAAAATTTTCTATAGATATAAAATTTTTACAAAATTTGCTATAGAAATAAAATTTTCACAAAATTTTCTACAACAATAAAATTTGACAAAATTTTCTATAGAAAAAAAATTTTGACAAAATTTTCTATAGAAATAAAATTTTGACAAAATTTTCTATAGAAATAAAATTATGAAAAAATTTTCTATAGAAATAAAATTTTGGTAGATTATTTTTGGGGATCGGCTATATATAACTATAGACCGATTTGGACAAATTTTGGCATGGTTGTTAGCAGCCATATACTAGCGCAATGTACCAAATTTCACCACGTACCAAATTTCAACCGGGTCGGGTGAATTTTGCTCTTCCAAGGGGCTCCGGAGGTCAAATCTGGGGATCGGTTTATATGGGGGCTATATATAATTATGGACCGATATGGACCAATTTTACATGGTTGTTAGAGACCATATACTAACACCACGTACCAAATTTCAACCGGATCGGATGAATTTTTCTCCTCTAAGAGGCTCCGGAGATCAAATCTGGGGATCGGTTTATATGGGGGCTATATAATTAAGGACCGATATGGACCAATTTTTGCACGGTTGTTAGAGACCACATACTTACACCATGTACCAAATTTCAGGCAGATCGGATGAAATGTGCTACTCTTATAGGCTCCGCAAGCCAAATCTGAGCGTCAGATTTGCCAAGTTTCAAGTCGATAGCTTGTTTCGTGCGGAAGTTAGCGCGATTTCAACAGACGGACGGACGGACGTAGATGCTTAGATGGACTCAGAATATCATCACGACCCAGAATGTATATACTTTATGGGGTCTTAGAGCAATATTTCGACGAAATGACAAAGTTAATATATCCCCATCCTATGGTGGAGGGTATAAAAATTAATTGATTAAAAATTAATTAATTTTTGTGATAATTAAATTTTTTATTGAATATTTTTTAAAACTCAATTAAGACTTTAATTGGAAACATGATGTATTTTAGCGCCAGTATCAATGACCACAGATTTATTCAAATTTAACTGCTCGAGGGCTCTGGCGATATCCACTTGTGGTTTACCAGTCAAAGAGGGAGCCACCGTGGGTCAATGGTTAGCATGCCCACCTTGCATACACAAGGTCATGGGTTCGATTCCTGCATCGACCGAACACCAAAAAGTTTTTCAGCGGTGGATTATCCCACCTCAGTAATGCTAGTGACATTTCTGAGGGTTGCAAAGCAATGTGGAATGCCGTTCGGACTCGGCTATAAAAAGGAGGTCCCTTGTCATTGAGCTTAACATGGAATCGGGCAGCACTCAGTGATAAGAGAGAAGTTCACCAATGTGGTATCACAATGGACTGAATAATCTAAGTGAGCCTGATACATCGACCTAACCTAACCTTACCAGTCACGCTTGAATTCCGTTTCAAGCGTGACTGGTATCAAAATGCTTTTGTATGCTTGTCAGCAATAAAATGAATTGTAACTGAAATAAACATGTCAGCTGTCAGGCAAATGGCTCTTATTTTAAGTTCCATTTGACTATTCTCTACATTAGGGATAGATTTCCCATGGAATATCTCATATATGTATTGCCTTCGCGCGTAAAATATTCATTACTGTTTGTGGAATTTTCATTTTATTCCATATTTATTATTAACTCACACATACTTTTCGGTGATGCAGGCAAAACTGTGTTATTGCATAAAAACGGCCATATTCAATGCTATATACATAAGTTATTAAATATGTACGGTGACAACAGGAAAAAAAAAGTCCAAATATTGAAAAGAGGATAAGCCTGGGGGGAAGTATTTAAGTAAAACTTCACCAAAAAGGATCAAACTGTTTTAAGCCGTATATCACAACAAAAAAACTATGATGAAATAAAAATCATTTTGACATATGCACCGTGAGTGTTCGATAATGCTATACATATGATTTTGATAAGCACTAATTACGCCCTAGAACAGTGGTTGGTAAATTTGTGTGAATTTTTGGCTACCAGGGGTACTGCTTCTAGGTCCCTTATTGCACTCAAAAAAAAAAAAAAAATAATAATAAATAAATACTTGGATCCAACTGTTTTGATTTCCCTTAAAGGATTTTGGTATTGATTCTGATTTTTTTTATCTACACTTAAAAAAAAAAATATTGTCATGAGGACAAATATTTCATGTCCTTAAAATACGAATGCGAATTTTGCTGAGCGCAGAAGACATTTTTCTTATAAGAAAAAAAGCTTTTCATTGTCCAAAAGTCGATAAACTTTCCAATGAAGTCATGTTGTCCTTATAGTTAAGTGATTCAACTTAAAAATGTGTCTCTTAACATGACAGAAATCTGTGCTTGGCTAAGGTCAACTTAGCTTCAGAAAAATTCTTCCAAATTAATGAAATCGTCTTCAAGTTCGTTTAATCTTGACTGCAATGCAAAAATTCATTCATTCGAAACTTTATTTTAAAGGCTTTTTTTTGCTTGAAACATAGCACAATTTCTACTTGAAGTCGAGATCGAATTTGAAAATTTAAATTGTCGTTAACACGTTTTTTAAGGACTTGCATAGCTTATGAAGAATCAGGTACGCAAAACATAAATTTAAATTATATCTTGTGTTACTACAATTCTCCGCTTCATTCACTCGGAATCAATACCAAATCTTTGGAACAGTGCATGCTTTTTTTTTCAGTGCAGCTAAATCTAGTCTCTGTAACATTAAAATTAGGATGCATATCGCATTGATTGAATTTTCATTATCTATTTTTATACCCACCACCATGGAATGGTGATGGGGGTATAATAAGTTTGTCATTCCGTTTGTAACACATCGAAATATCGATTTCCGACTATATAAAGTATATATATATTCTTGATCAGGGAGAAATTCTAAGGCGATATAGCCATGTCCGTCTGTCTGTCTGTTGTAATCACGGTACAGCCTTCAATAATGGCGCTATCGTTCTGAAATTTGGCACAGATTCGTTTTTTGTTTGCAGGCAGGTCAAGTTCAAAGATGGGCTATATCGGTCCAAGTTTTGATATAGTCCCCATATAAACCGACTTCCCGATTTAGGGTCTTGGGCTTAAGAACCGTAGTTTTTATCCAATTTGCCTGAAATTGAAAATCTAGAGGTACTTGAGGACCATAAAAAGGTGTGCAGAAAATGGTGCCCATTGGTTCATGTTTTGGTATAGCCCCCATATAGACCGATCTCCCGATTTTACTTCTTGGGCGTCTAGAAACTGTATTTTCTATCCGATTTGCCTGAAATTGAAAATGTGGAAGTATTTTTGGACCTTAAAGAGGTGTATCGAAAATGGGGTGTATCGGTCCATGCTTTGATATAGCCTCCATATAGACGGATCTCCCGATTTTACTTCTTGGGTGTCTAGAAACTGTATTTACTATCCGATTTGCCTGAAATTGAAAACGTGGAAGTATTTTTGGACCCTAAAGAGGTGTATCGAAAATGGGGTGTATCGGTCCATGTTTTGGTATAGCCTCCATATAGACGGATCTCCCGATTTTACTTCTTGGGTGTCTAGAAACTATCCGATTTGCCTGAAATTGAAAATCTGGAAGTATTTTTAGACCTTAAAGAGGTATATCGAAAATTGGGTGTATCGGTATAGCCTCCATATAGACGGATCTCCCGATTTTACTTCTTGGGTGTCTAGAAACTGTATGTACTATCCGATTTGCCTGAAATTGGAAATCTAGAGGTATCTTAGGACCATAAAGAGGTGTGTCGAAAATGGTCCGTATCGGTCCATGTTTTGGTATAACTGCAATGTAGACCGATCTTCCGATTTTTATTCTTAGGCTTCTATAAACTGTATATATTACCCGATTTGCCTGAAATTGGAAATCTAGAGATATTTTTGGACCACAAATAGGTGTGCCGAAATTGAGGTGTATGGGTCCATTTTTTGGAATAACCCCCATATAGACCGATTTCCCGATTTTACTTCTTGGGCTTCTAGAGACTATATTTTCTAGCCGATTTGCTTGAAATTGAACATCTAGAGGTATTTTAAGATCACAAATAGACGTGGCGCAAATGGCGCTTATCGGTCCATGTTTTGGTGCTGATATATGTTCGAAGAAGTTGTTACTTAAGTTGGCGCAGGTATACTTCTACTCGTACCTGGTAATAGGAACTTTTGCTGGGTATATATTGATGTTATTAAATTTTAAAAATATTAAAAAATATAATAATAATAATTTCTCTTTCTTCTCTCTTTTCAGGTATGTGTCCCATTTGTTGTAGACTTTTTAAACTAAAAATCATGTAAGTTTAACACAAAAGTCAATTCACAGAAGTCAATTCAGTTCTTGATCGGTTTATATAGAAGAGTCTTTAGATGACTAAAAGGAGAAAGCACGGGTCGGCGTCAACTGGATCGTGAAGGTTCCCATCCAGTAGGCTCCTGAAACCAAATATGGGCATCGGTTCATATGGGGACTATATGTAATTATTGACCGTTATAGACCAATGACTGGTAGGGGCCAATGACTAGGTTAGGGTAAGTTGTGAAGGACGACATCGATTTTGTGTTGAATTGATGTCCACTTAGACCACTATAGGTTCATTGTGATTCCTCGATGTAATCATTCCTTCATCTCCCTTCCGATGTGGTCCCCTTTGAATTGGTCTCAGAACTTCCATGTGTCCGTCTTTCATAAAAGAAATCTTAGAACAACCAACCAGTGGCCCTCATAAAGGAAGTATGTTCCCTAAGCTGTACTCCCGCAGATCTTGTTTCTTCGTACGAGGGAGCCACCGTGGTGCAATGGTTAGCATGCCCGTCTTGCATACACAAGGTCGTGGGTTCGATTCCTGCTTCGACCGAACACCAAAATGTTTTTCAGCGGTGGATTATCCCACCTCAGTAATGCTGGTGACATTTCTGAGGGTTTCAAAGCTACTCTAAGTGGTTTCACTGCAATGTGGAACGCCGTTCGGACTCGGCTATAAAAAGGACCTCCTTTTTATAGCCGAGTCATTGAGCTTAACATGGAATCGGGCAGCACTCAGTGATAAGAAAGAAGTTCACCAATGTGGTATTACAATGGAGTGAATATTCTAAGTGAGCCTAATACATCGGGCTGCCTTCGTACGAGTCTTCCTTAACCTCCCGGTCCAGACTCCATCGACAGATGTCATCATCTTTAAGACCTATTCTTACCATGTATTTCCCAAGTGTGTTATGTCCCGGTATAAATCCAACCAAAGGCCGCAATTCCTCTCTGTTCTTCGACATTAAAATTTCACAGTTTCGTCTCATATCAACTTGGTTTGCTCGCAACCTTCCGTAAAGATCCAACGTCTTCGCGCATAGTTCATCATATTTGACTTCTTTCCTGTAAAGATAGAGAAGCTAGTGGAGGAAAAACGTCCGCTAGAACATTATTCGTTCCACGAGCGCCCTCCTTAGCCACCACATCCGCCTCTTCATTCCCTATTATTCCACAGTGCCCAAGTACACAGCTATTCAGTGAGAACCTTTAGTTCTCTACGACAGCAGCTGACTGCCTTAGACTTTATGTCAGCTCTGCATAAGGCTTTTATAGCTGTTTGACTGTAAATAAATAAGCTGATATCGCTTTTGAATAACGGCCTCATCAACAGCGATTCAGCAGTTTTTGTGATCGTAGAAATCTCCTACTGAAAAATACTGCAATAAATGCCGCTGTCCGTTCCTTCTTCCATCTTTGATACGTCCGTATACATCTTCAGGGTTCCGAAGGGTATCCTCCTGTCGCCCCACTCCTCCATACTTGGTATAATGTGTGTGGACTTATGATGGTAAACATGATCCGTAGCCATATGGTCCGCCTGTCTATAATGTCCGGCAAGAATTTCAGTATACCTGCAGACAGTATTCTCCAGCGTGTCCAAGCTCTTAAGTGTCAACTCTCTGCAACTCTGCTGTTTTCCTTACGTGTAATGGAGTGAGAAATCTCCCATCAATGGGTTCCCAAGGGTATCCTCCTGTCTCTCCACTCCTCCATACTTGGTATAATGTGTGTGGGCTTGTGATGGTAAACATGTTCCGTGGCCATATGGTCCGCATCTCTGTAATGTCCGGCAAGAATTTCAGTATGCCTGCAGACAGTATTCTCCAGCGTCTCCAAGCTCTTAAGTGTCAACTCTGCTGTTTTCCTTACGTGTAACGGAGTGAGAAAACTCCCATCAGTACCTCCAAAGCGGTAGTGGCGGAGGTCCTCATAGCACCTGTCATATAAATAAGTGATATTATATGATTTTGGTGGCTCATGATTGTCCACCAAACATGACAACCCTATGTGGCTCCGCCCTCGTCGCAATCGGGTCTACGTCCCGGGGCGGACACAGAGTCTTCAACTCCGTCCAAGGACTGCAAACCTCCATTTCCCGAAAAAAACTCGTAAATACCAACTCCAAAGGGCTACAGCAACAACAACAACCATATGTGGCTACAGATCTTACAACCGCTGTGTAAAGCCAACCAAAAAGGGAAGGGGCCTATGCGGTCTGCAGTATTCTCCACCCAGTTCAGTTTGGAATGCAAGAGAACTCCCAAGTACCTTGCTGATTTCGAGAGGCTCAATTTCGTCCCTTGTGATTCAGGAGCCTTGTATTCGATAACCTTTCTCCTCCTGGTAAAAAGTACTGTCTCTGTTTTCCCAGGGTCCGAAATCGAATCCAGAAATTTTCTCGATACCAGTATCACAATATCATCCGTGTATGCCACCACCTTGAGGCATCCGCGTATACCATCTTACAACCGCGGTGTAAGCCAACCAAAAAGGGAAGGCCTCATTCCCCATCTTTCCCGGTAAGACTACCGATACCTTGCTGATTTCGAGAGGCTCAACTTCGTCCCTTGGAATTCAGGAGCCTTCTATTCGATAATATTTCGCCTCCTGGAGAAAAGTACTGTCTCTGTTTTCCCAGGGTCCGAAATCGAATCCAGAATTTTTCTCGTTATCAGTATCACAATTTCATACGCGTATGCCACCACCTTGAGGCATCCGCGTATACCATCTTACAACCGCTGTGTAAAGCCAACCAAAAAGGGAAGGCCTCATTCCGCATCTTTCCCCGACCAATTTCGGGTAAGAGTACAATTCCGCATGGGCCCCCTTTATGCGGTCTGTAGTATTCTCCACCCAGTTCAGTTTGGAATGCAAGAGAACTCCCAATTATTTACCTTGCTGATATCGAGAGGCTCAACTGCCACCACCTTGAGGCATCGCTTCAGAATAACGGCCTTATCAACAGCGATTCAGCAGACTTTGTGATGGGTGAAATCTCCTACTGAAAAATACTGCAATAAATGCCGCTGTCCGTTCCTTCTTCCATCTTTGATCCGTCCGTATACATGTTCAGGGTTCCGAAGGGTATCTTCCTGTCTCCCCATTCCTCCATACTTGATATAATATGTGTCGGCTTGTGATGATAAACATGATTCGTGGCTATACGGCCCGCCTCTCTATAAAGTCCGACAAGAATTTCTGTATGTCTGCAGACAGTATTCTCCAGCGTGTCCAATCTCTTAAGTTTCATAAGTGTCAACTCTGCTGCTTTCCTTATGTGTAATCGAGTGAGAAACTCCCACCAGTACCTCCAAAGCGGCAGTGGCTGTGGTCCTCATAGCACCTGTCATATAAATAAATAATATCCTATCTATTCTCCACATATGATTTTGGTGGCTCACGATTGTCCACCAAACATGACCCTGTGTTCAAGGACTGCAAACCTGAAGTATGCTTATTTGCCGAAGTATGCTTAAACTCGAAAATATCAACTCCAAAGGGCTACAACAACAACCAAATGTGGCTACAGATCTTACAACCGCTGGGTAAAGCCAACCAAAAAGGGAAGGTCCGAAATCGAATCCAGAAATTTTCTCGATACCAGTATCACAATATCATCCGCGTATGCCACCACCTTGAAGCATCCTCGTATACCATCTTACAACCGTGGTGTAAGCCAATACAAAAGGGAAGGCCCCATTCCCCATCTTTCCCCGACCAATTTCTGGTAAGAGTTCAATGCCGCATAGGCCCCCTTTATGCGGTTTGCAGTATTCTCCACCCAGTTCAGTTTGGAATGCAAGAGAACTCCCAATTATTTACCTTGCTGATATCGAGAGGCTCAACTTCGTACCTTGGAATTCAGGAGCCTTGCATTCGATAACCTTTCTCCTCCTGGTGAAAAGTACTTTCTCTGTTTTCCCAGGGTCCGAAATCGAATCCAGAATTGTTCTCGTTATCAGTATCACAATGTTATAGGCGTATGCCACCACCTTGAGGCATCCGCGTATACCATCTTACAACCGCTGTGTAAAGCCAACCAAAAAGGGAAGGCCTCATTCCCCATCTTTCCCCGACCAATTTCGGGTAAGAGTACAATTCCGCATGGGCCCCCTTTATGCGGTCTGCAGTATTCTCCATCCAGTTCAGTTTGTAATGCAAGAGAACTCCCAAATACCTTGCTGATTTCGAGAGGTTCAACTTCGTACCTTGGAATTCAGGAGCCTTGTATTCGATAACCTTTCTCCTCCTGGTGAAAAGTACTTTCTCTGTTTTCCCAGGGTCCGAAATCGAATCCAGAATTTTTCTCGTTATCAGTATCACAATGTCATAGGCGATGTGTAAAGCCAACCAAAAAGGGAAGGCCTCATTCCCCATCTTTCCCCGACCAATTTCGGGTAAGAGTACAATTCCGCATGGGCCCCCTTTATGCGGTCTGTAGTATTCTCCACCCAGTTCAGTTTGGAATGCAAGAGAACTCCCAAGTACCTTGCTGATTTCGAGAGGCTCAACTTCGTCCCTTGGAATTCAGGAGCCTTTCTCCTCCTGGTGAAAAGTACTGTCTCTGTTTTCCCAGGGTACGAAATCGAATCCAGAAATTTTCTCGATACCAGTATCACATTGTCATCCGCGTATGCCACCACCTTGAGGCGTCCGCGTATACTATCTTACAACCGCGGTGTAAGCCAACCAAAAATGGAAGGCCTCATTCCCCATCTTTTCCCCACCAATTTCTGGTAAGAGTACAATGCCGCATAGGCCCCCTTTACGCGGTCTGCAGTATTCTCCACCCAGTTCAGTTTAAAAAGCAGGAGAACTCCCAAGTACCTTGCTGATCTCGAGAGGCTCAACTTCGTACCTTGGAATTCAGTAGCCTTGTATTCGATGACCTTTCTCCTCCTGGTGAAAAGTACTGTCTCTGTTTTCTCAGGGTCCGAAATCGAATCCAGAAATTTTCTCGATGCCAGTATCACAATGTCATCCGCGGATGCCACCACCTTGAGGCCAATGACTAACATTACATAACAAATTCCAACTGGATCTGATGAAATTTGCTCCCCCAAGAGCCTTCGCAAGCCAAATCTAAGGATCGATTTGGGGCTAAACTTAAACTTGGTCCAATATAGCCCATTTCGAATATAGCAATAACAACTAACTGTGCCAAGTTTAACGTCGACAAATTGTTTCATTCGGAAGCTAAAGTGATATCAAATATATGTAGTTTATGGGGTCTGAGACCAAAATTAGATAATCGATATGGCTCCCATGAGACATATTATCTTGGAATTTCTACACCCTGGAACGGATGAAACACCATCATTGGAAATGTACATGTGATATAAGCACTTTTTTATTGTAAAATTCCCACATATATCATTGTCTGCAAACTTTTGCCATGGCTTTTGAGTCGCCCCTGCATGGACGCATCATGCAGCCCACCCTATCCATAATGTAACCAAAAACCAATATTCAAAAGAATCATAAAAATTATTTTATGCCATCCTTGCCGTTGTAATTCTAGAGTCAAAAAGAGTATCGGGAAAATAAATAAACGGCCAACCATTTGTATCGCATCAAACAGAAGGCTTAATGTAAAGATTAAAAAAAAAGAAGAAACAGAAATCATGGAGCCAATAGCAATTACTCCATCACACTGTTGGTACAGTTGTAATTCATCAAATTACAAACATTGCCTTGAAATACTGCTGCCCCAGAGTACATTAAAAAGTCTGCCAGACGGTTAAAATCATTCAGACGGCAGTTCAGTAAAGTGAACTGAATTGTGGTGGGAGATGCCGCCTACATATGCTTGGTCAGCATTAAGGGCGTTTGTTTTATTTGCAAATCGAAAAAAAAATACACAGAAATGCAATGCAATGTAAGGCATCAATTTCAGAATTGGCGGCTATTGTGGCGTCATCAGCCACTTTAGTGAAATATCCATCATTTCTTGGATATTCTCCATTTAACACATACCATATATGAAGCTAGCCAAAAACAACGCATATTTTTTGTAAACTTCGCTTAAAGGGCTATACTAGGATGCTATGACGTGGAATTTGAAGAGAAAAACCAGACACCCTTGGCCGAGTAAAAGGCGCTCTTTGACACCACCCTCCTGGCAGAGTTACCCTTGTGGCAAATTTCCTACATACTTTTAAGCCATGGTACTTTTGTGATACCTTTTTCGTTATGCCACTAAATTTCATACTTTTTCATATTTGTGTCACTTTTTCGCTGTAGTGTGCCACGTTTTTAATAATTTCTTTGGAAACGCGATGCAATGTACGGACTCAATTTCAGGATTGGCAAGTATTGTGGCGTCATCAGCCACTTTGGTGAAATATCCATCAATTTTTGGATATTCTTCCTACCTACCATATAACATATAGCCCCCATATAAACCGATCTCCAGATTTGGCTTGCGGAGCCTAAAAGAGAAGCAAATTTCATCCGATCCGGCTGAAAGTTGGTACATGGTGTTAGTATATGGTCTCTTACAACCATACAAAAATTGGTCCATATCGGTCCATAATTACATATAGCTCCCATATAAACCCATCCCCAGATTTGACCTCCGGAGCCTCTTGGAAGAGCAAAATTCATCCGATCCGGATGACAGTCTTTGGTACAAGTTTCTATGCAATCCATGGTGGAGGGTTCATAAGATTCGGCCTGGCCGAACGGCCGTATATACTTGTTAGTTTTTTTTTCGGAAAAATCTAGAATATATAGTCAAACAATTCGGGCAACGCTGATCTTGACCACGTATGCCGCTACGGATGTGACGGGTGCTTTGGCATATAATCGAAATTATGATCAAATTTTCTTTTCCTAACACAGGGGTTTGAAGTGTTAGGAAAAATGCAGATATTATGCAGAGATAATTTTCTCGCTACACTGAAAAAAAATATTGTCGTGAAGTCTGATCTTGACCACGGATGCCGCTACGGATGTGACGGGTGCTTTGGCATATAATCGAAATTAAAGGGTGTTACCGTCAAAATTTGGTCAATATAAACTTGACGATTTTCTTTCAATTTTGCATTTAAAAAAACCTGAACACCCCTCATTTTGAAGGTGTGTGTTGTAGAATGTTGCTCCTATTAAGATTTTGGAATTCACTCTTCAGTTGTCAAAATGCCGTCAAAGCAAGAATCCGAGCTACTCGCACGCAAAGCTGGCAAAATCGCTAAAAGTTGCCAAATCAACCGTTACAAATGTAATTAAAGTGTTTGGGGAACGTTTGTCGACAGCCAGGAAGTCTGGATCGGGGGGAAATCGAAAACCGGAAGCCGCTGAGACGACAAAGAGAGTTGCCGGTAATTTCAAGCGAAACCCTAACCTCTCTCTCCGAGATGCCGCAAATAAGCTGGGTGTATCGTCTACAACCGTGCATCGAGCCCAAAAAACGAGCCGGACTATCGACTTACAAGAAGGTAGTGACTCCAAATCGCAATGATAAACAATATACGACGGCCAAAGCGCGATCCCGGAGGCTGTACACGACGATGCTGACGAAGTTTGACTGCGTGGTAATGGACGACGAAACCTACGTCAAAGCCGACTACAAGCAGCTTCCGGGACAGGAGTTTTATACGGCAAAATGAAGGGGAAAGGTAGCAGATATTTTCAAGCACATAAAACTGTCAAAGTTCGCAAAGAAATATCTGGTTTGGCAAGCCATCTGTACCTGTGGCTTGAAAATCAGCATTTTAATAGCTTCCGGGACTGTCAACCAGGAAATTTACGTGAAAGAGTGTTTGAATAAACGTCTGCTGCTTTTCCTGAAGAAACACGGTTGTTCCGTACTTTTTTTTTTGGCCGGATTCGGCATCTTGCCATTACGATAAAAAGGCCATGGAGTGGTACGCCGCCAACAACGTGCAGGTGGTTCCCAAGGACCAGAACCCTCCCAACACGCCAGAGCTCCGCCCAATTGAGAAATACTGGGCTATTGTCAAGCGGAACCTACAGAAGACCAAAAAAAAACTGCTAAGGACGAGCAGCAGTTCAAGGCAAACTGGCTTTCTGCGGCGAAGAAGGTGGACAAGGTGGCTGTACAAAATCTGATGGCAGGTGTCAAGCGTGAGGCCCGGCAATTCGGATTTCGAAAAGCGAAAGCCTAACTGAATATTTTTCCTGAATTTTATACTAATTGAACTTGAAAAAGAAATTTAATTTGATTTTTTAAATAAACGATTTCACCGATTTACACGCGTTTTCCCTTGACCAAATTTTGACCGTATCACCCTTAATGATCAAATTTTCTTTTCATGATTTAGGGGGTTTCAAGTGAACATTTGTATCGTATTCAAGTGGACATTCTCGCTACACTGAAAAAAAAATATTGTCGTGAAGTCAAAGATTTCATGTCCTTAAAATACGAATGCAAATTTTACTAAGCATAAATTACGAAATCTCTCGTATAAAGTTTTTTCCGTGTCCAAAAGTGAATGAAGTCGTTTGGTTCTTATAGTTAGGTACTTCGACTTAAAACTAGGTATCTTTAAATTAAAGATTTTTTTTTTTTGACTAAGGTCAACTTGGTTTTAACAATCCCAAAAAAAAATCTCCAAAATTAATGAAATCGTCTTTAAATTTGTTGACTTTTTATATGGGACATTTGTACAGCCTGAAAGTATGCAAAGGAAATGTGTTTGCCATATATCCATGATTGCTCACCATATACCCATGTCTACCCATTGTGATGTTAGTGTCCTTGGATTGAAACCTTAGAATCAGAAATCAATTTGAGTGCTTTTAATGGACAACCCTTTCTCTACACTCCACTTTTAAGAGATATTAAGGACACAAAGGATATATTGAATATTCTAACCCAATATATCAAGGGATAACAACTAAATAAGCTTTTTAAGCTATTTGCCCAATTTAACAAGAAGCAAAAAAAAAAAACGAAATGACATCCCAAAAAACTCATTAGGATTTTTATTGCCTCATGTATGTGGTGATTGACTAATGTCGTTCAAGCAAAAAATGGTAATCCATCAAATCCTATGGTCTCTTAAAAACTTAAAAACCCTTTTTCCGAAGCCTCTACACTAGTACGGCTGCTTCTATATGGTTGGGTTTCAAAAACGTATGACAACATTCTTATGTCACTATGAAATTCGTTACGGAATGATATTTTTTCCCCAATGTAAAGTACATATTCAAAAAAAAACACAAACACACATATACGAGATTCGCAGAGTATCGTCCTCGCTGTCATCAGAGTCCTTCGTTCGTGATGTCTGCGGTTGATTTCCGGAGCCAAAATTTCCAATCAATTGAACACGTACACATTTTCATATATATTCTCGAATATCAATAAAACTCCCGTAAACGTAAAGCGAATTTCGTTTTTTTTTTGATGGCGACCGTAAGGTGAGAAGGAGGAATCGTAGGCAACGAAGGGAAGGAGAGAGGGAGCTTCACTACCATTAATGATTTTATTTAATTTCTTTGCAACATCATCATATGCTGGCATTTTATTTGAGCCGCAATTATCTCATGTATTCAATTGGATAATGTTGATGATTTTTAATGTCTTTTCGAAAAAAACCTCGAAAGTGGTGCAAAGGAGGCATAACGATGTAAAGTAGATGAGAATTAAGCAGTGCTCCACTACTAAGAATACATTCAATGAAATGTTGATAAAATTTTTATTGAATATGTTTTGTCCTTAGATTTAGGTGATTCGATTGAATATTGCTACCTTCTTGGTATCTAGACGGCAAAGTTAAAATCTATTCCAAAATAGTAGAAGTCTTTCAAGACTTTATTTTGAAGACTCTTTATACCCTTCACCACTACTGTGGTACAGGATATAATAAGTTTGTTCATTTGTATGTAACGCCAAGAAGGAAAAGTCTGAGACCCATCGTTTAGTACAACGATCGTCTTAGAATTAAATTCTGAGTCGTTTTAGCGATGTCCGTCTGTTCATGTATTTTTGTGTGCACAGTACAGGTCACAGTTTATGTCCGATAGGGAGCCACCGTGGTGCAATAGTTAGCATGCCCGCCTTGCATACACAAGGTCGTGGGTTCGATTCCTGCTTCGACCGAACACCAAAAAGTTTTTCAGCGGTGTATTATCCCACCTCAGTAATGGTGGTGACATTTCTGAGAGTTTCAAAGCTTCTCTAAGTGGTTTCACTGGAATGTGGAACGCCGTTCGGACTCGGCTATAAAAAGGAGGTCCCTTGTCATTGAGCTTAACATGGAATCGGGCAGCACTCAGTGATAAGAGAGAAGTTCATCAATGTGGTATCACAATGGACTGAATAGTCTAAGTGAGCCTGATACATCGGGCTGCCACCTAACCTAACCTTAAGTCCGATCGTCCTCAAATTTGACATAGGGTCGTTTTTTGGGACAACGGCAATCGCTATTGATTGTGCCATATATATTTATCCCCGATCTGATCATAATTGACGTCGTTATCAACCGATGTTCTTCAAATTCCGTACATCTGAATATTTTAGGAGTCTCGAAAAACTTGCAAAATATCAGCCAAATCGGTTCAGATTTAGATATAGCTTCCATATATATCTTTCGTCCGATTTAGACTCATATGACTACAGAGACCAAAGTTTATTGCAGATTTTCTTGAAATTTTTCACAGAGAGTAAAATTGACATTCTACCAATGCTTGGTAAATTTTATTGAAATCGGTTCATATTTAGCTATAGCTGCCATATATATCTTTCGACCGATTTAAACTTATATGGCCTCAAAAGCCAGAGTTTTGCCCTGACTTACTTAAAATTTTGCACAAGGAGTACGTTTAATAGTATCAGTAAGTGTGCTAAATTTAAATCCCATATATATTTTTCGGCCGATTTGCACTTATATGGCCTCAAAAGCCAGAGTTTTTCCGTGATTTGCTTCAAATTGTAATGATGCTGTTATGTGTGCCAAATTTGTTTAAAATCGGTTCAGATTTAGATATAGCTCCCATATATATTTTTCGTCCGATGTAAACTCATATGACCACGGGGGTTAAAGTTATACTCCTACACGGATGAAAAAGACTGTTTTTCATATGTTTGGCTATAAACATTATATGTTTGGAACACAAATTTTTAAACACAATATTTTTGAGTGCAAGCATATAATGTTCATAAACTAGCATAACATGTTTGGGACATATATGTTAATATGTTAGAACATATTATGTTTGGGACATAAAATGTTTGTAAATATAATATGCTTGGATGCAAACATATATTAATTTAGAAATAGCCTATAAACATATATGTGTTTAATAGCTTGGAGCGCTATTTAACAGGGAGCGATATTGAATTAAGTTGGTGGTTGTTGCTTGTTATTACAAAATTAACATTTTATTTTTCCTTGGGCAATTGATCAGCTACTTCTTTGATCCTTACAAACTGTGTGGTCCGCCGTTCGAATCCCCGTCTGGCAAAAGGTAAAATTAAAATAAAAAAAATCATAAAATTGAATAATTTCTTCTACAGAAAAAGGTGCTAAGAACTAAAAAATCTCGTGGGAGTGAGAAAGATGTGGGGGAATATACAATTAGGCAGAAACAAAATTTTGAGCATTCAGGTCTATGTTGTTAGCACCTATATTACCTGTTTATTTTCGTAATTCATTATGATTTTAAATATATAAATAAATAAATAAAATTTTGAGTACAATATTGTTTGGGAGAATATTTTTTAAGCATATAATATTTTTGGGTGCAAAATGCTTCCAAACATATTATATGTTCACATAATAACATATTGTTTTTTGGAAGACAACATTATTGAATTTTGATGCAAAAATACAAAATGTTTGGAACTTAGACTACCCAAACATATATTGTTTAGACCAATATGCTTTCAAACATATTATATATTGGAAGAGATCAAACATATAAATGTTTGGGCAATACCCAAAAATGTATATGCTTGAAGCAAAATATGTTTGGGAGTATATGTTACAGAAGCGATTTTTTGTGAGCGTGTATTTACGTGAAATTTTGCAGAGATAGTAGAATTATTATTAAATACTTCAAATTTTGAGTAAATTTGCTATAGAAATAAACTTTTGACCAAAATATCTATAGAAATAAAATTTTGACAAATTTTTCCATAGACATAACATTTTAACAAAATTTTCTATAGACATAAAATTTTAACAAAATTTTCTATAGAAATAAAATTTCGATAAAATTTTCTATAGAAATAAAATTTTGACAAAAATTTCTATACAAATAATTTTTTGAAAAAAATATCAATAGAAATAAAATTTTGCAAAATTTTCTATAGAAATAAAATTTTGCAAAATATTCTATAAAAATAAAATTTTGCAAAATTTTCTATAGAAATAAAATTTTGCAAAATTTTCTATAGAAATAAAATTTTGACAAAATTGTCTATAGAAATAAAAGTTTGTAAAATTTTCTGTAGAAATAACATTTTGCGAAAATTATCAATAGAAATAAAATTTTGCAATATTCTATATAGAAAAAAATGCAAAATTTTCTATAGAAATACAAGTTTGCAAAATAAAATATTGAGAAAATTATCAATAGAAATAAAAGTTTGCAAAATTTTCCATAGAAATTAAATTTTGACAATTTTTTTTTATAGAATCAAAATACTGACAAAATTTTTTATAGCAATCAAATTTTGCAAACTTTTCTGTAGAAATAAAATTTTGACAAAATTTTCTACAGAAATAATTTTTTGAAACAATTGCCAATAGAAATGAAATTTTAAAAAAATATTCTATAGAAATAAAATTTTGACAAAATTGTCTATAGAAATAAAATTTTGAAAAAACTTTCTATAGAAGTAAATTTTGACAAAATTTTGTATAGAAAAAAAAATTGACAAAATTTTCTTTAGAAATAAAATTTTGAAAAAACTTTCTATAGAAGTAAAATTTTGAAAAAAAATTGTATAAAATTTTTTTTTTGACAAAATTTTCTAAAGAAATAAAATTTAGATAAAATTTTCTATAGGAAAAAAAATTTGACAAAATTTTCTAAAGAAATAAAATTTAGATAAAATTTTCTATAGAAAATTTTTTTTAAAATAATTTTCTTTCAATATTTGACATATGTATATAAGTATGTGATCAATTATTATTAAATACTTAAAATTTTGAGAAAATTTGCTATAGAAATAAAATTTTGAGAAAATTTTCTATAGAAATACAACTTCGACCAAAATATCTATAGAAATAAAATTTTGACAAATTTTTCCATAGACATACAATTTTAACAAAATTTTCTCTAGAAATAAAATTTTGATAAAATTTTCTATACAAATAATTTTTTTAAAAAAATATCAATAGAAATAAAATGTTGCAAAATTTTCTATAGAAATAAAATTTTGCAATATTCTATATAGAAATAAAATTTTGAGAAAATTATCAATAGAAATTAAATTTTGACAATTTTTTTTATAGAAATAAAATTTTGACAAAATTTTCTATAGAAATCAAATTTTGCAAACTTTTCTGTAGAAATAAAATTTTGACAACATGTTCTACAGAAATAATTTTTTGAAAAAATTGCCAATAGAAATAAAATGTTCACAAAATTTTCTATAGAAAGAAAATTTTGACAAAATTGTCTATAGAAATAAAATTTTGAAAAAACTTTGTATAGAAGTAAATTTTGACAAAATTTTGTATGGAAAAAAAATTTGACAAAATTTTCTTTAGATATAAAATTTTGAAAAAACTTTCTATAGAAGTAAAATTTTGGGAAAATTTTGTATAAATTTTTTTTTTTTTGACAAAATTTTCTTTAGAAATAAAATTTTTACAAAATTTTCTATAGAAAGATAATTTTGCCAAATTTTCTAAAGAAATAAAATTTAGATAAAATTTTCTATAGAAATAAAATTTTGACAAAATTTTCTATACAAATAATTTTTTGAAAAAAATATAGAAATAAAATGTTGCAAAATTTTCTATAAAAATAAAATTTTGCAATATTCTATATAGAAATGAAATTTTGAGAAAATTATCAATAGAAATTACATTTTGACAATTTTTTTTATAGAAATAAAATTTTGACAAAATTTTCTATAGAAATCAAATTTTGCAAACTTTTCTGTAGAAATAAAATTTTGACAAAATTTTCTACAGAAATAATTTTTTGAAAAAATTGCCAATAGAAATAAAATGTTCACAAAATTTTCTATAGAAATAAAATTTTGACAAAATTGTCTATAGAAATAAAATTTTGAACAAACTTTCTATAGAAATAAAATTTTGAACAAACTTTCTATTGAAGTAAATTTTGACAAAATTTTCTTTAGATATAAAATTTTGAAAAAACTTTCTATAGAAGTAAAATTTTGAGAAAATTTTGTATACAAAATTTTTTTTGACAAAATTTTCTTTAGAAATAAAATTTAGATAAAATTTTCTATAGAAAAAATTTTTTAAAAATAATTTTCTTTCAATATTTGACATAATTTTATTTCTATAGAAATATGATCAATTATTATTAAATACTTCAAATGTTGAGTAAATTTGCTATAGAAATAAAATTTTGAGAAAATTTTCTATAGAAATAAGATTTTGACAAATTTTTCCATAGACATAAAATTTTAACAAAATTTTCTCTAGAAATAAAATTTTGATAAAATTTTCTATAGAAATAAAATTTTGACAAATAATTTTTTGAAAAAAATATCAATAGAAATAAAATGTTGCAAAATTTTCTATAGAAATAAAATTTTGCAATATTCTATATAGAAATAAAATTTTGAGAAAATTATCCATAGAAATTAAATTTTGACAATTTTTTTTTATAGAAATAAAATTTTGACAAAATTTTCTATAGAAATCAAATTTTGCAAACTTTTCTGTAGAAATAAAATTTTGACAAAATTTTCTACAGAAATAATTTTTTGAAAAAATTGCCAATAGAAATAAAATGTTCACAAAATTTTCTATAGAAATAAAATTTTGACAAAATTGTCTATAGAAATAAAATTTTGAAAAAAACTTTCTATAGAAGTAAATTTTGACAAAATATTGTATAGAAAAAAAATTTTGACAAAATTTTCTTTAGATATAAAATTTTGAAAAAACTTTCTATATAAGTAAAATTTTGAGATAAATTTTGTATAAAAAAATTTTTTTTTGACAAAATTTTCTTTAGAAATAAATTTTTTATAAAATTTTGATAAAATTTGCTTTCTTTAGAAAATTTTGTTTATTTAATTTATTTCTATAGACAATTTTATCAAAATTTTATTTCTTTAGAAAATTTTGTCAAAATTTTCTATAGAAGTAAATTTTAAAAAATAATTTTTTTTAATATTCGACATGTGTATATAGGTATATGAACTTAAATTAAAATTAAAAAAATAAAATCGATTGAAATATTTCAAATAAATTGTTATGGTGGTGGGCATTAAAATGGATCGATTCAGCCCATCCGCTAGTATAACATTGTAGGAACCATAAAATGATCTCCGTAATTGGAATTTGTTTTTCATTTACATTGATCTAATGAATAAGGCAATGGAAACTAATTTGCGTAAAAACTTGTTTAGTTACAAAAATGTGTAGGGTTTTAAAAAATTTAGTTTATCCGGAGTCGAAAATTTTTACGACTCCAACTCCAACAAAATCTTCAGACTCCGACTCCACAGCCCTGATTCCAACACCATGTTTTTTTTTTTTTTTTTTTTTTTTTTTTTTTTTTTTTTTTTGAACGAAAATGTTCTTCTGAATACTAAAGTGATAAAATTGGATAGTAGATCAATATGAAGATCATCATCATTTTTATATTTAAACGATATATTGCCAAAATCACAATGAACGGCAACATTTGAGCCCCAGTCCTTACAAAATGGTTTGTCTAGGTGTGTAAAATTATAAATTAGCGCTGGGACCCCTAAATTAAAATCTTGTATCCAGTGGCAGACCGAATGATCCATTTGCATTCTATTGTATGCCGCGGATTAAAGAGGAACAATTTTTTTTTTTTTATTCGACCACTTTTTCTTAATAATGTAGAAATGCAAACCATTATTGCAAACCTGATGAACTGCAATGCAACCCCATTTTTGGAAGCTCTGTTTTTTGCAACTGCAAATTAACTTCATTAATTTGCATTAACTTCATTAGTTCAATGACTCTGAATATGTTCATAAAAATTTATTATATTCATTTTAATTAAATTCGATTTTTTTAAGTTAATACCAAACTTAAAGTTCTCATCATCTCTACAGTAGTTGATGGATTTGCATGGACGAAAATACAGTGTTTTTTTTTTGCTACGATTTATGGTTTAAACAATTCTCTCTGGCTAGTTTGGTTTTATTGTTGATTTTATCCAGACTATATTGTTTTTGGGTTTCAATCATTGGTTTGTGTTTTTTTTTTATGTTCTCTCGTACAATTGATAATTTTTTTTATGTGATTTTTATTTAACGAATGTTGTTCGATGATGGTGAAAAACACTGGTGTTGTTTTGTGGGTAACATGTGAATGAGTTTTTGTCGAATTGTATCCGATGTGCTGTCTATTTGTCTATTGTCATCTCTCTCCCTCAATCTGTATAGCGTTATTTCACTCTGAATATATGTTTTATGGATATTTTCAATGATTTGTGATGCGGTTGTGTTGTGGCCATTTGGGATGTTATTTGCAGCAGTTCAATTATTCGAGGTTTATTCGTTTGTATCAGCAGCCAACTTGTAAGCTAGGTATTTAGTTTGTAGGCCAGGTTAATATGATGATTGTGGTTAAGTTTTTTTTTTTTTTTGTTTTATACAATAATGACAATACCATCTCCCTACCAATGATCATCTC
This sequence comes from Haematobia irritans, assembly GCF_050003625.1. NCBI lineage: Eukaryota > Metazoa > Arthropoda > Insecta > Diptera > Muscidae > Haematobia > Haematobia irritans. The sequence continues at coordinate 219,832,088 of NC_134397.1, read as the reverse complement.
CCTAGAAATGGACAATAAATATGGAAACAAATTGGAGGAAATATATTAAAATTAATAAACAAAAGTTATGTTAAGTTTTATGCTGAAGATTAAATATTTGCGTTAAGTTATCAGGGCGACAAAGAGAAAAGTCATGTGGTAAAAATATCAAAGCTTCTCGAAGTTCTTTCATTATATATAAATGTAGGTTAAGTGATTAAAGTGATACATAAAATAAAGACTAATCGAATAGCAGCTACAGATCTCAGCCTCTTCCTTAATTTCGAAATAAGGTTTCCTCGAACTTGATTAACATCGACTTTCATACGAATTTATTAATAGACAATTCTTTTGACAATATTTTTCGACTCACATCCACGGTTGCCACTCGTGCCAAAACTAATCTATCAAATTTTGGAAAAACATTTTACCCAAAAACTACCATACAAAAAAATCTTATTTTGTAAAATTTTACTTCTAAAGAAAATTTTGGCAAATTTTATTTCTATAAAAATTTTGTCAAAATTTTATTTCTATAAAAATTTTGTTAAAATTTTATTTCTACAGAAAATTTTACTAAAAAACTACCATACAAAAAATCTTATTTTGTAAAATTTTACTTCTAAAGAAAATTTTGTCAAAATTTTATTTCTATAGAAAATTTTGTCAAAATTTTATTTCTATAAAAATTTTGTCAAAATTTTATTTCTAAAGAAAATTTTGTAAAAAATTAATTTCTATAGAAAATTTTGTCAAAATTATAATTCTATAGAAAATTGTGTCAAAATTTTATTTCTATAGAAAATTTTGTCAAAATTTTATTTCTATAGAAAATTTTATCATAATTTCATTTCTATAGAAAATATTGTCAAAATTTTATTTCTATAGAGAATTTTGTCAAAATCTTATTTCTATAGAAAATTTTGTCAAAATTTTATTTCTAAAGAAAATTTTATTTCTATAGAGAATTTTGTCAAAATCTTATTTTCATAAATTTAAAAAAAAAAATTTGTCAAAATTTTATTTCTATAGAAAATTTCGTTTCTATAGAAATTTTAATTTCTATAGAAAATTTTGTAAAAATTTTATTTCTATAGAAAATTTTGCTAACATTTCATTTCTATAGAAAATTTTGCCAAAATTTTATTTCTATAGAAAATTTTGTCAAAATTTTATTTCTATAGAACATTTTTTAAAAAATTTATTTCTACAGAAAATTTTGTCAAAATTTTATTTCTATAGAAAATTTTGTTAAAATTTTATTTCTATAAAAAAAAATTACCAAAATTTTAATTCTCTAGAAAACTGTGCCAAAATGTTATTTCTATAGAAAAATTTGCCAAAATTTTATATCTATAGAAATTTTTATCAAAATTGTATTTCTATTGATGAATTACGTCTTAAGTGGAAAGGAATATTTTGCAGGCCCTGCGAACCCAACAGACCTGACAAATATGATAATTTTTTTTTTTTTTTTTTGAGGAGTCTGTCACTGGGAACCATTACCATTTGAAATTCAAATTCCAAGATTTTAGGAAAAATCATCACATAATTCAAACCAAAGGAATACAATGTCCATGACCATTCACATCATAGAGTAAACGTTAAATTACAGGAAAAGGGTAACATATCAGCAATAACGAAAGTCGATGACTGGTTGATATAGCAACACAAAAGCATAGGTTTTTGGCATTCAAATGGCCAAAAAAAAATGGCAATCTTTACTGAATAGGTGGAGTTGGTGAAGTGAGTATTGTAAGGCTCCCAGCTAGGAGTTGATGAATGTAGAAAGCTTAACGATATACTTTTTTTTTTTTTTTGATTTGATTGTTCATGTTAGTCTAACCTATAAGCGAAAAAACTTCTGGCTCTGGTAGCAGTCAACGTATCTTGGCAAACAATTAAATGCCAGTTTCATGTACCACTCTTAGAATAAGCCAAGCGAATGTATAGCAATTGAAGGCACAGTGGATTGGTACCACGTTTGCCATAGTTGGTATAATTCTACCAAAAATGGTAGATTTTTTACTCTTTGGTAAATTGGTAGAATTCCATATATTTTGGTAGATTTTGCAAAATACATTTTCTATAGAAATGGAATTTTGAAACAATTTTTTATAGAAATAAAATTCTGACAAAATCTTCTATAGAAATAACATTTTGACAAAAATTTCCATAGAAATGAAATTTAGCCAAAATTTTTTAGAAATATAATTTTGACAAAATTTCCTATAGAAATAAATTTTTTACACAATATTGTGCTGAAATAAAATATTGACATTTTTTATAAAAATAAAATTTTTACATTTATATAAAAAAAATATATATGAATAAAATTTAGACAATATTTTCTAAAGAAATACAATTTTTACAAAATTTTCTAAAGAAATAAAATATTTTGATTTTCTTTATAGAAATAAAATTTAAACGAACTCTTTCATAGAAATAAACTTTTGGCAAAATCTTCTATAGAAATAAAATTGTGACAAAATTTTCAATCGAAACAAAATTGTCCCTAGAAATAAAAAAAAAATAAAAATTGTTACCAAAATTTTGTATGGAAATAAAATTTTGACTAAATTTTCTACAGAAATAAATTTTTGACACAATATTGTGCTGAAATAAAGTATTAACAACATTTTTTATAAAAATAAAATTTTTACATTTATATAAAAAAAATATATATATGAATAAAATTTTGACAATATTTTCTAAAGAAATAAAATTTTGACAAAATTTCCCAAGAAATAAAATTTTTACAAAATTTTCTAAAGAAATAAAATATTTTGACTTTTCTTTATAGAAACAAAATTTTAACGAACTCTTTCATAGAAATAAACATGTGGCAAAATCTTCTATAGAAATAAAATTATGACAAAATTTTCAATAGAAACAAAATTATCCCTAGAAATAAAAAAAATAAAATTTTTTTATATAAATAAAATCTTGACAAATAATATTTTTTTTTGTAAAATTTTCCCCAAATTTTGGTAAATTATTTTTGGCTGGAGCAGTAACCTTAACAAAAATTGAGCGATCATGGGTGTTAATTTTTCAGAGAATTCACTATATTGGTATTTTTTAATACATAGTTTTCGTCCCAAATAAATTGTCCACTATTGACAGGTGTCCATTTATCGGAGAGTCTAGGTTTGAGAGATTCCACTGTATTTGCCTTTAGTTCTTCCTGTGGTTATATACCAAAAAAGGTTGCTACCGTTCCATATTCTCTAGGACGAAAGCACGTACTCACCGAATAGTAGATGAGTTTTGAGAACAATGTGGTAAAGATGATGATGGGTAGGTGTAACGATGATGGTGACGAAGGCATGGGTTTCAATCATTTGCATCCATTAATCAATTCAATTTATTCCTAAAGTTCTACCCTCTTTACCACCTCATAAAGGCAACCGAACTAGACCTAGCCAAAGGTAAAGCAAATCCATGGATACAAATTCAAATTCAATTTTTTTTCTTCAATTCATGAATTCCTTTTATTCACTTTTGATGGGCTCCGGGAAGGAGGCATAGAAAACAAACCCGCCTACTCCATGTTTCATCATCATGGGACCATGTCTGGGTCATCATCATGGCTAGCTAAACCTTTGCTTTTTGTGGACAACTAATTTGTGAAGAAGTGCTCTACTGTTGGCAACTCCTTCCAACTGTAGAGAATAGAAAAACCAACTTCCCGCCTAACAATCTGGGTGTTTGTCCATTGTTCGCGAATGTCTATTTTTACGAGCTCTTCATTAAGTCCTACGGTAGACTCATTCATCACTCAGGAAGAATGAAGAACAGCATCCTGTAATTTGTACGCCTACAATTTGTTTTTGAATTCATTTCCAAAGCTGACCACCTTTTTTGATTTTTTTATTTCCAATCTGCCTTATGGAAATCATGTCGAGAGCTTATGAATTCAAATTTTAACAATAGTTTTATCGATAAGCTATGTATAAGATTTTGTGGAATTTTATGGCTATATGTGGAGAAAAATTAAAAAATATGTTACCATAAAATGGTCATGGGGCTAATATAAGTTTGCCATTCCATTAACTAAACCAGGTAGATTGGAAGAATACTCGATGAAGTCAATATCTATAGAAATAAAATTTTGACAAAATTTTCTATACAAATAAAATTTTGAGAAACTTTTTTATTTTTGAAAAAATTTTCTATAGAAATAAAATTTTGACAAAATTTTATATAGAAATAAACTTTTGACAAAATTTTCTATAGAAATAAAATGTTGACAACATTTTCTATAGAAATAAAATTTTGACAAAATTTTCTATAGAAATAAACTTTTGGCAAAATTTTCTATAGAAATAAAATTTAGACAAAATTTTATATAATAATAAAATTTTGACAAAATTGTCTATAGAATTAAAATTTTGATAAAATTTTCTATAGAAATAAAATTTTGAGAAACTTTCTTATACCAACAAAATTTTTGAGAAATTTTCCATAGAAATAAAAGTTTGAAAACAATTTCTAAAAAAATAAAATTTTGACAAAATTTTCTATAGAAATAAAATGTTGACAAAAACTTTCTATAGAAATAAAATTTTGACAAAATTTTCTATAGAAATAAAATTCCGACAAAATCTTCTATAGAAATGACAAAGTTTTATAGAAATAAATTTTTGACACAATTTTCTATAAAAATAGAAGTTTGACACAATTTACTATAGAAATACAATTTTGACAATATTTTCCAAAAAAAATAAATGTTGACAAAATTTTCTAAAAAAAATAAAATTTTTACAAGATTTTCTAAAGAAATAAAATTTTTACAAAATTTTGTAAAGAAATAAAATTTTGATAAAATTTTCTACAGAAATAAAATTTTGACAAAATTCTTTATAGAAATAAAATTTTAGCGAACTCTTTCATAAAAATATAATTTTGACAAAATTTTCTATAGAGATATAATTTTGGCAAATTTTTCTATAGAAATAAAATGTTGACAAAAATGTTCTATAGAGATAAAATTTTGACAAAATTTTCTATAGAAATAAAATGTTTGGAAAATTTTCTATAGAAATAAAATGTTGACAAATTTTTTTATAGAAATAAAATTTTGACAAAATTTTATATAACAATAAAATTTTGACAACATTTTCTAGAGAATTAAAATTTTGACAAAATTTTCTGTAGAAATAAAATTTTGACAAAATTTTCTATAGACATAAAATTTTGAGAAACTTTCTTATACCAACAACATTTTTGAGAATCTTTCTTATACCAACAAAATTTTTGAGAAATTTTCCATAGAAATAAAATTTTGAAAATAATTTCTAAAAAAAATAAAAATTTGACAAAATTTTCTATAGAAATAAAATTAACAAAAATCTATAAAATTAAAATTTTGCAAAATTTTTTTATGCAAACAAAATTTTTGAGAAAATTTTCTATAGAAATAAAATTATTGACAAAATTTTTTAAGAAATACAATTTTTGAGAATTTTTTTTATAGAAATAAAATATTCAGAAAATATTCGATATCTTTTATTTCTATTTTTATTATTTTTATTTAAAAAATTTAATGTGCATTTTTGCAGACTACTCCCTTAAAATCGCTAAAAGATTTAAAATTCGAATTAATAGAAGATATCATAATATATAATATTGCAAATACTGATATAAACTTCTAAATTAAAATAATAAAACGTTTCTTGCGAAGAAAATAAACATTTTCTTCATACTAAATTTCGGTAAAATTTTGGTAAATTTTGGTAAAATTTTCCTCAAATTTTTGTAGACGAGTGGCAACCGTGCCAAACAAGATTGAGTTGAACGCAAACTTTACTTTAGCTATATTTCAGCAAAACTCTCATTACCACATGCAAACAAAAATACTTTCATCCCAAACGAAAATTTAGTGGAAAAATTGTTTGGCAAGTAAAATTTACGTTTACGAATATAAATTAATTAAAAATCCCATTGCCTCAATATCCGATATATTTACCACTTTTTAATACTCATTATTCTCTTGAAATACGATTTTTAAATTGCCCACAAGACAGCGAAATTACTAACACACTAACACATCCCCCTTCTAAACATAGCGAAGTTTAAGAAGAAATTAAGCAAGCAATTGCCTTTGAGATATCCGAGCCAAGCAAGGAATAAGGGCATCTGGGGACGATTTAGTGAGTAAAGTGTTTCAAATTGACCTTAATCAGCGAGTAACTATAGTTGTGAGTTCTTACTTTGAGGGATGTGAAATTTTTGTTTTTCTTTGAATACCACCCAAAAGTTTACCATCTACCCCAGTGGCTTAGTAGTAAATAAGAGAAACTTGTATCAGCTAAACAACAAATATTTATATCAAAGAAAACTTCAACAATTTCACTCTTATCCTTGGGGGTTCTTAAAACCGAAAACAAGTCTTCTTCTTCTTCTTCTTATTTTTTATTATTACACAACCCTACATTCCCCAAGCTTTGAGGGATTGTAACATTTCCAAAGTGGAAGTCAAAATAACTTTGATGCAATGCAGTTGCAATTTGGTGGACTGCAAAGAAATTCTAAATAAATATTTCTTACAAATTTGTTTTACAAAACCTTCATAGCAAATTTTCAATTCAATATCTTAGTGGGAAAGTTGAAAGCCAAAAATGTACAGGAATGATTGAATTCTTTGATAAGGGTTTTTTTTTTGTTTTGTGTAGTTTTGTGGTTATTGAAAGTAAAACAAATTGTATTGGGATCATTTATATTTTTATAAGAAAAATTTACCCTGAGGAGGTAAACAAAAATTTATTGCGTCTTAAAAATATCAATTTAAGAAATCTGTAAAAAATCTATTTGATTTAGGAATATAAAAGCATACTTTAAAAAATGAACCGTATATGGTTCTAAAATTATATTACAATGGTAGAATTATAGGATTTATATTTTGTTGCATAGGAACTTCGTGTAAATAAATGAATAAATGACCTAATCGAACTTTTGGGGACAAAGAATGTTAAAATTTGCTATAGAAATAAAATTTTGCCAAAATTTATTATAGAAATAAAATTTTGACGTGATTTTCTATAGAAATGCAATTTCGACAAACTTTTTTATAAAAATAAAATTTTGGCAAAATTTTCTATGGAAATTAAATTTTTCTAAAATATTTAATAGAAATAATATTTTGACAAAATTTTCTATAGAAATAAAATTTTGACAAAATTTTCTATAGAAATAAAATTTTGACAAAATTTTCTATAGAAATAAAATTTTGACAAAATTTTCTATATAAGTAAAATTTTGCAAAAAAATTCTATAGAAATAAATTTTTACGAAATTTTCTATAGAAATAAATTTTTGACGAAATTTTCTATAGATATAAAATTTTGGAAAAATTTTCTATAGAAATAAAATTTTGACAAAATTTTCTATAAAGGGTGATACGGTCAAAATTTGGTCAAGGGAAAACGCGTGTAAATCGGTGAAATCGTCTATTTAAAAAATCAAATTAAATTTCTTTTTCAAGTTCAATTAGTATAAAATTCAGGAAAAATATTCAGTTAGGCTTTCGCTTTTCCAAATCCGAATTGCCGGGCCTCACGCTTGACACCTGCCAGTTTGCCTTGAACTGCTGCTCGCCCTTAGCAGTTTTTTGGTCTTCTTTAGGTTCCGCTTGACAATAGCCCAGTATTTCTCAATTGGGCGGAGCTCTGGCGTGTTGGGAGGGTTCTTGTCCTTGGGAACCACCTGCACGTTGTTGGCGGCGTACCACTCCATGGCCTTTTTACCGTAATGGCAAGATGCCAAATCCGGCCAAAACAGTACTGAACAACCGTGTTTCTTCAGGAAAGGCAGCAGACGTTTATTCAAACACTCTTTCACATAAATTTCTTGGTTGACAGTCCCGGAAGCTATGAAAATGCTGCTTTTCAAGCCACAGGTACAGATGGCAGTTTTATGTGCTAGAAAATATCTGCTATCTTTCCCCTTCCTTTTGCCGTATAAAACTCCTGTCCCGGAAGCTGCTTGTAGTCGGCTTTAACGTAGGTTTCGTCGTCCATTACCACGCAGTCAAACTTCGTCAGCATCGTCGTGTACAGCCTCCGGGATCGCGCTTTGGCCGTCGTATTTTGTTTATCATCGCAATTTGGAGTCACTACCTTCTTGTAAGTCGGTAGTCCGGCTCATTTTTTGGCTCGATGCACGGTTGTAGACGATACACCCAGCTTATTTGCGGCATCTCGGAGAGAGAGGTTAGGGTTTCGCTTGAAACTACCGGCAACTCTCTTTGTCGTCTCAGCGGCTTCCGGTTTGCGATTACCCCCCGATCCACACTTCCTGGCTGTCGACAAACGTTCCCCAAACACTTTAATTACATTTGTAACGGTTGATTTGGCAACTTTTAGCGATTTTGCCAGCTTTGCGTGCGAGTAGCTCGGATTTTCGCGATGCGCGAGCAAAATTTTGATACGCTGCTCTTCTTGCTTGGAAGGCATTTTGACAACTGAAGAGTGAATTCCAAAATCAAAATAGGAGCAACATTCTACACACACACACCTTCAAAATGAGGGGTGTTCAGGTTTTTTTAATGCAAATTGAAAGAAATACGTCAAGTTTATTTTGACCGTATCACCCTTTAGAAATAAGAATTTGCCAAAATTTTCTATAGAAACAAAATTTTGTAAAAATTTTCTATAGAAATAAAATTTTGACAAAATTTTCTATAGAAATAAATTTTTTGCAAAATTTTCTACAGAAATAAAATTTAGACAAAATTTCCTATAAAAATTAAAATTTGCCAAAATTTTCTGTAGAAATAAAATATTGGCAAAGTTTTCGCGAGAAATTAAATATTGACAAAGTGTTATATAGAAATAAAATTTTATAAAAATTTTCTAAAGAAATAAATTTTTTGCAAAATTTTCTATAAAAATAAAATTTTGACAAAATTTTTATAGAAAAAAAATTTTGACAAAATTTTCTATAGAAATAAAATTTTGACAAAATTTGCTATAGAAATAAAATGTTGACAAAATTTTCTATAGAAATAAAATTTTGACAAAATTTTCTAATGAAATGAAATTTTGACAAAATTTTCTAATGAAATTAAATGTTGACAAAATTTTCTATAGAAATAAAATTTTGTAAAAATTTTCTATAGAAGTAAAATTTTGCAAAAAAATTCTATAGAAACAAATTTGTACGAAATTTTCTATAGAAATGAAATTTTCACGAAATTTTCTATAGAAATGAAATTTTCACGAAATTTTCTATATAAATAAAATTTTGACAAAATTTTCTATAAAAATAAAAATTTGCCAAAATTTTCTATAGAAACAAAATTTTGTAAAAATTTTCTGTAGAAATAAAATTTTGACAAAATTATCTATTGAAATAATTTGTTTGCAAAATTTTCTATAGAAATAAATTATTTGCAAAATTTTCTATAGAAATAAAATTTTGACAACATGTGCTATAGAAATAATTTTTTGCAATTTTTTTTATAGAAATAAAACTTTGGCAAAGTTTTCTATAGAATTAAAATATTGATAAAGTTTTCTATGAAATAAAATTTTGACAAATTTTTCTACAGAAATAAAATTTTGACAAAAATTTCAATAGAAATAAAATTTTGACAAACTTTTCTATAGAAATACAATTTTGACAAAATTTTCTATAGAAATAAAATTTTGACAAAATTTGCTAGAACCAGCTTTTCTATAGAAATAAAATATTGCCAAAGTTTTCTATAGAAATTAAATTTTGACAAAATTTTCTATAGGAATAAAATTTTGACAACATTTTTTATAGGAATAAAATTTTGTAAAAATTTTCTATAGTAATAAAATTTTGACAAAATTTTCTGTAGAAATAATTTTTTTGCAAAATTTTTTATAGAAATAAAATTTTGACTAAATTTGGTATAGAACCAAAATTTTGACAAAATTTTCTATAGAAATAAAATTTTGACAAAATTTTCTATAGAAACTAAATTTTGACAAAATTTTCTATAGAAATAAACTTTTAACAAAATTTTAGTGCTATAGAAAATTTTGACAAAATTTTCTATAGAAATAAACTTTTACAATATTTTCTATAGAAATAAAATTTGGACAAAATTTTCAATAGAAATATCATTTTTCTTTAGAATTAAAATTTGGCAAAATTTTCTACAAAACTTAAATTTTGGTAATATGTTCTATAAAAATAAAATTTTGGTAAATTTTTCTATAGAAATATTATTTTTGGCAAATTTTTCTATAGAAATAAAATTTTGGTAAATTTTTCTATAGAAATAAAATGTTGGTAACATTTTCTCTAGAAATAAAATTTTGGCAAAATGTTAAATTTGTTGTAAGAATAAAATTTTGACAAAATATTCTATAGTAATAAAACATTGCCTAGAAAATTTGATTAGAAAATGTTCTACATAATAATTTTGCTATATTTTCTATAGAAATATTTTTTTTCCATTAAAATAAAATTTAGACAAAATTTTCAATAAAAGTCAAAATTTTCTATAGAAATTAAATTTTGTACAAATATTTCTATCAAAATAAAATGTTGTCAACATTCTGGTGTCTAATTGAAGCAGTATTTTCAGCTGACCTTTTTGGCAAGTAAATCCGATCGTTTTGTTTGTTCACAAACCAATTGAGCGGTTTGTATAGAATTGCTCCTTATTGGAAAAAATAAAGTATGCAATTGATCACTTTCGACCTGCGATGAGGATGTTTTTGAAACTATAGTGGCTTTAATCCAAGTTAATTTTTTAATATGTATTCCATTCATTCTCGTAATATATTCAGATCACTGGCAAGTTTTCTACCACTGTGGCATGAATTTCAATCAAATCTTGGCTTCACGTTTCGGATCATTTCAGGTGTTATTGCTGTTTTTTCTTCCCATTTTTGGATGCGTTGCAACGCTGCAATGATACGGGAAACAAACGAATTATTCACATTTAAATACTGGAGGACTCTAGCTATAGTCACTTGTGATTTTCCAGGCAAAAATAAAGCAATGACATTATCACGCTTGAATTCCATCACGAATAACTCTATTTTTCAATGCAATAGATCAAAAAGCTTTTGTAAGCTGGTAAACAATAAGGTAAGCTGTCACTGTAATATACTTGTCAGCTGTCAGACGAGCGTTTTAGAAATGATAGCATATATATATTCATCCGACTCTTAATAGGGAGTCTCTGAACTCTAATTACAGGTGTTACATAGTTTGTTTGTATCTCATCTCTCTAATTGATATGATGAGTATACTTCATCTTCGTATAGGGTATACAAGTTCGTAATTATTTTACACTTTGTCACTATGATTTATATACCTCCTCAGCATTCCTTCAAGAATTTAATTTATTTCATTACATTCATAAGCTGTCCCTCTTCACAAAAAACAAAAAACTTTTACTTATCTTTTTTTCTAAAATGTGGATTTTTTTTTTGGAAAACGAACATTATTTGTCCAGCCCCCACTCAATAGCAACCAACGAAAAATTCATTCATTTCTCTTCTTAATTTAATTCATTTATCACCATGATAACATTTAGATAGACCTTAATTCGTTACAGCATTCTAGATATGACACAGAGAGAGGGAGAGACAGGACGGACACACAGATGATGTGATATCTTAATTTAGGAAATTATATTTTTTATTTGTTTGGGGTTTTTGTACTTCTTATTATTTGATATACAACAGCAACAACAGCAAAACGAACAAATACAAATGTCACAAAATTTTATTCTTGTTGGTCTTTTCAATGTCAAGTACATCAAAAGCAGAAAATGGTCTATCAAAAAAGGGGGTAGAACAACAAATTAAACTGGAGGAGAAGTTGAATGGTGTTTTAATAAATTTCAATTAAAATCTGTGGCAGACAGTGATAAGAGCAGTAGTCTAAGCATACAAATATGTGGCTTTCCATGCAGTAACATAGATAGAAATGAGTTCTACTATAAGATGAGAAGATGCTTAGGATAAGTTATAACCTTGGCTTTATAGTTGGCACTTTGGATGGCCAAATGTCCTTTGGAGCCTTATTAGATGAAATGTACGACGAACTTCAGGCTGCTATCATTTCTAAACCACTCGTCTGACAGCTGTACGATTTATTCCAGTGACAGTTCATTTTATTGTTTACAAACATTTCGATCTATTGCATACAGAAATAAAGTTATTCGTGATGGAATTCAAGGGTGATAGTGTGATCACTTTATATTTGACTGGAAACCCACAAGTGGCTATCTTTAGAGCTCTACCGCATTCAAATATGAATAAATCTTTTACCACGATACTGGCAGTGTTGCATTGCACCCGAAAGTGGACAAAAAATGTTAACAACGCCAGAAATGATCCGAAAAGTGAAGGCCGTATTTAATGGAAATCTTCGCCGAAGGGACAGAAAACTAGATCTTGAGATGAACGTATGCTACAAATATTGAAAAATAAACTTGGACTAAGGCCATTGAAGCTTCAACTAGTAGTCACTTTTCGAATTTGATTTTTTGCGATAAGAAGCCATTCCAAATTGAGCAGTTTGTGAATAAACAAAATGATGGTGTTTACTTGCCAAATAAGTCAGCTGAACCTTCAATTAGAACCAGAACTCAAACGCAGACTATGGTAATGATAAGGACTGCCGTAAAGGCCGGCTCAGTATGCGTCATCCAACAACTTAATTTCTATTACACTGTGGGTTCCAAAATCTTGGCACAAAAAAACCAAAGTATTAATCATCTCAAGGCATGCTTCCCCGAGAATGGGACAAAATACCGAGAAGCCAATTTCGCGGAACCAATGTTTCAGCGTGCGATGGCTTTGTTGGCCGTTTGAAGACCATAATTCCAGTCAAACGAAAAAGGAAAAGTGAACGTTTTTTACAAACATGTATTACGACAAAGTCGATTATCAAAAACGGGGATGTTCAAGTATAATTCACTTTGGGTTTAGCGAATTATCCGAATTTTCTCTGGTAATTGGTTGATAGTTTCGCTGCAAGTAGGGGATGGTTAGGTTAGGTTAGGTTAGGTTATGTGGCAGCCCGATGTATCAGGCTCACTTAGACTATTCAGTCCATTGTGATACCACATTGGTGAACTTCTCTCTTATCACTGAGTGCTGCCCGATTCAATGGCGTTCCACATTCCAGTGAAACCTGAGTATACTTCATCTTCGATAAGGGTATACAAGTTCGTAATTATTTTACACTTTGTCACTGTGATAAGTAAAAGTTTTTTGTTTTTCGTGAAAAGGGATAGCTTAATGCGGAGGAGGTATATAAATCATAGTGACAAAGTGTAAAATAATTACGAACTTGTATACCCTATACGAAGATGAAGTATACTCAGGTTTCACTGGAATGTGGAACGCCGTTCGGACTCAGCTATAAAAAGGAGGTCCCTTGTCATTGAGCTTAACATTGAATCGGAATTGAATCAGGAATCGAACCCACGACCTTGTGTATGCAAGGCGGGCATGCTAACCATAGCACCACGGTGGCTCCCATCTAGGTGATAAGCTGACTCAAACGAAGTGGCCGTCCGGAACTCTTACCATCTCAGAATCTTTCCTCGTTTTTCCAGTTGGACAAGCTCAAAGGGGACTTGTAAAGAAAGATTCTAATGAATCTATCTTTACATCCTACCCAAGTGAATAATGTCCAAAGAAAATTGAGGAAAGATAAGTAATCTTATACAATGTTCTTCTACAATCCTATCAAAGTAGAGATTGCAGGAGAATCCCCAGAATTAGGAAAGATCCCCCTGCCGACCGAACAACAGGGACAAGCTTCTTGGTAGGTGGAATTGCACTGGAACAGCTCAGAGCCTTGCTACGTCCACCTAGGTGACAAGCTGACTCAAACAAAGTGCCCGTCCGGACCCCTTACCATCTCAGAATCTTTCCTCGTTTTTCCAGTTGGACAAGCTCAAAGGGGAGTTGTAAAAAAAGATTCTTATGAATCTATCTTTACATCCTAGCTAAGTGAATAATCTCCTAAGAGAATTGAGGAATGATAAGCACTCTTGTACAATGTTCTTCTACAATCCGATCCAAGTAGAGATTGCAGGAGAATCCCCAGAAGTAAGGAAGACACCCCTGCTGACCGAACAACACGGACAAGCTTCGCGGTAGGTGGTAGGAATAGCTCAGAACCTTTCTACGTCCATCTAGGTGACAAGCTGACTCAAACAAAGTGCCCGTCCGAACCCCTTACCATCTCAGAATCTTTCCTCGTCTTTCCAGTCTGAACAAGCTCAAAGGGGAGTTGTAAAGAAATATTCTTATGAATCTATCTTTACATCCTAGCCAAGTGAATAATCTCCTAAGAGAATTGAGGAATGATAAGTACTATTGTACAATGTTCTCCTACAATCCGATCCAAGTAGAGATTGCAGGAGAATCCCCAGAAGTATCGAAGACCCCCTGCTGACCGAACAAGTACACGAACAAGCTTCTTGGTAGGTGGAATTGCTCTGGAACAGCTCAGAACCTTTCTACGTCCATCTAGGTGACAAGCTGACTCAAATAAAGTGTCCGTCCGGACCCCGCAGCTTCTCAGAATCTTTCCTCGATTTTCCAGTTGGACGAGAACAAAGGGGAGTTGTAAAGAAAGATTCTAATGAATCTATCTTTACATCCTAGCCAAGTGAATAATCTCCTAAGAGAATTGAGGAATGATAAGTACTCTTGTACAATGTTCTCCTACAATCCGATCCAAGTAGAGATTGCAGGAGAATCCCCAGAAGTAGGGAAGACACCCCTGCTGACCGAACAACACGGACAAGCTTCTCGGTAGGTGGTAGGAATAGCACTGGAATAGCTCAGAACCTTGCTACGTCCATCTAGGTAACAAGCTGACTCAAACGAAGTGTCCGTCCGAACCCCTCAGCTTCTCAGAATCTTTCCTCGTCTTTCCATTTGGACAAGCTCAAAGGGGAGTTGTAAAGAAATATTCTTATGAATCTATCTTTACATCCTAGCCGAGTGAATAATCTCCTAAGAGAATTGAGGAAAGATAAGTACTCTTGTACAATGTTCTTCTACAATCCGATCCAAGTAGAGATTGCAGGAGAATCCCCAGAAGTAAGGAAGACCCCCCTGCTGACCGAACAACAGGGATAAGCTTCTTGGTAAGTGGTAGGAATTGCACTGGAACAGCTCAGAGCCTTGCTACGTCCATCTAGGTGACAAGCTGACTCAAACGAAGTGTCCGTCCGAACCCCTTACCATCTCAGAATATTTCCTCGTCTTTCCAGTTGGACAAGCTCAAAGGGGATTTGTAAAGAAAGATTCTTATGAATCTATATTTACATCCTAGCCAAGTGAATAATCTCCTATGAGAATTGAGGAGAGGTAAGTACGCTTGTACAATGTTCTCCTACAATCCGATCCAAGTAGAGATTGCACGAGAATCCCTAGAAGTAAGGAAGACCCCCCTGCTGACCGAACAACACGGATAAGCTTCTCGGTAGGTGGTAGGAATAGCACTGGAATAGCTCAAAACCTTGCTACGTCCATCTAGGTAACAAGCTGACTCAAACGAAGTGTCCGTCCGAACCCCTTACCATCTCAGAATATTTCCTCGTCTTTCCTGTTGGACAAGCTCAAAGGGGAGTTGTAAAGAAAGATTCTTAGGAATCTATATTTAAATCCTAGCCAAGTGAATAATCTCCTATGAGAATTGAGGAGAGGTAAGTACGCTTGTACAATGTTCTCCCACAATGCGATCCAAGTAGAGATTGCAGGAGAATCCCTAGAAGTAGGGAAGACCCCCTGCTGACCGAACAAGTACACGGACAAGCTTCTTGGTAGGTGGAATTGCACTGGAACAGCTCAGAACCTTGCTACTTTCATCTAGGTGAACAAGCTCAAAGGAGAATTGTAACGAAAGATTCGAACGAATGATTATTAATCTTAATACTACCGGAGAAGAGAAAATATTAATAAATTAGTAGAGATTAATAACTAATCGAGTAACATAAAAAGTACGGTCATTTGAATTGCTAATACTTCGTATCATCTATTCTATATTGCCACATTTCTCTTTTACTATTCATGTAGCGATAACACATCTTCCGAATTGAACTGGACTATTATCTAGACCTGTCATATGTATTTAAGATTGTACACTTTTTAGTTTCATTGAAAAGAGACAAAAGCCTTGGTGTAACGATTGAAGTCCTTGTTGGAGGGTATACCAATTTCCCACCCGGGCGAAACTCTGTGCCTTTATAACATTTTCATTATATTTGATATGCTGTTTATGACAACAATAATTGAATGTTGTCATAAAAGACTAATCCTCTCTGTTTTGCTACAATCAGTTTAACTTTATATTGCTGTTCTTCACATTTCCTTTTTCCAATGAAAACTTTACAATAACACTTTCTCTTGTTTGGGAAACCATTTCATAATAATATTATTTACATATACTGCACTGATAATAAAATGTAAATAAAATGTGAATAAAATCAATAGAGGTTGTTAAATTAACTGTAAAAGAGGATTTTTAATATGATTGAGTTTTAGTAAAATGTATGAGTTTGGTTCTCTATATGCAAAATAAATATTTCTCAATAAGAAGGATTTGAAGAAATAAATGCCACACAGTTTTATTGCAGACAAAGTATTTAGAATTCTTCATGGATTGTAACTGACAAACAGTATATTTCCTAAAATTAAATTGAATTGAACTAAGATGGCTATCATTTTCAAATAATCATCACATAAATTTTACCAATTGTAATAAAATGAAATATGGGAAATAATTCCTGAAAATTTCAAACTTTGATAATGAGGGATATTAACATTAATAAAGCAGCAGCGTCAAAAATGATTCCACCTCCTTCACTACATTCAGATCTCAGATTTCTTTTTAAAAACTGTCTTCATTGAAGATAACTGATGCATATCCTAGTTTCTTATACAATGCTTCCAGTGCTTGTTAAAAAAAAAAGAAGGCGAAACTTGAAATGTCTACGCCTTTAATTTAAGTTGTGAAACGCTATAAAGAGCTGATGGCTTGCCTACATCCCACAATTTTCTATTAGAGTTTATCGTTTTCCTTTCTCCCTCTATGAAGTTGTGAAATGTGAACCATGCTTATTACTCCTTTCGTATCTAAGTACTTTAGCATTTCCTACAAAACGACGATAAGCAACCAACATCTCAGCGTGTTACTGCCTTGTCGTTGAATTTGAAGAGCCTAGCGCCACCTCTTTAATAAAAATGAAATAAATAAATGTTTACATGAGTTTTCACAGCACATCCTTCTATAATAAATAAAAAATGAGTTGAAACTATAAGCGAAGAAGCAACAAAAGAAAATGTATTAATAAACAAGTATTGCTAGTGTCAAAACATAGATGCACAGTGATTAGTAGATACGAAGATTGGGTTTATCTCTTTTTCTTTTTTTATCTTTCTCAAACGCAATTTTTTTCTTTTCTCTGCAAAAGGCATCGCAAAGCCTTCTTGAGTTTCAATCTAGATTATAGTTTGAGCTAGCAGTAAGCAGCCATTAATTACTGGTGCTGTAAAGTCCTTCTTACATACGGATAGATTTTAAAGGGGATACCACTGCCCTTAAAAATGTTATTTATGTAAGACTGCTGCGAAGTTGGTATTCGTAAGCCTAACAAAACCTCTCCTTCAAAGCTAAACTTCATCAGTCAAACTCTCCTGTGGTCATTGCCGGACAAAGTTAACAAATTCTATATGTATTGATTCTGGCTACACAGCCACAGTGATAAAGATCATCGAGGGGCCATGTCGGACCTTTTGAAGATGACTAACTTCTTGATGAAGTTAATCTTGTGTCAAGATAGCAACCCTCTCCTTCAACGTTAATGTTTATCCGTCTAACTCTCCTGCATTAAAGGGTGATACGGTCAAAATTTGGTCAATATAAACTTGACGTATTTCTTTCAATTTTGCATTTAAAAAACGCCCCTCATTTTGAAGGTGTGTGTGTGTAGAATGTTGCTCCTATTTTGATTTTGGAATTCACTCTTCAGTTGTCAAAATGCCGTCCAAGCAAGAAGAGCAGCGTATCAAAATTTTGCTCGCGCATCGCGAAAATCCGAGCTACTCGCATGCAAAGCTGGCAAAATCGCTAAAAGTTGCCAAATCAACCGTTCCAAATGTAATTAAAGTGTTTGGGGAACGTTTGTCGACAGCCAGGAAGTCTGGATCGGGGGGAAATCGAAAACCAGTAGTTTCAAGCGAAACCCGTGGTGCAATGGTTAGCATGCCCGCCTTGCATACACAAGGTCGTGGGTTCGATTCCTGCTACGACCGAACACCAAAAAGTTTTTCAGCGGTGGATTATCCCACCTCAGTAATGCTGGTGACATTTCTGAGGGTGTCAAAGCTTCTCGAAGTGGTTTTACTGGAATGTGGAACGCCGTTCGGACTCGGCTATAAAAAGGAGGTCCCTTGTCATTGAGCTTAACATGGAATCCGGCAGCACTCAGTGATAAGGGAGAAGTTCACCACTGTGGTATCACAATAAACTGAATAGTCTAAGTGGGCCTGATACATCGGGCTGCCACATTACCTAACCTAACCTTCAAGCGAAACCCTAACCTCTCTCTCCGAGATGCCGCAAATAAGCAGGGTGTATCGTCTACAACCGTGCATCGAGCCAAAAAACGAGCCGGACTTACGACTTACAAGAAGGTAGTGACTCCAAATCGCGATGATAAACAAAATACGACGGCCAAAGCGCGATCCCGGAGGCTGTACACGACGATGCTGACGAAGTTTGACTGCGTGGTAATGGACGACGAAACCTACATCAAAGCCGACTACAAGCAGCTTCCAGGACAGGAGTTTTATACGGCAAAAGGAAGGGGAAAGGTAGCAGATATTTTCAAGCACATAAAACTGTCAAAGTTCGCAAAGAAATATCTGGTTTGGCAAGCCATCTGTACCTGTGGCTTGAAAAGCAGCATTTTCATAGCTTCCGGGACTGTCAACCAAGAAATTTACGTGAAAGAGTGTTTGAATAAACGTCTGCTGCACGGTTGAAAAAGACTGTTTTTCATATGTTTGGCTATAAACATTATATGTTTGGAACACAAATTTTTAAACACAATATTTTTGAGTGCAAGCATATAATGTTCATAAACTAGCATAACATGTTTGGGACATATATGTTAATATGTTAGAACATATTATGTTTGGGACATAAAATGTTTGTAAATATAATATGCTTGAATGCAAACATATATTAATTTAGAAATAGCCTATAAACATATATGTGTTTAGTAGCTTGGAGCGCTATTTAACAGAGAGCGATATTGAATTAAGTTGGTGGTTGTTGCTTGTTATTACAAAATTAACATTTTATTTTTCCTTGGGCAATTGATCAGCTACTTCTTTGATCCTTACAAACTGTGTGGTCCGCTGTTCGAATCCCCGTCCGGCAAAAGGTAAAATTAAAATAAAAAAAAATCATAAAATTGAATAATTTCTTCTACAATGTTTGTATTACAGAAAAAGGTGCTAAGAACTAAAAAATCTCGTGGAAGTGAGAAAGATGTCGGGGAATATACAATTGGGCAGAAACAAAATTTTGAGCATTCAGGTCGAAAACCTATGTTGTTAACACCTATATTACCTGTTTATTTTCATAATTCATTATGATTGTAAATATATATATAAATAAATAAATAAAATTTTGAGCACAATATTGTTTGGGAGAATTTTTTTTAAGCATATAATATTTTTGGGTGCAAAATGCTTCCAAACATATTATATGGTCACATAATAACATATTGTTTTTTGGAAGACAACATTATTGAATTTGGATGCAAAAATACAAAATGTTTGGAACTTAGACTACCCAAACATATATTGTTTAGACCAATATGCTTTCAAACAGATTATATATTGGTAGAGATCAAACATATAAATGTTTGGGCAATACCCAAAAATGTATATGCTTGAAGCAAAATATGTTTGGGAGTATATGTTACAGAAGCGATTTTTTGTGAGGGTGTGCCTTTCCAAAAGAAACACGGTTGTTCCATACTGTTTTGGCCGGATTTGGCATCTTGCCATTACGGTAAAAAGGCCATGGAGTGGTACGCCGCCAACAACGTGCAGGTGGTTCCCAAGGACAAGAACCCTCCCAACACGCCAGAGCTCCGCCCAATTGAGAAATACTGGGCTATTGTCAAGCGGAACCTAAAGAAGACCAAAAAAACTGCTAAGGACGTTCAAGGCAAACTGGCTTTCTGCGGCGAAGAAGGTGGACAAGGTGGCTGTACAAAATCTGATGGCAGGTGTCAAGCGTGAGGCCCGGCAATTAGAATTTGGAAAAGCGAAAGCCTAACTGAATATTTTTCCTGAATTTTATACTAATTGAACTTGAAAAAGAAATTTAATTTGATTTTTTAAATAAACGATTTCACCGATTTACACGCGTTTTCCCTTGACCAAATTTTGGCCGTATCACCCTTTAGTTACACCAACGTTTCTTCTTCATCGCAGCTATCTCCGTCAGAGTAACTAATAATTCGGGGTGCGATATAGCCCTCCAAGGAACTGCATCCCCTCTTGACTAACTTCACTTAGTGCGAAGTTGAATTTCATTATGCTCAAGTCTCCCATTATTCATTTCCAATGATAATCTGAAGGGCTAGTTACACTGAAACTAATTTAGTATCCGTGAGGCTAGACGCCTGAGCAGAGGTTTTGATCTAGTTTCAAGTTTAATTAAAGTAGGCACTCTCTTCTTCCAAGTTGATCTTAGTATGATTCTAACTGTATTGCTATTATCGTCAGATCAATTCTACTATGTTCGTCTCCTTGATCCCTCTCATCAGAGAAGTACATCTTTGACTCAATCTAATTCGGTATGCTTTTGTCTCCGTTAAACTAATCGCCTGTGCAGCTATATAGATCTCCAAGAAAACACGTCCACTCTTGCTAAGATGACAAATATCCCTTTTACTGCGATGTTTATCAACATAAAACTCGCAATCTTCGCTGTTAAAGTTGATCGTATCGTCAAACTAACTCATTTCCGATGATCAGCTAAGATACAAGTTATTCTACAACCAAGACAATCTCCTCCAAACGAGACCCTTGAGAAGAGGAATTGATCATGCAAGACTGCGAGTTTCAAGATCAAATAAAATAGCAACCATCTCTTTCCAAGTTGATCTTTATGGTATTAACTGTCCTGCGATTATTATCAGATTAACTCGTCTCCTTGGTACAAACCTCCTCGTCAGAGTAGTAGACCCGTAACTTAAACTAATTCCGTATGTCTTTGTCTCTGAGCAACCAACCGGTTGTGCAGCGATATATGTCTTCAAATTACCGCATTCGCTCATACTAAGATGACTAATTTTCCCTCTACTGTGGAGTTGATCAACATCAGACCAATGATTCTTCCTGTTAGAGTTTATATTTGTGAAAATTAATCTTTTGCGAAGAGGGGCAAGGTACGCTGAAATTAAGATAATCTCCGCCAGACAATATAAAATTCCTATGATCAGGCGTTTGATCATAGGAATTTTATATTGTCAGACTTCGAGTTTGAACTTCAATAGGAAACTCTGGATATATTCAAGAGTTCCTCAAATAGTGGGGAAGTTGGTCATCTTTACCAATTTTCTTTTGCTATCATCGTCATTTGGGCGAGGTACTCGAAACTAATCCGCTCTTGTTAAGATGACTAACATTCCTTTTACTGCGAAGTTTATCAACTTAAAACTCGCAATTTTCCCTGTCAAAGTTTATCTTCGTCAAACTATGATCATCTAAGAGACAAGTTATTCTACAACTAAGACAATCTCCACCAAACGAGACCCCTGAGAAGAGGAATTGATCTTGCAAGAATTTTATCTTGCCAGACTTCGAGTTTGAACTTCAATTAAAGTAGCAACCCTCGCCTTCCATGTTGATCTTGGTCGAATTAACTGTGGTTCGTTGCCAAGGTCCAAATCTCCTCATCATAAAAGTAGATCTTCGACTTATACTAATTCTATATCATTTTGCATACGAGCTAGCGGCCACTTGCGTAACTCTGGTTAGATTCAAGATGACCAACTTCCACAGTAGAGGGGAAGTTGGTCATCTTTACCATTTTTTTCGGTCATCGTGAGTTGGGCGAGGTACTCGAAACTAAGTTAATCTCCGTCAGGCCATACTCCTGAGCAGAAGCATTGATGTTCTCAGACTAGCTTTCGTCTACTATGAACTTCCCTCAGTCTATGACCATCGAAAAATTCGGCTCGTTGAGGATTGGTAGTAGATGAGAAATTCTCAGTTCGTTAACGATCCATATTTGATGAGATCAATTCATTGACGTTCGGTACTTGACGAGAAATTCAGTTCGCTGGTGATCGGTAGTGAATGTGAACGTCGGTCCATTGATGTTTGTTAGTTGTAGAGAAATTCTGTTCGCTGATGATCGGTAATGAGTGAGAAAGGCGACTTCGGTAGAATTTCGAAGACTGTTGCATTCGTTTATAGGTAGATGATTGGTTGTTGCTGGGTAGTTTGGTTTACTGGTGATCGGAAAGTTGAGTATTCGTAAATTTGTAGTTGATCCTGAAATTTTTTATTGATAGATTTCTAGTTGATCGGGAACTGGAATATTTTAAGTGATTAATAACTGCTGATGCCATTTTCGTCTTGCAGACTGCTGCTACAGTTGATGGTTGGTATTGTCTCGAAAATGATTCGCAGATGTGGTCTGCCCTTAACTTCGGCATTGTTAGTAGTCACATTACATACCTCGATTATCTCTAGTTTACCAACAAAAACTATACTAACTACCTTTGTGAAGGTCGAGATCATAATTAAAGTCTTTAGTCCAAGATGTGAACAAAGATGCAATTGACTTTAGTTCCTTACTTCTCGACTTTGTGTCAATAATGAAGTTAATGTCTGTTTACGCTTTCTGGTTGAAATTTCGGCAGCAATTCATTTCCTAGCCGATAATCTTAAAGAGAACGTATTCGTTCTTGTCAGGATACAAAGTTCCTGTGGTGTAGATCAAAATCAGGCTCACAATCCTCCCAGTCAAAGTTTATCCTTGTCAAGCTAACTCCTTTGCGATCATCGTGTGAGAGGGGATGTACTCTACAACTAAGATAACCTCTGCCAGACTAAACCTTATGACCAGAGGAGTTGAACTTGTCTTGCCTTCGCAATTTATTATGTGAATGTCGAGATCATAGATAAAGTCATTAGTCAGGTTGAAATCATGTCAGAAAACCACAGCCTATCCTATACATACAAATTATTGGAATTATGGAACCCAATCCTGCAGACTACCATATTTAACAGGTTGGCTGATAAGTCCCCGGTCTGACACATAGATGGCGTCGCTAGTATTAAATGCATATTATTTTTATATAGTACCAACCTTCAAATGATTCGTGTCAAAATTTGACGTCTGTAAGTCAATTGGTTTGTGAGATAGAGCGTCTTTTGTGAAGGAACTTTTGTTATTGTGAAAAAAATGGAAAGAAGGAATTTCGTGTTTTGATAAAATACTGTTTTCTGAAGGGAAAAAATACGGTGGAAACAAAAACTTGGCTTGATAATGAGTTTCCGGACTCTGCCCCATGGAAATCAACAATAATGGATTGGTATGCAAAATTCAAGCGTGGTGAAATGAGCATGGAGGACGGTGAACGCAGTGGACGCCCGAAAGAGGTGGTTACCGACGAAAACATCAAAAAATCCACAAAATGATTTTGAATGACCGTAAAATGAAGTTGATCGAGATAGCAGAGGTCTTAAAAATATCAAAGGAACGTGTTGGTCATATAATTCATCAATATTTGGATATGCGGATACACCCCAGTTTTTCCGTCGATATGTGACAATGGATGAAACATGGCTCCATCACTACACTCCTGAGTCCAATCGACAGTCGGCTGAGTGGACAGCGACCGGTGAACCGTCTCCGAAGCGTGGAAAGACTCAAAAGTCCGCTGGCAAAGTAATGGCCTCTGTTTTTAGGGATGCGCATGGAATAATTTTTATCGATTATCTTGAGAAGGGAAAAACCATCAACAGTGACTATTATATGGCGTTTGAAGGTTGAAATCGCGGCAAAACGGTCCCATATGAAGAAAAAAAAAGTGTTGTTCCACCAAGACAACGCACCGTGCCAGAAGTCATTGAGAACGATGGCAAAAATTCATGAATTGGGCTTCGAATTGCTTCCCCACCCAACGTATTCTCCAGATCTGGCCCCAGCGACTTTTTCTTGTTCTCAGACCTCAAAAGGATGCTCACAGGGAAAAAAATTTGGCTGCAACGAAGAGGTGATCGCCGAAACTGAGGCCTACTTTGAGGCAAAACCGAAGGAGTACTACCAAAATGGTATCAAAAAATTGGAAGGTCGTTATAATCGTTGTATCGCTCTTGAAGGGGGGAACTATGTTGAATAATAAAAACGAATTTTGACAAAAAAATGTGGTTTTCTTTGATTTTGAATTAAGGTGCTTGTTTTTTACAATGCTTCCTTACTAAGGGCTTACTCGGGAGAGACTTCTTTCTTAAAAACTCTAATAAAATCCTCGGCAAGTATTTGTTCTTGCCTTGGCTGATAAGTCCCCGGTCTATCAGCCAACCTGTTATTTGTTCTTGCCGATGATTTTTCTTCTCTAGGCTGAAAAGGATTTTATTGGAGTTTTTAAGAAAGAAGTCTCTACCGAGTAAAGCCCTTAGTAAGGAAGCATTGTAAAAAACAAGCCCCTTAATTCAACATCTTCCTGCCGACGACCTTTAACTTAATACTTTCCTTTTAATTCTCCCTGAACCACAGTGGATCTCCCCCACAGAAAATATAAAATTTCAACAATTAATTATAATAAAAGCCTCTACAAATATACAGAAAACATAGTAAGACCTTATTCACTTCTCTTCAACAGCCGATCCAACAATACCAGAGGAGTCTATACTCCGCTGGAGCAATTGCAGCTCCTATTCCTCCCATCTTAAAGTCTTTATAAGCCACTGGGGATGCATTCATCTTATTTGTCTGCCATAAATTATTTCTCATCGTTTTCGCACCTTCTGGGCAGCGACATCAACAGCATCATCTTTCTACGGTCGTTTTGTTTTTTCCATCAATGGTTCTTGGCTGAGGAGAAAAGTCCAACCGCAGTTGGTTGGTTGCTTCATTTGGGCACTCCAACCAGAATTGTGGTGGCGCTGAGAGGTGTTTATTTTTTATTTACACTCGACGTGAAATTGTTTTTAATTAAACAATTGTAACATAAAGTTTATGTTAGTTTAGCTTCAGCTTCACCATTCAAAAATTGTTTTTTTTTTCACTATAATTTTTCATTTCTGTTTTCAGTTGGAACATAAAATAGTAGCTCTGGCACAGGGGATTTTGAGAGTTGCAGTTGCACCCAAGTATTTGCTTGTTGCCATAGTTCTTGGTTTTTTTTAGTTTATTTGGGATTTTGTTGGTGTTACTGTTGATATTATTTAATGCCTGAGACTTCATCATAAACATGGTCCATTGTGAATTGGCATAAAGGTGGTGTATCCATGGATGATGATGATGCTGGTAGGGTAGGGTAGGATCTTCAATCAGCTCTTTCACAAGTTCTTGAGTTGTGAAGAGGCCCCAGTAGTAGTCGTAGTAGTTGCATTAGAGCTCTTGTTTCTACAATACTCAATGGCTAGATTGTTGTTTGAGGTGTTTTGAAAAAAGCACCAGCACTACACCATTTTAATGCCTTCAGTTTGCCAATCTTGAGGGACCAACTGCATCTGCATAGTAGTTCTTCTGTAATCACCCATTCGTGATGTTTCAAGAGTTTTCAAAAGATAATATTTCAATTTTCTTTCATCAGATAGTTGGATAAGTTTTTCAATCCATAGAATTATAGATCATGCTAACGAATAATTTGCAAATTTGAAATGGGTCAGAAGAAGGTGAGCATATAGATGCTTAGAAATTCTATACGAAATTCGTAGAGAGAAGAAAATAAATTAATTAGAGATTATGGGTATTCAAGATGGATTAATATATTTTGCTGAAGGTGGGACAAAATTCTCAATGGGTGAATTAAAGCTAGCATGAATAAAGTTTTCTATGGGAGCCAAATTTTTGGGTGAAATTTTATTATGACGGGTAGGAAACTTTAATTTGGACTGAAAGAGGATTTGCAAAGGATAATTAATGCCAACTCTCCTTAAATTTGTTTACAGTAATTTCTTCTCCAGAAATTGCATATATAAAGTACGTGCTGGCTCTTCCTTTGCAATTTAAGGTAATGTCGAAATCATATTTAAAGGCTTTGATTAAAGGCGTGAATATGGATGCAGTTGACTTGACTTCCTCACATCTTTATGTACCTATGCAATTATAGTCCGATCGGGAACTGGCTTATTCATCAAATTTATATGACCGATAACTGCCAATCCACCGCTTGCACACAGTTACTACAGGGGATTGGTTTTGTCTCAAAGAATATTCGTATATGTTAGGTTAGGTTAGGTTATGTGGCAGCCCGATGTATCAGGCTCACTTAGACTATTCAGTCCATTGTGATACCACAGTGGTGAACTTCTCTCTTATCACTGAGTGCTGCCCGATTCCATGTTAAGCTCAATGACAAGGGACCTCCTTTTTATAGCCGGGTCCGAATGGCGTGCCACATTCCAGTGAAACCACTTAGAGAAGCTTTGAAACCCTCAGAAATGTCACCAGCATTACTGAGGTGGGATAATGCACCGCTGAAAATCTTTTTGGTGTTCGGTCGTAGCAGGAATCGAACCCACGACCTTGTGTATGCAAGGCGGGCTTGCTAACCATTGCACCACGGTGGCTCCCTCGTATACGTGGTCTGGCCTTCGAAACTTCGGCATCGGTAGTAGCCACATTACACACCTCCGGTATATCTTCTTTACTCCCCCTTGAGATCGATCACCTTCCTCTAAATAACAACAAACACCTACCTATTGGGAAGATGTTTGTGTTTTAAGGCTGAAATCATAGCTAAAGTATTAAGTCCAAGACGTGAATATAGTTGCAGTTCACTGGACCTCCTTACTTTTAGACTTTATGTAACTATGTAATTATGGACCATTAACGCTTTCAGGATGAAATCACGTAGAAATCCATTTCCTAGACTAAATAGATCTTCACGAGACCGCATTCGCTCTTTCCAAGGTACCAACTTCCTGTAGAGTAGATCAACATCAGAATTACAATCCTCCCTGCCCAAGTCTATCCTCATCGAACTAACTATTTAGCCATCATCTGCAATATTCCCCCTTAGCTTCTTAATTCTATATCTTTCTATCGGCATAAGGTCTGCCGATTCCTGATCCCTATATCCATTTCTTCTCCTGACATTGAATCTTTTTTTGGTGAATCATTGATCAATAATTAAGACTCATACATCTCTACAAATTGAAGAAGATCTAGGGGCATCTGCTTTATAATCTCCAAACAAGGAGATGTAATGCATGTGAGTGTTTTTCATGAAGAGTAGTTCTATCATTTCTTTACTACAACAAGTCTGCTCTTCTCAGTTGAAACCAGGATAACGGAGATGACATGTCCTCAGTAGCTGGACAACAATCCGAAGTCTCAGTAACTGAACAGCAATCCGAAGTCTCAGTAATTGAATTGAAGTCGAAAATCTCAGTGATTGAATACCGATGCATTATAGATTCAACGAAACTCTCAATGCTCAATAATTTAACGAAAGAGCGGAGTCTCATTTAGAAATCTCCAGGCCGAAATCGGGTTTCAGGTTTTATTGAAACCTATAAAATACTAGGCATTATGCTTCGCCAGAATATCAACAATTAAACTGTGAGCCAAAGCTGCAGTTCTTAAAACGAAGAAGGGTTGCTAAAGTTGATACTTTAGTAACATTTTGCGTACTGTTTAAGTAAATCAAGTAGTGTGATACCTTCGTGCCACATTTGGTACCGGTTTCAACTTTTTGGCTGAATGAGGTTTTCGACAGGAAAACTTTAATTCAGCTAGGCTGAATAAATTTTTTCGATAAGAAAAATTTTAATTCATTTAGGTTATCTATAGGAAAAATTTAATTCAGACAGGTCGATAATGTTTTCTATAGGAAAACTTTAATTCAGCCTCGATGAATAAGGGTTTCTATGGGAAAACTTTTTGATTCAGCTTGGCTGAATAAGGTTTTCTATAGGAAAACTTTAATTCAGCTTGGCTGAATAAGGTTTTCTTTAGAAAAACTTTAATTCAGACAGGCTGAATAAGGTTTTCTTTAGAAAAACTTTAATTCAGACAGGCTGAATAAGGTTTTCTAGAGGAAAACTATAATTCAGCTTGGTTGAATAAGTTTTTCTATAGGAAAACTTTAATTCAGCTAGGCTGAATAAGTTTTTCTAGAGGAAAACTTTAATTCAGCTTGGCTGAATAAGGTTTTCTTTAGAAAAACTTTAATTCAGACAGGCTGAATGAGGTTTTCTTTAGAAAAACTTTAATTCAGACAGGCTGAATAACTTTTTCTACAGGAAAACTTTTCAATTTAGCTTGGCTGCATAATATTTTCTAAACGAAAACTTTAATGCAGCTTGGCTGAATAAGGTTTTCTATGAGAAAACTATAATCCAGCCTTGCTGAATAAGGTTTTCTATAGGAAAACTTTAATTCAGCTTGGCTGAATAAAGTTTTCTATGAGAAAACTTTAATTCAACCAGGCTGAATAAAGTTTTCTATCGGAAACCTTTAATTCATCCTGGCTAAATAAAGTTTTCTTAAAAAAAAACTTTAATTCAGACAGGTTTAATAATGTTTTATATAAGAAAACTTTGATAAATAAGGCTAAATAAGGTTTTCTATAGGAAAGCTTTAATTCATCTAGGCTGAATAACTTTTTCTACAGGAAAACTTTTTAATTCAGCCTGGCTGAATAAGATTTTCTATAGGAAAACTTTAATCCAGCCTTGCTGAATAAGGGTTTCTATAGGAAAACTTTAATTCAGCTTGGTTGAATTGATTTGCTTTAGAAAACTTTAATTCATCTAGGTTGAATAATGTTTTCGATAGGAAAACTTTAATTCAGCCTGGCTGAATAAGATTTTCTATAGGAAAACTTTAATCCAGCCTATCTGAATAATGTTTTCTATTAGAAAACTTTGATTCAGCCAGGTTGAATAGAGTTTCTTTAGAAAAACTTTAATTCAGCCCGGCTGAATAACTTTTTCTACAGGAAAACTTTTCAATTTAGCTTGGCTGTATAATGTTTTCTAAACGAAAACTTCAATTCAGCCTAGCTGAATAAGGTTTCTATAGGAAAACTTTAATTTAGCCTAGCTGAATAAGGCTTTCTATAGGAAAACTTTAATTCAGCTTTGCTGAATAAGGTTTTCTATGAGAAAACTTTAATTCAGCCTGGCTGAAAAATGTTTTCTATAGGAAAACTTTACTTCAGCCAGGCCGAATAATGTTTTCTTTGCGAAAACTTTAATTCAGCATGGCTGAATAACTTTTTTTACAGGAAAACTTTTCAATTCAGCTTGGCTGCATAATGTTTTCTAAACGAAAACTTTAATTCAGCCAGTCTGAATAAGGTTCTCTATGAGAAAACTTTAATTCAGTTTGGTTGAATAGATTTGCTTTAGAATAACTTTAATTCATCTAGGCTGAATAATGTTTTCGATAGGAAAACTTAATTTCAGCCTGGTTAAATAAAGTTTTCTATAAGAAAACTTTGATAAATCAGGCTAAATAAAGTTTTCTATAGGAAAGCTCTAATTCATCTAGGCTGAATAACTTTCAGCTTGGCTGAATAAGGTTTTCTATGAGAAAACTTTAATTCAGCCTGGCTGAAAAATGTTTTCTATAGGAAAACTTTAATTCAGCCTGGCTGAATAATGTTTTCTATACGAAAACTTTAATTCAGCCTGGCTGAATAAGGTTTTCTATACGAAAACTTTAATTCAGCCTGGCTGAATAAGGTTTTCTATAGGAGAATATTAATTCAGCCACTCGGAATAAGGTTTTCTATGAGAAAACTTTAATTCAGCCTGGTTGAATAGATTTTTTTTTAGAAAAACTTTAATTCATCCTGGCTGAAAATGTTTTCTTTAAGAAAACTTTAATTCAGCCTTGCTGAATAAGGTTTTCTATAGGAAAACTTTAATTCATCTAGGCTGAATAATGTTTTCGATAGGAAAACTTTTCAATTCAGCTTGGTTGCATAATGTTTTCTATACGAAAACTTAAATTCAGCTACACTACGTAATGTTTTTCGATGGAGAAACTGTAAATTCATCCTGGAAAACATTATTTTTCTATAGGTATATCATTTTCTATAGGAAAACTTTAATTCAGCCAGGCGAAATTATTATTTCACCTGGCTTAATTAGAGTTTTTATAAAAGAAAAAAGTTTATTTGTATTTAATAAAATCTTGAATTCATCTAGGTAAAATTCTTTTGGTTGCTTACTTGTTTATTTAAAAACTATTTGTTTTGCATTTTCCTTACCCTTCACATTATCCTTATCATCCTTACCTATGGAAAAGTTGTGTAAATTCGTTACATGCCTTCATTAAGATTGCATAACATAATTGCCCCCTCAAATACCTACCTCCTCTATGTTTGTGCAGTGCTTGGTAACACTCAAGTACCTTAACCTTATTAAGGACTTGATGTTGAAGCATGATGTTGCATTTAATGTTGAGTTGTTTGTGGATGGGCAACACAACAACTGCTTGAGTTTTTTTATTATCCTTTGAACTCAAAGGATTATGAATAAATGTACATGTGACTCAATGAAATAAATGAAAAACAATTTTTTTTTCAAAGTCAATACTAATTAACTGTTAATTAATGTTTGCAAAAATTTTTCGATTTATTTGCAGGTATGTTACGTAAATAAAATCAATATGGGAATTAGAATTTTTATAAAGAGTGAGTTGGTGAGTTTTTGCTATTTAATATCAAAAATAAATAAATTTTATTTTAATTTTTAATTTACTATTAAACATTAATTAGCTTCTGTATAGAAAAGTTATTTATTTAGCTAGCTAACCTCCTCGCCACAAACCACGAAATCCCTCGAGCTATATTTCTTTACTAATTTAATGCCATTTTAATATCTTGCAGAGCAAATCCTATTATCCTTGCATTCCCAAAATGTCAGCATGTTTAAAGCAAACCAGGACATATTATGAAATGATAAATGCATGCTGCACATGATATCCCTATGGGGGTTGTTGGTAACGGGAAAAAGTGATGGCTTAAAAGCAAAGAAAGCATTTTATTATAAATTATGCAAATGACATTTCGAAAAATATTATGTGGGAAGAAATTCCATTTATTTTCAAATGGGAAGCAATCTCATTTTCATTTTGCCATTCACCGAAGAATAGCATTTCAGTTTAGTGCTCTAGAGCAAAACATTTCCTAAAAACTAAAACTTATTTAATTTCTTTGTTGTTCTAAATTAAAAAGGCGGTTTATTATTCTGCCTTCCAGTGAAACTCCATAACTTTTTCGCCTAACCAAAAATAAAAAGCATAAATATTCTTTTGCCTATTCTTTGTTTATGGAATAATTCATAGTTGTGTTTTCTAGGGGCTAAATAAATAGAATAATATTTTTTCTTGTTGAGTTTTCAATTTTCCTCCAAAAAAAAAAAAAAAACAAAATTTAATGGCGTAAACACAAAAAAAAAACTCATATTTCCTCTAAACAATGAACAAAATCGAGTGGCATTGTTTATCAAGAGTAATGCTTTTTTCTCCAAAAAAAAAGAGATATAAAATAGGATTTTATTACAATAAACTCATAACTTACTCCCCACACACGTTGTGATTGCTGTCTAGAGTGCACTGATGTGGAGTTTATGAAAACTCCTTCTTATTATTATGGATATGCAAAATGGTTTTTGGGAAATACAATAAAATAAGACACAAAAATATACGTATGAGACAATACCAATGAACTATTTTGGAATGGACAAAATTTTCCGGAGCCAGAGATCGTTATACTGTCGCTAATATATAGTAGCATGTATGGTCTCTATAGTAATGTATTAGGTACAATATAGCATTAAGAGCATCTATACCTCTTTTCTTTCTAAGTGCGAATGAGATACACGTATTAGGATGGACAAAAATTTCCCGGAGCCAGAGATCGTTATACTGTCGTAGTAGCATGCATTGCCTATATAGTAATGTATTAGGTGCAATATAGCGTTAAGAGCATCAATACCTCTGTTCTTTCTAAATAAGTGCGAATGAGATACACATATTAGGATGAACAAAATTTTCCGGGTACAGAGATCGTTATACTGTCGCTAATATATAGTAGCATGCTGGCCTATATATTAATGTAATAAGTGCAATATAGCGTTAAGAGCATCAATACCTCTTTTACCAAATGCGAATGAGATACACATAGACACCTGACAATAATCGGTCAGCTATTCGAATAAAGCTGCGATCACCGGTTTCACAATATTTTTTTTATACCCTCCACCATAGGATGGTGGTATATTGACTTTGTCATTCCGTTTGTAACACATCGAAATATTGCACTAAGACCCCATAAAGTATATATATTCTGGGTCGTGGTGAAATTCTGAGTCGATCTGAGCATGTCCGTCCGTCCGTCTGTTGAAATCACGCTAACTTCCGAACGAAACAAGCTATCGACTTGAAACTTGGCACAAGTAGTTGTTATTGATGTAGGTCGGATGGTATTGCAAATGGGCCATATCGGTCCACTTTTACGTATAGCCCCCATATAAACGGACCCCCAAATTTGGCCTCTAAGAGAAGCAAATTTCATCCGATCCGGTTGAAATTTGGTACGTGGTGTTAGTATATGGTATCTAACAACCATGTTGTCAAAATTTTATTTCTGTAGAAACTTTAAACTTTATTATATACGTATTTAATCGGTCTTTTTTAGTTTAATATATACCACGTATGGACTATGTGGTATATATTACGGTGTTAGGAAGTTTTAAGATACCTTGCCATCGGCAAGTTTTGCGCAACCCAAGTAATTCGATTGTGGATGACAGTCTTCAGTAGAAGTTTCTACGCAATCCATGGTGGAGGGTACATAAGCTTCGGCCTGGCCGAACTTACGGCCGTATATACTTGTTTTTTTTTTTGGTAAGGATATGAATACTGTTTATAGCATCATTTGTTAGTAAAGATGAAAAATTCAGAGTGATGTTAGATTCCAAAACGGATTAAGGGGCTCCGATATGGCACAGAGAATATCAGGAAAACATAACACAAATCACGCATCTCCATCGAAGGTGCTAGGCCCCGAAAGAATTTCCATGTCAATTATGAAGCATCTTTGAACACTAGTAGTCGAGCACTTGAACAGACTCCACAATTTGTCCTTTATTTATACCTGATTTCTGGGAAATAAATAGTGTGATTGCACTACTGAAGTCAGACAAAGGCTCGAGCAAAGGCGATTCGTAAAATGTAATTCTTTCTCAAGTACATTCGAGGCACTACTCCTCTCAGCATTGTAGAGAATTTCCCAGCTGCCAACCGTCAACATGGATTCCGTACAGTACATGGCACAGTAACAGCATTTTATGCTATTTCAGCATACAACAAGTATATACAGCAGTAAATTCGGCCAGGCCGAATCTTAAATACCCACTACCGTGAATCAAATATTAGGGTTTCCTTTGAAATTTCAGGGGGGTTTGATGACAGATCAAGCAGAGCAGTTCAACTTCCCAAAGATAAATGTAAATATTTTACCTATGAAGACTATATCAGATTCTGAATTTATAAGAAAAATTTTTGTTTGACTTTTAGAGGAATCATTAACATATCTTGTAAGAGCGCAAGAAAATTATAAAATAACGCTTTGATTTTAAACCTATAGATTTTCACCCGAGAAATAAAAGCTTGAAATTTTACAATGAGTTTCAAGCAATTTTCATGATCAGTGCGCCTTCTATACCTCCAAGAAGTGAAATCGGTCTATATGGAGGCCTTACCAAATGGACCGATAGAAACTAAATCCGATACCCGTTTTTGTGACCCTAAAATACCAGAATATTTACAATTTCAGGCAAATCGGATAAACACTACGGTTTCTAGAAACCCAAGGAGTTAAATCGGGAGATCGTTCTTATGGGGGTTATACTAAAACATGGACCTGTCAGTCACACAGTTTTCGCCACACCTCTTTATGGTCCGAAAATACCTCTAGATTTCCAATTTCAGGCACATTGGATACAAACTTCGGATTCTAGAAGCCCAAGAAGTAAAATCGGGAAATCGGTCTATATGGGGGCTATACCAAACATGGACCGATACTCACCATTTTCGGCATACCTTTTTATGGTCCTACAATACCTCCAGATTTCAAATCTCAGGCAAATTGGATGAAAACTACGGTTTCTATAAGCACAAGAAATAAAATCGGGAAATCGGTCTATATGGGGGCTATACCAAAACATGGACCGATACTCATTATTGAAGACTGTAGCGTGATTACAACATACATACAGCCAGACAGACGGACGGACATGGTTATATCGTTTTAGAATTTCTCCCTGATCAAGAATATATATACTTTACTAGCGTAACCCGGCCCGCTTCGCTGCGCCTTCCGAAGCGTATTTGGAGGAACATTTTGCATTAACTTAGTCAACTATATCCTTCGTGCTGAAAACAAATTCCAAAAGATTTAAATTCTTTTAAACAAATCGGACTACTTGATTTTTCGTTTATAGGTACAAATACGGCGGGAGAGGGTGTACCCTTTCCTCCAAATTTTTTTAATAATGTTCTGTATTCAAGTAGTTGGACAATCTTCTATATTTCTTGTGAATTTTAAGTGGGGTTTGTCAAGGAAAGGTATCCTTCTCCTCAACATATCTGAAAATTAAGCACTATATTATAATAACATACAAAGAATTACTGTTTACCATCCAATAAATCGGAAAAAGCAAAAGTAGTAAAAAATTTTACCACATTAACATTTGCTAAAATGTTGGAAAATGATGCACGCTCTACGTTGGCTGCCAATTTCATGTAAATTTAAGTTCTTTACTAAAAAGAAGTCTGGCAGAAGCCTGTACAAAAAGCATAAAATTATATACCGAGTTCCCATTTACGGACAACCCTCTACTTTCAACTTAAGAAAAAAAAACGGACCAAAGGGAACCCTCTCTTTACTAAAAGGAAGATTAAAAAAGTCTGGCAGAAGCCTGTGCAAAAATCATAAAATTATGTACCGAGTTCCCATTTACGGACAACCCTCTACATTCAATTTAAGAAAAAAAAAAAACGGACAAAAGGGAACCCTCTCCCCACCTTCGCTCCACTCCGACCTGATATCGGACTATCACGTACCCTATATTAATTTCGCAACTACTCAATGGTCCCTATAAATTCTATCGAAGTAAATCGATAAAGTTTATTTCAATTTTCCCCTTCCCCAACCAGATATCGAAAAATCATATACTAATTTAAAAATTATGTATAAATTTAATCACCTCCTGCCACGTCCCTGTAAATTTCAAGTAGATCGGAGATGTTTAAATTGTGCTCTATTGTTTTAAAGGGACGTCACTTTCCCCGACACAATATCGACACCCCTAACCCCTAAGGTATCCTGAAAATTCTTGAAACTTTCCTTCAAGTGTGGGGCAAGGAAGGTTGCCTCTTCGTTCATAACCTTCCCCCACTGCTTTTGTAAATTTCAAGAAAACTTAAATTTTTTTGTAGTTTTAGAGGAGGACCTCCTCCCCGACCAAATGTCGAAAAGCGTATCTTTTGTAAACGTCCCAGAAAATGTCAATTAAATTATAAGCCTAAAGGGGCGGCCTCTCTTCCGTCCAAATATCACAAAATCAGGTATCAACTATTACGGTTGACGGAGGTTACGATCTCTCCCCAGTCCTCTGTAAATTTCAAGTAACTCCATAAAGTTTAATTGTTTCTCTGTATGTACTTAAGAGAAGCGGATGTCTCCCTATGCCCTTTTATTTTTATTAAAAAATCAGGAACCTGATATAAATTTCGTAACCCATGTTTTCTGTAAAATTTCAGTCGGGGGTGTCTAGTTTTGTTTGAACTTTCAAAAAAAAAAAAAACAAAATTGGGCAAAGGGGTGGTCCCCCTACCCGACCAAATATCGAAAAATAATGTAGCGGATTTTTGTCTACATGCCAACCCCAACATTCAATGAAAATTTCAAGCAAATCGCATAATTTTGTTCCAAGTTTCAAAAAGTATGGCAAGGGGGAGGTCCCCCTCCCCATCCACATATGAAATCATCGGGTACCCCATATTAATTCCATAACCTCACCACATGTTCTCTGTAAATCTCAGATAATTCGGAGAATTTTAGTTTTTTCACTGTACTTTAAAAAAAGTCGAACAAAGGAGAGGCCCCCCTCCGCCACCAAATATCGAAATAAAAAGTAGCGGATCTTTGTCTAGATGCCAACCCCAATCTTCAACGAAAATTTCAACCAAATCGGTCAACTTTGGTCCAATTTTCAAAAAGTCCGACAAAGGGCAGGTCCCCCTCCGCGACCAGGTGTCAAAAAATGAGGTACCCTAATTTTATATATATTTATTTTATATATATAGATATAGTCGGAAATCGATATTTCGATGTTTTGCAAACGGAATGACAAACTTATTATACCCCCATCACCATTCTATGGTGGTAGGTATAAAAATAGAGGACTCAACCAGCCCAAGTCGTATCACAGTACGCCCCTTGTGGGGCATTCGATACGGTCAAACATACCAGACTATTCGAGGACATCGAGAATACGTCCCTACCGGCAGGAACCAAGCGTTGGGTGACTAATTATCTGTGCGGGTTCCAGTCGTACGTGGAATATAGGGATCGGAAGCCAAGACACCGTAGAGTAAAATAAGGAGTTTCTCAAGGTAGCGTGATATCTCCGCCACTGTTCAACCTCTAGGTATCCTCTATTTCATCCCCTTCTGACTGCGTTGAGATTGTATCATATGCGGGCTACTGTACAATCATGGCCCCATTGTTGAGGACATCTGCCAGAAATTTGAGGATATCCGACAATCATGGCCCCATTGTTGAGGATACCTGCCAGAAATTTGAGGATATCCGTCACCAAATCCTCATTTATTATTCTCTACATGGGCGGCAGAAAAACTTTGGCAGTTGACTATAACCTACACCAAGATTCTCGAGGTTACATTCGACAGCCTTTTAAAGCGTCTGTCCATGCCAATATGTGATAAGCTCCGCGGTAAAAACAAAGTTTTCAGGTCGTGTGCGACAGTAGTTAGGGTGTGTACAAATAGTTTGCTGAAATTTTGTTTTCACGGGGCCGGTCAAATAGCTGGCTGATATGTCCAGCCAGCCATTTGACCGAATATATCGCCCAAAATAATTTTTGGTCGTTATGACCTTCTTTGGGGCGGTCAAATCGCCCAATTTTAGTTTGTGTTTTATGTCCTTCCTCATCGCGGTCATATGCCCCGACCGATCACAAAAAGTTTTTCAGCGGTGGATTATCCCACCTCAGTAATGTTGGTGACATTTCTGAGGATTTCAAAGCTTCTCTAAGTGGTTTCACTGCAATGTGGAACGCCGTTCGGAACACGATGAATGAAATACAGTTTTTTTTGCCCATTGTAGTATGTAAAGTAATTCTTAGTTTAAGAAACTCAAGTGCCTTGAAGTTGTGACCAGCCAATTGATCTGCCATCTCATCGAGTTTTCCCCAGTATCACTAATTCCGTTATCCCCAGTATCACTAATTCCATTGACTTTTTTTATTTGTCCGTAATCCAATTTAATATGAAAATCGTTCATATCCTTTCTCCTTGCCCTCTTTATGTCAAACGTTTTTTGTCTCCATATTTTGCTGTTGTTGTTTTTGCCAACACATCAAAACCAAAGTGGATATGGTTCAAAACATTAGACAGGCTCATAATAAACACCACAGGATTGCAAAAAAACAAACCAAAAAAGAAAACAGCGACAGAAAATAACATCAGCAGCAAAAGAAACAATCAACATACGAGTACGAACAACAGGCACCGCAAAAAGAAGAGAACAATCATGACCATAAAACCATCCAATAGATGCTTTAATAACCGACAATTAAAATAACAAATGTTACATTTGGAAAATGCATCATCCGAATAACCACATGCGCTCACAAAAACATATACACGCGCACAAATAGATAAATATACCAGAGCCCTGCAAACATTTTCTATCGTAAAAGCATTTTGGCATAGAAGAAAGAACTTTCGCAAGTGATAAACATTGACTTCTAGGAGTCGAATCAGGGCTAAGAGAAGTCTAAAAAATCATCCCTATTTCAAAATATGTATGGAGAAGATCCAATAAATTTTACATCGATTGATTAAAAAAGTAACCGTGAAAATAAGTTGGTTTTCTGCTTGAATACTGAACACAGTACTTACCTTAAGATTGGGATAAATCACCGATGAGAAAAAAACATATTTGGTGTTTGGTTCGACCATTGGGATTGAACCCATGACTCACTGTATGTAGGACACCATTGCTCGACGGTGGAACCGTACGTCTTAATTCCTGTATGGAAAAGATCCGTTCACCCCATACGAGATTTTAGACCAACGAATATAGTTTGCAATTTTTTGAGGCATAGAAATTTGCTTGGAAAATCAATATATTATTTTTATGATAAACATTGACTTCTTTTACAGGATGTAATAATAAAGAATAGCGAAAAAATTTTCTTTGGAATTGCATCTTCCCTAAATCGTTCTCACTGCCATCTCACCACTTTCTCTTTTTACTTACTTGGAGAAAAAGTCAGATCGTCACTTTTTTGCGAAAAAAATCGTCATAATCGTCAATTTTTGACAAAGTTTTCTATAGAACTAAAATTTTGACAAAATTTCCTATAGAACTAAAATTTTGACAAAATTTTCTATAGAACTAAAATTTTCACAAAATTTTCTATAAAAATAAAATTTTGACAAAATTTTCTATAGAAATAAAATTTTGACAAAATTTTCTATAGAAATAAAATTTTGACAAGATTTTCTATAGAACTAAAATTTTAACAAAATTTTCTATAGACCTCAAATGTTGACAAAATTTTTTATGGAACTAAAATTTTGACACAAATTTCTATAGAACTAAATTTTTGACAACATTTTCTATAGAAATAAAATTTTAACAAAATTTTCTATAGAAATAAAATTTTGACAAGATTTTCTATAGAACTAAAATTTTGACAAAATTTTCTTTAGAAATAAAATTTTGACAAGATTTTCTATAGAACTAAAATTTTAACAAAATTTTCTATAGACCTAAAATTTTGACAAAATTTTTTATGGAACTAAAATTTTGACAAAATTTTCTATAGAACTAAAATTTTGAAAACATTTTCTATAGAAATAAAATTTTTACAAAATTTTTATAGAAATAAAATTTTTACAAAATTTTCTATAAACAAAAATTTTGACAAAATTTTTATAGAAATAAAATTTTGAAAAAAAATTTATACAGAAATAAAATTTTGACAAAATTTTCTATAGAAATAAATTGTTGACAAAATTTTATATAGGAATTACATTTTAACAAAATTTTCAATAGAAATAAAATTTTTACAAAATTTTTTATAGAAATAAAATTTCTACAAAATTTTCTATAGAAATAAAATTTTTACAAAATTTTCTATAGAAATAAAATTTTGACAAAATTTTCTATAGAAATAAAATTTTGATAAAAATTTCTACAGAAATAAAATTTTTGACAAAATTATCTATAGAACTAAAATGTTGACAAAATTTTCTATGCACTACAATTTTGACAAAATTTTCTATAAAACTAAAATTTTGACAACATTTTCCATAGAAATAAAATTTTTACAAAATTTTTATAGAAATAAAATTTTTACAAAATTTTCTATAGAAATAAAATTTTGATAAAAATTTCTATAGAAGTAAAATTTTGACAAAATTTTCTATAAAAATAAAATTTTGACAAAATTTTCTATAGAACAAAAATTTTGACAAAATTTTCTATAGAACTAAATTTTGAAAAAAAATTTCTATGGAAATAAAATTTTGACAAAATTTTCTATAGAAATAAAATTTTGACAATATTTTCTATAGAACTAAAATTTTAACAAAATTTTCTATAGACCTAAAATTTTGACAACATTTTTTATGGCACTAAATTTTTGACAAAATTTTCGATAGAACTAAAATTTTGACAACATTTTCCATAGAAGTAAAATTTTCACAAAATTTTATAGAAATGAAATTTTGACAAAATTTTCTATAGAAATAAAATTTTTTACAAAATTTTCTATAGAAATAAAATTTTTGACAAAATTTTCTATATAAATAAAATGTTTGACAAAATTTTCTATAGAACTAGGTTAGGTTATGTGGCAGCCCGATGTATCAGGCTCACTTAGACTATTCAGTCCATTGTGATACCACAGTGGTGAACTTCTCTCTTATCACTGAGTGCTGCCCGATTCCATGTTAAACTCAATGACAAGGGACCTCCTTTTTATAGCCGAGTCCGAACGGCGTTCCACATTCTAGTGAAACCACTTAGAGAAGCTTTGAAACCCTCAGAAATGTCACCAGCATTACTGAGGTGGGATAATCCACCGCTGAAAAACTTTTAGGTGTTCGGTCGTAGCAGGAATCGAACCCACGACCTTGTGTATGCAAGGCGGGCATGCTAACCATTGCACCACGGTGGCTCCCTATAGAACTAACAATTTTACAAAATTTTCTATAGAACTAAAATTTTGACAAAATTTTCTATGGAAATAAAATTTTGGCAAAATTGTCTATGGTACTAAAATTTTGACAAAATTTTCTATAGAATTAAATTTTGAAAGAAATTTGGTATGGACATAAAATTTTGACAAAATTTGTTATAGAAATTAAATTTTGACAAAATTTTTTATGGAACTACAATTTTGTCAAAATTTTCTATAGAACTAAAATTTTGACAAAATTTTCTATAGAACTAAAATTTTGAAAAAAAATTCTATAGAAATAAAATTTTGACAAAATTTTCTATAGAAATAAAATTTTGGCAAAATTTTCTATAGAAATAAAATTTTTGACATAATTTTCTATAGAACTAAAATTTTGACAAAATTTTCTATGAACTACAATTTTGATAAAATTTTCTATAGAACTAAAATTTTGACAAAATTTTCTATGGAACTACAATTTTGACAAAATTTTCTATAGGAATAAAATTTTGACAAAATTTTCTATAGAAATAAAATTTTGACAAAATTTTTATAGAAATAAAATTTTGAAAAAAATTTCCATAGAAATAAAATGTTGACAAAATTTTCTATAAAATTTTTGACAAAAATTTTTACAAAATTTTCTATGAACTACAAGATTGACAAAATTTTCTATGAAACTAAAATTTTGGCAAAATTTTCTATAGAACTAAATTTTGAAAGAAATTTGCTATGGAAATAAAATTTTGACAAAATTTTCTATAGAAATAAAATTTTGACAATATTTTCTATAGAACTAACATTTTGACAAAAGTTTCTATGGAACTAAAATTTTGACAAATTTTCTATAGAAATAAAATTTTGACAAAATTTTCTATAGAAATAAAATTTTGACAAAATTTTCTATGGAAATAAAATTTTGACAAAATTTTCTATAGAACTAAAGTTTTGAAAAAAATTTCAATAGAGATAAAATGTTGACAACATTTTCTGTAGAAATAAACTTTTCTGTCACTTCACAAAATTTTCTATAAAAATAAAATTTAGACGAAATTTTCTATAGAAATTAAATTTTTACAACTTATTCTGTAGAAAAAAATTCTATCAATTCAATATAAAACATTTCTTTCGAATAAAACAAAATATTTTTTATATACTAACCACAAAAAGTTGATCAAGAACTTCAAAATATTTTTTTTACTTTGGTAGATTTTTGTTAAAAATTTCTTCAAATTTTGGTGGAGTATTTTTGGCGCGAGTGGCAACCGTTATACTAATACTGTAGGTGTAAAATGAGGTATGGATCCTACATGTATGAAATCTCTAGCAAAAACTCGCAATTTCTCTATCTGGCAACGTGAAATGTATACTCTTTTTTGCTGGCTCTAAACGTGTAAACGAACTGCTTCTAGCCAAAGTTTTTGAACGCAGATAATATCGTCATTTTTGAGGCAAAAATCGGAAAATCGGCATTTGCTATTTTTTGAGTAAAAAATCGTCAAAATGCCGATATAGCTCTTATAAATATCGCTCTAGTCACCAGTACACAATTAATGCATACTACCAAGCGTGTCTATTTATGGACGATATTGTGTAATGCACACACACGCGCATTTTAAGAAGCTTCTTCTGTGGGAAACAACCAGAATTAGTTGCAAACATCTGATACTCCGTTTCTTACAAACTATGTATTTTAAATATATTCAAAAATATTTCCTTTTGAAAGGGTAAATTTAGAACATGTGGAATTTCATAGCCCAATTTTAAATTTTTACATTCGGTGTAATTCTATTGGTTCTTCAAAAAACAAAAAA
Organism: Haematobia irritans; assembly: GCF_050003625.1. Classification (NCBI taxonomy): domain Eukaryota; kingdom Metazoa; phylum Arthropoda; class Insecta; order Diptera; family Muscidae; genus Haematobia; species Haematobia irritans. Next base: position 219,789,607 of record NC_134397.1, on the reverse strand, counting down.
ACAGCCCTTGATATAAAAGGGAAAATGAACATGTTATAACCAAAATATTTCTGTGGTATAAAATTTTGAACTTTTTAGAAGAATTTGAAATAAAAGTATAACGTTTGCGACAAGCGTTTTTCAAACATTTTATAAATAAATAAAATTAATAAATATAAATAAAAAAATAAATGTTTGCAGGGAGAAAGCTTATGTTTCCTCACACCAAGATGATGTCCACGGCCAATGAATAACATTTGAATTACATGGCAATGCATCGTGTGTTGAGTGAAGTGGAACAAAAAGGGCTTTTCATGCAATGTAATAATCACTGATGCCAGTCACCAGGACCACTTTACACATACACACGTACGTACAAAATCATCCCAGCATACAGTCACTCAGCCAACCAGTCGACCAAAAAACCCACACTCGAGCGATGGTCCTCATAAGAGGATAATGCTTAGAATAGAACAGGGATTTCATTGCACTATTCGCGATTATTATGAGAATTTTTTTTTTTTGAGAAAAATTACAATGATTGTTGGCATGTGAACAAGGTCAATTAATTGATTTAATAAATGACATAGATTTTTATTTCACATTTGTTTAATTAATAGGTCGAAAACCTTTATTGCTAGGACCTAATTTTTTATATCTATTTTCATAATTTATTATGATTGCATAATAATATTAATAAATTAAATGAAAGTAATGCTGAGTGTTTCAAAGCTTCTCTAAGTGGTTTCACTGCAATGTGGAACGCCGTTCGGACTTGGCTATAAACAGGAGGTTCCTTGTCATTAAGCTTAACATAGAATCTGTCAGCACTCAGTGATAAGAGAGAAGTTCACCACTGTGGTATCACAATGGACTGAATAGTCTAAGTGAGCCTGTTACATCGGGCTGGCATTTAACATAACTACAACTCACGAAATTGCACCCTCTCTTAGAAGAAAATATGAACTAAAAGTAAAGAAGAAAATCATTGGCGCCAAATCATGACCATTTTAACCATACTATAGTTCATTCTTACTATTTTTGGGAAACTTAGCTTTAGTTGAACTTTTGAACTTATGTGTACGGTTATTGACCCTTATACCCACGTTTAGTTCATAAAATATTTGAGATATACTTAAAAAATGATTTTTTTTTTTGTATACAAAATGCCTAGTATGTAATGGGGAAAAGTTAAGCTCTGTATATTTTTCAATTTAATTGTTTAAAGCCAATAAATTTCGGAAATAACACCAAATTTTAGAATCAATTTAACAGGTTGGCTGATAAGTCCCCGGTCTAACAAAGAAAAATACAGTTTTTTGTCCAAATTCGTTTTTATTATTCAACATAGTTCCCTTCAAGAGCGATACAACGATTATAACGACCTTCCAATTTTTTGATACCATGGTAGTACTCCTTCTGTTTTGCCTCAAAATAGGCCTCAGTTACGGCGATCACCTCTTCATTGCAGCCAAATTGTTTCCCTGCGAGCATCCTTTTGAGATGTGAGAACAAGAAAAAGTCGCTGGGGGCCAGATCTGGAGAATACGGTGGGTGGAGAAGCAATTCGAAGCCCAATTCATGAATTTTTGCCATCGTTCTCAATGACTTGTGGCACGGTGCGTTGTCTTGGTGGAACAACACTTTTTTCTTCTTCATATGGGGCCGTTTTGCCGCGATTTCAACCTTCAAACGCTCCAATAACGTCATATAATAGTCACTGTTGATGGTTTTTCCCTTCTCAAGATAATCGATAAAAATTATTTTATGCGCATCCCAAAAAAACAGAGGCCATTACTTTGCCAGCGGACTTTTGAGTCTTTCCACGCTTCGGAGACGGTTCACCGGTCGCTGTCCACTCAGCCAACTGTTGATTGGACTCAGGAGTTTCATCCATGTTTCATCCATTGTTACATATCGATGGAAAAACTCGGGTGTATTACGAGTTAACATCTGCAAACACCGCTCAGAATCATCAACACGTTGTTGTTTTTGGTCGAATGTGAGCTTGAGCGGCACCCATTTTGCACAGAGCTTCCGCATATCCAAATATTGATGACTGATATGACCAACACGTTCCTTTGATACCTTTAAGGACTCTGCTATCTCGATCAAATTCATTTTAGGGACATTCAAAATCATTTTGTGGATTATTTTGATGTTTTCGTTGGTATCTACCTCTTTCGGGCGTCCACTGCGTTCACCGTCCTCCGTGCTCATTTCACCAAGCTTGAATTTTGCATACCAATCAATTATTGTTGATTTCCCTGGGGCAGAGTCCGGAAACTCATTATCAAGCCAAATTTTTGCTTCCACCGTATTTGTCCCCTTCAGAAAACAGTATTTTATCAAAACACGAAATTCCTTTCTTTCCATTTTTTTCACAATAACAAAAGTTCCTTCACAAAAGACGCTCTATCTCACAAACTAATTTACTTACAGACACGAATCATTTGAAGGTTGGTACTATATAAAAATAATATGCATTTAATACTAGCGACGCCATCTATATGTCGGACTGGGGACTTATCAGCCAACCTGTTATCTTTATGCTTCTGACGATATTCTGTTCAGTCTGTGATCGATAATTTCCAGTCATCCGATCTGGCAATATGATAATCTCCTCCAAAACTATTCCCCATAATTAAATCAAAATGGAATTATGATTTTTTTTTTGGGGAATTTTGTAAATATATTTTCGAAAATTCCTGTTATGTCTACTCTACTCTAGAATAAAACATAACTCTTCAATACCCTGCATTTGGATTGTGAATCTAAAACTCATAAAAATCATAATGAAAATATCCCATACCGAACGACAACATTAACACCGCCATCAGTAAAACCAAGAAGAACAAGGACATTGGCAGCTAACCCTACCCCACGGTAGTCCAAGATGACAAACAGCCTACCAAGCAAGGAAAAGAGGCAGAGAAAAAGGCAACAATTGTGGCACTGATTTAGACCGAATGGACTAAAAGCAATGGGGACCATTATGCATTTAGAGAGGATGGAATAAAAAGGCGCAAATTACTGCAACTGTTTGCATTTCCAAGCCAAGAGAGTTGAACAAAAGCGGAAAACAGGCAGCAAACCCCCCAAACCCCCACACTGGTGGAACACACCCAGGCCAAGATTTATTATTTATTATGACACATGAATGTCCATGGAGTCCTTTGTAGCTAAAATGGTAGCTAAAATGAAAGTGTGTGTGTGTGTGTTTGCAATATTTGCGCATTTGGTTTTCACTGGTGATGGCCACTTTTGGTTCTTGCCATTTTTGCCCCCCACTACCAGATGGCTGAGTGTTTAGAGAGACCACAGTGGGCTTTGGTTGTGCTCGGCACTGCAAACCATAGCTTATGCGGTACTGCGGAATTTTCTCCCTCTGGGCGACTTGTATGCTATGCGAAATTCTCATTTGGCCCTGTTTCCTCGCTCAAAACCATCAGCATTGGTGTGAATTTGTTTCTATAAGCCCCCTTGGAAAGTTAAGTGTCTGTTGCTCAAAAGTAATTTAACTGAAGTGGCAATTCATTAATTATACCCAACGTTGTGAGCACCGAAGGGCAGGAACAGCGGAGCAGTGTAGAGTCACATCCTCAATTCTATGTTCCAAATGACAAAAGATGAATCGAATCCCTTAACCAAATAGCCCCCTTGTAGTGTGACCCTCAAAGACTTTAAAGCGCATCTTATTGCTTTTTGTAATGCAGCAAAGTAGGAGCAATGAATGAATCGCTGTTCTACTGTTGGCGATGGTGATGGTGGTCACCATTATCTTTGGTTCATATGGTTGGATGGTTGGCGTTATGTTACATTGCTTCACAAATGGCAAAAATCATTTAATTGAGAGCATGGAATAGAATTTTATTTGTGACTTGCTTATGGTACCCCCTCTCCCAACACTTTTAGATTGCAACGATAATGGCCAATTATGAAGTGTAACTGCATCGAATTAGAACAAAATATTACTCACACCGGAACTTAGGTCCACTAATGCCATAATTCAAAGGAACTAAAAAATTATGAATATAAATTAAGAAGCACAAAACAGAGGACGAAAGTGGTCAAGTGATCAGTGTATGAACCAAATAATGAAATGATGCTTAAAAGTTAAGGGATTTACATTTTACAAATGGCCTTTGTTTGGGTACCACAATTTTTCGTTTTAGGGTTAGGGAAGATAACCACCAACTTAAAGTGGCATAAAAAGTTTCAGACATATTAAAAAGTAGCACAATCACTTTAAGAAAAAGTACCACACTATCCATAGAGCAAAAATACAAACTAAATTAATTTATATAAGCTTTTCCAAATAGAAATGAGAATTCACATTTGTATTGGATCGCTTTTAAATTATCCTAATAAATTTATCAAGATTTTATATAAAGTCTCCTACAAATTATGTTGCATAATTTTAGGCGACACGAAAACATTTTTGTAGAGCAGGGAAACGTAAGGTATATACGTTGCCACTCGAGCCAAAAATAATCTACGAAAATTTGAATTGCTACAATTCTTGTTGTTTTTGGTAGATTTTACATAATATTCTTCTAACATATTTTTATAAAAATAAAATTTTGAGAAAATATTCTATAGAAATAAAATTTTGAAAAAATCTTCTATAAATATAAAAAATTTTGATAAAATTTTCTATAGAAATAAAATTTTAAGAACATTTTCTGTAGAAATAAAATTTTGAGAAAATTTTCTATAGAAATAAAATTTTGCGAAAAATTTCTATAGAAATAAAAAAAATTGAGAAAATTTTTTATAGAAATAAAATTTTGCGAAAATCCTCTATAAAAATAAAAAATTTTGAGAAAATTTTCTATATAAATAAAATTTTGAGAACATTTTCTATATAAATAACATTTTGAGAACATTTTCTATAGAAAGAAATAACATTTTAGGAAATAAAATATCGACAAAAATTTTCTATAGAAATAAAATTTTAAGAAAATTTTCTATAGAAATAAAATTTTGAAAAAATTTCTATAGAAATAAATTTTTGACATCATTTTTTAAAGAAATAAAATCTTGAGAAAATTTTATACAGAAATAAAATTTTGAGAAAATTTTCTACAAAAATAAAATTTTGAAAAAATTTTCTATAGAAATAAAATTTTGAGAAAATCTTCTATAGAAATAAAATTTTGAGAACATTTTCTATAGAAAGAAATAACATTTTAGGAAATAAAATTTCGACAAAAATTTTCTATAGAAATAAAATCTTAAGAAAATTTTCTATAGAAATAAAATTTTGAGAAAATTATCTCTAAAATTATAATATTGAGAACATTTTCTCTAGAAATAAAATTTTGACAAATTTTTTTAAAGAAATAAAATTTTGAGAAAATTTTCTATAGAAATAAAATTTTGGCAACATTTTTTAAAGAAGTAAAATTTTGAGGCAATTTTATACAGAAATAAAATTCTGAGACACATTTCTATAGAAATAAAATTTTTAGAAAATTTTCTACAAAAATAAAATTTTGAGAAAATTTTCTATAGAAATAAAATTTTAAAAAAATCGTCTATACACACAAAAAAATTTTTTTTGATTTCAATCACGAAAATCGCGGATTCAATCATTTTTTTAATTGAAATGTCTTCAATCACGAAAATGATAGTATCAATCACCCATTTTGATTGAAAACCAACACGATTTTCAATTAAAATTTTAATTGGCCTTTGTCACGGAATCAATTAATTGTGTGATTGAATCAATTAAAAATGTGATTGATTTTTAACATAAAATTCAATCACAGTTTTAATTGAATCAATTAAAATTTTAATTAATTTCGCGACAAAAATCAATCAACTATTTGATTGATTCAATTAAATAATTAATTGAAATTGGCTTTAAATTTCTATCAAAAAATTTATATATTGCGACCCCAAAATCGTATTTAGTTTTATTTAAAATTAAAGAAAATATGTGTTTCTTATAAAACATATTTAATATTTTATTATTTTTTGAATTATGCAATAGACAAATAAATTTGGTTCTTGTCATTTGTGTTTTGTTCTAACATAACTTACAAATACAATTACTATCAATAACAACTATAGGGTGAAAAAATAAATTATATAAATCATTATCTTCCTTATAATAATAACCATGTTAGCATGTTCCTTCTAATATGTAGATGCGCCTAGATTTCCAATAAATCAGCAGCCTATAAGCTAAATTAGTTTTTCTGAAAGTAAACAGAATAATTCGATTTTAATTTTGTTCAATTAAAAGTTAATTTTGTTAAACATTACCTGCATAGAATATCAAGTTCAATTCTTGGTTCCAGGTTGTAGATTTATAATCTTCTTTTGCAGTTCTAGTCTTTTAGCATAAATAGGTGTATTAAGGAGCTCGGTAATTTAATTTGACTAACAAGCCCTTTCCAAAATTTCCACACATTGAAATCGTCTATTAAAATTTGAACCAATCAAAGACAAAAATAATGGGAAAGCAATGTAATATTTGGTATTATATTGATGATACTTTGCAAAGTCTAGAAAAAAAATATAAATGGAAAATACATATTTTTATTATTTTCGGATATTTTTCATATTTTTAAATCCAAAAGAAAGAACTTTTTTACTATTACGTAATTCAGCTCATTAGTTTATATATCAGATATATTGCTCTCTACTTGGGTTCAAACTGAAAAAGGCAGGTAAAACAAAAATGCAATTTAATGCCAACGCCACTTCGCAACTTCAAGGTGAATCTTACAACAAACCCATACCGCTCTTGGTTTTAAGAAAACTAGGAGTGAACAAAATTTATAATTTTAAAAGATCAATACGGTACCCACTTTTTTATTGCAAACATATTCTTATATATTTGATAAAATGATGGAGTTGATGGGATTGATTGGACAATTTCACGAAATAAAATTGGTCACTAAAAGAAATGAATAAAAAATATATTATTTTAGTCCGTTTAATGTAAACAGTCTTCAATGGAAAACGGTATTCACATTTCACAATTTCTTACCTTCAATAAACGTAGATTGTTTTCCATTTTTACAATACCACAAAACACAAACACAGGTAATTTCAAATGCGTTCTCTCATATATTTTTTTCAAACCTTTACCACGTGGTCGTTTGTTGTTGCACACTTTATTTATTTCAACCCTTTGCTATGATTTGTTGTTGCGTTCAAAATATTTATGCACACATTTTGAATGCAGCAGACAGAATGTCGCCAATCATGTTTTTCAATTTACGCGAAAAACAAAAACCAAACCGTTCGTTACGAGTTACTTCCACAGACTGATCTCTCCATCATAAATTGTTGAATAAATTCTCTTGTTCTCTTTTCGCTCTTTCCATTGCTCAAAATTATTCAATTTCAATTACAAAGGTGATTGGATCAATCACATGTGTAATTGGAAACGGAAAAAATTTGAATCGCTTTTGTAATTGAAAATTATTTCCGAATTGATTAACAAATTGATTGAATCAATTAATATTTTAATTGGAAACGTAACAAATATCAATCATTTTTTTAATTGGTTTTTATTCGAATTTGATTAAATAATTAATTGAATCAATTAACATATTAATTGAATCCGTTTCCAAATTCAATTAAGTGTTTAATTGAAAAAATGTTTGTGATAATTTTTTGTGTGTAGAAATAAAATTTTGAGGACATTTTCTATAGAAAGAAATTTTTGAAAGAAATACAATTTTGAGAAATAAAATTTCGAGGAAATTTTCTATAGAAATAAAATTTTAAGAACATTTTCTATAGAAATAAAATTTTGAGAAAAATTTCTATAGAAATACAATTTTGAGAAAATCTTCTATAAAAATAAAATTTTGAGAACATTTTCTATAGAGAGAAATAACATTTTAGGAAATAAAATTTCGACAAAAATTTTCTATAGAAATAAAATTTTAAAAAAATTTCTATAGAAATAAAATTTTGAGAAAAATTTCTATAGAAATAAAATTTTGAGAAAATTGTCTCTAAAATTATATTGAGAACATTTTCTCTAGAAATAAAAATTTTTAAAGAAATAAAATTTTGAGAAATAAAATTTTGAGACAATTTTATACAGAAATAAAATTCTAAAAAAAATTCTATAGAAATAAAATTTTGAGACAATTTTATACAGAAATAAAATTTTGAGAAAATTTTCTATAGAAATAAAATTTTGAGAAAATTTTCTATAGAAATAAAATTTGGAGAAAATTTTCTATAGAAATAAAATTTTGAGAACATTTTCTATAGAAATAAAATTTTGAGAAAATTTTCTATAAAAATAAAATTTTGCGAAAATCTTCTATAGAAATAAAAAATTTTGAGAACATTTTCTACAGAACGAAAATTTTGAAAATATTTTCTACAGAAATAAAATTTTGAGAAAATTATCTCTAAAATTAAAATTTTGGAAAAATTTTCTATAGAAATATAATTTTGACAACATTTTTTAAAGAAATAAAATTTCGAGAAAATTTTCTGTAGAAATAAAATTTGGAGAAAATTTTCTATAGAAATAAAATTTCGAGACAATGATCTATAGAAAAAAAATTGTGAGAAAATTTTCTATAGAAATAAATTTTTGAAAGAAATACAATTTTGAGAAATAAAAATTCGAGGAAATTTTCTATAAAAATAAAATTTTAAGAAAATTTTCTATAGAAATAACATTTTGAGAAAATGTTCTATAGAAATAAAATCTTGAGAAAATCTTCTATAGAAATAAAATCTTGAGAATATTTTCTATAGAAAGAAATAACATTTTAGGGAATAAAATTTCGACAAAAATTTTCTATAGAAATAAAATTTTAAGAAAATTTTCTATAGAAATAAAATTTTGAGAAAATTTTCTATAGAAATAAAATTTTGAGAAAATTATCTCTAAAATTATAATATTGAGAACATTTTCTATAGAATTAAAATTTTGACAACATTTTTTAAAGAAATAAAATTTTGAGACAATTTTATACAGAAATAAAATTCTGAGAAAAATTTCTATAGAAATAAAATTTTGAGAAAATTTTCTATAGAAATAAAATTTTGAGAAAATTTTCTATAGAAATAAAATTTTGAGAAAATTTTCTATATAAATAAAATTTTGAGAAAATCTTCTATAGAAATAAAATTTTGAGAACATTTTCTATAGAAAGAAATTTTTGAAAGAAATACAATTTTAAGAAATAAAATTTCGAGGAAATTTTCTATAGAAATAAAATTTTAAGAAAATTTTCTATAGAAATAAAATTTTGCGAAAATCTTCTATAGAAATAAAAAATTTTGAGAACATTTTCTACAGAACGAAAAATTTGAAAACATTTTCTACAGAAATAAAATTTTGAGAAAATTATCTCTAAAATTAAAATTTTGGAAACATTTTCTATAGAAATATAAATTTGACAACATTTTTTAAAGAAATAAAATTTTGAGAAAATTTTCTGTAGAAATAAAATTTCGAGAAAATTTTCTATAGAAATAAAATTTCGAGAAAATGATCTATAGAAATAAAATTTCGAGAAAATTTTCTATCGAATTAAAATTTTGAAACTTAAGATATTTTGAGAATAACATTTTGAGAAATAAAATTTTGAGAAAATTTTATATAGAAATAAAATTTTAAGAAATTTTTCTATAGAAATAAAATTTTGAGAAAATTTTCTATAGAAATAAAATGTTGAGAAAATCTTCTATAGAAATAAAATTTTAAGAACATTTTCTATAGAAAGAAATTTTTGAAAGAATACAATTTTGAGAAATAAAATTTCGAGGAAAAAAATTTTGAGAACATTTTCTATAGAAATACAATTTTGAGAAAATTTTCTATAAAATCTAATTTTGCAAAATTAGATATTTTGGTTTGATAGTTTTTTGGTAAAATAATTAAATCAAAGTATATGTTATATGTATACTTCCTCACATATTTCTCACTTCTACTTGTTTCGTATACTTCTCAACACCTTTTTATAAATAATAGGGCTGTTTTCTTTTTGCACAGGATGCAACATTTGTATGGGCTATCTAGAACATCGTTGCACTGGTATTCTATGCAGAACATCTCATCAGTGCAAGTCGAGCCGATGTTGCCAGATTGTATTTTGATAAAGTGACTCTTCATCGATTCACAATAGCAATTTATTGTGACTAATTTATCGAAAAACATGGAATTCAAAGTGGTACAGTGTCATAAATAATCGCAGCAGTAAATATTTATTATTAATTGGAGCATTTCATACATTAAAAATGCAAGAGTTCACTTTTAAACAGCTGATGACAGTGTTGCATATTTTTGGAGATGTCCTGGATAAACGAGTACTCTGTTTTCTTTTAGTCCTTCACGGCTTAGGGTATGCAGTGCTAAAAGAAAACAACACTAATGTAGAAAATTTAAAAATTTTTTAAGAACAAAAGAAGAGTTTTCTTTTCTAATCGACGAAATTTTAGACCAGCGAAGTTTTTTTCCTTATATTATCTATGTAAGTTCTTACCATTGAACTTAATTTTGCTACAGCAATTGTAAATTTTCTATGGAAGACCATACATTGGGGTATAATAAAATTTTACAACATTTTCAGGTTAACCATGACCATCAAGGAGTAACTTGTGGTTTACCATCAACTTACCATTGGATATAAAGACATTGTCATTGCTGTAAATGTATTTTACGTGAAACGATAGCCATTATCCCCATAAAGACTTTAGAATATTTTCTCCTTACAAATAGAGATCTTAACGTTGCCTTCGTCACATGTTAATGGATTATTACAGATTTTTATTTGGCTTGCGTTTTTTTGTCTGTCTTAAGACATCTAATCTCTTCACGAACAAGTGTGCAAGTAGCCAGCAATGGTCAAGTGGCATTCAAGCGTTTCTATTATAAAAATTCAATTATTACCAATCTGATTGGAAGCAAGGGAGAAATTAACGACACAAACACGTTGCTCATAATTGAAATTCTCCATAATAATATCCAGAAAATATATGAACTTGAGCAACTAAAAGGAGCATTTTGTGGAATTGATTTTGAGATTTTCATTCAAGATTTTTCCAATTGTATAAATGCCCATGTTTTCATTACAAATCTTTTTTTTTTTACAATTTTATTTTTGTCCTCACATTTCGCATTCATGTTCAATGCGTGGCAATATTAAATGGCTATTGCAACAATCAATTAAGAGAACTCATTAGAATGTTTTGTTGTGGTCGTCGTCATGATTGAATCAATTACACTCGGCCATAATTAGAGGACTAATAAATTTTAATTGAAAGGAATAGATTGAATGAGCATAATTAAAATGTTAATTATTCGAAAGTCGGATTGGGATTTTGGCCTTTGTAATTTATAGGTTCGTAGCATATAAAACCGCAAATTAGAGTTTGTTATTTTTTTCAGAATTGTTTCATCAGGACAAGTGCCATTAGATTGGATATATTAAATAATGAGGCCATTAAATTAATGGCAAAAAGAATTGTTAAACGTTTCTGTTGGACATGGAAAATCATACATTTACAATGAATAACAAAACAGGCTTTAAAAAAAAGAAAATTTTGTCAAAATTTTATTTCTATAGAAAATATTGTCAAAATTTTATTTCAATAGAAAATTTTGTCAATATTTTATTTCTATAAAAATGTTGTCAAAATTTTATATCTATAGAACAATTTTATCAAAATTTCATTTCTTTAGAAAATTTTCTCAACATTTTATTTCTATAGAAAATTTTGTCAAAATGTTATTTCTATAGAAAATTTTTGCAAAATTTCATTTCTATAGAAAATTTTTGCAAAATTTTATTTCTATAGAAGATTTTGTCAACATTTTATTTCTATAGAAAATTTTGTCAACATTTTATTTCTATAGAAAATTTTATCAAAATTTTATTACTATAGAAAATGTTGTCAAAATTTTATTTCTATAGAATATTTTATCAAAATTTTATTACTATAGAAAATGTTGTCAAAATTTTATTTCTATAGAAAATTTTGTCAAAATTTTATTTCTATAGAAAATTTTGTCAAAATTTTATTTCTATAGAAAATATTGTCACAATTTTATTTCAATAGAAAATTTTGTCAACATTTTATTTCTATAGAAAATTTTGTCAACATTTTATTTCTATAGAAAATTTTTGCAAATTTTTTTTCTATAGAAAAATTTTGCAAAATTTTATTTCTATAGAAAATTTTGTCAAAATTTTATTTCTATAGAAAATTTTGTCAACATTTTATTTCTATAGAAAATTTTGTCAAAATTTTTTTTTCTATAGAAAATTTTATCAAAATTTTATTTCTATAGAAAATTTTGTCAAAATATCATTTCTATAGAAAATTTTGTCAAAATATCATTTCTATAGAAATGTTGTCAAAATTTTATTTCCATAGAAAATTTTGTCAACATTTTATTTCTATAGAAAATTTTGTCAAAATTTTATTTCTATAGAAAATTTTATCAAAATTTTATTACTATAGAAAATGTTGTCAAAAATTTATTTCTATAGAAAATTTTATCAAAATTTTATTTCTATAGAAAATTTTTGCAAAATTTTATTTCTATAGAAAATTTTGTAAAAATTTTGTGAAAATTTTGTCAAAATTTCTATAGAAAATTTTGTCAAAATTTTATTTCTATAGAAAATTTTGTAAAAATTTCATTTATACAGAAAATTTTGTCAAAATTTCATTTCTATAGAATATTTTGTCAAAATTGTATATCTATAGAACAGTTTTAGCAAAATTTTATATTGACAAAATTGACAAAATTTATTTCTACAGAAAATTTTGTCAATATTTTTTTTCTATAGAAAATTTTATCAACATTTTATTTCTATAGGAAATTTTGTCAAAATTTTATTTCTATAGAAAATTTTGTCAAAATTTTATTTTTATAGAAAATTTTGTCAACATTTTATTTCTATAGAAAATTTTGTCAATAATTTAATTCCATAGAAAATTTTGTTGAAATTTTATTTTTATAGAAAATTTTGTCAACTTTTATTTCTATAGAAAATTTTGTCAATGTTTTATTTCTATAGAAAATTTTATCAAAATTTTATTTCTATAGAAAACTTTGTCAATACTTTATTTCTTTAAAAAATTTTCCCAAAATTTTATTTTTATAGAAAATTTTGTCAAAATTTTATTTCTATAGAAAATTTTTTCAAATTTTATTTCTATAGAAAATTTTGTCAAAATTTTATTTCTATAGAAAATGTTGTCAAATCTTTATTTCTATAGAAAATTTTGTCAAATTTTTATTTCTATAGAAAATTTTGTAATATTTTATTTCTAGAGAAAATTTTGTCAAAATTTCATTTCTATTGAAAATTTTGTCTAATTTTTTTTTTCTATAGAAAATTTTGTCAAAATTTTGTTTCTATAGAAAATTTTGTCAATATTTTATTTCTATAGACAACTTCGTCAAAATTTTATATCTCTAGAACAATTTTATCAAAATTTTATTTCTATAGAAAAGTTTGTCAAAATTCCATTTCTACAGAAAATTTTGTCAAAAAATATCATTTCTATAGAAATTTTGTCCACATTTTATTTCTATAGAAAATTTTGTCAACATTTTATTTCTATAGAAAATTTTGTCAATAATTTAATTCCATAGAAAATCTTGTTAACATTTTATTTTTATAGAAAATTTTGTCAACTTTTATTTCTATAGAAAATTTTGTCAAAATTTCATTTCTATGGAAAATTTTGTCAAAATTATATTTCTATAGAAAATTTTGTCAATATTTTATTTCTTTAAAAAATTTCTCAACATTTGATTTCTATAGAAAATTTTGTCAACATTTTATTTCTATAGATAATTTTTTCAAAATTTTATTTCTATAGAAAATTTTGTAAAAATTCCATTTCTATAGAAAATTCTGTCAAAATTTTATTTCTATAGACAATTTTGTCAAAATTTTATATCCATAGAAAAATGTTATCAAAATTATTATTGTCAAAATTTTAATTTTATAGAAAATTTTGCCAATTTTTTTTTTCTATAGAAAACTTTGTCAAAATTTCATTTCTATAGAAAATTTTGTAAAGAATTTATTTCTATAAAATGTTGTCAAAATTTTATTTCTATAGAAAATTTTGTCAAAACTTTATTTTATAGAAAATTTTGTCAAAATTTTATAGAAAATTATTTTCTCTTAATTGAAGTGGAAAAAATTTACCAAAAATATTTAGATGACTTAAGGCTCCTTTCATTAAAAATGTTTTCATTAAATTTTAAAGTGTAGTTTTTCCCTTAAAAACGTATGCTTTGGTAGTAAAGCCTATCGTCCTTAATGCAAAGATATGCATTCGCGCTTTAAAAATATAATCTTTGATATCATCAAATTTTTGATTGTTTCGAATACGAGTGTTGCCTTTTTATATTTCGAGATTAGAGAACAAAAACAAATATTTTTGTTCTCTAAATATTTCCCATTAAAATCTATACACCTTTGTCAATAGCCGAAGCATTTTTGCCACTATGATTGATGTATCTCCGAAAAATGCATTCCAAACGCATCAACCGCTTCTCCAGATGTCGAAAAACAATGACCTTTATTTTTTTTTTACGTACGAAAATCAAATATGTAATTCGTATAGTCAGAACTATACGGTAGATTATCCATCAAATCAATGCTAGGAATGATGAAAAAATTCAGTTTTTGAACAGTGATCGGTCTTCAACCGTTGGTTTTCCTGATCTCTTCGAAGACAACCGGAAACGAAATGGGTGAGTACCACTCACAATAGCATGTCCGACATGTCCATTTTTGCCGAAAAACCAGGGAACATTTTCTATAGAAAAACAATTTTGAGAAAATTTTTTATAGGAAAAAAAAATTGATAAATTTTTCTATGGAAATAAAAATTTGAGAAAAGTTTTGATAGAAATAAAATGTTGACAAAATTGTCTATAGAAATAAAATTTTGACATAATCTTCTATAGAAATAAAATTTTGACAAAATTTTCCATAGGAATAAAATTTTGACATAATTTTATATCGAAATATAATTTTGACAAAATTTTCCACAGAAATAAAATTTTGACAAAATTTTCTATAGAAATAAAATTTTGACAAAATTTTCTATAGAAATAAAATTTTGACAATATTTTCTATAGAAATAAAATTTTGACAAAAATTTATAGAGATTTTGTATAAGACCAAAAAATATGTAAGGTTTTGTAAAAAAATGCAATTTTATTGCTTACATTTAACTAAAATATTTCAAGCGGCATCTATAAAACCTTTCCTCTCTGATAAGCAGGACCTATGTATTCATGCAATATTCTAACAACAACAAAAAACTGACATTAAACTTTCCCGACTATTCCCTCTTCGATTTATCTATGGCTTTGAACACCATCTCATTCTCTAACCAAAAGAAAAATAAAACCCATAACACAAGAACTTAATTATACCGAAAGGATACATTAAACGAAGCAAACTGAAACTGAAAATGCAACCAGAAACCAAATAAAAGGATATGAAATAGATGAGCAGGGAGTAACAACGAGAATAATTTATGGATAAAAATTGTTGCATTAAAACCCTTCCCACACACCCCAAAAACACATAAAACTCTATATAGATGCCAAGGAATGACAATAGAAGAAAGTTATTGCATTGGGCTATGCCCATCTTAAGAGGACACTTGAACTGAAGATAAACATGATACCAAACCCAATAGAAAACCATCATAGAAATAATAAAGGGTACACAAAGAGAATACAAAGAGAGATAACTAACAATATTTTTTCGGAAAATATTAAACTATTTACTGTTAGTTGTTAATATCGCTAAGTGAATCGCAGAAAGTTGCGATATTTTCTTGTATGTTTTAAGCCATTTTATAATTCACTGAATTTTTAATCGACTTTATCTTGCGAAGCAAGGCTTACAATTTTTTTATATACTCATACACTCAAAAAAAAAAGGATAATCACCATGGAAGACAGTTTTAGTGGCAGTTTTCACAAAAACGTCATCCGCAATAGTTTTCTATTAAAATAAATTTGGCAAAAGTTTTCTATAAAATTAAAAAATTTGAAAAAAAATTCTATAAAAATAAAATGTTGACAAAATTTTCTATAGAAATAAAATGATGACAACGTTGTTTATAGAAATAAAAAATTGACAAATTTTCTATAGAAATAATGGGTATCATAACACGAAAGAAAACTTTTTTGGGCTAAGGACAACATGGCTTTAATAATCCAGAAAAATTCTGTAAAATTAATAAAATTGTCTTTAAATTTATTGTCTTTTTGCATCTTGACTACAAAGCAAAAACATCGTTTAAAAATAGGACATGTTTTTCAGCACTTTATTTTTAAAGACTTTTTTTTACTTGAAACATATCATAATTTCTACTGGAATTCATGTCTGAATTTGGAAAATAAAGTTGTCGTTAAATTGTTTTTAAAGGACTTTGATAGCATATGAAGAAAAAAAGTTGAAACAGCGAACAATTAAAATTTGCTTCCTACAATCAAGTACACAAAACCCAAATTTAAAAGAGAATTGTGTCTTAAAAGTATCCTTACTTGAATTCTCCGCTTCTTTGGCTCTGAATCAATACCAAAATTGTTAACGTAAAGACAAAATCTTTGGAACCGGGCATGCTTTTTTTTCAGTGTAGGTTTTATATTTTTGGCAACATTTTCTATAGAAATACATTTTTGCAAAAGTTTTCTATAGAAATAAAATTTTCTATAGCAATAAAATGTTCACAAAATTTTTTATAGAAATAAAATTTTGACAAAATTGCTATAGCAATAAAATTTTGACAATATTTTATATAGCAATACAATTTTGACAAAATTTTCTATAGAAATAAAATTTTAACAAAAATTTTGCAAAAATTTTCTATAGAAATAAAATTTTGAGCTAATTTATTAAAAAAAATACACATTTGCAAAAATTTCCTTTAGAAATAAAATTTTGCAAAAATTTTTTATTGAAATAAAATTTTGCCAAAATTTTCTATAGAAATAAAATTTTGACTAAATTTTCAATAGCAGTAAAATTTTGACAAAATTTTCTATAGAAATAAAATTTTGGAAAAATTTTCTATAGAAATAAAATTTTGGAAAAATTTTCGATAGAAATAAAATTTTGACATAATTTTCCAAGAAATAAATTTGTGACCACATTTTCTGTAGAAATAAAATTTTGACAAATTTTTCTGTAGAAATAAAATTTTGACAAATTTTTCTGTAGAAATAAAATTTTGACTAAATTTTCTATAGCAACAAAATTTTGACAAAATTTTCTATAGAAATAAAATTTTGCAAAAATTTTCTATAGAAATAAAATTTTGCAAAAATTTTCTACAGAAATAAAATTTTTACAAAATTTTTATAGAAATAAAATTTTGACAAAATTTTCTATAGAAATAAAATTTTGACAAAATTTTCTATAGAAATAAAATTTTGACAAAATATTCTATAGCAATAAAATTTTGGCAAAATTTCTAACAAAATTTTAACACAATTTTCTATAGAAATAAAATTTTGCAAAAATTTTCTATGGAAATAAAATTTTGCAAAAATTTTCTATAGCAATCAAATTTTGACAAAATTTTCTATAGAAATAATATTTTGCAAAAATTTTCTGTAGAAATAAAATCTTGACATAATTTTCTATAGAAATAGAATTTTGAAAAAATTTTCTATAGATATAAAATATTGACAAAATTTTCTATAGCAATAAAATTCTAACAAAATTTTCTATAGCAATAAAATTCTAACAAAATTTTCTACAGAAATAAAATTTTGCAAAAATTTTCTATAGAAATAAAATTTTGCCAAAACTTTCTATAGTAATAAAATTTTGCTAAAAATTTCTATAGAAATAAAATGTTGACAAAATTTTCTATAGAAATAAAATGTTGAAAAAATTTTCTATAGAAATAAAATTTTTGGCAAAATTTTCTATAGAAATAACATTTTGATCAAATTTTCTATAGAAATAAAATTTTGACAAAATTTTCTATAGCAATAAAATTCTAACAAAATTTTGCCAAAAATTTCTATAGAAATAAAATTTTGCCAAAAACTTCTATAGAAATGAAATTTTGCAAAAATATTTGTATAGAAACAACATTTTGACAAAATTTTATATAGAAACAAAAATTTTGGCAAAATTGTCTATAGAAATAAAATTTTGACAAAAATTTCTATAGAAATAAAATTTTGACAAAATTATATATAGACATAAAATTTTGACAAAATTAACTATAGAAATAAAATTTTGCAAAAATTTTCAATAAAAATGAAATGTTGCCAAAAATTTCTATAGAAATAAAATTTTGCCAAAAATTTCTATAGTAATAAAATTTTGCCAAAAATTTCTATACAAATAAAATTTTGCAAAAATTTTCTATAGAAATAACATTTTGCGAAAATTTTCTATAAAAATAAAATTTTGCCAAAAATTTATATAGAAATAAAATGTTGAGAAACATTTCTATAGAAATAAAATTTTGCCAAAAAATTCTACAGAAATAAAATTTTGACAAAATTTTCTATATAGAAATAAAATTTTGACAAAATTTTCTATAGAAATAAAATTTTGACAAAACTTTCTATAGAAATAAAATTTTGACAAAATTTTCTATAGCAACAAAATTTTGCAAAAGTTTTCTATAGAAACAAAATTTTGACAACAAAATTTTTGGTAAAATTTTCTATAGAAATACAATTTTGACAAAATTTTCTATAGAAATACAATTTTGCAAAAATTTTCTATAGAAATAAAATTTTGACAAAATTTGCTATAAAAATAAATTTTTGAAAAAATTTTCTAAAGCAATAAAATTCTGACAAAATTTTCTATAGAAATAAAATTTTGCCAAAAATTTCTACAGAAATAAAATTTTGCTAAAATTTTCTATAGAAATCAAATTTTGAAAAAATTTGCTATAGAAATAATAGTTTGTCAAAAGTTTCTATAGTAATAAATTTTTGCCAAAAATTTCTATAGAAATAAAATTGTGCAAACATTTTCTATAGAAATGAAAATTTGACAACATTTTCTATAACAATAAAATGTTGAAAAAATTTGCTATAGCAATAAAATTTTAACAAAATTTTCTATCGAAATAAAATTTTGACAAAATCTTCTATATAATAAAATTTTGACAGAATTTTCTTTACAAGTAAAAGTTGGGCAAAATTGTCTATAGTCATGCATTATATATCGGAGCTAGTGGTAATCGGGACGACCATTTATAGAACCAAGAAACAACATTTTGACAAAATTTTATAAAGAAACAAAATTTTTGGTAAAATTTTCTATTGATTTTGACAAAATTTTCTATAGAAATACAATTTTGCAAAACTTTTCTATAGAAATACAATTTTCACAAAATTGTCTATAGAAATGAATTTTTGACAAAATTTTCTAAAGCAATAAAATTCTGACAAAAATTTCTATAGAAATAAAATTTTGCAAACATTTTCTATAGAAATAAAATTTTGCAAAAATTTTCTATAGAAATAAAATTTTGCCAAAAATTTCTATAGAAATAAAATTTTGCCAAAAAATTCTACAGAAATAAAATTTTGCTAAAATTTTCTATAGAAAAAAAATTTTACAAAAATTTTCTATAGAAATGAAATTTTAACAAAATTTTCTATAAAAATAATAATTTTGATAAAATTGTTCTATAGAAATAAAATTTTGACAAAAATTTCTATAGAAATAAAATTTTGACAAAAATTTCTATAGAAATAAAATTTTGCCAAAATTTCTATAGAAATAAAATTTTGCAAAAATTTTCTATAGAAACAACATTTTGACAAAATTTTATATAGAAACGAAATTTTTGGCAAAATTTTCTATAGAAATAAAATTTTGACAAAATTTTCTATAGAAATAAAATTTTGACAATATTTTCTATAGAAATAAAATTTTGACAATATTTTCTATAGAAATAAAATGTTGACAAAATATTCTATAGCAATAAAATGTTGAAAACATTTCTTTCTTTACAAGTAAAATTTGGGCAAAATTGTCTATAGTCATGCATTATAGATCGGAGCAAGTGGTAATCGGGACGACCATTTATAAAATCAAGAACATTCATTGATATTTCATATATGGGTGTTTTCACGTTCACAATTTTAAAACAGTCGAATAGGCGAACATTTGCAAAAATTTAAATTTGCAAAAATGTAATATTTATTTTCATCTTTTTTTTCTGAGTTTATAAAAATGCATGAGTTTGAAATAAACAAGTATCAGTAAAACACAAGAGCAGCAATAATAAAAGTTTAACAATAAGACAAGAAGGAGAAGCATACTGAAATAGAGGGAGAGACGTCGCAAGACAATGCAATAAAATTGCTTCAAAGGAAGTTGAACAGGATGTATAAGGAAATTACTATTAGAATACAGTTTATTCAAGGACCATAAGGATAACAAACACAAATACAAAGAAAAAAAGGGAAACGACATTCCTACCATGGATAAGCTTTTCTTGAGAAGTATCACAAGATGGTTATGCTTCTCGTTTTCTTTTCTCTGCCTTCTTTAAATATTGTAAATTCTTCTTAAGAATCTTTAGCAACCATCTAAGGAGTGCAGCAGACAGAAATAAAAAGGCAAACATGAAAAATGATGAGTCCCCCCAGTGCACGAAAGTGAACATGCAACTATAAAATGGTACCTTTGAAGAACTTTTTCCCATGGAAGGAATTTCTTCAAAGGCAAATTCATTGCTGGTGAGTGCGTGTGTGTGGAAATGAAAATTTAGAGAAAAACAACTTAATGATAAGCTCCTTTAAAATGGGATGGGCGAACTGCACGTATGTTGAGACAGGTGAAATAAAACCAATGGTAGTTGGAATAATAAAAGTGGCGCTTCGATAGCGAGTTTATGGAGGAACTCGGAATACTTGAAATGATTTTAAAGGATATTTAAAAATGCAATGATTTCATTACCTTGATCATGAAAATTAATTACACTAAATGAGTCAATTAAGTTAATTAAAATATTACGTCTTAGTCGTAATTGAACTATTCAAACACAACCAAATAAATTTCTACTGAAAGTTTGATTCTGCCTAGACATAAAGCAGGGTTTCGTTTTTCTTATCTTCATCGTAACTCACCCACGGTTGCCACTGGTAGCAAAAATAAACTACCAGTATTTGCAGAAAATTTCTACAAATCTACCATTTAAAAAATCTTAATTTTAATTTGTCAAAATTTTATTTTTATAGAAAATTTTGCCAACTTTTTATTTATATAACATTTCCTTGCAAAATTTTATTTCTATAGCAAATGTTGTTAATTTTTTTTCTATAGAATTTTTTTTTCGCAAAATTTTATTTTTATAGAATATTTTTGCAAATTTTTATTTCTATAGAAAATATTTGCAAAATTTTACTTCTATAGAAATTTTTTGCAACATTGTATATCTATACAAAATTCTTTGCAAAAATTTATTTGCTTAGAAAATTTTTGCAAAATTTCATTTCTATACAAAATTGTATAAAAATATACTTATCTATAGAGAACTTTGCCAAAATTTTATTTTTAAATAAAATTCTGGCAAAATTTTATTTTCATAAAAATATTGCCAAAATTTTATTTTTATAGAAAATTTCGCCAACATTTTATTTCTGTAGAATTTTTGTCAAATTTTATTTATATTGACAATTTTATTAAAATTTTATTACGATAGCACATTGTGTCAAAATTTTATTTCTATAGAAAATGTTGTAAAAATTTTATTTATTTTTTTTATTATCATTATTATAAAAAATTTTAAATGTTTGCCAAATTTGTCAGAGTAATATATCTATAGAAGATTTTTTCAAAATTGTATTTCAATAGATTTTTTTTTTCAAAATTTTATTTCTGTAGAATATTTTGTTAAAATTTTATTTTTACAGAAAATTTTTGCAAAATTTTATTTCTATAAAAAATTTTTGGGAAAATTTATTTGCATTTCTATAAAAAAAATAATTGCCAAAATTTTATTCTTAGAAAATATTGCTACAATTTTATTTTTATACAAAATATTGCTAATTTTTTATTTTTATAGAAAATATTGCTAACATTTTATTTTTATAGCAAATTTTGTCAAAATTTTATTTCTACATCCTCAAAAAAAATCGCTTCTGTAACATATACCCCAAACACATTTTGCTTCAAGCATATATATTTGCAGGATTGGTCCAAACAAAATATTGTTTGTATTGTTCAAACATATTATGTTACACCTTAGGACATACACTGGTAGAAAAAAAAATTTCATGAAATTTTCTTTGTGTGTCTCTCTTTCCAAACACATATATGTTTATAGGCTATTTCTAAATTAAAATATGTTTGAATCCACGCATATTATATTTATAAACATTTTGTGTCCCAAACATAATATGTTCTAACATATTAACATATATGTCCCAAACATGTTATGCTAGTTTATGAACATTATATACTTGCACTTAAAAATATTAAAAATTTTAGTTCCAAACATATAATTATTACACCCAAACATATAAAAAGCAGTCTTTTTCGTCCGTGTATAGAAAATTTTGTCAAAATTTTATTACGATAGAAAATTTTGTCTAAATTGTTGTCAAAATTTTATTGCGATAGAAAATGTTGTCAAAATTGTATTTAGCTTTTTATTTATTTTTATTTTAATTTATTTATTTTTAAAATATTTGCAGAATGTTGCTTCTATAGAAGAGTTTGTCAAAATTATATATCTATTGAAAAGTTTTTCAACTTTTTATTTCAATAGAACATTGTGTCAAAATTTTATTTTTATAGAAAATTTTGTCAAAATTTTATTTCTATAGAAAATTATTTTATTATTCTTATTATTTTTAGTTCTATAGATTTTTTTTTTCAAAATTTTATTTCCATAAAAATTTTTGTCAAAATTTTATTTTTACAGAAAATTTTGTCAAAATTTTTTTTTTACAGAAAATGTTTTCAAAATTTTATTCCTATAGAAATTTTTTGCAAAATTTTATTTCTATAGGAAAAATTTTTGTAAAAATTGTATTGCCATATTATTATTCTTATTATTTCTATAGATTTTTTTTTCAAAATTTTATTTCCCTACACAAATTTTGTCAAAATGTTATTTTTTTATCTTTTCAAAATTTTATTCCTATAGAAATTTTTTGCAAAATTGTATTTCTATAGGAAAATTTTTTGTAAAAATTTTATTGCCATAGAAAATTTTGTCAAAATTTATTTTGGTAGAAAACTTTGTCAAATTTTTGTTTTCCATAGAAAATTTTGTCAAAATTTTTGTTTTCCATAGAAAATTTTGTCAAAATTTTATTTCTGTAGAAAATTTTGTCAAAATAAGTTTTTCAACTTTTTATTTCAATAGAACATTGTGTAAAAATTTTATTTTTATAGAAAATTTTGTCAATAGAAAATTATTTTATTATTCTTATTATTTCTATTTCTATAGAATTTTTTTTTTTTTCAAAATTTTATTTCCATAAAAAATTTTGTCAAAATTTTATTTTTACAGAAAATGTTTTCAAAATTTTATTCCTATAGAAATTTTATGCAAAATTTTATTTCTATAGGAAAAATTTTTGTAAAAATTTTATTGCCATATTATTACTCTTATCTTAAATCTATAGAACTAGATTTTTTTCTCAAAATTTTATTTCCCTACACAAATTTTGTCAAAATTTTATTTTACAGAAAATCTTTTCAAAATTTTATTCCTATAGAAATTTTTTGCAAAATTTTATTTCTATAGGAAAATTTTTTGTAAAAATTTTATTGCCATAGAAAATTTTGTCAAAATTTATTTTGGTAGAAAACTTTGTCAAATTTTTGTTTTCCATAGAAAATTTTGTCAAAATTTTTGTTTTCCATAGAAAATTTTGTCAAAATTTTATTTCTGTAGAAAATTTTGTCAAAATAAGTGTTTCAACTTTTTATTTCAATAGAACATTGTGTCAAAATTTTATTTTTATAGAAAATTTTGTCAATAGAAAATTATTTTATTATTCTTATTATTTCTATTTCTATAGAATTTTTTTTTCAAAATTTTATTTCCATAAAAATTTTTGTCAAAATTTTATTTTTACAGAAAATGTTTTCAAAATTTTATTCCTATAAAAATTTTTTTGCAAAATTTTATTTCTATAGGAAAAATTTTTGTAAAAATTTTATTGCCATATTATTACTCTTATCTTAAATCTATAGAACTAGATTTTTTTCTCAAAATTTTATTTCCCTACACAAATTTTGTCAAAATTTTATTTTACAGAAAATCTTTTCAAAATTTTATTCCTATAGAAATTTTTTGCATAATTTTATTTCTATAGGAAAATTTTTTGTAAAAATTTTATTGCCATAGAAAATTTTGTCAAAATTTATTTTGGTAGAAAACTTTGTCAAATTTTTGGTTTCCATAGAAAATTTTATCAAAATTTTTGTTTTCCATAGAAAATTTTGTCAAAATTTTATTTCTGTAGAAAATTTTGTCAAAATAAGTTTTTCAACTTTTTATTTCAATAGAACATTGTGTCAAAATTTTATTTTTATAGAAAATTTTGTCAATAGAAAATTATTTTATTATTCTTATTATTTCTATTTCTATAGAATTTTTTTTTTTCAAAATTTTATTTCCATAAAAATTTTTGTCAAAATTTTATTTTTACAGAAAATGTTTTCAAAATTTTATTCCTATAAAAATTTTTTTGCAAAATTTTATTTCTATAGGAAAAATTTTTGTAAGAATTTTATTCTTATTATTTCTATAGATTTTTTTCTCAAAATTTTATTTCCCTACAAAAATGTTGTCAAAATTTTATTTTTACTAAAAATTTTTTCAAAATTTTATTCCTATAGAAATTTTTTGCAAAATTTTATTTCTATAGGAAAATTTTTTGTAAAAATTTTATTGCCATAGAAAATTTTGTCAAAATTTATTTTAGTAGAAAACTTTGTCAAATTTTTGTTTTCCATAGAAAATTTTGTCAAAATTTTTGTTTTCCATAGAAAATTTTGTCAAAATTTTATTTCTGTAGAAAATTTTGTCAAAATATTTTTTCTATAAAAAAATTTTGCAAAATGTTACTTCTTTAGAAATTTTATGCAAAATTTTATTTCTATAGAAAATCTTTGCAAAACGTTATATCTATAGAAAGTGTTTGCAAAATTTTTCTTCAATCCAAAGAGCTTTACCGAAATGACTTTGACACACATACTTTTCCTCTGTTGGTTAGTCAATGAATGGTTTTAAGCTCAAATCAAAACAATTATAATGGTTATGCAAATTTTAAAAATAAAAAGAATATATTAAAAATTCTACTACTGTCGAAAATTGATTAAAAACAAAGTCTAGACAATTGGCAAATTCTTTGGAGTACAACTAATGAAGTTCCTCTGGCTCGTTTTGATTTGGTTCTATGCCACATTAGGAAAAACTTGCACGCCTTCCTAAAACAGAAAAAATCCCATTTTATACCTCTTCATTATTTTGTTGTTTATTTTGAGTGCATTTGACTGCAAAACCTAACTTTTCTACTTTAGAACGTTTTAAATCAAATACAGACACTTTTAATCAAGCATGCTGCAAAATGTTGCAATGTAGCGCCAAGTCAAAGGAAAACAGATTGTCGGAAACACTGAAAAAAATATTTGATAAATATGCATTTATTTCGTATTTTTTCATCATAGAATAATGCCACTTTAGAAATTCTTTACGGCAATTACGATCAATCTGCGTTGCGTCATGGTAGTATGTAAAGTAAAGCCTCATTTACAAAAAGGTGGCAAAAATAGTGGCACACATTTACTTAATAAATTATCGTATGTATATGGGATTGGTACTCTAGCCTAAGACCTTAAGCTATGGTCAAGTCTTTTGCTTCAAAATTCATAGAAAAAATCATTCGACAAAACCCTAAGTCTCCAACTTCTACAAGATTTTTTGCAGTGTACCAAATCACCCAATCTCTGGGAGTAGCTACAATGTCGCAATGAATGCCAAAACAAAAACAAAACAAGGCACGCTTCTTCGTTACACTTTAAATATAGTGAAGCCGGTTTTGCTGAGTCGAGTTCATCAGCACGTTTGCAACATCCAGCATTGTCCTGCAGCATAGTAGCCATTGTCATGGCCATTTCTCATCTCATTGCCAAGAGTTGGAAATATTTGGCTTACGTTTTTCTTGTTTTTATTTTGTTGAAAACAATGTTGTCTTGTTTGCATTAAATCATGGTCTCGATTTAAAAACAAACTCCCCTATAGCATAGAGTTTCCGATGGACACATGAGTGATGGCCAATTGTTCGGTCATGAAAGATTTAGAGGCAATGGAATATCTTTTTTCTACTTTGTGGCGAATAGTTTCAAACAATTTGGTGTAGATAGAAGAGCGTATGGGTAAAAAATTAACTGGGCTTAGAATTTTTCTCATAATGTGGGGGTGTAGATAGAGGTGGCATTAAAGAAACTTTGGCATTTATTTGAATTGCTTTTCTATAGAAAATTTCGGAGTATAAAAATAAAATTTTGATGAAATTTTCTATAAAAATAAATTTTTGTCAAAATTTCCTATAAAAATAAAATTTTGATGAAATTTTCTATAAAAATAACATTTCGACGAAATTTTGTACACAAATAAAATGTCGACGAAATTTTCTATAGAAATAAAATGTTGGCACAGTTTTCTATAAAAATAAAATTTCGACGAAATTTTCTATAGAAATGTAAATTCAACGAAATTTTCTATAAAAATAAAACTTCGACGAAATTTTCTATAAAAATAAAATTTTGACGAAATACTCTATATAAATAAAATTTCGACGAAATTTTCTATAAAAATAAAATTTCGAAAAAAAATTTCCAGAGAAATTAAATTTCGACGAAATTTTTTATAAAATAGAATTTCAACGAAATTTCCTATAAAAATAAAATTTTGATGAAATTTTCTATAAAAATAAAATTACGACGAAATTTTGTACAAAAATAAAATGTCGATGAAATTTTCTAGAGAAATAAAAAATTTTCTAGAGTAAAGCTTTATATAAAAATAAAATTTCGACGAAGTTTTCTATAGAAATATAAATTCTACAAAATTTTCTATAAAAAAAACAATTTCGATGAAATTTTCTATAAAAATAAAATTTCGAAAAAAATTTCTAGAGAAATAAAATTTCGACGAAAATTCCTATAAAAATAAAATTTCGACGAAATATTCTATAAAAATAAAATTTCGACGAAATTTTCTATAAAAATAAAATTTTGACGAAATTTTCTATAAAAATTAAGTTTCGACGAAATTTTCTATAAAATAAAATTTTGACGAAATTTTCTATAGAAATGTAAATTCGACGAAATTTTCTATAGAAATAAAATTTTGGCAAAGTTTTCTATAAAAATAGAATTTCTGCGAAATTTTCTATAAAAATAAAACTTCGATGAAATTTTCTATAAAAATAAAATTTCGATTAAATTTGCTATAAAAAAAATAAAAAAAAAAATTTAGAGAAATAAAGTTTCGACGAAAATTCCTATAAAAATAAAATTTCGACGAAATATCCTATAAAAATAAAATTTCGACGAAATTTTCTATAAAAATAAAATTTTGACGAAATTTTCTAAAAAAATTAAATTTCAAAGAAATTTTCTATAAAATAGAATTTCAACGAAATTGCCATAGAAATAAAATTTTGATGAAATTTTCTATAAAAATAAAATTTCGACGAAATTTTGTACAAAAATAAAATGTCGATGAAATTTTCTATAGAAACAAAATTTGGTAAAGTTTTATATAAAAATAAAATTTCAACGAAATTTTCTATAGAAATATAAATTCCATAAAATTTTCCATAGAAATATAAATTCGGCAAAATTTTCTATATCAATAAAATTTCGACGAAATTTTCTATAAAAATAAAATTTCGAAAAAAATTTCTAGAGCAATAAAATTTCGGGAAAAATTCCTATAAAAATAAAATTTCGACGAAATTTTCTATCAAAATAAAATTTTAACGAAATTTTCTATAAAAATTAAATTTCGACGAAATTTTCTATAAAATAGTATTTTAACGAAATTTTGTACAAAAATAAAATGTCGATGAAATTTTTTATAGAAATAAAATGTTGGCAAAGTTTTCTATAAAAATAAAATTTCGGCGAAATTATCTATAACAATACAATTTCCAAGAAATTTTCTATAAAAATAAAATTTCGATGAAAAAATAAAATTTCGACGAAATTTTCTACGGAAAGGCAATTCAAATAAATCCCAAAGTTTCTCTAATGCCACCCCTAACGCACCCGCATTTCAAGAAAAATTCTAAGCACTGTTAATTTTTTACCCATACACTCTTATTGTAGCCCATCTACGACAAAAATTTCTACAAAAATAAAATTTCGACGAAATTTTCTATAATATAATATATATAATTTTTGACTAAATTTTCTATAAAAATAAAATTTTTGACAACATTTTTTACAAAAATAAAAATTTGGCAAAATTTTCTATAAAAGTAAAATTTTACAAATTTTCTATAGAATTAAAATTTTGGGAAAATTTTTTGTAAAAATAAAAATTTGACGAAATTTTCTATAGAAATAAAAATTCGACGAAATTTTCTATAAAAATTCAACGAAATTTTCTATAAAAATTCGACGAAATTTTCTATGAAAATAAATTTTCTGCGCAATTTTCTAAAAAATAAAATTTCAACGAAATTTTCTATACAAATAAATTTTTGAAGAAGTTTTCTGTAAAAATAGAATTTTGACGAAATTTTCAATAAAAATACAATTTGTACGAAATTTTCTGCAAAAATAAAATTTCGATGAAATTTTCTATAAAAATAAAATTTCGATGAAATTTTCTATAAAAATAAAATTTCGACGAAATTTTTTATAAAACTGAAATTTCGACGAAATTTTCTTTAAAACTGATATTTCGACGAAATTTTCTATAAAATAAAATTTGGGCGAAATTTTCTTTAAAATTCAAATTTCACCGAAATTTTATAAAAATATAATTTTGACAAAGTTTTTTATAATAATTAAATTTCAACGAAATTTTCTATAAAATAGAATTTCAACGAAATTTCCTATAAAAATAAAATTTCGACGAAATTTTGTACAAAAATAAAATTTCGACGAAATTTTTTACAAAAATAAAATGTCGACGAAATTTTCTATGGAAATAAAATTTTGGCAAAGCTTTCTATAAATATAAAATTTCGACGAAATTTTCTATAAAAATATAAATTTTCTATAAAAAATTTTTCGATGAAATCTGCTATAAAAAATACAATTTTACGAAATTGTTTATAGAAATATATATTCGACGAAATTTTCTATAAAAATAAAATTTCGGCGAAATTTTCTATAAAAATAAAATTTCGGCGAAATTTTCTATAAAAATAAAATTTCGGCGAAATTTTCTATAGAAATATATATTCGACGAAGTTTTCTTTAAAAATAAAATTTCGACGAAATGTGCTATAAAAATAAATTTTCTAAAAATATTTCTATAGAAATAAAATTTCGACAATAATTGCTATAAAAATAAAATTTTGACGAAATTTTCTGTAAAAATAAGATTTCGACGAAATTTTCTATAAAAATAAAATTTCGACGAAATTTTCTATAAAATAAAATTTCCACGAAATTTTCTATAGAAACGAATAATTTCGATGAAATTTTCTATAGAAATAAAAATTCGACGAAATTTTCTTTTAAAATAAAAATTTCAACAAAATTTTCTATAAGAATGAAATTTTGACTAAATTTTCAAAACAAAAAAATAAACTTATACTACTTACATACTCAACGTAATTTAATGATTCACATGATATTGTAGCACAAAAATTTATAAACTCCTGAGATACTGTCAGGTAGAACTTTCAGACCTGTATAGTCATACCAAATTTGATTACAATGTCTCAAAATTCCCCACATCCCCATGTTAAATCCCTAATCATAGCAGGAATTTTCCAATTTTTTTTTTCTTTTGTAAAAATATCTGGTATTTTGTAGCCTGATCGTCCTTTCAGTTAGTCTAAAAAACAAATATGCTTGTCATGTTTCGTTATATCCATATCTTCAGACTTCATATTCCACGAGCTATGTTGAAACAATTGCTGTTTATTGGAGATAACAAAAAACTGTTTAGATTAACTGAGATGTTGAATAACACATCGGTGGCTTCATCTGCGGGTACCCCTCTCAAAATACACCCCCTAGCCAACAAAAAATCATCACTTTTGCAATGTTGCTAGGTTACCTGACAGAGTGGCGTGGCGGCTGCATTGGTTGGGTGGCCTGACAAAACCACTTGCTTAACACCCACATAAAATGCAATTTGCTTGTAACAACCAACGAACCAACCATCACCGGATGCTAGTGGGCTAAGATTTAAACATAGAGTTCGCCATTGCAATCGCCACCTTGCCTCTGGTAATAAACGAGATGAAAATCAAACCATTTGTTAGTGAAATCCCCCCCAAATGGGAAAATTTGAATACAAGGAAACGAAAAGAAGAAATCGTCGTAACGATTTGTAAAAATGTAAATTTCCTCCCAAAAAAGAAGTGATGGAAGTTGTAATGCGTCAAATTCTCAAGAAAAGTTATGACAAAGAAAGTTTGAGAAGTGAAACAAATGAAAAACAGTGTAATAGAATTGTACCAAATAAAGCTCTCAATTTTTTGGTGATTTTTTGATAGCTTAAGAAGGTAGAGCCAAAACTCTAAAATCTTGGAATTTCGAAGGGCGAACTAAAAAAACTACAAATATACCAAAAACTAAAAAATACCCAGTTCTCGATTATCACAGGACGGCGCTTAGCCGGGAGGGGGCTAATACACAGAGCCACTTTCGTGCCGAGTGTAATGCCGCTTTCGTACAATTCTAAACTGATTCGTACAATTCTAAACTGATTCTAAATTTTAATATTATTTACTACATGTTTTTGCTTCTGAATACTAAAATTTAAGAAAAAATAGCGCCTTATTTTGTTACTTTACATATCAGCCACACTGTATGTCTTAGAATTTACTCTCATTCCAGATTTTATTTCCTTCTATTCGAAGAATATAAGGTGGTACTGCTCTTCACATGTTTGTACCAATTTAGTGCCTAAAGTTACCAATTTTGAAAAATGCATCACTGCCAATTTTAAAAAATAATATTTTTCTAAAATTTTTATAGAAATAAAATTTTTCAAAAATTTTTTACGGAAACAACAAAGAATTAAAATTTTTAAAAAAATTTCTATGGAAATATAGTTTGGAGAAAATTTTCTATAGAAATAAAGTTTTAAAAAAAATTCTACAGAAACCAAATTTTCTATACAAATAACATTTTTTAAAAATGTTATATAGAAATAATATATTGCAACAATTTTGTATTTGAATTTTGTATAGAATTAAAATTTTTGAAAAATTTTCTATAGAAATATATTTTGGAGAAAATTTTCTATAGAAATAAAGTTTTGAAAAATATTCCACAGAAAAAAATGTTTCAAAAATGTTTTACAGTTTTTCAAAAAATATCTATAGAAATAAAGTTGTTAAAAAATTTTCTATAGAAGAAAAATTTTTCAAACTATTTCGTTGGAAAAATTTTTTTTTTCAAAAATTTCTAAAGAAATACAATTTTTTAAAAATTTTCTACAGAAATAAAATTTCTCAAAAATTTTCTATAGAAATAAAAATTTTTCAAAAATTGTTTATGGAAATAAAATTTTTCAAAAATTTTTTATAGAAATAAAATATTTCAAAAATTTTCTATAGAAATAAAAATTTTCAAATATTTTCTATTGAAATAAAATTGTCAAAACTTTTCTGCAGAAATAAAATTTTTCAAAAATTTTCTGTAGAAATTAAATTTTTCAACAAATTTCTAGTAAATAAATTTTTTTAAAAATTTTCTATAGAAATAAATTCTTTCAAAACATTTCTATAAAATAAAATTTTCAAAAATTTTCTGTAGAAATAAAATTTTTCAAAAATTTTCTGTAGAAATTAAATTTCTATGGAAATATTTTTTTTTTAAATTTTCGATAGAAATAAAATTTTTCAACAAGTTTCTATGGAAATGATTTTTTTTTTAATTTTTCAAAACATTTCTTTAGAAATAAAAATTTTCAAATATTTTCTGTAGAAATAACATTTTTCAAACTATTTCGCTGGAATTTTTTTTTTTTTTAAATTTCTAAAGAAATAAAATTTTTTAAACATTTTCTACAGAAATAAAATTTCTCAAAAATTTTCTATCGAAATAATAATTTTTCAAAAATTGTTTATGGAAATAAAATTTTTAAAAAATTTTTTATGGAAATGAAATTTTTCAAAAATTTTCTATAGGCATAACAAACATTTTTCAAACGTTCTCTATGGAAATAAAGTTTTTCAAAAAATGTCTATAAAAATTAAATTTTCTATGAATATATTTTTTTTTTTTAGAAATTTTCTATAGAAATAAAAATTTTCAAATATTTTCTATAGAAATAAAATTGTCAAAACTTTTCTGCAGAAATAAAATTTTTCAAAAATTTTCTGTAGAAATTAAATTTTTCAACAAATTTCTATGGAAATAAACTTTTTAAAAATTTTCTATAGAAATAAATTCTTTCAAAATATTTCTATAGAAATAAAATTTTCAAAAATTTTCTGTAGAAATAAAATTTTTCCAAAAATTTTCTGTAGAAATAAAATTTTTCAACAAATTTCTTGGAAATAAATTTTTTTAAAAATTTTCTATAGAAATAAAATTTTTTAAAAATTTTCTATAGAAATACAATTTTTCAAAACATTTCTATAGAAATAAAATTTTTCAACAAGTTTCTATGGAAATAAATTTTTTTAAAAATTTTATATAGAAATAACATTTTTCAAAACATTTCTGTAGAAATAAAAATTTTCAAATATTTTCTATAGAAAAAAAATTTTCAAAAATTTTCTGTAGAAATAAAATTTTTCAAAAATTTTCTGTAGAAATAAAATTTTTCAAAAATTTTCTGTAGAAATTAAATTTTTCAACAAATTTCTATGAAAATAAATTTTTTAAAAAATTTTCTATAGAAATAAAATTTTTCAAAACATTTCTATAGAAATAAAAATTTTCAACAAATTTCTATGGATTTTTTTAAATTTTTTTTTTTTTAATTTTCTCTAGAAATAAAATTTTTCAAAAATTTTCTGTAGAAATTAAATTTTTCAACAAATTTCTATGGAAATAATTTTTTTAAAAATTTTCTATAGAAATAAAATTTTTCAAAACATTTCTGTAGAAATAAATATTTTCTATAGAAATAAAATTTTCAAAAATTTTCTGTAGAAATAAAATTTTTCAAAAATTTTCTGTAGAAATTAAATTTTTCAACAAATTTCTATGAAACTAATTTTTTTTTTAAATTTTTAAACATTTTTCAAAACATTTCTGTAGAAATAAAAATTTTCAAATATTTTCTATAGAAGTAAAATTTTCAAAAAATTTCTGTAGAAATAAAATTTTTCAAAAATTTTCTGTAGAAATTAAATTTTTCATGAAAATAATTTTTTTTTTAAATTTCCTATAGAAAAAACATTTTTCAAAAATTTTCTGTAGAAATAAATATACTCTCTTGTGAAAAGTTCATTGCTTTTTTAATTCCAAATTAATTTTTCTGAGGACGAACATCTGAGATGTCTCGAAATATTGGATATGTTTAAATAAAAATTACAACTCACAA
This sequence comes from Haematobia irritans, assembly GCF_050003625.1. NCBI lineage: Eukaryota > Metazoa > Arthropoda > Insecta > Diptera > Muscidae > Haematobia > Haematobia irritans. Next base: position 219,755,932 of record NC_134397.1, on the reverse strand, counting down.
AAACAACAACATCTGTTTTTATCCACATGACCTCGAGCCGAACTAATTAGAAATAATTTTTTTCAAAAAATTTCTATAGAAATAAATGTTTTTCAAAAAATTTCTATAGAAATAAAATTTTGATAAAATTTTGTATAGAAATAAAAATTTTTCAAAAATTGTGTATGAAATGAAATTTTAAAAAAAAAAATTAGAAATAAAATTTAAAAAAAATTATAGAAAATTTTTGCAAATAATAGAAATAGAATTTTGCAAAATAAAATTTTTTCGTTTGAAAGTTGTTTTTTGTAAAAACTTCTCCATATTTTTGTACTACTACCATACTCTTGTACCACTTATATTTACGATTTTAAAAAGCACATTCTGGTACTATTTAGTACGTTTTATAACACTTTATAATTTTAAAAGTAATTTTATTGGATCTTCCAAGCTATAAATATACGAAAAATTATCCTCAGGTTATATTTCATTGGTTATATCTTAAAGAAACGTACGGAAACGTACCCCTTAAACAATTTTAACTGGTACCTTCAGGAACTTTTGCGTACTAGTTGTTTCCATACAGATATGTAAAGGATTTGAATACGCCTCCTTCAAGTTTCCTTCAATATTAAATTGTAGGGTTCTTAATATGACCAGACCTGAATTTTATACACGATTTAGTAGCTCCATCCTAATTTAAGAGATCAATAGTCTGGTAGCGTAATTTTGTGATCCTAGTCTTAAGCATCTTAAATTTCTTGACCTTTCCATTTCTCAAACCCTTAGCAAGTACTGTGCAAACCACTCTCGTTGCTTTTTGAACAATAAAATTTCCATCAAAGTCTCTTCCAATTCCTCTTGTCCTGACGGCGAAACAAAAACTCTAATGAAAACAGAACGTGTAAAATTTCTTAGATTCCTGTTCGTTTCGGTTTTTCACGTTCCATTCACATTGGGCGGACAAATATTTTGTTTGTTTGTTTTAGTCCATTTTTGTCCCATAACTTTTGCAGCTCGATGTGGCAGTTTTCCCTTACGTTTTAGCGCTTTGTGACTCCGGGTTTGTACTTCTACAATTTTATGATTATTGGTTTTCTTGTTGAAAATTGAGGCAAATGATGTTTTCTTCGTTTTTCACACTTGTCGGGTGTTTGTTTTATTTTTTTTCTTAGTCCATTTCCATGGACTACCGTAGTTGTTTTCTTTCTTGAGAACTCGAAACGAGAATAGGAAAATTGGTTAGTGCTGAAAATAAAAGTCGCCATGAATTTTTTTACTATCACCTTAAGCTAACAGGGGATATTTCTTTCAAAGATCTCAATAATTCGTAGTGTTGCAATGGTATTGTATGCTGAATGCAATGCAATTGGTCTAAGGAAGGATATCCTGTTAAACGGTTTACTTTTGCAAAAAAATAGTTTTTCTTGTTTGACACTTGGAGAAAATTGTGGACAAAATTAAAAAACAAAAAATAATGACAATGTATTGGAATTCCAGATATGACACAAAATATTTTGTTTCTCTTAGATTTCAAAAATGTTTTCGGAAAGAGAAACATTTTTTTTCAAGGCTACAACAATTCGTAAAACGATTTTTTCCATGAAAAATCATAAGTCGCAAACTTCGACTTCGAATTAATGTAATCTTCAAAATCGGATTTTTTATATTGGTCAAAATTGATTTATTGCCTTTAGTATTTGCCAAAATCGACTTATCGATTTTTGATATTTGTCAAATCGACTTATCAACTCTAGCTTGTGGCCAAAATCGTTTATCTTAAAACCGTGTTAATCAATTTTATATTTGTTTAATAATCGAGTCATCGATTTTTAACATTTTTTAAAATATTTTTTAAAATAGATTGATAGGTACATGATAGCTACCAAAATCGATTAATAGTCAGGTCACATCAACTTATAATATTGACCAAAATCTATGCATCGATCTTTGATAGTAAACAAAATCGATTTATCGGCAATTTCCAAAATCGTTTAGTAGACTTTTGATTTTTTTTTAATAATAGAATCTTATCGACTTTTGGTATTTGTCAAAAACCGATTCCCAAACTTTTGGTAGCAACCAAAATAGGTTTATCTATTATTTTCAGAATAGGTTAATCGACTTTGGTTTTTAAATAGTCAAGACACATCGACATTTGATATTAGTAAAAATCCTCATCGCTTATTGATAGCAACCAAAATCAATTTAAAACAATACTTTAAGTAGCAACTAAAATCGATTTGTCGACTATCTGCAAACTCGGTTAATCGATAGTTGCACTTTAATAATCGAATCACATAAGCTTCAGATATTGGCCAAATTCCTTAAGACAGCAACACAAACCGATTTATAGACTATTATAAAAAAATCGGTTAATCGAATTTTAATTTTTAAATAATCGAGTCACATCACCTTTTGATATTGGTAAAAATCGATTTATCCACAATTGATAGCAAATCTTTAAATTGAGCTAATTTTTTTTGCTAATCCAGTCACTTCGATTTTTGATATTGGACAAAATCGATTTCATTACTTTTGACAGGGATCAAAATGGATTTCTCAACCTTTGGTAGCATCCAAAATCGATTTATCGACTATATTCAAAATTGGTTAATTCACTTTTGATTTATAGAACAATCCAGCCTCATCGCCTATTGATAGCAACTAAAATTGATTTATCGACGTATGGTAGTAAACAAAATCGGTTTATTTATTATATACAAAATTGCAAAATTGGCTCAAACCCCAAATATATTTGATAATTGAATGAATTCAATTTTCGATATTCGCAAAAATCGATATCTCGGCTTCTGATAGTGATCAAAATGGATTTCTCGACCGTTGGTTGCTTGCAAATTCGATTTCTCGATTATATTCAAAATGCTTTCATCCATTATTGATGTATTTATCGATTATTGATGGAAACTTAAATCGATTTATCGATTTTCTTCAAATTCTGTTATTCCACTTTTGATTATATATTAAAAATTGGTCTTTCGATATTCACCAAAATCGATTTATCGACCTTCGAAAACGAATTTGGTAGTGACCAAAATTGATGTATAGATTACCTCCAAAATCGATTTATCGACTTCTGATAGTGATTAAATTGGATTTTTTGCCTTGTGATAGAGACAAAAATCGATTAATCGATGTTTATAGTACCGAAAATCGATTTTGCGACTATCTTCAAAACGGGTTCATCCACTATTAACTTATTTGTCGATTATTGATAGCAATTAAAGTCGGTTAATCGGCGTTTAATTTTCATTAATAATCTGGTCATACCAACATTTGTGGCCAAAACCGATTTGTCAAATTTTGGTAACAATCAAATTCTAAAAAAATCGACATTTTATAAATAATCGAGTCACGTGGACTTTTGTTATTGACCAGAATAGATTTATCGACTGTTGAAAGCAATAGTGGCCAAAATCGATTTGTCGAAGTTTGGTAACAACCAAAATAAAAAATATCGACATTTTATAAATTATCCAGTCACATCGACTTTTGATATTTACCAAAATAGATTTATCAATGAAGTTTGGTAATGACCAAAATCGATTCCTAGATCTTCTGATTTTGATAAACATTTATCGACTACCTTCAAAATCGGCTAATCCACCAAAAAAAAAATCGACAATTTATAAATTATCCAGTCACGTCGACTTTTGATATTTACCAATCAAATTTTATTGATCAAATTTGGTAATGACCAAAATCGATTCATATACTTTCTGATTTTTATATACACATATCGACTACCTTCAAAATCGGCTAATCAACTTTTGATGTAATAAACAATCGATTCTCATCGGCTATTGATAAAGTTTGTAAAAGACAAAAATCGATTATCTTTAAAATCGGTTTTGATTTTTTAATAACTGAGTAACATCAGCTTTTTGGCTACAATCGAACGACGGTAGCAAACAAAATCGATTTATCAACTATTTTCAAAATTGCTTGATCTTTATATCATTTTAATAATCGCGTCACATGATTTGAAATTGACACAACTCGATATGTGATAGCAATTTTGTTTAGTGACCAAAGTCGATTTATCGACTTTAAAATCTTAAAAATCCTTCAATCAACATTAGATTTATGTATCGATCAAATTGATTTTTGATATTGACCAAAATCGATTTATCGATATTTGATAACAACACAAATCGATTTGTCAACATTTAGTATTGTTGATCATAATGGATTTATAAACCATCTCCAACATCGATTATTCCACTTTTTATGTTTTTAATACTCTAGTCAAATTTTTGATATTGCCCAAAATGGATTTAACGATTTTTGATAGCAATTAAAATCGATTTATCACATTACTTTAGTAAACGAAAACGTCGGAAGACTTTTGATAGTGCGGAAAATCGGTTTATCGACTATTGATATAAGCCAATATCAATTCATCGACTTTTGATTGTGTTTGGTTGAACCGGTTGATCGACTATTGGTATAAGCCAAGATCGTTTTATCGACTTCTAATAGTGACCATAGTGGATTAATAGACTTTTAAAGTTAAATCGAACAGTAGTCTTTGAATTGAATTGTGATTTACATTTTCTTCGTCAAAAGTCTTCAATTGCATTTTACTTTCTCTCAGTGTATTGCATTTTCGTAATCATGTATTTGTATTTATCTTTTGGTTATTTCCAAACTTAAATATACTGTCACCTCTATGTGATATATGATATTGGCTTAAGGATATTCTACTGGAAAAAAATATATTAGAATGTTTTCCCCACCCATCCCTCTCCTACGTCGGCACTCATCTAGTGTCTAGTGTAAATAGCCTGGTCGTTGTTTAAACGAAAAGAGAAAATATCACTTGAAAAGTTTATGGGATTTTTAGCAAAAGAGATTGCAAATGCAGTAACAATTTTTTATTCTTCACATCACATATAGAGCTATTGTCTGTATTAGAAATCCGTCCGTCTTAGTTCGTAAAATGCTTTCCAGAATATAAGATGATTTATCAGGATGAATGTTATAAAATAGAATTGGTGTTGTTTTCTTGACTTTTCTTGTCAAAATAAACTATTACATGTTCGCATTGCCGGTGGATAAAGAGAGATTGGGTATTAAACTAAGATGTGACCATTTATGGGTATATGAGAGTAGATTCTAATCTTCATAAATTGGCCAATGAGAAAACCTTTGCATTGAATATAATATGTAATGTTCAGTTGTTCTCTTAAATAAAACAATGTAGTTTTGTATTCTATAAATAGATTAATTTTTACTCAAAATATGATTTAGAAGTTTGTTTAAAGACATTTATAATGGAAGTAAACATTTAATAAAGAACTCTGATTTGTTATTATTAATGTTATTTTTCCTTAAAATAATAATAATAATAAAATAATAAATATTTTTTTTTTTTGACTTAAAGAATAATATTGAAAATTAACGGAGATATTAAATATTTTTATGACTTTTATTGCATTCTAACACTTGTCTGAAACGCTTGACCTCTAATATTTCCAAAAATTCACAATTTTTCTAGATTGAATTTCATTTTTATTAATCCTTACTCTGTTTTTAACTTTTTTGAAACAAAAAAAGTTAAAAGTTAAAACCTTTAAAAATATGAAAAAAGAGTTATAAAAAATTTAATGAAAAGGACTTCCTGAGTAGTTCAAATAAAGAACATCCTTGGGAAGACATTTTGGAAGAGCTTTTAAAGTTCTGCCTTTAGAAGTACTTCCAAATTTTTTGCTGGGTTGTCTTAGGAAATCATCCTAATTAAAAATATGTGGTTGATATATTGTTATCATAGGAAAATGGCTCATCTGGCAGTTGTCACATTTATTCCATTGACAGCTCATTGTATTGTTGACAAGTTTAAACAAGCATTTTTATCTATTACATTCAGAAATAAAGGGTGATACGGTCAAAATTTGGTCAATTGACGTAATTCTTTCAATTTTGCATTTAAAAAACCTGAACACTCCTCATTTTGAAGGTGTGTGTGTAGAATGTTGCTCCTATTTTGATTTTGAATTCACTCTTCAGTTGTCAAAATGCCGTCCAAGCAAGAAGAGCAGCGTATCAAAATTTTGCTCGCGCATCGCGAAAATCCGAGCTACTCGCACGCAAAGCTGGCAAAATCGCTAAAAGTTGCCAAATCAACCGTTAAAAATGTAATTAAAGTGTTTGGGGAACGTTTGTCGACAGCCAGGAAGTCTGGATCGGGGGGAAATCGAAAACAGGAAGCCGCTGAGACGACAAAGAGAGTTGCCGGTAGTTTCAAGCGAAACCCTAACATCTCTCTCCAAGATGCCGCAAATAAGCTGGGTGTATCGTCTACAACCGTGCATCGAGCCAAAAAACGAGCCAGACTATCGACTTACAAGAAGGTAGTGACTCCAAATCGCGATGATAAACAAAATACGACGGCCAAAGCGCGATCCCCGACGATGCTGACGAAGTTTGACTGCGTGGTAATGGACGACGAAACCTACGTCAAAGCCGACTACAAGCAGCTTCCGGGACAGGAGTTTTATACGGCAAAAGGAAGGGGAAAGGTAGCAGATATTTTCAAGCACATAAAACTGCCATCTGTACCTGTGGCTTGAAAAGCAGCATTTTCATAGCTTCCGGGACTGTCAACCAAGAAATTTACGTGAAAGAGTGTTTGAATAAACGTCTGCTGCCTTTCCTGAAGAAACACGGTTGTTCCGTACTGTTTTGGCCGGATTTGGCATCTTGCCATTACGGTAAAAAGGCCATGGAGTGGTACGCCGCCAACAACGTGCAGGTGGTTCCCAAGGACAATAACCCTCCCAACACGCCAGAGCTCCGACCAATTGAGAAATACTGGGCTATTGTCAAGCGGAACCTAAAGAAAGAAACTGCTAAGGACGAGCAGCAGTTCAAGGCAAACTGGCTTTCTGCGGCGAAGAAGGTGGACAAGGTGGCTGTACAAAATCTGATGGCAGGTGTCAAGCGTGAGGCCCGGCAATTCGGATTTGGAAAAGCGAAAGCCTTGAATATTTTTCCTGAATTTTATACTAATACTGAACTTGAAAAAGAAATTTAATTTGATTTTTTAAATAAACGATTTCACCGATTTACACGCGTTTTCCCTTGACCAAATTTTGACCTATCACCCTTTACTTAAATAACAACTTTTTATACAAAGTTTGAAGTCGATAGTTGGTTCCGTTGGGAAGTTAGCGTGATTTTCACAGATGAACGGACATCGCTAGATTGACTCAAAATTTCACCACGACCTAGAAAATATATACGTTATGGGGTCTGAGATCAATATTTCAATGTGTAATAAATGGAATGACAACCTTAATATACTCCCTCCCCCTCCAACCCCATCCTATGGTGCAGGGCATAAACAATTATTGCAAGAGACAGACAGACGGACGGACATAGTTAGGTTCCCAGCAAAAAAAAAGTAGTGAAAATGTTCCTTTTGGATCCGGAATTGGTGCAAAATTGCCGCAGAAGTGATGAATTTTACATGGGCTTGTTATAGAACGAATGTTCTATAACAGGACTCAGCAGTATCGCCCTTAGCACCCAGATTGGTTTATAAACGAGGTTCCTCTTCATTTCTACCGCACAATGGCCTCAAAAATCTCCCGATCTCATTACTTTGGGTCCTTTGCGTCTGAGTCATCTTTGGCACTTAAAAAAATCAAAAGTTTCGATCATCTCAAGACGGCGCAGATCAGCTTGTGATGTCTTTGTCGGATGTTTGAAGGTCATAGCTCAAGTTCAGCCGATGGTAATGGCGTGGCCGCCGAAACGGCTGATGCTTATTAGACAGTATTGAAGCTCAGGGCTGACAAATATTTCGGTTGCATAGCATGGACAATCAAACAGGACTCATCACCATGGCATTCAACATACGTCAACCAAGAATGGCTTAAAAACGAGATCCCTCCTCATTTCTACCGCACAATGGCCTCAAAAATCTCCAGATCACATTCCGTTCGACTTTAGCGTATGGGTCATTTTTGAGAGTAAAGCTGGTGTCGATCGTCTCAAGAAGGGGCAGAGCCACATTCGTGCAGCTTGTGATGGTTTTATCAGCTGTTTGAAGGTTATAGTTGGTGTCCAAGGAAGCCATTTCGAAAAAATCTAAACTAATTCTAGAATTTAATGTTGTTTCTGACATTTCATTATTAAAAAAAAAAAAAAACAAGTAAGGAAAGTCTAAAGTCGGGCGGGGCCGACTATATTATACCCTGCGCCACTTTGTAGATCTAAATTTTCGATACCATATCACATCCGTCAAATGTGTTGGGGGCTATATATAAAGGTTTGTCCCAAATACATACATTTAAATATCAGTCGATCTGGACAGAATTTGATAGACTTCTACAAAATCTATAGACTCAAAATGTAAGTCGGCTAATGGGGAGACACCGTGGTACAATGGTTCCTGCTTCGACCGAACACCAACAAGTTTTCAGCGGTGGATTATCCCACTTCAGTAATGCTGGTGACATTTCTGAGGGTTTCAAAGCTTCTCTAAGTGGTTTCACTGCAATGTGGAACGCCTTTCGGACTCGGCTATAAAAAGGAGGTCCCTTGTAATTGAGCTTAACATCGCATCGGGCATCACTCAGTGATAAGAGAGAAGTTCACCAATGTGGTATCACAATGGACTGAATAGTCTAAGTGAGCCTGATACTTCGGGCTGCCACCTAACCTAACCTAATGCACTAGGGTGGAACACAATGTTAGTAAAAAAATATGGGAAACATTTAAATCTGAAGCAATTTTAAGGAAACTTCGCAAAAGTTTATTTATGATTTATAGCTCGATGTATATGTATTAGAAGTTTTGGAAAATTAGAGTCTTTTTACAACTTTTCGACTAAGCAGTGGCGATTTTACAAGGAAAATGTTGGTATTTGTACAATTTTTGTCGAAATCAGAAAAACATATATATGGGATCTATATCTAAATCTGAACCGATTTCAACCAAATTTGGCACACATAGTTACAAAGCTAATTCTACTCCCTGTGCAAAATTTCAATTAAATCGGAGTAAAATATTGGCCACTGTGGTCATATGAGTGTAAATTGGGCGAACGATATAAATGGGAGCTATATCTAAATCTGAACCGATTTCAATAAAATTTGGCACACTTGACTACACTACTAATTGTACTACTAGTGCAAAATTTCAATCAAATTGGGGTAAAACTCTGGCTTCTGGGACCGTATTAGTCCATATCGGGCGAAAGATATATATGGGAGCTATATCTAAATCTGAATCGATTTCAACCAAATTTAGCACGCATAGCTACAATGCTAAATCTACTCACTGTGCAAAATTTCAACCAAATTGGGCCAAAACTCTGGCTTTTAGGACCATATTAGTCCACATCAGGCGAAAGATATATATGGGAGCTATATCTAAATCTGAACCGATTTCAATCAAATTTGGCACACATGACTATACTACTAATTATACTCCTAGTGCAAAATTTCAACCAAATTCGGCCAAAAATCTGGCTTCTGGGGCCATATAAGTCCATATCGGGTTAAAGATATATATGGGAGCTATATCTAAATCTGAACCGATTTCAACCAAATTTTGCGCACTTGACTATACGACTAAATGTTATGTTTGTACAAAATTTCAAGCAAATCGGTATAAAACTCTGGCTGCTGGGTCCATATTAGTACATATCGGGCGAAAGATATATATGGGAGCTATATCTAAATCTGAACCGATTTCTTCCAAAATCAATAGGGTTCTATTCTGACCCAAATTAGGAACATATGCCAAATTTGAAGGCGATTGGAAATGGAATTGGAAAATGTGTTCACAGACAGACGGACGGACGGACGGACGCACGGACGGACAGACGGACATGGCTATATCGACTCAGGGACCCACACTGAGCATTATTGCCAAAGACACCATGTGTCTATCTCGTCTCCTTCTGGGTGTTACAAACATATGCACTAACTTATAATACCCTGTTCCACAGTGTGGCGCAGGGTATAATGAAAAAATATAACGCTTTATTTTTATGTTGGCCTCAATGTTGGATATAAACGCAGGCTGGAAAATTCGTCCAAATTAATTACTTCACATATTATCAGAATTTTACTACGAGCTTATAGGACTTTAAGATTAAGGGATTGACAATATTAAGTTATTGAAATTAAAATGCCAGATACCAATTTCCACAAGCCTGACTATACACATTTTTCATCGCTGGCTAAGTCGAATTTCCACAGTTTTTAGTGTAGATCTGCCGGGGTGAGATGATTCAATTTGAATTCTTTATGATACTTTCCTATGGAAATTATGAAAATAAGAATTATTCCTCCCAAATTGAATCAGTCTTCATCACCAGTGGACATCATTTTCTCATATAATATAAAAAAATTATTATCGGTTTGTGTTACTACACTAATGTAATAGTAAATCGATATATATATATATATATCTTTATGAGCCACCATATACTTTCTATAGTCTGAAATTGATTTTTCGATGTAGGTGTGAAGTTTTAAAACCAATGTTGCATAGATTAAACTCCAACATTGCTAACTGTAATAAAATTTTGTGTACATCAATGTTTGTTAAAATTTTCCTGTCAATTTTTTAATCCTGATCTATTTTTGTTTGTTTCATTTCAGGTAAATTTTAAGAACATAAATCAGTAAATATACTTATGTAAAGTAAGTATTATCGAAATATAATAAAATTTGTATTGCATTGAATATAAAATTGTGGCAATTTGGGTAAAACTAATTAACCCTTTCATGCCCGAATTTATTTCCGCTGCGGGAAAATTATGACCAATTAAGACTTGTGTGAAGCCTCAGGTCTCTCCAATAGATTTGAAATGTACGTTCAGAGCAAATTAACAAAGTTGCTTGGGAACAACATCGGGGCTGAAAGGGTTAAAACAAATGTGAAAATAATTTAAAAAATTTAAAACATTCCCTATAATAGCAAGTTTTGTGTAACTTTTATACCTTTGCAGTGATTAAACATTTCCCAATGTACCTCTCACAGATCACAGAATTTCCGTTAAACAACAAATAAATGCTCTAGGCTATACAACAGAACTCACTTAGTAACAAACCTTGACAATGACGGAGAAAATATGCTGGAATCGAATACACCTGCAACGAAATGTTTAACATATGTATATAGGGATTCATTTGGTGGTTCCATATATGTATTTCATGGAAAAAGAGAACTCTTACAGCATTGACTTTAATGAAATTAAAAAATAATAAATTAATACACTGAAGAAAATATTGTCGTGATTGTAGTGGAAGCTTGGAAATACTCAGAAATGTCACCAGCATTGGGGTGACTACCACTGAAAAGCTTTTTGGTGTACGGTCGAATATGGGATTGAACCCATGTCCCTCTTTGTATACGGACATGCTAACACATTGTACCGCGGAGTCTCCATAACAGCATAAATGTGTGGAAATTTAGAAAAATAAAATCTTTTCTTTTATTCATGCCTAGTCACCCAGAACTGTAGGAGGTCTCTCGATTCCCCCTGTTTTTATCTCTAATTGCATAAAAATATTTCCTCTTCGTTTAAATGTCACTTTAAACTAAACCTCTAAACATCACAACTCCGACCCATTCATTACAATGCTACAGCCTATAATTACATTAAGTCGATGAATGTGAAATTCCCCAATGTGCCTATTGATTACGAACTGAATATCTCTCTCTCGTCCTTCATCCATATAATATGACTACGTGTTACATTGTTTCGTTGCTGTGGTATCACATTTTTCCTCTCGACACTGAAAACTTTATTCTGGTCATTGGTCATTTCAATTCTAACTTCATTTATAATTAACCCCATGTATGGTTAGTTGGTATGCTCATCAGAATGGATATATTTGCCTTTGGCAACAACCATATGTCCACCATATCCAAATGGAGAAAGACAAAACAAAAGGGCAAAATTAAAAGAGAGGGTAGAGAAAAAAATTCACTTAACTCAATTTTCATGTATTGACATCAATGCACTGGTAGAAAAGCTTTCGTAATATTAGATAAATTAGTCAAATTGAGCACCAACACCTATTTCATAAATAAATTGAATGGGTTCGTTATTGTTATGATTTTTCTGTTAAGCAATGAAACATTTCGTACTATTGATGAACATTTTCATTGCGCTTGTGAAATTTGTTCGTAATGTCAATAAAAAAAAATTTGGTTAACTCAATTGTAATGAAATTTTCCTGTATTTGCTTTATGGTACACAAAACACTTCAACGATAAGAAGATAACTTTTCTTGTCTGAAAATTTGTTGGAAGGACCGATAGATTCATATTACGAAGAATACGAACTGGGAGATCCACACCACTACCAAGTTTAATTCTAAATTAAATTAAATTTTGATTCTGGCTCTTTGAATCCATTTTAATGAACTCTACTATTTAAGACTTTTAGTACGGCAATTATTTTTAAATGTATAGAATTCAAGAAAAACCCGCTGAAACCCCGTTTTCATGTCAATACCTCGAAGTTTATGCTTTTACTTCTAGTCGTGCTTGGTACTATCAAGAGACCTACAAAAATTAGTTTGGCTTAAATCCCTTCCCTTGGGTATATACTAAATAGTACTATTAGGTACGTTTTTTTCTAACCTTAAAGAAGCTTGAAAATAGAACCAAATGGTTCGGTACTAAATTAACTCAAATAGTTGTAAAAAATACATAAATATTAGATTTGTCAGTGGTGAAATTCTACGATCGAAAATCTCAGTGATAACAAATCAAACACGGGGGTCCTTTCCACGGTTGCTACAGTTGGTAGATTTCTACCACAAATCTTAGATTTTTTACTGTTCGGTAGATTGGTAGAATTTTTGATGTTTTGGTAGATTTTGCAAAATATTCCTCTCCAACAAAGAGGTACTTCACAAATTTCCTCTAGAAATCAAATGTTGATAAAATTTTCTATATAAATAAAATTGTGACAAAATTTTCTATAGAAATAAAATGTTGACAAAATTTTGTATATAAATACTATATTGGCAAAATTTTCTATAAAAATAAACTTTTGACAAAATTTTCTATAGAAATAAAATTTCGACAAAATTTTCTATAAAAATAAAATTTTAACAAAAATTTTCTATAGATATACAATTTTAACAAAAATTTTCTATAGATATAAAATTTTGAAAAAATTTTCTATAGAAATAAAATTTTGACAAAATTTTCTATAGAAATAAAATTTTGACAAAATTTTCTATCGAAATAAAACTTTGACAAAATTTTCTATAAAATAAAATGTTGACTACATTTGTATAGAAATTAAATTGAGAAAAAATTTTGAAAAAATGTATGTATGTTTAATATTGTAATAATATGTAGAAAAAAAATATAACACCATTTTCTATAGACATAAATTTTGACAACATTTTCTATAGAAATGAAATTTTGAAAAAAGAAATGAAATTCTGAGAAAATTTTCTATAGAAATAAAATTTTGACAAAATTTTCTATAGAAATAAAATTTTGTGAAAATTTTCTATAGACATAAAATTTTGAAAAAATTTTTTATAGAAATAAAATTTTGAAAAAATTTTCTATAGAAATAAAATTTTGACAAAATTTTCTATAGAAATAAAATTTTGACAAAATAATCTATAGAAATAAAATTTTGACAAAATTTTCTATAGAAATAAAATTTTGACAAAATTTTCTATAGAAATACAGTTTTGTAAACATTTTCTATAGAAATAAAAAAAAAATTTTCTACATATATAAAATTTTGTGAAAATTTTCGATAGAAATAAAATTTTGAAAAAATTTTCTATAGAAATAAAATTTTGAACGAATTTTCTATAGAAATAAAATTTTGAAAAAAATTTTCTATAGAAATAAAATATTGACAAAATTTTCTATAGAAATAAAATTTCGACAAAATTTTCTATAAAATTAAAATTTTAACAAAAATTTTCTATAGATATAAATTTTTGACAAAATGTTCTATATAAATAAACTTTTTTGAACATTTTTTATAGAATTAAAATTTTGACAAAATTTTCTACATAAATAAAATTTTGTGAAAATTTTCTATAGAAATAAAATTTTGAAAGAATTTTCTATAGAAATAAAATGTTGACAAAATTTTCTATAGAAATAAAATTTTGAGAAAATTTTCTATCGAAATAAAATTTTGTGAAAATTTTCTATAGAAATAAAATTTTGAAAAATTTTTCTATAAAAATAAAATAATTAAAATGAAATTTTGACAAAATTTTCTATAGAAATAAAATTTTGACAAAATTTTCTATAAAAGTAAAATTTTGTTAAAATTTTCTATAGAAATAAAATTTTGAAAAAAATTTCTATGAAAATAAAAATTAGAAATAAAATTTTGACATAATTTTTTCTAGATATAAAATTTTTATTAAATTTGTATAGAACTTAAATTGAGAAAAAATTTTGAAAAAATTTTCTATTGAAAAAATTTTTTATGTTAGTCTGATATCAATACGGGCTTGTTCAATGTCCAAATCATTTAATATATTAATAATATGTATGCTTAATATTGTAATAATATGTAGAAAAAAATTATAACACCATTTCCTATAGACATAAATTTTGACAACATTTTCTATAGAAATGAAATTTTGAGAAAATTTTCTATAAAAATAAAATTTTGTGAACATTCTCTATAGAAATAAAATTTTGACAGCATTTTCTATAGAAATAAAATTTTGTGAAAATTTTCTATAGAAATAAAATTTTGAAAAAATTTTCTATAAAAATAAAATTTTGTGAACATTTTCTGTAGAAATAAAATTTTGACAAAATTTTCTATAGAAATAAAATTTTCACAAAATTTTTTATAGAAATAAAATTTCGACAACATTTTCTATAGAAGTAAAATGTTGGCAAAATTTTCTATAAAAACAAAATTTTGATTACATATGTATAGAAATTAAATTGAGATAAAAGTTTGACAAAAATTTCTATAGAAAAAATTATTTTTATGTTAGCCTGATATCAATACCGGCTGGTTAAATGTCCAAATCATTTAATATATTAATAATATGTATATTTAATATTGTAATAATATGTAGAAAATTTTGACAAGTTTTTCTATAGAAAAAAATTTTATAAAATTTTTTATATAAATTAAATTTTTACAAAATTTTGTGTAGAAATAAAGTTTTGACAAAATTTTCTATGTAAATAAAATTTTGGAAATATTTTCTACATAAATAAAATTTTGATTACATTTTTATAGAAATACATTTTATAGAAATTTATATGGCAAAAATTTCTCTATAAATAAAATTGAGATACAATTTTCTATTGAAATAAAATTTTGACAATATTTTCTATAGAAAAAAAATATTTTTATATTAGCCTGATATCAATACAGACTGTCTTAATGTCCAACTTAATGTCCAAATCATTTAATATATTAATAATATGTATGTTTTATATTGTAATAATATGTAGAAACAAATTATGACAACATTTTCTATATAAATAAAATTGAGATAAAAGTTTCCATTGAAATAAAATTTAAAAAAAAATATTCTATATACATAAAATTTTGTCCAAATGTCCAAATCATTTAATATATTAATAATATGTATGTTTTATATTATAATAATATGTAGAAACAAATTATGACAACCTTTTCTATATAAATAAAATTGAGATAAAATTTTCCATTGAAATAAAATTAAAAAAAAAATTCTATATACATAAAATTTTGACAAAATTTTTTATAAAAATAAAATTTCAACAAAATTGTCTATTGAAATAAAATGTTGGCAAAATTTTTTATATAAATAAAATTTGGTAAAAGTTTTATAGAAATTAAATTGCGCCAAAATGTTCTATATATAAAATTGTGACAAAATTTACCATAGGAAACAACAATGACAAAATTGTCTATATAAATAAAATTTTAACAAAATTTTCTATAAGAATAAAATGTTGATTAAATTTCTATAAAGTCAATATTAAAACAATGTCTTTAAAATTTTTAGTTTTCATTACAGGTCATACTATCAAAGTCTCCCTTTTTGTAGAAGTAGTAACTTTCCCTTTTTGGTTCCCACTAAAAATATTTAAAACTTCGACACATTTACAATTCAAGGGATATTTATATACACAAAAAAATGTGTCATAAAATTATAAATACACTTCTAAAATAAAATAATAATAATAATAATAATAATAATAATAATAATAATAATAATAATAATAATAATAATAATAATAATAATAATAATAATAATAATAATAATAATAATAATAATAATAATAATAATAATAATAATAATAATAATAATAATAATAATAATAATAATAATAATAATAATAATAATAATAATAATAATAATAATAATAATAATAATAATAATAATAATAATAATAATAATAATAATAATAATAATAATAATAATAATAATAATAATAATAATAATAATAATAATAATAATAATAATAATAATAATAATAATAATAATAATAATAATAATAATAATAATAATAATAATAATAATAATAATAATAATAATAATAATAATAATAATAATAATAATAATAATAATAATAATAATAATAATAATAATAATAATAATAATAATAATAATAATAATAATAATAATAATAATAATAATAATAATAATAATAATAATAATAATAATAATAATAATAATAATAATAATAATAATAATAATAATAATAATAATAATAATAATAATAATAATAATAATAATAATAATAATAATAATAATAATAATAATAATAATAATAATAATAATAATAATAATAATAATAATAATAATAATAATAATAATAATAATAATAATAATAATAATAAGTTTGTTGGTTTTTTGGAGTTTTCCAAATTTTCCAATTGTTTTCCAAATTTTCCAATTGACCACCAATACATAATCGACCTTTGAAAAAATAAACTGCAAATTACATGGCGCATACAAAGAACCAAATAACCCCTCTCGAAATCAGTCTTTCCAATCTAACCAACCATCCAACGAATCTCAATTCTTCTACATCCCACACACTTACACATATTTTTCGAATGTTGATTCCAATAATGAGAACCCTCGATGCAAAAAAAAAAAATGGAGTAATACTTCATAGTAAACTATAACAAGGATATATCGCCTAAAGCTTAACATGATCCATCATGTGATGCTATTACGTTTGCTCAATTTTGTTTTCAATCCGTCGTGGAAACATTTGCATTTCGTAACCATCATACACTTGTTGTCCTCCGTTGTGGGAAATGTACGTCAAAAATGGCCGAAGGAAGGGTAACATCTATGGCAAAGGATTCATGGATAGTATGGCGGTAGAAAATTCTTTGTGAGCTGTGTAATACTATACACCGGGTCAGCAGACATGGAGGATGTCTATGTAAATTTATGTCGTAACATATTTACATACGCATACGTGAACGCACACACACACACACATACACAAATCCATATCACCATCATCATCAGCATCATATAAAACCAATAGTTAAGTGACAATAATACATATGCCGTCTGTTAGAGGACGCATCAGTGTAGTATCAATAAAGGGAAAATAGAGCAGCATAGCGTGAAAACATCATAGGAATAGGGAATCATACGTTACCATTTTGTGTTAGACCAAGTACGCCAAAGGGCATTTAAAGGAGAGACACATGACAAATTTATTGTTGAATAGAAAAAACAGAAACATATTCAGCCAGAGGGTAGAAGTATTAGATTAATGGGGAAGAAGGTTAGTTTTATAAAGAAAGGCCTTTAAAAAATTTTGGATTCATTGGCAAATATGTCATTGATTTTAGAATCCATTTTTTTTCAAATCATCTGCACGCCATAGTAATATTTGGTATACTGTCATGGAATACTTGTGTACACTGAAAAACAGCATGACCGGTTCCAAAGATTTTGTCTCTGCTCTAAGATTTTGGAGTATGGACAAATATAAGACACAATTCTCTTTTTATACCCTCCACCATAGGATGGGGGTATATTAACTTTGTCACTTCGTTTGTAACACATCGAAATATTGCACTAAGACCCCATAAAGTATATATATTCTGGGTCGTGGTGAAATTCTGAGTCGATCTGAGAATGTCCCTCTGTCCGTCCGTCGTCTGTTTAAATCACGCTAACTTTCGAACGAAACAAGCTATCGCCTTGAAACTTGGCACAAGTAGTTGTTATTGATGTAGGTCGGATGGTATTGCAAATGGGCCATATCGGTCCACGTTTACGTATAGCCCCCATATAAACGGACCCCAAAATTTGGCTTGCGATTGCTCTAAGAGAAGCAAATTTCATCCGATCCGGCTGAAATTTGGTACATGGTGTTAGTATATGGTCTCTAACAACCGTGCAAAAATTGGTCTACATCGGTCCATAATTATATATAGCCCCCATATAAACCGGTCCCCCGATTTGGCTTGCGAGACCTCTAAGAGAAGCAAGTATCATCCGATCCGGCTGAAATTTGGTACATGGTGTTAGTATATGGTCTTTAACAACCGTGCAAAAATTGGTCTACATCGGTCCATAATTATATATAGCCCCCATATAAACCGATTCCCCGATTTGGCTTGCGAGGCCTCTAAGAGAAGCAAATTTCATCCGATCCGGCTGAAATTTGATACATGGTGTAAGTATGTGGTCTCTAACAACCATACAAAAGTTGGTCCACTTCGGTCCATAACTATATATAGCCCCCATATAAACCGATCCTCCGATTTGGCTTGCGAGGCCTCTAAGAGAAGCAAATTTCATCCGATCCGGCTGAAATTTGATACATGGTGTTAGTATATGGTCTCTAACAACCATGCAAAAATTGGTCCACATCGGTCCATAATTATATATAGCCCCCATATAAGCCGATCGCCAGATTTGACCTCCGGAGCCTCTTGGAAGACCAAAATTCATCTGATTCAGTTGAAATTTGGTACGTGGTGTTAATATATGGCCCCAAACTCCCATGCAAAAATTGGTCGAAATCGGTCCATAATGATATATAGCCCCCATATAAACCGATCCCCAGATTTGACCTCCGGAGCCCCTTGGAAGAGCAAAATTCATCCGATTCGGTTGAAATTTGGTACGTGATGTTAGTATATGGTATCCAACAACCATGCTAAAAGTGGTCCATATCAGTCCATAATCATGTATTGACCCCATATAAACCGATCCCGAGATTTGGTTTTGCAGCCTCTTGGAGGAGCAAATTTCATCCGAGTTAGTTGAAATTTGGTACATTGTGCTAGTATATGACCGTTAACAGTTTTCTACGCAATCCATGGTGGAGGGTACATAAGATTCGGCCTGGCCGAACTTACGGCCGTTTATACTTGTTTAATTTAAGTTTTGCGCACTTGATTTTAGGAAACAAAGTTTGATTTATTCGTTTTTTTTTCAGCTTTTTTCGTTAGGTGCTATAAGGCCCTTTATAATTATGTTAACGATAACTTCGATTTCCAAATTCAGACTCCACTACAAGTATAAATTATGCTTTGTTTCAAGTAAAGCTTTTTTGCCTTTTTAAAGCTTTTTTGCTTTTTAGTACACACAAAAAAATTTTGTCTGATTCAAACACGTAATTAATTAATGCAATTATTTTTTAATTGAAATCTCTTCACAGAAATGGTAGTACCAATTAAAAAAATTATTGAAATTCAATTAATTTTTGCGATTGATCTTTGTTTCAATTAAAAATAATTGTTGAATCCGTTTATATATTTTTTAAAATCAATTAAGACTTTAATTGGATAAATGTTCGTAAAATTTTGCCAAAAATCTACAATTTTAAATACGATTTCATTAATTTTGAAGAAATTTTCAAAATTATTAAAGTCAAGTTGATCTTAGTCAAACAAAACTTTCTTTCATAGCCAATTTTAAGTCGAATCACTTAACAATAAGGACAAAACGACTTCATTGAAAAGTTTATCGACTTTTAAACCAAGAAAAAAAAAAACTTTTATATCCGAGACATGAGTTCTATATGCTAAGAAAAATTCGTATTCGTATTTTAAGGCCATAGGTTAGGTTAGGTTAGGGTGCTGCCCGATGTATCAGGCTCACTTAACTAGACTATTCAGTCCATTGTGATACCACATTGGTGAACTTCTCTCTTATCACTGAGTGCTGCCCGATTCCATGTTAAGCTCAATGACGAGGGACCTCCGAGCGGCGTTCCACATTACAGAGAAACCATTTAGAAAATGTTGACAAGTTTTTTTCTATAGAAAATTTTTCCAAATTTTTTTTCTATAGAAAATTTTATTTCTACCAAAAATTTTGCAAAATTTTATTTCTATAAAAACTTTTGTCAACATTTTCTTTCTACAGAAAATTTTGTGAAAATTTTATTTCTATAGTATATAATATAATATATAATTCTGTAGAAAAATTTTGCAAAACTGTATTGCTGTAGAATATTTTGTCAAAATTTTGTTTCTATGGAAAATTCTGTCAAGATTTTATTTCTTTAGAAAATTTTGCGAACATTTTGTTTATATAGAAAATTTTGTAAACTATAAAAAATGTCAAATTGTCAATTGTCAAAATTGTATTTCTATAGAAAAGCTTGTTTTCATTGTACTTTAAAAAAAAGTCGGGCAAAGAGTAGGTCCCCCTCCGCGCTAAATGCCAACCCCAACCTTCAATGAAAATTTCAAGCAAATCGCATAATTTTGTTCTAAGTTTCAAAAACTAGGGCAAGGGGGAGGTCCCCCTCCGCGACCAGGTGTCAAAAACTGAGGTACCCTATTTTCACCACACATGAGCGCCCCCTACGATCTCTGAAAGTTTCAAGTAAATCGGTTCAGCCGTTTCCGACCCTACCCGGAACAAACAAATAAACAAACATACTTTGAATTTTATATTTATAGATTTTTGCAAAATTTTATTTCCATAGAAAATTTTTGCAAAATTTTATTTCTATAGAAAATTTTTTAAAATTGCATTTCCATATAAAATTTTTTGAAATTTAATTTCTCTAAAAATTTTTTTAAAATTTATCAAAATTTTATTTCCGTAGAAAATTTTGTAACAATTTTTTTTTATAATTTTTTTTGCAAAATTTTATTTCTATAGGAAATATTTTGAAATTTCATTTCTATCGAAAATTTTTGCAAAATTTTATTTCTATAGAAAATTTTTTGAAATTTCATTTCCATAAAAAATTTTTTGAAATTTAATTTATCTAAAAATTTTTTTAAAATTTCATTTCCATAGAAAAATTTATCAAAATTTTATATCCGTAGAAAATTTTGTAACAATTTTTTTCCATATTTTTTTTTTTTTAAATTTCATTTCTATAGAAAATTTTTTGAAAATTCATTTCTATAGAAATTTTTATCTAAATTTTTTTGCAAAATTTACCAAAACATAAAGAATTCTACCAATCTACTAAACAGTGAAAAATCTAGCAGTGTTGGTAGGATTCTACCAACTGTGGCGAACGTGACTGTAGGCCCAACTTTTAAAAAATTGCGAAAGTTGACCTTCGATTTTTTCAATTGGAATTTTTGGCGAATTTTTAGCATAAAAAGAGCAACATCATATTTCCCTTTACTTTCTTTTAAAATTCGAATTTTTGTTTTTTTTTTTTTTTGTTGAAGTTCAATTAGGTGATTTTGTCCAACACAAACTTTTTCTGAGTTTTAAAAAAATTCCAAAGAAAATTCTATATATTACAAATAGTGAGCATCGACTTTTTTTGGCAAATTGTCAAAACATCATTATCGACTTTTATATCCGTAACTTCGTATGGGGGAAGTGAAGTAAAGGCAAACTGGAAGATTTCACTTTTGAAACTTTTATTCTAACTTTTAGCAAGTAGTAACTATAAAGTTCACCAATGTGGTATCACAATGGACTGAATAGTCTAAGTGAGCCTGATACATCGGGCTGCCACCTAACCTAACTTAACTATAAAGTCAACTTTTCGAGGCTTACCGGGAAGAGCAGCCGAAAATATTGCAACTACTTCAAAAATATACCAATCTAATGCTATTGAAAAAGGTCTAGACGCCATTCAAAAATAAAAGGCCCTTAGGATAAAAAAAATAAAAATGTTATCTTCTTATTTCGCCCTGCTTTTTTGCATGCCTTCTTCATATGGTTTAGCTTCAAACTTAAGTGTAAATTCCAATGTGGTGTGAATGTATTAGACTGGATTATAGACCCATCTATGTTTAAAGCCATCATACTATAATGGTGCTATGAAACACGAATGGAACATCATAAGGCAACCTATTCCCTCCCATAAGCTATTGCTTTCTTCCTCTCTCTCTCTTTCTAACTTTCGCAATATATCCCCCTATACGAGTATGAAGGATATAAACAAAATTTCCTGTGGATATTGTCATTTCATTGTGGTAGCATGTAGCTCTTGGTATTTGCTGTGAAATGGAATACTCTCTCAATTATTCAAATTATTTAAATTAATTGTATTTATTTATATCCACTCACAATGCTTGGCGTCCATTCATCCTAAATAAACAATGAACCAAATAACAAATTTTTTTTGTTGCTTTTTTTTTTTAATTTAGCCAATTCATGGAGCCCGTGTCATTTGGTAAACAAAATTCATTGTTGCCATAGCCAATATGGGATATAACGGGAGAAAATTTTTTTTTAAATTTTCACCAATTAATTAAAGCAAAACCTCCTTTTCCAAAACAAAACAAAAAAAAACTTGGTTGTGATGAAGCGAGTAATGGTGTTGTGGTTTGGATATGGCGGTATGGTAGCGAAAAACAAAAAAAAAATAATACCAAAAAGAAATTCATTTGGAATTACCCCAAAATCTCTGGTGACTTTGGAATTGTTTTTGAAAAGTTCTTCAGTTTTTGAGTACGAAGTTTTCAATTTACATGACATATGAGTTCAGTGATAAATGTAAAAACTTTTTTTTTCGGAAATTTTTTAGGCAATTAATTAAATCGATGCCACTGGGATTCTATGGCAAAACAGTTGAGTTATGATAAATTGAAAAATGTGGAAATTGCCAGGAGCAATGGGAAAATGATTTTTTAAGGATTCACAATGACAAAATGGAAATTTCAGTAAATGAAAACGTAAGTCTGGTTAATTAGATTAAGAAAATGTTTGCATGGGATTTTGTTTTGTAAGAGTTTTCTTTGGGAGTTTGGTAAAAAAAAAAAAAAATATTACCTTACACACAAAGAAAATATAGTCATGCAGTCACGCGTTTTTTTAGCCGGCTACGCCACACTGTGGAACAGGCTATTATAAGTTAGTGCATATGTTTGCAACTCCCAGAAGGAGACGAGATAGACACATGGTGTCTTTGGCAAATAATGCTCAGGGTGGGTCCCTGAGTCGATCTAGCCATGTGCGTCTGTCCGTCCGTCTGTCTGTGAACACATTTTTGTGATCAAAGTCTAGGTCGCAATTTAAGTCCAATCGCCTTCAAATTTGGCACATGTTCCTAATTTGGGTCAGAATAGAACCCTATTGATTTTGGAAGAAATCGGTTCAGATTTAGATATAGCTCCCATATAAATCATTCGCCCGATATGCACTAATAAGGACCCAGCAGCCAGAGTTTTATACCGATTTGCTTGAAATTTTGTGCAAACATAACACTTAGTCGTATAGTCAAGTGTGCAAAATTTGAGTGAAATCGGTTCAGATTTAGATATAGCTCCCATATATATCTTTAGCCCTATATGGACTTATATGGTCCAAGAAGCCACAGTTTTACCCTAATTTGCTTAAACTTTTGCACCAGGAGAACAATAAGTACTATAGTCAGGCGTGCAAAATTTTATTGAAATCGGTTCAGATTGAGATATAGCAGTCATATATATCTTTCACCCGATATGCACTTATATGGCTCCAGAAGCCAGAGTTTTAGCCCGATTTGGTTGAAATTTTGCACTAGGTAGTACAATTGGTAGTGTAGTCAAGTGTGCTAAATTTTATTGAAATCGGTTCAGATTTAGATATAGCTCCCATATATATGTTTTTCTGATTTCGACAAAAATGGTCAAAATACCAACATTTTCCTTGTTAAATCGCCTCTGCTTAGTCGAAAAGTTGTAAAAATGACTCTAATTTTCCTGAAATTCTAATGCATATATATCGAGCGATAAATCATAAATAAACTTTTGCGAAGTTTCCTTAAAATTGCTTCAGATTTAAATGTTTCCCATATTTTTATACCCACCACCATAGAATGGTGACGGGGGTATAATAAGTTTGTCATTCCGTTTGTAACACATCGAAATATCGATTTCCGACTATATAAAGTATATATATTCTTGATCAGGGAGAAATTCTAAGACGATATAACGATGTCCGTCTGTCCGTCTGTCTGTCTGTTTGTCTATTGTAATCACGCTACAGTCTTCAATAATGAAGCAATCGTGCTGAAATTTTGCACAAACTCGTCTTTTGCCTGCAGGCAAGTTCGAAGATGGGCTATATCGGTCCAGGTTTTGATATAGTCCCCATATAAACCGACCTCCCGATTTGGGGTCTTGGGCTTATAGAAATCGAAGTCTTTATCCAATTTGCCTGAAATTTGAAATCTAGAGGTATTTTACGACCATAAAGAGGTGTGCCAAAAATGGTCCATGTTTTGGTATAGCCCCCATATAGACCGATCTCCCGATTTTACTTCTTGGGCTTATAGAAACCGCAGTTTTTATTCAAATTACCTGAAATTGGAAATCTAGAGGTATTGTAGGACCACAAATACGTGTACCAAATATTGTGAGTATCGGTCCATATTTTGGTATAGCCCCCATATATAGACCGATCTCCCGATTTTACTTCTTGGGCTTATAGAAACCGTAGTTTTTATTCAATTTACCTGAAATTGGAAATCTAGAGGTATTGTAGGACCACAATTACGTGTGCCAAAAATTGTGAGTATCGGTCCATGTTTTGGTATGGTCCCCATATAAACCGACCTCCCGATTTGGGGGTCTTGGGCTTATAGAAATGGTAGCTTTTATCCGATTTGCCTGAAATTTGAAATCTAGAGGTATTTTATGACCATAAAGAGGTGTGCCAAAAATGGTGAGTATCAGTCCATATTTTTGTATAGCCCCCATATAGACCGATTTCCCGATTTTACTTCTTGGGCTTCTAGAATCCGAAGTTTTTATCCAATTTGCCTGAAATTGGAAATCTATAGGTATTTTCGGGTCATAAAGAGGTGTGCCGAAAACGGTGAATATCGCTCCATATTTTGGTATAGCCCCCATAAGAACGATTTAACTCCTTGGGTTTCTAGAAACCGTAGGTTTTATCTGATTTGCCTGAAATTGTAAATATTCTGGTATTTTAGGCTCACAAAAACGTGTATCGGATTAAGTTTTTATCGGTCCATTTGGTAATGCCTCCATATAGACCGACTTCACTTCTTGAGGGTATAGAAAGCGCACTGATCATGAAATTTGCTTGACATTTCCAGATTTTACTTCTACAGATTAAAGATTTCAAATCAAGACGTTATTTTATAATTTTCTTGCACACTTACAAGAGATGTTAATGATTCCTCTAAAACTCAGACAAAAATGGTTCTTATAAATCCAGAATCTGATATAGTCCTCATAGGGGATATCTTTAAATTTATCTTCGGGAAGTGTCCTCAAGCCCTCCTGAAATTTCAAAGGAAACCCTAATATTTGGTTCATGGTGGTGGGTATTTAAGATTCGGCCCGGCCGAACTTAGTGCTGTATATACTTGTTTTTACTAAAATTGTGTTCCACCCTAGTGCATTAGCCAACTTAAATTTTGAGTCTATAGATTTTGTTCTATCAAATTCTGTCCAAATCGAGTGATATTTATATGTATGTATTTGGGACAAGCCTTTATATATAGCCCGCAACACATTTGACGGATGTGATATTGTATCGAAAATTTAGATCTACAAAGTGGTGCAGGGTATAATATAGTCGGACCCGCCCGACTTTAGACTTTCCTTACTTGTTTTCCTTATAAAATTGCCACTGCTAAGTCGAAAACTTGTAAAAGTGACTCTAATTTTCCTTTATTTCTAATACATATCTATCGACCGATAAATCATAAATACACTTTTGCGAAGTTGCCTCAAAATTGGTTCAGATTAAAATTTTTCCCATATTTATACCCTGCGCCACACTGTGTACCATCCCAGGACATTAGCCGACTTAAATTTTAAGTCTATGGATTATAAATTTTGTTCATATGGAGTCAGATTTAAATGTATGTATTTGGGACATATATAGCACCCAACACATTTGACGGATTTGATATAGTATCGAAAATGTGGATTTACAAAGTGGTGCAGGGTATAATATAGTCGGCCCCACCCGACTTTGGACTTTCCTTACTTGTTTTATTTTATTTTTGTATTTGGAGGTCTAGCGTACAAAAATTCGTAAAATTTGTAGATTCCAGAATGTTACCCAAAGAACCAAAATATTTCTTTGTATATTCGTGCCCTCCAGAATTCTTAAAGGCTCCTAAATAAAATCATAAAATTGTTTGTTGTTTGTAAAATATTCAGATTTTTTATTATTTAAGTGTGTTAAAAAGCAAAAACTTTGAGTTTAAAAAAATTGCAGACAAACAGTAACTTGTTTGCCTTTTTCACTTCCAGACCTTCTGCTGTTTTAGAAGACTTTTATACTGCAAAATTCTTTAGGTGTAGCCAGTGTGTTAGTGGAATGGGTTAGAAAGACCAAACGCTTCCCTATTTATCATCTGATCCAAATATTGGAATCATTTCCTTTTGAAATGAATCCTTTATTGATATAAACATTTCTTAAGGATATTCAATTTCCTTTCTTCCTATTCAATGTAATGTGGTCATGGCTGAACTGAATAAATACCCCAATTGCTTACAAAAAAAGAAATAAAAAAACCGATAATCTTTTAACCACTGCAAGACTTTATCAATGCTGATTCTACACAAAAAAAATGCAAAAAATACCAACAATTATTTCAACCACATCACAAAATCCTTTAAATATTTGCTTATACTTGTTGCAAAATTTTAGATCAATTTATTTGTGGTTGAAAATTTATTTTTTTAATATTTTTTATAAAAAAAGGAAAGAATCTTTTCGCCCATTTATTTGATGTGGTTTCGTTGGAAATGTGTTAAAACCGCATAACGATAAAAAATTTTAAAAAATTTTCAGTTTTCATTGCACCGCAACCATAAACCATATGTCAGTCACTCAAACAGCTAGCCACAGTCTGTCACTTGCTTGTATCAGGCTTTTGGATCTGACTTCTTGCCTTTTTTTAACTTTTTTTTTTGCCACTCAGCCTCTTTTCATTCCATCAACAACATTGGAACATATTAATTTCATTTATTTTAATCCCAAACCAAAATGCAAGAATTCCCGGTGAAAACCTCAACAAAAGGGGATTTTTTGCTTTCGTTTCTTTATACATTCATCATGACATGTGCCATACAGCCTGAATCCGGGAATAAGGGAGTTATCCCATATGTGTGTGTATGCGTATGTGAGTGATGATGCGACACGCGAAAAGTGATATCCAATTGTTTGCGTTTGTTTTTTCCTCTCTTCTCGCCATCTGAGTCCTGCTTGTCAAGCGGCATGTTAATGTCACTTCATTAGTAAGAAACTATGGAACTGATATTCATTGAAGGAGCATAAAAGCAGGGGTTTATTATGTTGTGATGATATCTTCAATTTGACACTTAAGAAGAATGGGGACCATCAAAGGGGTGGATGATGGTGGAGAGAGCCAAAGAAGTTAAATGCTTTGTTCCATATAAATCATGTGACACAAAGAACAACAAAGTGTCGTGTCATGCGACAATTAATCAGTCGTATGGTCGTCATTAGGGCATCTTCACATTTAGACATGTAATGTCAAATTAATTTATTTCCGAGACAACATCAGGTTTTAGAATTAAGATAAATGTTTTTAGAAAAAATTAAAGAGAATTTTATTACATACAACAAGTAAAATAGGTTCCGAATTGGAATTAGATCCCTGCCCCTTTTAAGAAATAATTTTGTATACTTGATATTCGGAAGCAAATTTGAATGTATTCGTGTTTCTCTAATTTTTAAAAACTTTTGGCCTAATATGAGAGATTATGCAAACTAAATTTTAAGAGACAAACCATGGACTCAGTTAAATGATATTTGAAATATCTCCTTGTGGATTACCACCTATGGATTTCGACTTTCAATCAATTAAATTTTAATATAACTTTATATCACTGATACAATACAATTATCAGAATAATCTTCTACTGTTGAAAATATTCCAAAACTTTTTCCTTCCTTTGAATGCTCAAATTGCAACAGATTCCTAAGAATTTTTATTAGACTGGTTCATGAGGATCTATCTATGGGGTGGTCTACAAAATTGTTACAGGATGTATCCTTTACAATGAGTTCAAGTCCTGTCCTCAATTATAAATTTACCCCGTAATGACAATTTCAGGTTAAAGTGACCGGTCCAAAAGTCCTCAATTATAAATTCACCCCGTAATGACAATTCCAGGTTAAAGTGACCGGTCCCTTCCATCTGTTTTGATCAGATCTGGCACTGGTCCAAACACACCAGGGACTAGACTTGTACCCGTCTTGAGAAGGTTAGATATGGTTGTTGTAGAAAACTTTGTCAAATACTAAAAAAACGACATTGGAATTTCAAAAAAAAAAAATGCAAGAGCTCACCGCTGCACAAAAGAGATAGACAAGAGAGAGACAAGGATTTGTTTCGCTTGTGCGAAAGTGCCCAGTTACCGAATCTGATCTTCTGGTTCAATAAGAAGCAATTCCAAATCGAGCAGTTTGGTTTACTTGCCAAAGAGGCCAGCTAAAAATCGACACCCTCGATTGGCCAACAGAAGTCAAGAGTCGGTAATGGTGTGGACCGCCGCAACGGCCGTGCTCCACGCCATTATTTTGACCGTGGGGTCAAAATAAACGCCGACTATTATTGGGAAAATGTGCTACAGCTCATTTAAACCTCACTAAATACCAAAATTTCCGGATTTTAATCCGTTGGACTTTTGCCACTGAGGCATTTTGGACAGTAAGGTTGGCACTAAAATATACCAACGTATCGATCATCTCAATACGCCACTTCCCCGGCTATGTACAAATACCGTACAGCGTAGTACTGTAGAGATTTTTGTGAACATTTTATTTCTAAAGAAAAATTTTCCTAATTTCTTTTCCTACAGAAAATGTTGTCAAAAGTTTTTTTTTATAGAAAAATTTCTCTAAATTTTATTTCTATAGAAAATTTTGTCAAAGTGTTATTTCTATAGTAAACTTTGTCAAAATTGCATTTCTATAGGTAATTTTGTCAACATTTTATTTCTATAGTAAATTTTATTAAAATTTTATTTCTATAGAAAATTTTGTCAAAATGTTATTTTTATAGAAAATTTTGTCAAAGTTTTATTTCTATAGGAAATTTTGCTAAAATTTTATTTCTATAGAAATTTTTTTAAAAATTGTATTCCTTTAGAAAATTTTGTAAACAATTTATTTCTTTAAAAAATGTTGTCAAAATTTTATTTCTATAGGAAATTTTGCGAAAATTTTATTTCTTTAGAATATTTTGTCAAAGTTTCATTTCTATACAAAATTTTGTCAAAATTTTATTTCAATAGAAAATTTATAAAAATTTTATTACTAAAGAAAATTTTGTCAAAATTTTATTTCTATAAAAAATTTTGTCAAAATTGTATTTCTGTAGGAAATTTCGCTAAAATTTTATTCCTTTAGGAAATTTTGTAAACATTTTATTTCCTTAAGAAATGTTGTCAAAATTTTATTTCTATAAAAAAATTTGGTCAAAATTTTATTTCTATAGGAAATTTTGCTAAAATTTTATGTCTATAGAAAATTTATCAAAATTTTATTTCTAAAGAAAATTTTGTCAAAATCTTATTTTTATAAAAATTTTGTCAAAATTTTATTTCTGTAGGAAATTTTGCTAAAATTTTATTTCTATAGAAATGTCTTTAAAAATTTTATTCCTTTAGAAAATTTTGTACACATTTTATTTCTTTAAAAAATTTTGTCAAAATTTTATTTCTATAAAAAATTTGCTCAAAATTTTATTTCTATAGGAAATTTTGTCCAAATTTTATTTCTATACAAAATTTTATTTCTGTAGAAAATTTTGTCGAAATTTATTTCTATAGAAAATTTCTCAAAATTTTATTTCTATATCAACTTTTATCAAAATTTTATTTCTATAAACAATTTTGTCAAAATTTTATTTCTATAGAAAATTTTGTCAAATTTTTATATCTGTATAAAATTTATCAAAATTTTATTACTAACGAAAATTTTGTCAAAATTGTATTTCTATAGAAAATTTTGTCAGAATTTTATTTCTATAGAAAATTTGCTAAAATTTTATTTCTATAGAAAATTTTTTAAAAATGTTATTCCTTTAGGAAATTTTGTAAACATTTTATTTCTTTAAAAAATGTTGTCAAAATTTTATTTCTATAAAAAATTTGGTCAAAATTTTATTTCTATAGGAAATTTTGTCAAAATTTTATTTCTAAAGAAAATTTTGTAAAAATTTTATTTCTATAGAAAATGTTGTCAACATTTTTTTCTAAAGAAAATTGTATAAAAATTTTATTTCGTTAGAAAATTTTGTAAAAGTTTTATTTTTTTAGAAAATTTTGTCAAAATTTTATTTCTATAAAAAATTTGTCAAAGTGTTATTTCTATAGGAAATTTTCCAAAAATTTTATTTCTATAGAAAATTTTGTCAAAATTTTATTTCTATTGAAAATTTTGTCCAAAATTTATTTCTATAGAAAATCTTATTCCTGTAGAAAATTTTGTCAAAATTTATTTCTATAGAAAATTGGTCATAATTTTATTTCTATAAAAAAATTTGTCAAAATTTGTTTCTATAGAACATTTTGTCAAAATTTTATTTCTATAGAAAATTTTGTCAAAATTTTATTTCTATAGAAAATTTTGTCAAAATTTTATTTCTAAAGAAAATTTTGTAAAAATTTTATTTCTATAGAAAATGTTGTCAACATTTTTTTCTAAAGAAAATTGTATAAAAATTTTATTTCGTTAGAAAATTTTGTAAAAGTTTTATTTTTTTAGAAAATTTTGTCAAAATTTTATTTCTATAAAAAATTTGTCAAAGTGTTATTTCTATAGGAAATTTTCCAAAAATTTTATTTCAATAGAAAATTTTGTCAAAATTTTATTTCTATAGAAAATGTTGTCAAAAATTTTTTCTATACAGAATTTTGTAAAAATTTTATTTCCGTAAAAAATTTGTCAAAATTTTATTTCTATAGAAAATTTCTCAAAATTTTATTTCTATAACAGCTTTTGTCAAAATTTTATTTCTATAAAAAATGTTGTCAAAATTTTATTTTTTTAGAAAATTTTGTCAAAATTTTATTTCTATAAAAAATTTGTCAAAGTGTTATTTCTATAGGAAATTTTCCAAAAATTTTATTTTTATAGAAAATTTTGTGAAAATTTTATTTCTATAAAAAATTTTGTCAAAATTTTATTTCTATAGAAAATTTTGTCAAAATTTTATTTCTATAGGAAATTTTGCTAAAATTTTATTTCTAAGGAAAATTTTGTAAAATTTTATTTCTATAGAAAATGTTGTCAAAATTTTATTTCTATAGAAAATTTTGTCAAAAATTTATTTCTACAGAAAATTTTGTCAAAATTTTATTTCTGTAGAAAAATTTGTCAAAATTTTATTTCTATAGAAAAATTTCTCAAAATATTTATGCTGCTCGTGCAGCGTTTTGTTATGTTCTAACTAGCAAGAAGATTTCCGAATATTGTTAAAATACTTGTGACAATTTAATTTCCTCTCGTGAATCTGGACCAAATTTTTTGAAGTCTCTATTATCAGTGAATTTATCGTTTCGTTTATCGTAAGTTTGTGATAGCCACACTGAAAAAACAGCATGCCCGGTTGCAAAGATTTTGTCTTCATTTTAACAATTCTGGTATTGATTCCGAGCCAAAGAAGCGGAGGATACAAGTAAGACACAATTTAAGACACAATTCTCTTTTGGTATTGATTCCGAGCCAAAGAAACGGAGAATACAAGTAAGGACACTTTTAAGACACAATTCTATTTAAAATTTAGGTTTTGTGTTCTTGATTCTAGGAGCAAATTTTAATTATTCGTTTTTCAGCTTTTTTTTCTTCATCATCTTCTGCATCTTCATCAAGAGTTAACGACAATTTTATTTTTCAAATTCAGACTCGACTTCCAGTACAATTTATGCTATGTTTCAAGTAAAAAACGTCTTTAAAATAAAGTGTTGAAAAACATGTCCTATTTTTGAACGATTTTTTGCTTTGTAGTCAAGATGCAAAAAGGCAACAAAGTTAAAGACAATTTCATTAATTTTAAAGAATTTTTCTGAATTATTAAAGACAAGTTGACCCTACTCCAAAAAAATTTTTCTTTCATGTTATGATACCCATTTTTAAGTCAAATCACTTAATTATAAGGACAATACGACTTCATTGAAAAGTTTATCGACTTTCGGACAAAGAAAAAATCTTTATATTAGAAAAATGCGTCTTCTATGCTAAGCAAAATTTCCATTCGTATTTTAAGGACATGAAATCTTTGGCCTCATGACAAGATTTTTTTCAGTGCGAGACTAGCGACAAACTATTGTGGTATGAAATCTTTAAAATGTATTATTGCTATAGTTAGATGTGGATATCATAATAGTCTAATGTCGTAAAATCTCCTACTTTATGTTTACCCTATCCAATTTGTTAAATATTGGTATTCTTTGGTCTCTTTAAATATGGCTTTAAACCATATGACCAGTTTTATGCAATATTTTATGCATCATGATATTGTGATTTATTTCGTTTTCCTGCATCCCATGAATTTGCAATTTTGTTTTTTAGCTGCTGTTGTTTTTTAATAAATAAATTAATACATTACACCATCATAGACCAAGCTATACAAATTTATAGGTTTTCATGTTTATATTGGATTATTCGACACTTATTTTTATAAAGAATAAACAACAACAAAAATATGAATGCGTAAGCAAGCCATAGCAAAAAAACAAAACAAAAAAACAAAAAGAAACCTTTAATATAAAAACGAGGGGAGGTTTTGAGAAAACAATTACGAGGGTAGTATGGCTCAAAACAAAACAAATAATGGGAGCTTCCAATAAATATCAAAGCTAGTACGTGGAACTTTGCTTATGTTCCAGATCCACTCTGTGGGTAAGTTACTGCATTTGCAACAGTTCAGTTTCTTTTTTAAAAATTTTCAAACCAACCTCTTTTTTTGTGATTTATGATTTTCATCAATGCTTTGATTTATTTCTTGTCAGAAATCATGTCTACTCTTTTACTTCAGTTAAAATGCCTCAATCATCATCCCTTTCTGCTGCAAAAGTTGAAGCAGAGAGCCTAGTTCATTACCACATATATGTAGGTGTGAGTGTATGTTAAGTAAACATATGAGTCAGTAAATGGCAACAGGATGCGTCTCCGAATGATAATGATGACGATGATATTCATAACAGTCACCATGTTATTGTTGTTACAAATTGTAATGTTACTCCCGTATTTGGTTTGGTCGAATGTACCCTGTAGTTGAGTTTGGGTGGGAGTTTATGGCATAAACGTTATCAGCAAATTTATGCAGTCACTGGTATTCATTTTCTCCCTTCCTACCTCTCTCTCTCTCTCATTTATTTATTCACCCATACTCATTTATTTAACCAGAATCAGAGCCATTCCATGACATGCCATCATTCAATTCAATTCATTTTATGATATGATGATGTTGCTACGTCACTTTATGTTGTTGCTAGTACTTGCTACTGCCACTGTTACTGCTACTGTGTTACTATAACAAGACAAATGATATGTATAAAATGTATACAACTTTTTTTTGCCTAGTGTTATATTTGTATGGTTCGTTATAGGGTTATGGGTTTATACGAGATGAGATTTTTACGACCACATCATATTCGCCCACAGAGTATGGTTAACGGTTGGATGTTGCCGCTTAGTTATTTCGTTGGGTCACATAAAATATTCCATTATTTGTGTTATTTACACTGCTCCTACTATGTAAGAGAAGCTGTTGCAGTTACTAGCAATATATTCGTCCGTCAATAAAACAGTGTTTTTAAATGGGAGTTCATAGCAAATGTAATCATCATTTTTAATTCAGGGAATTTTATCACATTTGTTTATTACAATAGAAAATGTAGCCAAAATTTTGTTTTTTTACAAAATTTTATTTCTATAGAAATTTTATTTCTATAAATAATTTTGTGAAATTTTATTTCTATAGAAAATTTTACCAACATTTTATTTCTATAGAAAATTTTGCCAATTTTTTTTTCCAAAAAAAAAAATTTGGCGAGATTTTATTTCTATAGAAAATTTTGTCGAATTTTTTTTATAAAAAATTTTGTCAAAATTTTATTTCTATAGAAATTTTTTAAAAATTTTATTTCCATAGAAAATTGTGTCAAAATTGTACTTCTATAAAAATGTTTTAAAAATTTTGTAAAAATTTTATTTTATAGAAAGTTTTGTCTAAATATTAATTCTAGAACAAATTTTCTAAAATTTGTATTTCTATACATTTTGTACGTCAAAATGCAGAGTTTTATTATTTAAAGAATATCTTTGCAGAATTTTATTTCTATAGAAAAAATTTTCAAAATTTTATTTCCATAGAAAATTTTTTCATAATTTCATTTCTAGAGAAAAATTTCTCAATTTTTTGATTGACAATTTTGTCAAAATTTTATTTCTATAGAAAATTTTTATTTCTATAGAAAATTTCGTCACATGTGATTTCCACAGAAAATGTTGTCAAAATGTTACTCTATAGAAATCTTTGCAAAATTTTATTTCTATAGAAAATTTTGTCAAAATTTTATTTCCATAGAAAATGTTTTCAAAATTTAATTTCTAGAGAAACATTTCTCAATTTTTTGATTGACAATTTTGTCAAAATTTTATTTCTGTAAAAAATTTCGTCAAATGTGACTTCTATAGAAAATATTGACAAAATTTTATTTCTATAGAAAATTTTGATACAATTTTACTTCTATAGAATATTTTGCCAAAATTGTATTTCTATAAAAAAAATTGTTCTCAACATTTTATTTCTATAGAAAATTTTGTCGAAATTGTTTTATTTTATTTCTATAGAAATTTTTTAAAAATTTTATTTCTATGGAAAATTTTTTAAAAATTTTATTTCTATAGCAAATTTTTAAAAAATTGTATTTCTATAGAAAATTTTCAAAATTTTATTTCTATAGAAAATTTTTTCAAAATTTTATTTCTATAGAAAAGTTTTTCAAAATTTTATTTCTATAGAAAATTTTGTAAAAATTTGGTTTCTATAGAAAATTTTGTCGATTTTTTTTTTTATAGAAAATTTTATCAAAATTTTATTTCTATAGACATTTTTTAAAAATTTTATTTCCATAAAAAATTGTGTCAAAATTTTATTTCAATAGAAAAGTTTGTCAACATTTTATTTCTATAGAAAATTTTGTAAAAATTTTATTTCTATAGAAAATTTTTTTAAAATTTTATTTCTATAGAAAATTTTGTCAACATTTCATTTTTATAGAAAATCTTGTCAACAATTTATTTCTATAGAAAATTTTGTAAAAATGTTATTTCTATAGCAAACTGTGTCAAAATCTTATAGAAAGTTTTGTCAAAATTTTATGTCTGTAGAAAATTTTATAAAATTTTATTTCTATAAAAATTTTGCACAATTTTATTTCTATAGAAAATTTTGCAAAATTGTATTTCTCTAGAACATTTTGTCAACATTTTATTTCTACATAAAATTTTGCCAAATTTTATTTCTATAGAAAATTTTGCAAAATTTTATTTCTATAGAAAATTTTGTCAAAATTTTATTTCTATAGAAAATTTTGCAAATTTTATTTCTATATAAAAATTTTGCAAAATTTTATTTCTCTAAAAAATGGTGACAACAATTTAATTCTATAGAAAATTTTGTTAAAATTTTATTGCTATAGAACATTTTGTCAAAATTTTATTTCTCTAGAAAATTTTGTCAAAATTTTATTTCTCTAGAAAATTTTGTCAAAATTTTATTTCTCTAGAAAATTTTGTCAAAATTATAAAATTTATAAAAATCTATAATAAATTTTTAAAAAATTTTATTTCTGTGGAAAATGGTGTCAACATTTTATTATATAGAAAATTTTGTCAAAATTTTATTTCTATAGAAAATTTTCTCAAAATTTTCTGACAAATTTTATTTCTATAGAAAATTTTTTAACATTTTATTTCTATAGAAAAATTTGTAAAATGTTATTTTTATAGCAAATTGTGCCAAAATCTTATTTCCATAGAAAATTTTGTCAAAATTTTATGTCTGTAGAAAATTTTGCAAAATTTTATTTCTATAAAAATTTTGCAAAATTTTATTTCTATAAAAATTTTGCACAATTTTATTTCTATAGAAAATTTTGCCAAATTTTATTTCTATAGAAAATTTTGCTAAATTTTATTTCTATAGAAAATTTTGTGAATATTTTATTTCTATAAAAATTTTTGTCAAAATTTTATTTCTATAGAAAATTTTGTTAAAATTTTTTTGCTATGGAAATTTCGGTCAAAATTTTATGTCTCTAGAAAATTTTGTCAAAATTTTATTTCTATAGAAAATTTTGTTAAAATTTTATTGCTATAGTAAATTTTGCCAAAATTTTATTTCTATAGAAAATTTTGCCAAAATTTTATTTCTATAAGAAATTCTTCTCAAAATTTGATTTCTACAGAAAATTTTGCAAATTTTATTTCTATGTAAAAATTTTGCAAAATTTTATTTCTCTGAAAAATGTTGACAACATTTTAATTCTATAGAAAATTTTGTTAAAATTTTATTGCTATAGAACAGTTTGTCAAAATTTTATTTCTCTGAAAATTTTGTCAAAATTTTATTTCTCTAGAAAATTTTGTCAAAATTGTATTTCTATAAAAAAATTTAAAAAAATTTTATATCTGTTGAAAATGTTGTCAAAATTTTATTTTATAGAAAATTTTGTCAAAATTTTATTTCTATAGAAAATTTTCTCAAAATTTTATTTCTATAGAAAATTTTCTCAAAATTTTATTTCTATAGAAAATTTTCTCAAAATTTTATTTCTATAGAAAATTTTCTCAAAATTTTATTTCTGTAGAAAATTTTGTCAAAATTTCATTTCTATAGAACATTTTGTCAACATTTTATTTCTATAGAAAATTTGGTAAAATGTTATTTTTATAGCAAATTGTGCCAAAATCTTATTTCTATAGAAAATTTTGTCAAAATTTTATGTCTGTAGAAAATTTTGCGAAATTTTATTTCTATAAAAATTTTGCACAATTTTATTTCTATAGAAAATTTTGCCAAATTTTATTTCTATAGAAAATTTTGCAAACTTTCATTTCTCTAGAATATTGTGTCAACATTTAATTTCTATAGAAAATTTGGTCAAAATTTTATTTCTATAAAAAATTTTATTTCTATAGAAAATTTTGTTAAAATTGTAGTGCTATAGAAAATTTTGTCAAAATTTTATTTCTATAAAAATTGTTTAAAAAAATTATTTCTATAGAAAATTTTGTCAAAATTTTATGTCTATAGAAAACTCAAAATTTTATTTCTGTGGAAAATGTTGTCAACATTTTATTTCTATAGAAAATTTTGTTAAAATTTTTTTTCTATAGAAAATTTTCTCAAAATTGTTATTCTATAAAATCATAATCGGCATTTTATTTCCATAGAAAATTTTACACAAATTTTATTTCCATAGATAATTTAGCATAATTATTTTTTTTTTTGCGTTAGATAATTTGCCAAATTTTCATTAATCACACCACGGTTCGATAGCCCGCTATAATGGATAGGTGTGTATGTATGAGAGTTTGTGCCACTGTCTGTGAAGGGATTAATTTGTTTGAATTTGTGTTTACCGATATTATCACTCAGACATAGTAGCCACCAGTGTAGACCATAGCACTGCCAATACTGTGTTGATGACATCTTTTTGAACCTTTTGCATATTTCATGAGGAAATTGTTATGCAAAATCATACACAAAACGACAATCAAGCATAGCCATCTCAGAGTTTGTATGACCATCATGGAGCTTAAATATCATAATCACTCTCACCATCACTAACACTGATGAGGAGACTCACCAAACCCGTAACCAGCTTTATAACTCTGCTACATCAATAGTCTCTCTTTTTGTTGTCAGTCTCTTCACCTCTTCACCCCATTTCGAATGTCCTATCGTAAATCAGCCAAAACAGTCTCAGTATTGTTACAAATTGCCCGTGTATTTTTGGTTAAGCTACAAGCAGACTACAAGGCTGATTATGATGTTAGCTTTTGGAGTTACTTCGCATTGTGAGTGGCTCGATTTGAAGTCAGAGATATGAACCGTTTTAATATCCAGATGTTTATGGACAAATTTTTCACACTCCATTAGATGATGTGAAGTTGAACGTAGAGCCCAAGACTTTGCCATTATTCGAAAGGATGAACACAATAATAATGATAATAAAAATCGTTATTATATGACTAAAGTTCGCATAGAATTTATTGAACAAAAATATATATTCAGCATACTGTTCATAGAGAAAAAAAATGCAATTTATTTGAAGGAAGCTATAGACAACCACAGTGACTGAGACATATATGTTTGTGAATTTTTTGTTTTATTATTTCATTTTTATAAAATTTTTAATTTTTTTAATTAACAATAATTAATTTAAAGGGAATATTTAAATGAAAATGAAATGAAAGGGATGTTATGATTTATCGATTTAATTTAATTTATTTAATGGGAAAACAAAAATTTTGTTTTTGTTTTAAATATAAATAAATAGTTAAAATCAAAAAAAAAAAAAAAAAAAAAACAATAATAAAATAAAATAAGATGTTATTTTTTATTTTTAAATGAAAAGTGTAAAAGAATAGAGTGCAATGAAAAAACAATGAAATGGAATGCCATGTAGAGCAATAAAATTATAGCAGATTTTTAATGGGGGAAAACTTATGTTTTTATTAAATATAAAAATTAAAAAAGTAAAATAAGATGTTTTTATTTATCTTTACTTGATAATACCAAAGAGTTTAACGACAATATGAATGACTCTATCTATCTATCGAGAGACTCTTGGACAGATACGCGTTATCAATTAAAATTTTCATAGGCAATATACAAATTAAGGAAGTTTATTATAGTTTGTTTTAACAAAATTTAGAATATGCAAACTTTTTACTAGATAATAATTGCTAACACTGATTTCTCTATAACGGCCAGTAGAAAATTTTTAAAATTCACTATACATTCAAAACTTCTCTTCTAGAGATGGACTTAATGTTCATTTCACAAGAAATTCCCAGCAAAAAAATTTGGA
The DNA here is from genome assembly GCF_050003625.1 of Haematobia irritans. Lineage (NCBI taxonomy): Eukaryota > Metazoa > Arthropoda > Insecta > Diptera > Muscidae > Haematobia > Haematobia irritans. The sequence continues at coordinate 219,716,493 of NC_134397.1, read as the reverse complement.
AGTTCTTCCAAAGGCACAACTTTAAAAGCACTTCCAGAAGATGTACTCCCAATGATGTTCTTTATTTTAACTACAAAGGAAGTTCTTTTCATTCAATGTTTTATAACAAGCTTTTTCATATTTTTAATGGGTAATTTTAACTTTTTTTGTTTCAAATTGTTTAAAAACAGTTTAAGAATTCATAAAATGATAAAAATCATTTAAATGTTGTCGACAAAAATGCTAAATCCAATCTGAAAAAATTGTGAATTTTTGAAAATATTTGAGTTCAAACGTTTCCGACAAGCTTTAGAATCCATTAAAAATTATAAAAAATTTATAAAAATTATTTATTTGACAAAATATCACCGAATTTTTTAATTTACATCCAAAACATTGAATTCGGATCACACCTAAAGAAGTGATGCAAATTCAGTGCAACGGCTATTGAAATGGAGGACTTCCGTCCTATGACAAGCCCACGTTAAATTCATCGCTTCTGCGTCAATTTTGCACCACTTCCGGATCCAAAAAGAACATTTTCATTACTTTTTTGGCGACACTTTTTTTGCTGGGTTCTTTTGAGATGTTATAAAAATCCTTTGTTTTATGCAGTTTACAAAGTAAATTTAAAATTTCTGGATTGTTTTTTTTTTTGTTTAATTATCTATCCAAACAATAAAAATCAAATTTCGACAAAATAATTTATGAAAATAAAAAATATCGATAAAATTTTCTATGTAAAAACAAAAATTAAAAATTTCGACAAAATTTTCTATAAAAATAAAATTTTGGACAGAAATGTCTATTTAAACAAAATTTCGACAAAATTTTCTATGAAACTAAAATTTTGACAAAATTTTTTACGAAAATAAAATTTCGACAAAATTTTCTACAGAAGTAAAATTTTGACATAATTTTGTATGAAAATAAAATTTTAACAAAATCTATCGAAACAAAATTTTGACAAAATTTTCTATATAAACCAAAAATTTCGACAAAATTTTCTATGAAATAAAATTTCGACAAAATTATTTACGAAAATAAAATTTCGACAATATTTTTCACCAAAATAAAATTTTGACAACATTTTCTTCAAAAATAAAATTTTGACATAATTTTGTATGAAAATAAAATTTTGACAAAACTTTCTATGAAAATAAAATTTCGACAAAGTTTACTATTTTTCACGGTGGGTTGGTCTATAAAACCGTCTATAAAAAATAAAATTTCGACAATATTTTTCATCAAAATAAAATTTCGACAAAATTTTCTATGAAAATAAAATTTTGACAAAACTTTGTAGCAAAATAAAATTTTGCCAAAATTTACAATGAAAATAAAATTTCGACAAAATTGTCTATGAAAATAAAATTTTGACAAAGTTTTCTATTTTTCTCGGTGGGTTGGTCTATAAAACCAAACTATAAAAATATATGGACAACATTTTCTACACACAGAAAACAAATTTGTTGGGACAACCAATTCTTTTGCCAACCGAATTATTTGGTTGCATCTACTATCATAATAAAACCGACATAATTGGTTGTGATAACCAATTGGCAATTATATTGGTAATCACAACCAATAGAATTTCATTCGCTAGTTGGCGTAACTACCTGATAATTTAACGGAACAACCAATATTTTGCTATCGGTACCATTTGTGAAATAAGAATAACGAGCAAATTTCAGTTTAGTTTATTTTTATTTGAATAAAGATATACGTGTAACCATTGGAAATATTAAATATACGACAAATTAATAGTACATGGTAATATACCACAGAAAGGCAGCCACTCAGGAATGTCAATGCCATGGACGTGCAAAGCTGCAAAAAATAACAAATAATTATTGCAAATATTCACTTTATTTTTAGTTGTACCTATCTCAAAAGTTGCGTTCACGCAGCATACCATGTCAGGTTTTCATCATATTTGAGTAGATATCTCTTGATATATAGCATCTATATAAAATTGGAGAAAAATTAAAAAACTTTCGTGAGAAGTAAAAATGTAATTTCATATTTATACTTACTTGTCTCTTGAGAATGCAACTGCAGAATTAGAAACAAGCTTATAATTCACATCGCACATCATCACTTGAGTTAAATTAAACATTGGCTTAAATAAACTTTATTCTATAAAAATTCTCAATAACGAAACAAAAAAAACTTATTTGTTGTCTAAATATTAGTAGTCCATAGCAACCATTTCACTTTATAACTATCAAATCGGTAAGCCCAACCAATTATTTGCTAGACTGACTTTCAATCAGGTTTGGTGATAGATTGGAAAAATAAATCAGTTACCACAACAGGGAGGAATAAATAGAAATGGTTGCTTACTTCAATTTATAAATAACGACCAATATTTGATCGTGTGTACCAACTTTTGGTCACACTGCTATTTTATTGGTTATATAAAGCATCAAATAATAGAAATGACTAACAATTATTCCACACAATTAAAAATTGTGGGTCTCCACTATCAAATTGTTGTCGTACTAGAATTCCAACCAATCATTTCTATAGGTGTATGGAAACAAAAATGTCTATTTAAACAAAATCTATCGAAATAACATTTTGACAAAATAAATATAAAATTTTAACAAAATCTATCGAAATAACATTTTGACAAAATTTTCTATGAAAATAAAATTTTAACAAAATCTATCGAAATAAAATTTTGACAAAATTTTCTATATAAAAAAAAAAATCGTTATTGTTGTTTTTGATCTCAGCTTATAGCCTGGCTTTATCGATTGAACAACAATAACGATTGAAGCCAACAATAACAAACAAAACGAAAAAAAAATTTCGACAAACTTTTCTATGAACTAAAATTTCTACAAAATTATTTACGAAAATAAAATTTCGACAATATTTTTCACCAAAATAAAATTTCCACAAAATTTTCTAACCAAATAAAATTTTGACAAAATTTTCTATGAAAATAAAATTTTGACAAAATTTTCTAAGAAAATAAAATTTCGACAGAATTTTTTACCAAAATAAAATTTTGACAAAATTTTCAATGAAAATAAAATGTTAAAAAAAAAACCGTACAGATCCATTTTTCCGAGTACGTGGAATTTGCAATAAAATATTTACTAGTATTGTGCCTTTACATAGAGATACAAGTCGAAAAAGTTCAGCAAAATTTTGCTTTATATATAAAGCACATTACAAATTTTATATAGAAATAAAATTTTGACAAAATTTTCTATGGAAATGGGGAGCCACCGTCGTGCATACACAAGGTCGTGGGTTCGATTCCTGCTTCAACCGAACACCAAAAATTTTTCAGCGGTGGATTATCCCACCTCAGTAATGCTGGTGAATTTTCTGAGTGTTTCAAAGCTTTTCTAAGTGGTTTCACTGCTATGTGGAACGCCGTTCGGACTCGGCTATAAAAAGGAGGTCCCTTGTCATTGAGCTTAATATGGAATCGGGCAGCACTCAGTGATAAGAGAGAAGTTCACCAATGTGGTATCACAATGGACTGAATAGTCTAAGTGAGCCTGATAAATACATATGGCTGCCACGTAACCTAACCTATGGAAATTCGAAAAATATTGTATGAAAACAAAATTTCGAAAAAATTTTGTATAAAAATAAAATTTCAATAAGAATATTCTAATATATAAAAAAAAATTTCGAAAAAATAACTTCGAGAAACCTTTCTATATAAATAAAATTTTAAGGAAATTTCTATCAACAAATTTTTGAGAAAAAGATTTGAACAATGTCTTGCCAGACGAGAAATATGAGATAAAATATTTGCTAGTATTATTGAAAATTCCTGTACAAGATAAAGAAGTAAAATGTTAAGATGATTTTTTTTTTTAATTTTCCGTTTTATTTTTTTTTTTAACAAAATTCGAAATACTGAAATACTATTACATCAGTAGAACTAATGCGTAAGCAATGCAGCGGACTCTGGAAAAAGACGACTTCCGTCCTGTAACAACCCAGCAAAAAAATTTGGAAGTTCTTCTCAAGGCACAACTTTAAAAGATCTTCCAAAAATGTCCTCCCAAAGATGTTCTTTAGTTTAACTACACACAAAAATTCTTTTTTTTCTGATTCAATCACCAAATTAATTGATCCAATTAATTTTTTAATTGAAATGTCTTCAATCACAAAAATGATAGTATCAATCACAGTTTTAATTGGGCATAGAAAAAATTCGTGATTAAAAAATTAATTGATTTTTTCAGCAAATTTCAATTAATTTTTTAATTGATCCAATTAAAAATTTAATTGATGTTGATTGCAAAACTCAATTAATTTATTAATTAAAAAAGGTAACTATTTTTAATTACTTTCTGAATTGGCTTAGAGTTTTTATTTGGATTAACAAATGATTGTTTGAAATACATTTTTAGTTAAAAATTAAAAAAAAAATTGCGCTTTTTTTAACTGAATTAGTCTTCCGAATTTGATTAAAAAGTTAATTGTATCAAGTAATTTTTTAATTAAAACTTTTAAAATTTTCAATCATTAACTTAATTAACTTAATGTTTCTATCATGATTAAAAAGTTAATTGTATCAATTAATTTATTAATTGAAAAAATTTTCAACTTCAATTAAATTTTTAATTGGAAATATTTTGGTATTTTTTTCTGTGTACACAGGAAGTTAATTTGTGTCAATTTTTTATAACTTGTGTTTTTCATATTTTTAATGGGAAATTAATTTTTTTTAATAAAATGGTACTAAATAATCTGTACCATTTTATTAAAAAAAAGATTTCCCATTGAAAATATGAAAAACACGAGTTATAAAAAATCGACACAAATTAACCTCCTGTGCAGTTAAAATAAAGAACATCTTTGGGAGGACATTTTTGGAATTTAGCCGAAAAAATGTTAAGTCATTTCCAGAAAAATTGCGAACTTTTGAAAATATTTGATGACAAACGTTCCAGACAAGCGTTATAATGCATTAAAAATCATAAAAATTTTTAAAAATTATTTATATGTCAAAATATCACAAAATTTCTTAATTCACATCCAAAACACTGAATTCACCCCACACCTTAAGAAGTGATGCAAATTCAGAGCACATGACTAGCCCATATTAAATTAATCGCTTCTGTGTCAATTTGGCACCACTTCCGAAAAAAAAACATTTTCACTACTATTTCTGTGACTCTTTTTTTGCTGGGAACCCCATTAATAGCTTCTAAGCTAATTTGGCACCACTTTCGGATACATAAAGGTAATTTTCGTAGTTTTTTTACTGTTCTTTTTTCAATTTTTTTTTTTTTAAATTTCTCAGAAAAGAATTCCTTCTTGAAATCCAATGTGTCCAATGTGCCATCATCAAGAAACCACACATTTTTTATTTTTATTTTTCCATCTAAAAATATAGATGTTAAATTTGGTGTATTTTATAAAATCAATTTTCAATTCGATCTGTTTTTAGCGTCTCAAATTTTTTTTTTTTTTGAGTTTTTTTCTTTGTCATTCTTATCGCTATTTTTAGTGCAATTGCTTGGAAATGATTTTAACGTTTATTGGATATTGGCAAACATCGCCAACAATGGCAAAGAAAAGGTTAAAAAAATTACAAAGGAAAGAAGTCCAAAGTCTCATAGACTTACACAGATGAACCACTACAACAATCTTTAGCAAAAGAAAATCGTAAGATATGCATACATAAAAAAGGAGTGCTTGAAAAGGATGATGTGACAAAATTTTATTCTCAAGTGGTATTACATAGAAGCATAGTTTTATTATCCCCCCCCCCCCCCCCCCCCATTCAAGTGATTTTGTAAGTTTACATTTTGTGAAATATGCATAAAACGAGAACAGAAAAAGAGATGAAAAACAAATCTTTTGTGGAAAATATCTTAATTTCCCGTTAAACTTTTAATGGATTTCTCTGTCACATGGAGATTTTCTTTGATGCAACGGAATTAAGATTTTAGAGAGGAAAAAAAGAAAACTAGGTTATTTGAATTGAACCGCATAAATTGATAGGTATGACAATAGCGAATATGGAGTCTTTGTCGTCTTCAAGAAGATTTCCTTCAATTTTTTTTTTCGAAAAATAAATTTAAACATTTCTTTTAAATATTCACTCAGAAAAGAAACATGGATTTGACTATCATATTCGATGAGCAGAATAATGTGATTGGGGCTTTTTGGTGGCGACCTTGCAACATTTTTACCGTAACCAAACTCGTCCGACAATTTTATGTAAAATTCAATGTTTATAGGATTTTAAATTCTTATTTAAAATTAAATAATTATAATGGAATCTCATCAATATGGACAAAATGTCGTCGGTATATATTAAACGTCTCACGAAAATTGTCCGGTTTTCAGAGTATCGATGTTTGAGAAGTTTCGATATAAAAAAATCTGGTTAAATTATTACTGCATTAAAATATATTTTTGATTTAAATATCGTAAACATTTTTATGTACAAATATTAATACATTTCCTATAAAATAAATTAAAAAAATTGAAATAATTTATAGGAAATAATTTAAAAACAAATTGAAATAAATGTTCCTTTCATTTACTATGAAAATATTTTATCTTTTTAAAATTTGATATTTATTAAGAGGATTTTTGGTAAATTCATGTAAAATTCTTAACTATTTGATGATTTTTCCATTACAATATTGAAATTTTATATTCATGCCAATTTTGTCATATTCCCAATGGAATCCCTGCATTCTATTAACTTTCTTTATTTAAGTATGCAGATCAAATAATCACATCTTGAAGCATGTTTTCTCCTTTTTTCGGTTCTATTTGATTTGACTGAAGCTGAAAATATATTTATCTTGAAATGTTTAAGTGTGTCACATCGACTGAATAGAAGACATAGAAGAAAAAAAAAAAAATAAAAATTACAGTATGGTGAAACCGTTAAATTTTTCGAGTCAATATAGCACAAAATTTCATTTGATCAGTCATTTTCTAAAAGAAATGAAACCTTTTTCAAAGCAAATGATTTTTTTTTTAAATCAAATGAATTTTTTCTCAATTTAAATGAAACTTTTTTTTTCAAATAATATGAGACTGTGTACACGAAAAAAACAAAAGTTTACTACTTAGCTCCAAAAATGTTGATATTCCCTCAAGGCTTTTGGTATTGATTTTGAACCAAAGATGCGACTTTCTTAATTCCAAAAAAAAAAAAAAAAAATAAATAAATAAATAAATAACTTTAACCCAAAGATGCTAAGTCTTCAAAATAAGCCTGAACCTACAATTGTAGCGTTTTTATCCTAAATTTAAAGATTCAATATTTCAATTAATCTAACCACGATTTCTTTAAAACGAAAATGTGTTTATTTACTTTAAGGAAAATTTTCCTTATTTCAAAGATATACGACTTAAACAGAGGGACGCAAATTACCAAAAATGTTTGTCCTAGATATAATAAAAAAAAATTAGAGTTTTTATAAACTTTCTTTTAATTAAAATTTTATAATTAAAAAAAAAAATTTTTTTCTTAATATTGTGTACATTGGGTATCCTACAATTAAGGTTACGTTATTTTTGATATCACGTAAATATAATTTCCACTGTAGAATATATTCACCTTTGCCTACAAATTTTTGTTTCTATATGAAATGTTGACCAAATTTCATATTGAAATGAAATGTTGACCAAATTTGATATAGAATTGAAATTTTGACCAAATTCCTAATCGAAATGAAATTTTGACAAAATTTCCTATACAAATAAAATTTTAACAAAATTTCCTATATTAATAAATTTTTAACAAAATTTCCTATAGAAATGAATTTTTGACCACATTTCCTATAGAAATAAAATTTTAACAAAATTTCCTATAGAAATTAAATTTTGACAAAATTTTCTATAGAATTGAAATTTTGACAAAATTTTCTATAAAAATGAAATTTTGACAAAATTTCCTATATAAATAAAATTTCAACAAAATTTCCTATAGAAATGAATTTTTGACAAACTTCCCTACAGAAATGAAATTTTGACAAAATTTCCTATAGAAATGAAATTTTGACAAAATTTCCTGTAGAAATGTAATTTTGACCAAATTTCCTATAAAAAAAATGAAATTTTGACAAAATTTCCTATAGAAATGAAATTTTGACAAAATTTCCAATAGAAATGAAATGTTGACAAAATTTCCTATAGAATTGAAATTTTGTCAAAATTTCCAATAGAAATTAAATTTTGACAAAATTTCCTATAGAAATGAATTTTTGACAAAATTTCCTATATAAATAAAATTTCAAAAAAATTTCCAATAGAAATTAAATTTTTACAAAATTTCCTATAAAAATGAAATTTTGACAAAATTTCCTATAAAAATGAAATTTTGACAAAATTTCCTATAAAAAAAATTTACAAAATTTCCTACAGAAATGAAATTTTGACAAAATTTCCTATAGAACTGAAATTTTGACAAAAATTTCAATAGAAATGCAATTTTGAAAAAATTTCCTATAGAAATGAAATTTTGAAAAAATTTCCTATAGAAATGAAATTTTGACAAAATTTCCCATAGAAATGAAATTTTAAAATAATTTCCCATTGAAATGAAATTTTGACAAAATTTCCATTAGAAACGAAATTTTGACAAAATTTCCTATAGAAATGAAATTTTGACTAAAATTCCTATAGAAATTAAATTTTGACAAAATTTCCTATAGAAATGAATTTTAGACAAAATTTCCTATATAAATAAAATTTCAACAAAATTTCCTATAGAACTGAAATTTTGACAAAATTTCCTATAGAAATGAAATTTTGGCGAAATTTCCTATAGAAATGAAATTTTGACAAAATTTTCTATAGAATTGAAATTTTGATAAAATTTTCTATAAAAATGAAATTTTGACAAAATTTCCTTTATAAATAAAATTTCAACAAAATTTCCTATAGAAATGAATTTTTGACAAAATTTCCTATAGAAATGAAATTTTGACCAAATTTCCTATAAAAATGAAATGTTGACAAAAATTTCCTATAGAAATAAAATTTTAATTAAATTTCCTATAGAAATAAAATTTTGACAAAATTTTCTATAGAATTGAAATTTTGACCAAATTTCCCATAGAAATGAAATTTTGACCAAATTTGACAAAAATTTCAATAGAAATGCAATTTTGAAAAAATTTCCTATAGAAATGAAATTTTGAAAAAATTTCCTATAGAAATGAAATTTTGACAAAATTTCCAATAGAAACGAAATTTTGACAAAATTTCCAATATAAATAAAATTTCAACAAAATTTCCTATAGAAATGATTTTTTGATAAAATTTCCTATAGAACTGAAATTTTGACAAAATTTCCTATAGATCTGAAATTTTGACAAAATTTCCTATAGAACTGAAATTTTGACAAAATTTCCTATAGAAATGAAATTTTGACAAAATTTCCTATAGAAATGAAATTTTCAAAAATTTTCCAATAGAAATAAAATTTTGGCCAAATTTTCTATAGAAATGAAATTTTTAAAAATTTTCCTATAGAAATGAAATTTTGACCAAATTTCCTATAAAAATGAAATGTTGACAAAAATTTCCTATAGAAATAAAATTTTAACTAAATTTCCTATAGAAATAAAATTTTGACAAAATTTTCTATAGAATTGAAATTTTGACCAAATTTCCCATAGAAATGAAATTTTGACCAAATTTCCGATAGAAATGAAATTTTGACAAATTTTCCTATAGAAATTAAATTTTGACAAAATTTCCTATAGAAATGAAATTTTAACTAAATTTCCTATAGAAATGAAATTTTAACTAAATTTCCTATATAAATGAAATTTTAACAAAATTTCTTATAAAAATTTAATGTTGGCAAAATTTCCCATAGAAATGAAATTTTAAAATAATTTCCCATACAAATGATATTTTGACAAAATTTCCTATAGAAATGAAATTGTAACAAAATGTCCTATAGAAATGAAATTTTAACAAAATTTCCCATAGAAATGAAATTTTGACAACATTTGCTATAGAAGTGAAATTTTGAGAAAAATTTCCTATAGAAATAAAATTTTAACTAAATTCCCTATAGAACTAAAATTTTAACAAAATTTCTTATATATAGGAAATTTTGACCAAATTTCCTATAGAAATGAAATTTTGACAAATTTTCCTATAGAAATTAAATTTTGACAAAATTTCCATTAGAAATGAAATTTTGACAAAATTTCCTATAAAAATTAAATTTTAACTAAATTTCCTATATAAATGAAATTTTAACAAAATTTCTTATAAAAATTTAATGTTGGCAAAATTTCCCATAGAAATGAAATTTTAAAATAATTTCCCATAGAAATGATATTTTGACAAAATTTCCTATAGAAATGAAATTGTAGCAAAATGTCCTATAGAAAGGAAAATTTTAACAAAATTTCCAATAGAAATGAAATTTTGACAACATTTTCTATAGAAGTGAAATTTTGAGAAAAATTTCCTATAGAAATAAAATTTTAACTAAATTTCCTATAGAAATAAAATTTTAACAAAATTTCTTATATATAGGAAATTTTGACCAAATTTCCTATAGAAATAAAATTTTTACAAAATTTCCTATGGAAATTAAATTTTTACTAAATTTCCTATGGAAATGAAATTTTGACAAAATTTCCTATGGAAATGAAATTTTTACAAAATTTCCTATAGAAATGAAATTTTGACAAAATTTTTTTATAGAAATTAAATTTTAACAAAATTTCCTATAGAAATTAAATTTTGACAAAATTTCCTAGAGAAATGAAATTTTGACAAAATTTCCGATAGAAGTGAAATTTGGCAAAAATTTCCTATAGAAATGAAATGTTGACCAAATTCCCTATAGAATTGAAATTTTGACAAAATTTCCTATACAATGTAAATTTGGACAAAATTTCCTATAGAAATGAAATCTTGACAAAATTTCCTATAGTTCATTTCTATGTTGACGAAATTTCCTATAGAAATAAAATTTTGACCAAATTACCAAATATAAATAAAATAAAATTTCCTAGAGAAATAACATTTTCCAAAGTTTTCCGTCTGGTAGTTCTTTGGTAAAACTTTCTCCAAAATTAGATAGATATGGCCCGTTTTAGGGCCATATTTCATGCCATAGGTAGTCAATTGGCATAAATTTAAACTGATTGTACAATTTGATATTATTTCCGACATATTTTGTTTTTGCAAAAATAGTAAAAAGACATGTAGCACCTTACTTTGCTGCATTATATATCAGTCACCCTGTATATTATATTATTTTGCTAAAAGACGTATATAACAAAATTGATTCTGTATATTTAATTTCACCGAAATATGTATAGGAAAAGCAATTTTCTGTCCGTCTTTCCACCACGTCTTTCATCAAATTATCCAATAGACAAGACCATCTTCATTCACATTATTGTTCACATGCTGGTTTATTCAAATGCCATTTAATCCTCACTTTGTACTCTAGCCAAAGCCTCTTTGCACTCGTAACACTATGCCATTCCACATACCTCTTGACACATTTGCATTTGAAAATCATTTCCATTCAATATTCTCTAGGTACGGCGAGAAAACTGCATGAGAACGGATTAGAGATGGTAATGTGAACGAATACAGAGGCTGCTAAAACTTTGGCTCCACATTGAAAACTAAATTCAATTTCAATCAATAGAGGAAATCTATTTATACGTAGCCATTGTAGTGTTCCAGTAGTCGTTAGAAATAGCCAAAAATCAGGTTAAGAGAGGTAAAGACCTTATTGTCATTTCCCGTTTGAAATTCGATATTGAGGGAATTGGTCCCGCATTGATTAGCAGTAGTTTTCTAAATGAAATTCAGTTTCGTTTTTTGTTCATACATTGAATCTTCGATTTATTTTGTTGGGATGTCCATTTTCAGTGGGACAAAGTATTGGTTCATTTAAAGATTTGTTTTCCAATTTCTTTTTGTGTTGGTATATTAATTTGAACCGTTGTTTTTCTGAAGAAGCTTCAGCATCTGTTATTGTTTACTATTGATGTTTACCTTTGTCTTTTGTTATTACAATGTCATTATTATTACTGTATAATATATTGTAACATTTACTTTTCATTAACCTCTCAAATCCTTTCTACAATGAAGATTAATTCTTCTTAAAAAAAAAAGTATACGCGATTAAAATCGAATTTCGTATAAATTACAAAGAAGCCATAATGAAAAGAATCAATTTATTCACTTCATCAATAGAAACATCTGCTGTTTATTTTCATTGTTTCCCCCCCACTGCAATTCGGGTAGATTTTTCTCTGAATTCTTTGCTGGAGTGATTGGCATTGAAGAGGGATCACATAAATAATTGGTATAATATGACAGATTAACGAACAGAAATATAAAAATACCGAAAAATTATATTGGATAATTTTGAATGATTTTTCCATGACATTTATTGTAATACTTTTCAATATGAAAGTAACATTGTTGATCACCAACAAGACAATAAGAACTGACTCAGGTCGTCAAGACCGTAGTTGACACAGTACATCAGCTTAAGTAAACAATTTGTCTAGTAGAAAATATACCCAGGACTGTAACCTCAACAGATGAGGTAATTGTTTGTTGTTATAGACCACCCACGTTTTGATTGCTCAATCCACCGAGAAATTTAGTGAAGAATTCTCCTGAAAAATTGCCTTGCATAATTTCCAAAAACAAAAACGACCATGTCAATATGCAACATAGTTCCATATATGTAACACCAAGCTCATCATCATCCTAATGTTGATGTGTGATTGTGTATGCAAATGGTATAAGCTCCCACTGCTCCCACTTATATGTTATGTGGGTGGGTGGTGAACATTTCAAGAGAATCCGGTTGACATAGAATGCATTTTAACATGAGTGTATTTGTGAGTAATTCCACAGAATTGTATCCCTGACAAGCATGATGTTCTCCTTGAGTGTGTGGAAGCAAAGAAGTTTATAAGGGAGCAGATGGGGAGTATAGAGATATGTAGTAAGTGAGTATATGAGATCATATACAAATGGCTCTTGTTACTTTCAACGACAATGTAATAATGTCATGTAATTCTCTTCTCCTACCTATGATGGTTCTCATTGCCACAAGGCTTGTGTCTTAGAGAAAGGTTTCCCAAAAAATTGTCATGGGCTATAAGTATGTTAGTCTATGTATGTATGTTATTCATGTAAGTGTGTCTTACACTAATAGCAATGATAATGTTGTTGTTGTTGTTGTTGTAGTAAGTTAATGATTGTTATACATCCATTACACATACGCTCATAGACAGATACATATCAGACTTCCTTCCTAACTCACAGTTTAATATCGAAGACAGCAGCTACTGTTTCCTTCTGTTTTCTATTCTCATAATTGAAGATTTCCGTATCGTTTTACCTCCTGCTGGTGAACTTGAAGTGAAAGTGAAAGACACACAAATGTATGGTATTTGGTGTGTGTGTGTGTGTTTTTTTTTTGTGTAAAAATTAGCAAATAAAAGTTTTTAACTTCTCATAATGATATAATGAAGTTTTGATGTCATACTTCAAGTGGATAATTTCCATTGAATATTTTAACGAATTAAGTATATATAGCGAAATTTTTATGCACATATTTTTTTGTTATTAAAGGTTTTAAACATGTACATTCTTACAAACTAATAGGTACTTTATTACTTTTATACACTAATAGAAAAAATTGCGTTCCACAATCATGAACGGACGGTGACCAAATGAAACGGACACGTTCACAAAAAATCAAAACGGAATGTTCACGATTTCGTCCACGGCGTTCACGTTCATGAATGAACGGCATTCGTTTTTCTTTGGCCATGAAAAGTCTTAAAATAATCGTTAGACGATGTTATGGGAACTCCGCCGGTGGTGCAATGTTCGAGTCACGGTAGAGGAAATCTTTTTTTTATTTTAATTTTGTTTATAAATTCATAACCATTAGGTTACAATGGTTAGTATGCCCGCCTTGCATACACAAGGTCGTGGGGTCGATTTCTGCTTCGACCGAACACCAAAAAGTTTCTCGGCTGTGGATTATCCCACCTGAGTAATGTTGGTGGCATTTCTGAGGGTTTCAAAACTTCTCTAAATGGTTTCACTGCAATGTGGAACGCCGTGCGGACTCGGCTATAAAAAGGAGGTCCCTTGTCATTGAGCTTAACATGGAATCGGGCAGCACTCAGTGATAAGAGAGAAGTTCACCACTGTGATATCACAATGGACTGAATAGTCTAGGAGAGCCTGAAATATTGGGCTGCCACCTAACCTAACCTAACGTTTAGGTTAGGTACGTTTTCAGATCATGAACGTGGGTTGTTGTTTTGACAACACATGATGTCATTTTTACGTTGTCAGATTGACCCCGTCTGTTCTCAATTTGACAACACATGTCGGTTGATTCACTTTCATAAACGGAACGTTTTGAAATGACCACGCCGTTCATGGTTTTTTTCTTTGGGTGTATTTAGATGTAAAATAATATTTCTTTTTAACGATACTCGACTCTCATACAAGTTTTTGATGTCATAAAGTTGATTAAATTGTAGGCATAACTGACGAAAGGGATAATTATAAGCATAGTTGACTCCTTAGTAAGAAATGCGTAATAATTCAAGAAGAATATCATTACAAATGGTATAATACGGCTACCAAACACCATTAATAAAATCCAAGTTGGATTTTATTAATGGTGTAGAAAGTTATCGTGACCACGGGATCCTTGAATTCTTTGCTCCACCGTTTCATTTAACTAAGGACAATGTAAGCTTTACTAACTACCATTAGAATATTCCTAGGTGAGTTTAGACGTTGATCTATAAGTAAACCTAGATCGTAATAGGAATCTACAGCTCTAGTTCGTTAGATCCAAAAAAAAATAATTAGTGTTGAGAGGAGTTCCTCTTGAAAGTCGCATTAGTTTACACTTAGATATGTTTAATCCCATCAAATTAACATCACACGATTTATAAAAGTCGTCGAGATCACCTTTAATATAGCATTGTTCGTCTAATAAAAAGAAGTCATTCAGTGCCAAGACAGGACTATCAGGCGGATGACCCATCAAATCGATGTTTAGAGTGCTCAAAAATGGAGTTGTTTGAGCAGATGTGTGAGAGTCTTGGTGATGAGTGACCCGTCTTCAGCGGTTGATTTTTCTAATTATTTTGGAAGACAAGGGGCAAACAATTGTTTGTGTACAACCCAGAATTGACTGTTCTGCCTTGGTCTAGTGACATGTCCGGTTTTGCTCAGAAAGCAGGCAATCATTTGCTTGGAAGTGCTTTATGCGCGAGAAACCTTTGTAGGATTTGGCTCGCATTGAAACACCGATATAATCGACTGCTTTTTGCTGTCGAGCTCATACGCGTAAATCAACGATTCATCACCTGTCACGATGTCATGGAACATTTCATTTTACCAATCGACATGAGCCTTTTTGTAGAATCGAGATGAATCTTTTAAGTTTCTGTAAAAAAAAAAACACAAATAGCGCACGTATGTCAAAACGTTCTGAGTACGAATAACCTCAAAAATTTTACTATTTATGATCAAGTTGGCAGATTGCAACACTAAGATCACCCAATCCCGAAATATATTCACGTGGTCACGAAGGAATAAAAATGAAGGCCTTATTTCATAAAATCTTGGTGACCATTGTCTAGAAAGAACATGGTCCGGAAGCTTTTCGCGTTAAAAGGCAATGGTTTCGATGAATATGTGGCTCGTTACATCGTCTTGTTGAATTTAATAGGTATAATGACAGCGCCATATATTTTACGCCCACTTTGAATATTCAGTCCATTGTTATATCACTGGTGGTGAAATTCGGTCTTATCAATGAATGCAGGCCGATTCTATATTTAGCTCGATGACAAAGGACCTGAGAGGGAATAAACCACCGATGAAAACTTTTTTGGTGTTCTCTCGAAACACCAAGGTCTTGAACCAAAGATCCTTTGTATGCAAAACGGGCATGCTAACCATTGTACCACTGTGACTCCCAATATCATCTAACTACAACCATAAATGAATCAGTAATCACATCTCGATAATGCAATCCATTCCTGATGGTCCCAGAAACTACACCAAGCAATCCCATATAGAGGGTTGAGAAGCTTGTCAACAATAATTCTTGAATTTTCGGAGGCCAATATGCCATAATTTTTCTTGTTACGAGCTGACTTGAGACAACGTGCTTTACGCCCACCCAAAAATGCTTTAGGTTCCGAATTGTAAGATGTCGAAGGTGACAACTACCAAAATACCGCGAGATTCAGAATAACACCTTTGGTTCGAAAACCAAGGTTCGACTACGAGCGATACAGTCCCATAAAAATGTATACGAGATGGAAGTTTAGTTTGTTTCTTCTAAAAATTCAGTATATTTGATATACTATATTGTAAGAAGAGTTCTCCTTTGAAGGCAAATAGAAAAGACTACAGACAATCGTTGCAATGGATGTTTTAAATTGAGGTTTATTTTCTCTTACAGAAAAGGGGATTTTTTTGTCTAACCCTCATTTTCATGAAGCTCCGTTAGTGCTACGTTATCTAACGAATTTTTAAACCGTACTATAGACATATTAGTCATTCCGCCTATATATTCTATATGTCAGTTAGACACCTAACTGCTAAAAATGTTTTAGTTAAAGTTAACCGGAGAGAAGATATTTCCATTTTACTTTCTGTTAACTGGGAATTATAGTCTAACGGAGCTACATGAAAATGGCCGTAAATGTTTACCCTGGATGAAAGCATATGTTATATAGTTTCTGAAAAAAAGCCACTTATATGTAAATATCATAACACTTTTCCAATGTCCAAATAGTAACTTCAAGTAACCCGAACACTTTTTGAGAGTATTTTCAAAAATTCCCAAATAGTTCTTTCTACAACAATTTATTCCACTTTCATACCTTCATTGAAACTTTCTCTTTGAAAAGTTTCAAAGGCAAATGAACGTCCTTGTTACGAAATATCCTTAATTTATTTACATAACCCAAAAGCATATTCGTACATCTCCACGCTCCACACTTAAGATGTCCAATATGCATAATTCTTGTAGAACTATAGAAACGTCATCCGTCATCAGCATAGTCTTGAAAAGTACAATGATTCTCATCATCATCATCAAATGCCAGAGGCGTAACAATCAAAAGAGAAAACTTGCTGTTTTGCTGTCGCTTGCAAAAACCCACAACATAGAAAGTCAGACGCGAATTGATAGGAAGTGAAAGAGTGAGTGATGTTCATAAAGTTTTTTTTTGCCTTAAATAAAACTTACTGCCAACCTGAACATCTGAGGCAATATTTGACTTCACAAGCCCATGCTCTTCATTCTTCTTAAATATTGGCTGGTTTCAAGTTTTTGGTGATGGATCTACAACTTCTACTGCAATGGATGCTAAAGCATCAGCATAGTTCCCTTCTTTGCATTCTGTCCCTAATGTCACATATTGCACATATTCCAGCAATGTGGATGGGAAACAGTGTTTTAAGTTTCCAAAATTACGGAATAGTGCATCAGTATCGCAGCTTCGCTCCATAGTGAATTTATGTGCAGTAAAATTTTTAAACTAATACCGTCATTGAAGTGAGTAGTAGTCACCTCTGCCTTTTGCTGTTAGAGGTTCAACAGTCGAAGGCTATTTGTCAGTTGAATAATACAAAGTCCTTGGACCTAAATGAATCTTTAACAACTTCCCAGAAAAACCTGGGTAACTGCTTACCAAGAGCATTTGTGACATACCCTCAACAATATAGCATGTCTTAGAATAATGACTTACCATCTGGAGCCACCGTGGTGCAATGGTTATCATGCCCGCTTTGCACACACAAGGTCGTGGGTTCGATTCCTGCTTCGACCGAAAACCAAAAAGTGGATTATCCCTCCTCAGTAATGCTGGTAACATTTCTGAGTGTTTTAAAGGAACGCCGTTCGGACTCGGCTATAAAAAGGAGGTCCTTGTCATTGAGCTAAACATGGAATCGGGCAGCACCCAGTGGTAAGAGAGAAGTTCACCACTGCGGTACTACAATGGACTGTATAGTCTAAGTGAGACTGATAGACCGGGCTGCCATCTAACCTAACCTACCATTACCGGATAGTTTCCGTTACCACAAATCAAATTTTCATGAATACTACCACATTATTTGTTACCGGATAGTTTCCGTTACCACAAATCAAATTTTCATGAATACTACCACATTATTTGTTATTTATTTCTTACACACTATATTTTTAGAGTTGTCACAAAGAGTATCTGCTTCTCCAAAGACTGCAAGTTCCCACGGGGCAAGTAACATATATCAGTTCCAATATTCTGATTTTTCGATTTTTCCTACATCCTTAGTTCTCTTTCCTTTCTAAGTAGAAAATGCCGCATAAACTGTTGAGTCTGCTCCATGGACAAGTGACATTGCTTTTACCAGTTTCGTACCGAACATCGACAAAGCCAACTCAGATTGTGAGAGCAATCGAGACAGTCCGTCACAAAGCGTACAATTGGTTCAGGGACATATCGGGCTTGTAGGTAACAAAGCCCATTCGATATTTCACCTGCAAAATGTAAGAAACTCTGAATTATCTTACCTCTGAATTTGCCCTACACTTTCACCTACCTCTTAAAATGCTGACAATAAAACCAACCTAACAATAACGCTGACTTCCTTTTCAACACCGACTTCGAGACACTAGCCCCGCAGCGGAAATCGTAAAATTTAGTACCCATCTTTAGACAGGATAGAGGACGAAACTCCCGTAGCGAAGGGCCTTCAGTGTCCATGATTCTGTTGAAAGCTCACCATGCCATGAGTTCTAAATTCGCATGCTCACACAATTGCCATGAATTTCGACATGCTAATGATCAGCATTTCCGAAAAAAGAGCAGGACAGAGGACGAAACTCCCGTGGAGAAGGGCCTTCAGTGTCCATGATTCTGCTCTTACCAGTTTCGTTCCGAACAACCACAAAGCCAACTTAGGTTGTGAGAGCAATCGCTACATCCAACAGGGCTCGATACCCGAGACAGTCCGTCACAAAGCGTACAATTGGTTCAGGGACATATCGGGCTTGTAGGTAACAAAGCCCATTCGATATTCCACCTGCAAAATGTAAGAAACTCTGAATTACCTTACCTCTGAATTTGCCCTACAGTTTCACCTACGTCTTAATATGCTGACAATAAAACCAACCTAACAATAACGCTGACTTCCTTTTCAACACCGACTTCGAGACACTAGCCCCGCAGCGGAAATCGTAAAATTTAGTACCCACCTTTAGACAGGACAGAGGACGAAACTCCCGTGGCGAAGGGCCTTCCGTGTCCATGATTCTGTTGAAAGCTTACCATGCCATGAGTTCTAAACTCGCATGCTCACACAATTGCCATGAATTTCGACATGCTGATGATCAGCATTCCCGAAAAAAGAGCAGGACAGAGGACGAAACTCCCGTGGAGAAGGGCCTTCAGTGTCCATGATTCTGCTCTTACCAGTTTCGTTCCGAACAACCACAAAGCCAACTTAGGTTGTGAGAGCAATCGCTACATCCAACAGGGCTCGATACCCGAGACAGTCCGTCACAAAGCGTACAATTGGTTCAGGGACATATCGGGCTTGTAGGTAACAAAGCCCATTCGATATTCCACCTGCAAAATGTAAGAAACTCTGAATTACCTTACCTCTGAATTTGCCCTACATTTTCACCTACCTCTTAATATGCTGACAATAAAACCAACTTAACAATAACGCTGGCTTGTCAGCGCCGAATTCTAGACTCTAGCCTCGCGGCGGAAATCGAAAAATGTAGTACCCATCTTTAGACAGGATAGAGGATGAAACTCCCGTAGCGAAGGGCCTTCAGTGTCCATGATTCTGTTGAAAGCTCACCATGCCATGAGTTCTAAACTCGCGTCCTCACACATGAATTGCGACATGCTGATGATCAGCATTCCCGAAAAAAGAGCAGGACAGAGGACGAAACTCCCGTGGCGAAGGGCCTTCAGTGTCCATGATTCTGCTTTTACCAGTTTCGTTCCGAACAACCACAAAGCCAACTTAGGTAGTGAGAGCAAACGCCACATCCCCCAGGGCCCTATACACAAGGCAGTCCGTCACAAAGCGTGCTATTGGTTCAGGAACATATCGGGCTTGTAGGTAATAAAGCCCATTCGATATTCCACCTGCAAAATGTAAGAAACTCTGAATTACCTTACCTCTGAATTTGACCTACAGTTTCACCTACCTCTCAATATGCTGACAATAAAACCAACTTAACAATAACGCTGGCTTGTCAGCGCCGAATTCTAGACTCTAGCCTCGCGGTGGAAATCGTAAAATTTTGTACTCACCTTTAGACAGGACAGAGGACGAAACTCTAGTGGCGAAGGGTCTTCAGTGTCTATGATTCTGTTGAAAGCTCACCATGCCATGAGTTCTAAACTCGCATGCTCACACAATTGCCATGAATTTCGACATGCTGATGATCAGCATTCCCGAAAAAAGAGCAGGACATAGGACGAAACTCTGTTGAAAGCTCCCAATGCCTTGAGTTCTAAATTCGCGTGCTCACACAATTGCCATGAATTTCAACACGCTGATGGTCAGCATTCCCGAAAAAAGAGCAACTAATTTCGATTATGAAAGACTGGATTACCAAGGGCCCACTTCCAACGTCAGTGTTGGCTGGAATAAAAAGCTTTGTGGATATTTGGACAAGAATTTTTAAAAATCCACTCAGCGGAGGACTTCGCTGATTACAAGAAAGGTTAGTTTAGGTATAAAGGGTGATACGGTAAAAATTTGGTCAATATAAACTTGACGTATTTCTTTCAATTTTGCATTTAAAAAACCTGAACACCCCTCATTTTGAAGGTGTGTGTGTGTGTAGAATGTTGATTTTGGAATTCACTCTTCAGTTGTCAAAATGCCGTCCGAGCAAGAAGAGCAACGTATCAAAATTTTGCTCGCGCATCGCGAAAATCCGAGCTACTCGCACGCAAAGCTTGCAAAATCGCTAAAAGTTGCCAAATCAACCGTTACAAATGTAATTAAAGTGTTTGGGAACGTTTGTCGATAGCCAGGAAGTCTGGATCGGGGGGAAATCGAAAACCGGAAGCCGTTGCGACTACAAAGAGAGTTGCCGGTAGTTTCAAGCGAAACCCTAACATCTCTCTCCGAGATGCCGCAAATAAGCTGGGTGTATCGTCTACAACCGTGCATCGAGCCAAAAAATGAGCCGGACTATCGACTTACAAGAAGGTAGTGACTCCAAATCCGGATGATAAACAAAATACGACGGCCAAAGCGCGATCCCGGAGGCTGTACACGACGATGCTGACGAAGTTTGACTGCGTGGTAATGGACAACGAAACCTACGCCAAAGACGACTACAAGCAGCTTCCGGGACAGGAGTTTTATACGGCAAAAGGAAGGGGAAAGGTAGCAGATACTCTCAAGCACATAAAACTGTCAAAGTTCGCAAAGAAATATCTGGTTTGGCAAGCCATCTGTACCTGTGGCTTGAAAAGCAGCATTTTCATAGCTTCCGGGACTGTCAACCAAGAAATTTACGTGAAAGACTGTTTGAATAAACGTCTGCTGCCTTTCCTGAAGAAACACGGTTGTTCCGTACTGTTTTGGCCGGATTTGGTATCTTGCCATTACGGTAAAAAGGACATGGAGTGGTACGCCGCCAACAACGTGCAGGTGGTTCCCAAGGACAAGAACCCTCCCAACACGCCAGAGCTCCGCCCAATTGAGAAATACTGGGCTATTGTCAAGCGGAACCTAAAGAAGACCAAAAAAACTGCTAAGGACGAGCAGCAGTTCAAGGCAAACTGGCTTTCTGCGGCGTAGAAGGTGGACAAGGTGGCTGTACAAAATCTGATGGCAGGTATCAAGCGTGAGGCCCGGCAATTCGGATTTGGAAAAGCGGAAGCCTAACTGAATATTTTTCCTGTATTTTATACTAATTGAACTTGAAAAAGAAATTTAATTTGATTTTTTAAATAAACGATTTCACCGATTTACACGCGTTTTCCCTTGACCAAATTTTGACCGTATCACCCTTTAGCGACAGTCGATTATTGTAGGCTCACATAGACTACTCAGTCCCTTGGAATACCACAGTGGCCAACTCTTCTGTTATCAATGAGTGGTCCCCAATTCCATGTTTAGCTCAATGACAAGGTGCATCCTTTTACAGCCGAATCAGAATGGCATTCCACATTGCGGTGAAACCACTTGGAGAAGTTTGAGACACCAAGAAATGCGGTCCCTCCGTAGTTATAAAGGAGCAAATATCTTGCGATTGTGATTACCGGAACAAGGGGGGGGGGGGATCGACTAGCTTTTACCTCCACATAACCGAGAAAAATGGCAGTTGGAGAAGTCCGATCTCGAATCTTAGTGGCTGTGGTCGACAGCTCCAAATCTCTTTAGTTCCAAAGGGAAAGAAATCTGTCTTCAAGTTTTTTCAGAAGCTTGCGTTAATTTTCAGTATTTTGTTTGGGGAGCAAACGCCCAACGGGAAATGTATCAACCCTAGGACCCAGTGTATGGTTCAGTCACAAATTTAGTCAAAATGTATTAAAGGGACCGATCACTTTAGCAAATACCCAACGGGAAATGTATCAACCCTAGGACCCAGTGTATGGTTCAGTCACAAATTTAGACAAAATGTATTAATGGGACCGATCACTTTAGCATGGTTTTGTCATTGACGAGGTGATTTTTGAACTTCAGGAAACGACTTAGACTCATTCCAAAGGACACGACCTGTGACAATTTATTAGGACTACCCCATAGACAGGTCCTCATGAAACAGTTTGGGACAAATTCTTAGGAATCTGTTTCATGTTGAGTGTATGAAACGCACCAGAAAGAAAAGCAATTGGAATATGTAGAGCAATAGATGTGTAGATCCAACAAAATATTAAAATCCAGAGAGTATAAAATTAAAAAAATTTTAGGAAAATTTTAGAACCACAACGATGTCGAGTAATGGTACATGTCCTCTGATAGGCTCGTCAGAGGAAATTTGTGGTGGTCGACAGCTCCAAATCTCTTTAGTTGCAAAGGGAAAGAAATCTGTCTTCAAATTTTTTCAGAAGCTTGCGTTAATTTTCAGTATTTTTTTTGTTTTGGGGAGCAAACGCCCAACGGGAAATGTATCAACTTCTAGGGTATGGTTTAGTCACAGATTTAGTCAAAACGTAATAAAGGGACCGGTCTCTTTAGCATGGTTTTGTCATTGACAAGGTGATTTTTGAACTTCAGGAAACGACTTAGAGTCATTCCAAAGGACACGAACTGTGACAATTTATTAGGACTACCCCCTAGACAGGTCCTCATGAACCAGTTTGGGACAAATTCTTGGACAAATGAAACGCACCAGAAAGAAAAGCAATTGGAATATGTAGGCCAACAGATGTGTAAATCCAATAAAATATTAAAATCCACAGATTATAGAATTCAAAAAAAAATGTAGGAAAATTTAAGATCCACAACGATCTCGAGTAATGGTTCCTGTCCTCTGATAGGCTCGTCAGTGGAAATTTGTGGTGATCGACAGCTCCAAATCTCTTTAGTTCCACAGGGAAAGAAATCTGTCTTCAAGCTATTTCAGAAGCTTGCGTTAATTTTCAATATTTTGTTTGGGGAGCAAATACCCAACGGGAAATGTATCAACCCTAGGACCCAGTGTATGGTTCAGTCACAAATTTAGACAAAATGTATTAATGGGACCGATCACTTTAGCATGGTTTTGTCATTGACGAGGTGATTTTTGAACTTCAGGAAACGACTTAGACTCATTCCAAAGGACACGACCTGTGACAATTTATTAGGACCACCCCATAGCCAGGTCTCCATGCAACAGTTTAGGACAAATTCTTAGGAATCTGTTTAATGTTGGGTATATGAAACGCACCATAAAGAAAAGCAATTGGAATATGTAGAGCAATAGATGTTTAGATCCAACAAAATATTAAAATCCAGAGAGTATAGAATTCTAAAAACTTGTAGGAAAATTTAAGATTCACAACGATCTCGAGTAATGGTTCCTGTCCTCTGATAGGCTCGTCAGTGGAAATTTGTGGTGGTCGACAGCTCCAAATCTTTTTAGTTCCAAAGGGAAAGAAATCTGTCTTCACGATTTTCCAGATGCTTGCGTTAATTTTCAGTATTTTGTTTGGGGAGCTAACGCTCAACGGGAAATGTATCAACCCCAGGGCCAAGGGCCCAGTGTATGGCTCAGTCACAGATTTAGTCAAAACGTAATAAAGGGACCGGTCTCTTTAGCATGGTTTTGTCATTGACAAGGTGATTTTTGAACTTCAGGAAACGACTTAGAGTCATTCCAAAGGACACGAACTGTGACAATTTATTAGGACTATCCCATAGACAGGTCCTCATGAACGAGTTTGGGACAAATTCTTAGGAATATACCGACGATGAATGATTTCGGATATCTTGAAAATATGCAAGGATTTTCCTGTAGTAGCAACCAGGAAATAAAGCACACCTTGGAGACTCGTTTGGGCTAATTAGTCTACTTCCCCCTGTAACCAAAATTCTGCTGCCGCACTTCGAAGGGCATTTAATGTTGTCAGGACATTAGTTTCAAGTTCAGACAGAGCCTGAATAGTAAAATGCTGCATATATGTTCTGTTGAAGTGGTATTGAACTTGTCTAAAGTCTTTGACCCGGTAAGCACCACTAAGATCTTCTTTAGATATTACACAGCAACAAGAATCGGTTGTTAAAACACTGTTCACTTTAGTCCGTCTATCGTGTAATTCTTTCATTTCGTATGTCCTTGCACGTTATAGTCTTATACACGTACGAATAGATTTTTGGCCAAGTTTTCGCGTCAATACTACTCCAAAAGTTTTGGCTCAAACTTTCCCAACACGTCTCACGAGCTCTCCAACAAAAACGCAACTTTTGTTGTCAAGTTTTCGTGCTCGTCTTCAATTTTTCTTTCTTTTTTTTTTTGTTGGTTAAGTTTTTTTTCGGATGCTGCCGCCACTATGAATTTTTTCGAAATAAAAACTCTTGAATTGCGAGCAGGATGATGGCTCCATAAAGGAATAATCTATGGAGCAGTAGTAGCGGAGAAACATAAGAGTAGAGTTTGTGTTAGGAGGGGGCAGTAGGGAAGGGATATACTTATGCAACACATGCAGTTTTTTTTTTTTTGCAGGTTTTTCTTCGTCGATGTATATGTGGAAGCATATGCATGTACGCATCAAATGTACAGACAGCAAGGATACGCACTCATACAACTTTGCCAACTCAGCAAAAACATACTAACTGACATGTGTATGTACATAGCATGAATTTGTATGTAGATATCAACTAAGTCCTTGTTCATTTGACTCTACATATAAATGAAATCAAATGTGGATAGAGACATTTCAATAAAAAAAAATTGGCAATGAAAAAAATGTTCACAAAATTTGAAAAAAAAAATATTTCAAAATTTTACAACAATCTTATCTTTGATGTTTTTACAAATTTAATTTAAGAAATATTAAAAAAAAACTATTGCTAAATATTAATATGAGAAAAATATTATCATGGAATGTCCCATCACCTTGTACGCAGTCATTTGTATAGTTTACACATGTTCTCCGTTTTTCTACGCGTAGTCCATTCCCTCGTTTCTCTTCATTTTTACAAAACTTTAGCATGACACTTCCATAAAATAACTTTTTTCTCCACTGGCAGCGCAAAAAATTTCTTTTTCGCTATTTTGCGACATTACCCCTTTTATGAAACCATACAGAAGTGTATTGGAATGTTTACTTATGTCCCCTTTTCCCGCAAAGCACACGCCATTAAAATGTGAACATGAAATTAAGCGGAACGTAAAAAAAAATTGGTTAAGGGAGCAATAACTACACACACAAATAATAAAATATTAATTTGTACACACATTTAAAGATTTTAATAGATTTATGAAATTTTTCGTATAATAAATGAACTTTTACCTAAAATATTTTATTTTCACAAATACTTGTAATTAAATTATGTTTCTTAATAAATGAAGGCATGAGAGAGCCATAGAACAGGTTTCATAAAATGTATGAAGTTTTCGTAAATATTAGGTAAATTACATATTGTCCAAAGGAATGTAAATTTCATTTATAATATAAAACATTTCATGAAAACAATCTATAAACCACCGTCTTATTTTTTTAGTTTTACCAAATCACACAATTTATGAATTCCATCATTGGAATATTTTTGTGAACACTATTCATAAATTAATTATGCATTTTTTTTATGTGTAGCCAGCATCCATAACGTATGATGGTCATGTTTTTCTGATGAAACAAAGCAAAGGTAAAACAAAAAACATGTTCCCAGAAATTGTGAATTTTCTAGGAAAATGTTTTTCGACTGTGAATCGAAGAATACTGCTTACAGGTATATGATGGTCCAGATTTTGTTGATTTGCAAAAAAAAAAAACAACAACAAACACAAATGGAAATTCTAATTAAGTCAAACGTACTGATTCTAGTTCCATACAATTTAACATGAAAACTTCATCTTTTTACCTAATAGAAAACCTGATTTTTGTGGTGGGGCTATGGAAGGGGGGAATATCCTACCCAGAAAAACATACATTTCAATTAGACTAGTTAGGATGAAATTCTTCTGCCATGGTTGTTAACAACTAAACGAAAAAGCAGGACGAATGGAGGATACCCCACACATATCCAAAATTTATTTCATTTCCATAGCATATTTTCCCAATAATTTGGTTCTATAGAAAATTTTTTCAAAAGTTTATTTCTGTAGAAAATTTTGTAAAAATTTTATTTCTACAAAACAAATTTAGCAAAATTTTTTTTCTAAAAAAAAATTTTGCAAATTTTTGAAAACTTGTGCAAAATTTTATTTCTATAGAAAATGAGAAAAAAAAACATTATTTCGACAGAAACTCTTGTCAGCATTGTCTATAGTCTTTACAATTTTTTTAAAAAACTATAGAAAATTTTTTAAAAATTTTACTTCTATAGAACTTTTTTCAAAATTTTATTTCTATACACAATTTTGTCAAAATTTAGAAAATTTAAAAAAAAATGTATTTAGACAGAAACTTTTGTCAACATTGTATTTTTAAAAATTTTACTTCTAGAGAATTTTTTAAAAAAATTTATTTTATACAAAATTTTGTCGAAATTTTATTTATAAAAAAATTTTTAACAAAATTTTATTTCTGTAGAAAATGTTTGCAAAATTTTGTTCTCTAAATTTTGTTACTATAGACAATTTTGTCAAAACTTTATTTCTATAAAAACAGTTGTCAACATTTTATTTCTAAAGACATTTTTCTCAAAATTTTTTTTTATAGATTTTTTTTTTTTTGTCGAAATTTTATTTCTCTATAAA
The DNA here is from genome assembly GCF_050003625.1 of Haematobia irritans. Lineage (NCBI taxonomy): Eukaryota > Metazoa > Arthropoda > Insecta > Diptera > Muscidae > Haematobia > Haematobia irritans. Next base: position 219,689,132 of record NC_134397.1, on the reverse strand, counting down.
AAAATTGCCAACATTTTATTTCTATAGAAAATTTTCGCTAAATTTTACTTCTGTAGAAAATGTTTGCATATTTTGTTTTTTTTCTGTAGAAATTTTTACAAAGTTTTATTTCCATAGAAAACTTTTGCAAAATGCTATCTCTATAGAAAATTTAAAAAAAAATTATATCGACAGAAACTTTTGTCAACATTGTATTTTTAAAAATTTTACTTCTATAGAATTTTTTTCAAAATTGTATTTGATATAAAAATTTTATTTATAAAAAAAATTTTTACAAAATATTATTTATACAGAAAATGATTGCAAAATTTTGTATCTATAGAAAATTTTCTCTACACTTTATTTCTATAGAAATTTTTTTCAAAACTTTATTTCTATAAATACTGTTGTCAAAATTTTATTACTAAAGAAATTTTTCTCAAAAATTTTATTTCTATTGAAAATTTTGTCCAAAGTTTATTTCTATAGAAAATTTTTTAAAAATTTCCTTTCTATAGAAAATTTTCTCAAAATTTTATTTCTATTGAAATTTTTGCAAAATTTTATTTTCTATAATATTGTCAAAATTTTATTTTTATAGAAGGTTTTGCAAAATTTTATTTCTATAGATTTATTTTTTAATTCCATAGAAAACGTTTGCAAAATTTTATCTCTATAGAAAATTAAAAAAAAAAATATTTCTACAGAAACTTCTGTCAACATTAAATTAAAAAAAATACTTCTATTCAATTTTTTTGAAAATTTTATTTTATACAAAATTTTGTCGAAATTTTATGTATACAAAAATTTGTACCAAAATTTTATTTCTACAGAAAATGTTTGCAAAATTTTGTTTCTGTAGAAAATTTTCTCTAAATTTTATTTTTGTAGACAATTTTGTCAAAACTTTATTTCTATAAATACTGCTATTTTATTTCTAAAGAAATTTTTCTCAAAATTTTATTTCTATTGAAAATTTTGTCAAAATTTTATTGTTTTAGAAGGTTTTTGCAAAATTTTATTTCTATAGATTGTTTTTGATTTCCATAGAAAACTTTTGCAAAATTTTATCTCTATAGAAAACTAAAAAAAAAATATTTCTACAGAAACTATTGTCAACATTGAATTTTTAAAAAATTTACTTCTATTGATTTTTTTTTTAATTTTATTTTATACAAAATTTTTTCGAAATTTTATGTATACAAAAATGTGTACCAAAATTTTATTTCTACAGAAAATGTTTGCAAAATTTTGTTTCTATAGAAAATTTTCTCAAAATTTTATTTCTATAGAAAATTTTTTGAAAACTTTATTTCTATAAATACTGTTGTCAAAATTTTATTTCTAAAGAAATTTTTGTCAAATGTTTATTTCTATAGAAAATTTTGTCAAAATTTTTTTCTATAGATAATTTTCTCAAAATTTTTTTTTCTATAGAAAATTTTGTCTAAATTTTATTTATATAGAAAATTTTTTCAAAATTTTATTTATATAGAAATTTTTTTCAAAATTTTATTTCTATTGAAAATTTTTGCAAAATTTTATTTCTATAGAAAATTTTGTCAAAATTTTATTTTTATAGAAGGTTTTTGCAAAATTTTATTTCTATAGAATTTTTTTTATTTCCATAGAAAACTTTTGCAAAATTTTATCTCTGTAGAAAATTAACTAAAAAAATTATTTATACAGAAACTTTTGTCAACATTGAATTAAAAAAAAAAATACTTCTATTGAATTTTTTTTAAAAATTTTATTTTATACAAAATGTTGTCGAAATTTTATGTATACATTTTTTTTATTTTATCAAAATTTTATTTCTACAGAAATTTTGTTTCTATACAAAATTTTTCTCGAAATTTTATTTCTATAGACAATTTTGTGAAAACTTTATTTCTATAAATACTGTTGTCAAAATTTTATTTCTAAAGAAATTTTTCTCAAAATTTTATTTCTACTGAAAATTTTGTCAAAAGTTTATTTGTATACAAAATGTTTTCAAAATTTTAGTTCTATAGAAATTTTTGTCAAAATTTTATTTCTATAGAAAATTTTCCTAAAAATTTGGGTCTATAGAAAAGTTTGTCAAAAGTTTATTTCTATAGAAATTTTGTTAAAATTTTAGTTCTGTTGAAATTTTTGTCAAAATTTAATTTCTATAGCAAATTTTCCCCAAAAATGTTGTCTATAGAACATTTTGTCAAAAATTTTTTATAGCAATATTCCCCAAAAATTTGGGTCTATAGAAAAGTTTGTCAAAAGTTTATTTCTATAGAAAATTTTGTCAAAATTTTAGTTCTATTGAAATTTTTGTCAAAATTTTATTTCTATAGCAAATTTTCCCAAAAATGTTGTCTATAGAACATTTTGTCAAAAACAAATTTTATAGCAAAATTTTCCAAAAATTTGGGTCTATAGAAAATTTTGTCAAAAGTTTATTTCTATGCAAAATTTTATCAAAATTTTAGTTCTATAGGAATTTTTGTCAAAATTTTATTTCAATAGCAAATTTTCCCAAAAATATTGGTCTATAGAACATTTTGTCAAAACTTTATTTTTATAGCAAATTTTCCCAAAAATTTGGGTCTATATTAAAGTTTGTCAAAAGTTTATTTCTATAGAAAATTTAGTAAAAATTTTAGTTCTATTGAAATTTTTGTCAAAGTTTTGTTTCTATAGCAAATTTTCCCAAAAATGTTGCCCACAGAACATTTTGTCAAAATTTAATTTTTATAGCAAATTTTCCCAAAAATTTGGGTCTATAGAAAAGTTTGTCAAAAGTATATTTCTATATAAAATTTTTGTCAAAATTTTATTTCTGTAGCAAATTTTCCCAAAACAGTTGGTCTATAGAACATTTTGTAAAAATTTTATTTTTATAGCAAATTTTCCCAAAAATTTAGGTATATAGAAAACATTGTCAAAAGTTTATTTCTATAGAAAATTTTGTCAAAACGTTATTTCTATACGAAATTTTGTCAAAATTTTATTTCTATAGAACATTTTGTAAAAATTTTATTTTTTTAGCAAATTTTCTCCAAAAATTTGGGTCCATAGAAAATTTTTTCAAAATTTTATTTCTAAAGAAAATGTTGTCAAAATTTTATTTCTAAAGAAAATGTTGTCAAAATGTTATTTCTATACATAATTTAGTCAAAATTTTAGTTCTATAGAAAATTTTGTCAAAATTTTATTTCTATAGAAAATTTTGTCAAAATTTTATTTCTATAGAAAATTTTGTCAAAATTTTATTTCTATAGAAAATTTTGTCAAAATTTTATTTCTATAGAAAATTTTGTCAAAATTTTATTTCTATAGAAAATTTTGTCAAAATTTTATTTCTATAGAAAATTTTGTCAAAATTTTATTTCTATACAAAATTTTGTGAAAATTTTATTTTTATAGACAATTCTATACAAAAGTTTCTTAAAATTTTATTTGTATAGGAAATTTTTTCCAAACTTTTCTGCAGAAAAATTTCTCAAAAATGTTTAAAAAAAAAAAAAAAAAATATCAAAATATTACTTCTATCAAAAAATTGTGCAACTGTTCTCAATTTCAAAAGTTTGTCATTTAAATAAAACAAGAAATACCTATAATTTTTTTTAATCTCTTCCTAATTACATTTCCCACGGAGCGTGATAAGATTGTATGCTAAGCCGATTAATGTAGAAACATTAGATATTTTACTATTGATGATATATGAAATTTAAATTTGATGTTAATTTCAGTTTCAACTTTGACAGGAATAGTTTAAGTAAATTATTTGGTTTATATATCAGATTTTAGCCTTTAACATGTAACCTTCATTAATCTTTATTTTCAACTTTACTCACACTACCTGCTAAACTTTTGCTATCTTTCATTTAATGATTACTTCATAAGTAATACATGATAATTAAACTCAAATAATACAATAGAGTGTCATACATTCTTAACATTGTACAGGCAAATGGATGTCTATGCCAGCAAAGATGATTCCTATATAACTATATGGGTGGAATGGTATTAGTCTTAAAGATTCATTTAATAGGTAAAGTTCAAGTAATTATACAAATAGTGGCATTATTAGATTGTATAATAGGTTGTAACGAATGTCACATGAGTAGAATATATTTCAATAACAGGTTATTTCTAGAAATTATTATTAATGAAAATTAAAAAAGAACTTAGTTTTATTTTTTATAATTTTTTTTTCGATCTTTTGCATAGATATCCCATTATCTCATGCACAACCTAGAAATCAAATGTAAATGTACGTTTTCTAACACGGACAAAATGTACCGACATAAACAATTGTGACATAATTATTTAATCAACCGACTAATGAATGTCAATAATAGCTAATTAGGAAAGTTGTTGGTTTTTGTTTTGTTTGTTGTACATATTCCATTATTCTTCACCGTATAGCTTTCCCCCTTGTGAACATCATTGTCTATCACATTTTGGTTTTGTATTGTTCTCTGCGTGTGTCTGTGTATATGTAGAAGAGGGAACAGGAAACGGAAATACGCACACAAAAATGTCTAGTGGTTGTAACATAGGCCCAAAAATATCTACCACACAATAAATTAGGTAATTTTTATACTAAATACAATGGCATTTTACACAATTACGCACATGCAATCCAACACATTTACATCATCAGTTTAGCGTGTGTGTGTGTATGCCTGACTGTTAGTGTTGATTATAATGGTCATTATTTTAATTGAAATGAATTTATTTCCATGAGAATTGACTGTTGTAGGCATGTTATGGTGGTCAATCGGAAAAAATTCCGGTAAATTTTTAATGTAAATTAGATAAATGTTTAAAGTAGATTTTAAAAATACAATATTTTCGGTTAAGTAGGGAATTAGTTTGCTTTGGTGAGGAATTTTACACTTAAAGAAAATGAAAATGAAAAATTATATATAGCGATAATAACAAATATTTTTTAAATGTATAGAAGGATTTGGAAGTAATCGTAGATTTTTATTTCAGGTACGTTAAATATTACCAAAGATGGTATAATAATTTACAATATTATTTGGTGAGTATTCAACAAAACCCTGGATAAATATAAAGCTCGGAAAAGATGGCAGCAGAAAGAAAATATTTCATCACAGTTCCATCTATATTAAAAAGTTATTCCAGGAAAAAAATTAACGCTTTAATTCTATATAACAAAATTATTTCAATCTAAATTTTGCCAGAATTTTACTTCTAGAAAATTTTATCAAAATTTCATTTTTGCAGAAAATGTTATTTCTTTTTTATCTCTAACATTTCTACTTCTATGGAAATTTTTTTTCAAAAAATTTTTTACTTCTAGAAAATTTTATCAAAATTTCATTTTTGCAGAAAATGTTATTTCTTTTTTATCTCTAACATTTCTACTTCTATGGAATTTTTTTTTTCAAAATTTCTATTTCTATAGGGAATGTGTTCAAAATTTTATATCTATAGAAATTGAATCTAGTTTTTCTTTTCTATAGAAAATTTTCTCAAAATTTTATATCAACAGAAAATTTTCTGAAAAATTTATATCTTTAGAAATTTTGTATTAATTTTATTTTTATAGAACAATTTCTTAAAATTTTTATTTTTATAGAAAATGTTGTATTTTTTTTTAATTTCTATGTAAACTTTTCTCAAAATGTCTATTTCTGTGGTATCACAATGGACTGAATAGTCTAAGTGAGCCTGATACATCGGGCTGCCACATAACCTAACCTAACCTAACCTAACCTATGGAAAATTTTCTCAAAATATAGAAAATGTCTCCAAACTTTATTTCTATAGAAATTTTCTCATCACTTTTGTATCTGTAGAAAACTTTTGAAAAATTTTGTCTAAACATTACTTCTTTAGAAAATGTTTTTTCAAAATTGCATTTATATATAAAATGCCTCAAAATTTTAATTTAAAAAATTATTTTTTAAATTTTAAGTTTTTATTTCTACAGAAAAAAATTAATTCTATAGATTTTTTTTTTATTTTTTTTTAATTTTTTTTTAACTTTTTTTTTTTTTTAATTTTATTCCTATAAAACATATTCTCAAAACTTTATTGCTATATAAATTGTCTCAAACTTTTATCCCTATAGAAAAAATTCTCAACATTTTTATTTCTATGGACCATTTTGTAATTTCTTTCCCGATAGAATTTTTTTAAATATCTATGTAAAATTTTCTCAACATTTCTATTTCTACGGAAAATTATCTCAAAATTTTATTTCTTTATTTATTTAGAAAAATTTTTTAATTTTTTTCTACAGATGCTTTTTTAAATTGTTATTATTATTTCTATAAAAAAATCTCTAAACTCTATTTCTACACACAAAAAAAAATTTCTGATTCAAATACGAAATTAATTGATCCAATTAATTTTTTAATTGAAATGTCTTCAATCACGAAAATGACAGTATCAATCACAGTTTTAATTGGGCAAAGAAAAAAATCTTGATTAAAAAATTAATTGATGTCATTAGCAATTTTCAATTAATTTTTTAATTGATTCAATTAAAAACTTAATTGATTTTGAATTCAAACCCCAATTAATTTTTTATTTAAAAAAGTAACTATTTTCAATTAGTTTCTGAATTGGCTTAGATTTTTTATTTGGATTAAGAAATGTTCATCACTTTTTTTAACTGACTTAGTCTTCCGAATTTGATTAAAAAGTTAATTGTATCAATTATTTTTTTAATTAAAAATTTTAAAATTTTCAATCATTGACTTACTTAACTTAATGTTTCTATCTTGATTAAAAAGTTAATTGTATCAATTAATTTATTAATTGAAAAAACATTCAACTTCAATAGTTAATTGGAAATATTTTGGTGATATTTTTTTCTGTGTACATAAATTGTCTCAAGCTTTTATTTCTATAGAAATTTTATATCTCAAAAATTTATATATAAAGCAAATTTTGTTAAAATGTCTATAGAAAATATTGTCAAAATTATATTTTATAAACATTTTTCTCAAAATTTTATTTCTATATTTCTAAATTTTGTTATTTATTGTTTTATTTTTATAGAAGGTTAGATTAGGTTAGGTGGCAGTCCGATATATCAGGCTCACTTAGACTATTCAGTCCATTGTTATACTACAGTGTTGAACTTCTCTCTTATCACTGTGGTATCACAATGGGCTGAATAGTCTAAGTGAGCCCATAGAAAATTTTGTAAAAATTTCTCTATCTATAGGGAATGTTTTCAAAATTTTCTATCTATAGAAAGTGAGTCTAGATTTATATCTATAGAAAATTTTGTCAAAATTGTATATCTATAAAAATTTTGTCTTAATTTTATTTCTATAGAAAAACTTCTATTTCAATGGAAAATTGTGTATTTTTTTTTTAATTTCTATGTAAAATTTTCATTCTATAGAAAATTTTATTTTTATATAATTTTTTTTTTCAAAATGTTATTTCTATAAAAAATGTTCTCAATTTTTTTTTCTACAGAAATTTTCTCAAACTGTTATTTCAAAAGAAAATTTTGAAAAATTTTTATATCTATAAAAATTTTGTCTACATTTTATTTGTCTATTAATTTTTTTTTTAATTTCTATTTCTGTAGAAAATTTTGTCAAAATTTTATTTCTATAAAATATCTTCTCACAATTTTTATTCAAAATGTTATTTCTATAAAAAATGTTCTCAATTTTTTTTTTCTACCGAAATTTTCTCAAATTGTTTGAGAAAATTATTTCAAAAGAAAATTTTTGAAAAATTTTATATCTATAAAAATTGTGTCTACATTTTATTTCAATAGATTTTCATTTTTTTTTTTTAAATTTCTATTTCTATAGAAAATTTTGTCAAAATTTTATTTCTATAAAATTTCTTCTCACAATTTTTATTCAAAATGTTATTTCTATAAAAAATGTTCTCATTTTTTTTCTACCGAAATTTTCTCAAACTGATATGTTTGAGAAAATTATTTCAAAAGAAAATTTTTGAAAAATTTTATATCTATAAAAATTTTGTCTACATTTTATTTCAATAGATTTTCATTTTTTTTTTTTTTAAATTTCTATTTCTATAGAAAATTTTGTCAAAATTTTATTTCTATAAAATATCTTCTCACAATTTTTATTCAAAATGTTATTTCTATAAAAAATGTTCTCATTTTTTTTTCTACCGAAATTTTCTCAAACTGATATGTTTGAGAAAATTATTTCAAAAGAAAATTTTTGAAAATGTTTATATCTATAAAAATTTTGTCTACATTTTATTTCAATAGACAATTTTTTTTTTTTTAAATTTCTATTTCTATAGGAAATTTTCTCAAAATTGTATTTCTATAAAATATCTTCTCACAATTTTATGTCTACAAATAATTTTTTGAAATTTTTATTGGTATAGAAAATTTTCCCAAAAATTTGGGTCTATCGAACATTTTGTCAAAATTTTATTTTTATAGCAAATTTTTCCAAAAATTTGTTTCCATAGAAAATTTTTTCAAAATTTTATTTCTATACAAAATTTAGTAAAAAAAATTATTTCTATAGAAAATTTTGTCAAAATTTTATGTCTATAGAAAATTTTGTCAAAATTTTATTTCTATAGAAAATTTTGTCAAAATTTTATTTCTCTAGAAAATTTTGTCAAAATTTTATGTCTATAGAAAATTTTGTCAAAATTTTATTTCTATAGAAAATTTTTGTCAAAATTTTATTTCTCTAAAATATCTTCTCACAATTTTATGTCTATAAATAATTTTCTGAAATTTTTATTTCTATAGAAAATTTTCCCAAAAAATTGGGTCTATAGAACATTTTGTCAAAATTTTATTTTTATAGCAAATTTTTCCAAAAATTTGTTTCCATAGAAAATTTTTTCAAAATTTTATTTCTAAAGAAAATTTTATTTCTATGGAAAATGTAGTCAAAATCTTATTTCTATACAAAATTTAGTCAAAATTGTAGTTCTATAGAAAATTTTATTTCTATAGAAAATTTTTGTAAAAATGTTATGTCTATAGAAAATTTTGTCAAAATTTTATTTCTATAGAAAATTTTTGTCAAAATTTTATTTCTATAGAAAATTTTATGAAAATGTTATTTCTATAGAAAATTTTATGAAAATTTTATTTTTATAGAAAATTTTGTCAAAATTTTATTTCTATACAAAAATTTCTTAAAATTTTATTTGTATAGGAAATTTTTTCCAAACCTTTCTGTAGAAAAATTTCTCAAAAATGTTTTTGCAAAAAAAAAAAAATCAAAATATTACTTCCATCAAAAAATTTTGCAACTGTTCTCAATTTCAAAAGTTTGTAATTTTTTTTTGTTAAATAAAACAAAAAATAATTATAAATTTTTTAATCTCTTCCTAATTATATTTCCCACGGACGGTGATAAGATTGTATGTTAAGTCGATTAATGTAGAAACATTCGATATTTTACTATTATTGATGATATATGAAATTGTATAACTTAAATTTGATATTAATTAATTTCAGTTTCATAGAAAAAATATTTTTATAAAAATTTTCTTTAAACCTTTTTCCACAGAATATTTTCTAACAAATTTCATTTCTATAAAAAAATTTTTAAAAGTTTATATCTATAGAAAATTTTTTCAAAAATTTATTTCTATAGAAAATGTTTTCAAAATTTTATTTCTAAAGAGAAATTTGTTAAAATTTCTATTTCTATAGAACATTTTGTTCAAGTTTTCGATTAAAAATGTTTAACGTTAAAACGTGGCAAATATGTCGCTAAAGTGGCACAATGGCAGTGTTGCTTTCATTACATTAAACATATTTTCCAGATATCTATTAGAAGATACGAAATTCATTTATACTGGATCAAAACGCAGGAAAGGTCCATGCTTTGTGTATGACTTCAGCAAAAAGTAGTACGAAACATGATAATATCATTAGTAAAATGGGCTGTTGATGTAGGATTATTTTTACTAGTGTTATTTTGTTCGATTTGTGTATATTTTGGGTTATTCACGCTTTTTGTAAAATTTATATCTGCACAGAGGGGAGACGTAGCAAGAGCTTTGACACTCATAAACAATACATTCCTCTAAATATGAACAATTGGAAATTTCAGTTAAATACTTATACAGTGAGAGCCAAGAAAGAATGATCTATTTTTGAAAATAATTTAAATAGGAAAGGTGGTTGTTGAAATGGTCGAAACGAATAGGTCTGCTAAATTTAAATTAATAAATTTCGAGGAGTTTAAATTGTCCATATTTTTTCCAAGTTCTCTCTTAATTCTTTGTTTTTTTCTTACTCTTCTCCAATATTCCACTCTTATTAAATTTCCCATTGCATTTCTCAATTCCCCGTCCAAAATCATGATATCCAATTTAGATTTCTCTAATTATCTGAAAGGTCATTTTGTGTGTGTGGGTGGTTTGTGTTGGTGGGCTTAATGTCATTGTTATTTCTTTTGGTCCTGGTCAAATCCATGGAGTGTTTATAGATTCCAATTAACATTTTGTTACATTATTATTTATGGGTCTTTGGCCTACACCAAGTGAGATTATGTATTTTGGTGTTGGTGTAAATTTTTACATCTGTATAAATCTGTGTTGAAATTACGTTTCTATAGACATGATTTAGAGGGATTTAAAATCATGGTAGGGCAAAAGGTTGTACAATCAAATATTACATGTCCTTGCCATTGAGTTTGGGAAAGTTGATGAATACTTGTGTGAACTAGGATAGCAAATATATTATCCATTACATGCTACTAGCTATAGTACGCACACTTAATTGCCACTTTCTATGCAAAGAGAATGGAATATTTTATGCTACCCCACTACTACTAGTACTGGTGATATGTTTTCAGCTTTGCTTATCGTTTTAAATACATCTGGGAGATATTCTGTGTACAATTTATAGCTGACATTTAATTAGTTTGCTAAAAGTTAAGCCATTTGTTTTTGGCCTCATATAAATACACTGAGAAAATTACAAGGTAGAATTTTTAAATTGGCACAAACTATAGATGTTTCAAATGTCCCCCAAATTGAGTTGATGATGATATCCTAGCTGTCTGGGGGTCTGGCCATCTCCATGCGATTTGACGACAATGATTTTGTTCTTCATGTTTAGTATTTCGTATTTCGTAAATGGTAGTTAAAAAACCACAAAAACTTAAATAATACTGGGTTTGAAATTTCACTTAAAAATATTCAAAAATTATTTGATATTTCGGATGTCACAATATCATATTATGTGACGATTTTCATAGATGCTGACCTTTGAAACCTAAACCCTTTGATCCAATAGGAATTAACAGAGCAATATACGACAATGTTAATTACCGGTTTTCACAGTGTACGACAAAAATTTCTGCCGCATTGGGAAAAGTTTTAAAACTATTGTCTAAAATAACAACAAATGTTTAAACAATGCAATAAATTTGTCAACATTGGAGTTTTTGCCACATTCGTTTCATACATGACAGTTTAGGGATCAAGGTTTTGGCTCTTTGACATTGGTATGTTGATGCCCATTGAAATATTGCTGATGCTGATAACGTCTGAAACCACAGCTAAATATTTGCCTGTAATTAGTTCAGTTCAGCCTAACTTGTCGACAAATAAATCAATTAGTTTTGTGGGGTAAATGCTTTAGGATAGGGTATTCCAATATGGGCCTGTTTTTAGTTATGGGGACATAGATATATTAAATTTGAAAAATAAATTTAAATTTATTGCAATAGGGGGAAAACAATTAATACTAGAGGATTGCGTAAATTAAAGTAAAATAAAATAAAACTTAATTAATGGATATTAAAATAATATGATAATAATATAAAATTAAATATAAAAAATAAAATAAAACAAAATAGAATAAAATAAAATAAAATAAAAATTTGTTCAATAAAATGAAATTTAAAAAAATAGAATAAAGAACAATAAAATAAAAAGGAAATAATATAAAGTAACACAAGTATATACGGCTGTAAGCTCAGCCAGGCCGAATCTTATGGTCTGCGTAGAAACTTCTACGAAAGACTGTCATCCACAATCGAATTACTTGTCGATGGCAAAGTATCTTAAAACTTCTTAACACCGTCTTCTAAATTGTAAATTAGTCCATACGGGGTATATATTAAACAAAAAAGGCCGATAAAATACGTATATAATTCAAAATTTTCTATAGAAAAAAAATGGACAAAATATTCTTAGTAATAAAATTTTGAGAAAAATTTCTATAGAAAAAAATTTTGACAAAATTTTCAATAGAAATAAAATTTTTACAAAATTTTCTAAAGTAATAAAATTTTGAAAAAATGTCCTATAGAAATAAAATTTTGACAAAATTTTCTATACAAATAAAATTTTGACAAAATTTTCTATAGAAATAAAACTTTGACAAAATTTTTTATAGTAATACAATTTTGATAAAATTTTCTATAGAAATAAAATTTTGACAAAATTTCCTATAGAAATAAAATTTTGACAAAATTTTCTATAGAAATAAAATTTTGACAAATTTTTCTATATTAATAAGTTGTTGAGAAAAATTTTTAGAGAAATAAAATTTTGAAAAAATTTTCTATAGAAATAAAATTTTGAGAAAAATTTGAATAGAAATAAAATTTTGACAAAATTTTCTATAGAAATAAAATATTAACAAAATTTTCTATATAAATAAAATTTTGGCAAATTTTTCTATATAAAAAAAATTTATATATAAATAAGATGTTGAGAAAATTTTTTATAGAAATAAAATTTTGAGAAAATTTTCTATAGAAAATTTGACAGAATATTCTATAGTAAAAAATTTTCTACAAAAATAATATTTTGATAAAATTTTCTATAGAAATACAATTTTGACAACATTTTGTATAGATATAAAATTTTGACAAAATTTTCTATAGAAATAAAATTTTGAGAAAATTTTCTATAGAAAAAAAATTTTGACCAAACATTCTACAGTAATAAAATTTTGATAACATTTTCTATAGAAATAAAATTTTGATAAAATTTTCTATAGAAATAAAATTTTGATAAAATTTGAAAGAATTTTCTACAGTAATAAAATATTGACAAAATTTTCTATATAAATAAAATTTTGACAACATTTTCTATATAAATAAGATGTTGAGAAATTTTTTATCAAAATAAAATTTTGACAACATTTTCTATAGTAATAAAATTTTGACAAAATTTTCTATAGAAAAAATTTTGACAAAATATTCTATAGTAATAAAATTTTGAGAAAATTTTCCAAAGTAAAAAGTTTTGACAAAATTTTCTAGAAAATTTTGATAAAATTTTCTATAGAAATAAAATTTTGACAAAACTTTCTATAGAAAAAAATTTTGACAAAATTTTCTATAGAAATAAAATATTGACAAAATTTTCTATAGAAATAACATTTTGAGAAAATTTTCTATAGAAATAAAATTTTGACAAAATTTTCTATAGAAATAAAATGTTGCCAAATTTTCTATAGAAATAACATTTTGACTAAATGTTCTATAAAAATAAAATTTTGACAAAATTTTCTATAGAAATAAAATGTTGCCAAATTTTCTATAGAAATAAAATTTTGACTAAATGTTCTATAAAAATAAAATTTTGACAAAATTTTCTATAGAAATAAAATTTTGATAAAATTTTTTACAGAAATAAAATTTTGACAAAATTTTCTATATGAATAAAATTTTGAGAAAATTTAATAACGCAATAAAATTTAGACGAAATTTTCTGTAGAAATAAAATTTTGATAAAATTTTCTATAGAAATAAAATTTTGACAAAATTTTCTATAGAAATAAAATTTTGACAAAACTTTTTATATAAATAAGATGTTGAGAAAATTTTTTATCGAAATAAAATTTTGAGAAAATTTTCTATAGAAACAAAATTTTGACAAAATTTTCTATAGAAAAAAACAAAATATTCTATAGTAATAAAATTTTAAGAAAATTTTCTATAGAAAAAAGTTTTGACAAAATTTTCTATAGAAATAAAATTTTGACAAAATTTTTTATAGAAATAAAATTTTGACAAAATTTGCTATAGAAATAAAATATTAACAAAATTTTCTATAGAAATAAAATTTTGACAATATTTTCATAGAAATAAAATTTTGAGAAAATTTTCTATAGAAATAAAATTTTGACAAAATTTTCTATAGAAAGAAAATATTAAAAATTTTGACAAAATTTTCTATTAAAAAAAAGTTTTGACTAAATTTTCTATAAAAAAAGTTTTGACTAAATTTTCTATAGAAATAAATTTGTGGTAGATTGTATTTGGCGATATGGATCAATTTTTGCGTGTTTCGCGATCGGCTATATATAACTATAGACCGATATGGACATATTTTTGCATGGCTGTTAGCGGTCATATACTAGCACAATGTACCAAATTTCAAACGAATGGGATGAATTGTGCTTCTCCAAGAGGTTCCGGAGTTCAAATCTGGGGATCGATTTATATGGGGGCTATATATAATTATGGATTGATATGAACCAATTTTTGCATGGTTGCTAGAGACCCTATACTAACACCACGTACCAAATTTCAACCGGATCGGATGAATTTTACTCCACCAAGAGGCTCCGGAGGTCCAAATCTATGGGGGCTATATATAATTATGGACCAATTTTTGCATGGTTGTTAGAGACCATATACTTACACCACGTACTAAATTTAAAATTTCTCAAAATTTATATGGGGGCTATATGTAAAATTGGTCCGATATGGCCCATTTGCCAAGTTTTAAGTCGATAGCTTGTTTCGTTCGGAAGTTAGCGTGATTTCAACAGACGCACGGGCGGACATGCTTAGATCGACTCAGAATTTCACCCAGAATATATATACTCTATGGAGTCTTAGAGCAATAATTCGATGTATTACAAACGGAGGGTATAAAAAGAATTAAAAATAACATAAAATAAAGTAAAATAAAAAATAAGAAATAAAATCATATTTTTTAATATATTTTATTTTACTTTATTTTATGTTATTTTTAATCCTAAATAATAATCATATTAAAGTGAGAAAAAATAAGATAATTTCTGGTCAAAAGCCTTTGTATTTTTTTATGGTATAATATAATTTATTGGGGTTATAAATAAATAAATAAATAAATACAATAAAATTAATCTAAGTTAAATTAATTTGTACCAATGCATACTGCTTACGGCTTTACAAAAATTTAGAAGTTGTTCTAAAGGCAAAACTTTAAAAGCATTTCCCAAAATATCCCACCAAAGAAGTTCTTTAATTTAACTACCCACGAGGTTCTTTAGATTTAAACTTGTATAACTTTCATTTTTCACATTTTTAAGTAGCAATTTTTATTTATTTTGTTTCAAATACTTTGAAAACAGAGTATGAATTAAGAAAATAGTACAAATTATTAGAATTTTGCTAAAGAAAATGCTAAATACCTTTTAGAAAAGTTAAGAATTTTTGAAATTATTTGAGATCGAACGTTCGAGACAAGCGTTGGAATGTATTCAAAATCATAAAAAAGTTTTAAAATTATTTGTTTGGTAAAATATTACAGAATTTTATAACTCACATCCAAAACACTGCATTCGGATGCAACCTTTAGAAGTGATGCAAATTCAGTGCAACGGCTGTTGAAATGATGCAGCGCTTCTGCGTCATTTTTGCACCACTTCCGAATCCAAAACGAAAATTTTCACTTTTTGGCGACGCTTTTTTTTTTTGCTGGGATGTCTCAATCTCTCCTCACAATTTGTCATCAACAAGTTAATTGTGCCTAGAGTTTTTAACTTTCTTAGCATATAAATCTACAATATGACTACCCCAAAAAAATAATATCCAACCCCATTAGAAAAGCAGTAGCATACCCTTAAGTACCACATTTAACAATTATGAATAAATCCCTTGAATTTATGCTAATTTCTTAATATTTCCGAAACCATTTCCTTCGTTTAATAACCATAGTAACTAAGCAACCAACAGTCATAACTTCATTAAATTTGAATAAAAATGTTGTTTTTTGTACATTTCAGTTATATTGCTCAAAAGTACATAAAAATGCCTCACAAAGTGTCTATTTAAGATTTTTCCACCCATAATCGTTTTGAGGCGAGAAACCACCGCCGTCGCCATACAGAAGAAACGTAAAATAAAGCAACCACAATTGAAGCTATGCAATAGCAACTCAAGTTCGTTGGCATAAGGGAGGGAAATATATAAATTTTCAAGAATTCCGAAGTAGCAGTTGGATGTATTAAAGAAAATATGAAATGAAAAGCCAAAATACTTTTGTAACTTTTTTATTGTTTTCATAATGACGATTATTATGATTATGCTGTAATTAGATTAAGAATCGTATTTTAAGCGTCTAATGCCACCAGCACAACAACAGCTATGGCAACACACAAAGAACATCATCATTGCTGGCAGTGCAAAAACATTTATAACATTTCAACAATACGAAGAAGAATAAGAATTCCAAAATTGAGGCTTTTGTTTGTTACTACTTTGTTGCTCCTCAGAGAGAGAGAGAGAGAGAGAGAGAGAGAGAGAGCGGGAGAGAGAAAGAAAGCTAAAGCTATTCTCCTATAATGTAATATGGAATATAGGAAATTCATCTATAATTTTGTAACATCTTATTTAAGACGTTGATATTTTTGTTAAATTGTACAAAAGGTACCGAATGGTACCATTCACATTATGTGGAATGTATTGAAAATGTGACATTTACGACGGAGAGTGGTGAATTTCAATCACCGACCATATATTAAAAGCTTATGTAAACAATACAAATGAAAGTTTTGCGATAGGCCAAGGAGTTTAAGAACAAATTAATTTTTTGCCATAGGGCCACTTACCGTTTTCCCTAAAAATTACAAATAAATCCGGACCTTCTGTCACGCTTGTCACTCGACAAAAACAATCTTCCAAAATTTGAGGAAAATTTTACGAAAAAACTACCACATAAAAAATATTATTTTGCAGTGTTTGTTATTTTGCAGAAAAGGGAGCAAAAAGGGAGATTTTGATAGTAAAACAAAAAAAAAATTAAAGATAGATAGATAGAAAATGTTGTCAAAACTTTATTTCTATAGACAAATTTGTCAAAATTTTATTTCTATAGAAAATGTTGTCAAAATTGTATTTCTATAGAAAATGTTGTCAAAATTGTATTTCTATAGAAAATTTTGTCAAAATTTTATTTCTATTGAAAATTTTATCAAAATTTTATTCCTATAGAAAATTTTGGCAAAATTTTATTTCTACACGCAGAGAAAAAACATGATTGTCACAATCATATTCGAAGAGCAAAATATTATGATAGGAGCTATTTTTGCGGCAACCATGTAACATTTTAACCTGCAACCATGTTGGCTCAGTGAACATGGTTCTAAGAAAAATGTAATTGTCCTCATCTAAAATGTTATTATATTGATAAAAAAGAATTTTGTTTGAATAAAAAGACAATGGTCACGATTTAAAATGTTATGGTATTCATTAAAAATGTTTTTCTCCTAGTTAAAAGAACATGGTCACAACCTAAAATGTTTTGATCTTTATGAAAAAATATCGAAAAAAGGACGCCACTTGAGAAAAGAAAACACAAAATTAACTTTATTTGTTTGTTTTTATTTATTTATAAACTAATTCATTGTTTATTTGTATTTATAATGCCGTTAAAGCAAACATCATATATTTTTACACACTCTATTTTATTTCAATGTCAACAATAAGTAATTATTCCATACTTAAATCGTGCCCATCAAATGTACAAACGCAGACATCCTGTAACTGCAAATAAAAATAAATGATATCATATAG
Organism: Haematobia irritans; assembly: GCF_050003625.1. Lineage (NCBI taxonomy): Eukaryota > Metazoa > Arthropoda > Insecta > Diptera > Muscidae > Haematobia > Haematobia irritans. Next base: position 219,671,403 of record NC_134397.1, on the reverse strand, counting down.
CAAAATGCAGAACAAAAAACAGGTACATTTTTTCAATTACACTTTCCTTTTTTGTGTTCACATAAAACCACGTGTCACTTCTGAATAAATAAATTAACACAAAACACAGTAAATTCGTATTCTCCGTCCACTCCAAGAAACAATCAACACACGACTGACGCGCAAAATTAAAATCGTGTGTACCTGCTCAATGTTTTTATAAAATTCTTTTCGCTGCAAACAAGTTAAAAAATTAAATGGTCACGAATGGTCAAAAAATAGATAAGCATTAAATGGATGCGGCAACCATGTCCAAACATGGTTTTTCTGTGCGTGTATAGAAAATTGTTGTCAAAATTTTATTTCTATTGAAAATTTTTTCAAAATTGTATTTTTATAGAAAAGTTAGTCAAATTTTTTATTTATATAGAAAATTTTGTCAAAATTTTATTTCTATAAAAAATTTTGTCAAAATTTTATTTCTATAGAAAATTGTTGTCAAAATTGTATTTTTATAGAAGAGTTAGTCAAATGTTTTTCTATAGAAAATTTGACAAAATTTTATTTCTATCGAAAAATTTGTCAAAATTTTATTTCTATAGAAAATTTTGTCAAAATTTTATTTCTATACAAAAATTTGTCACAATTATATTTCTATAGAAAATTTTGTCAAAATTTTATTTCTATAGACAATTTTGTCAAAATTTTATTTCTATAGAAAATTGTTGTCAAAATTTTATTTATATAGAAAATTTTGTCAAAATTTTATTTCTATAGAAAATTTGGTAAAATATTACTTCTATAGCAAACTTTGATAAAAAATTTATTTCTATAGCAAACTTTGTGAAAAATTTATTTCTATAGAACAATTTGTCAAAATTTTATTTCTTTAGAAAATGTTGTCAAAATTTCATTTCTAATGAAAATTGCTGCAAAATTTTATTTCTATAGACAATTTTGTCAAAATTTAATTTCTATAGAAAATTTTGTCAATTTTTTTTTCTACTCAAAATTTTGTTAAAATTTTATTTCTATGCGAAATTTTGTCAAAATTATATTTCTATAGAAAATTTGGTCAAAATTTTATTTATACAGAAAATTTTGTCAAAATTTCGTTTCTATAGAAAATTGTTTTTTCAAAATTTTATTTCTATAGAAAACTTTGTCAAAATTGTGTTTCTATAGAAACTTGTTTCAAAATTTTATTTCTATAGAAAATGTCAAATTTTTTTTTTCTATAAAAAATTTTTCAAAATTTTATTTCTATAGAAAATGTCAAATTTTTTTTCTATAGAAAATTTTATTTTATAGAAAATTTTGTCAAAATTTTAGTTCTATAGAAAATTTGGCAAAAAAAATTTATAGCAAATTTTGCAAAATGTTATTTATACGGAAAATTTTGTCAACATTTTATTTCTATAGAAAATGTTGTCACAATTGTATATTTAGATAGAAAAGTTATTCAATTTTTTTTCTATAGAAAATATTATTTCTATAGCAAACTTTGGTAACATTTTATGTCTATAGCAAACCTTGTTAAAGTTTTATTCCTATAGAAAATTTTGTCAAAATGTTATTTCTATAGAAAATTGTTGTCAAAATTTTATTTCTATAGAAAATTTTGTCAAAATTGTATTTTTATAGAAAAGTTAGTCACAATTTTATTTCTATAGCAAACTATGGTAACATTTTATTTCTATAGCAAACTTTGTTAAAATTTTATTTAATTTTGTCAAAATTTCTATAGCAAACTTTGTTAAAATGTTATGTCTATAGAAAACTTTGTTAAAATTTTATTTATATAGAAAATTTTGTCAAAATTTTATTTCTACAGAAAATTTTGTCAAAATTTTATTTCTATAGAAAATTTTGTCAAATTGTATTTTTATAGAAAATTTAGTAAATTTTTTTTCTATAGAAAATTTGACAAAATTTTATTTCTATAGCAAATTTTGGTAACATTTAATTTCTATAGCAAACTTTGTTAAAATTTTATTTATATAGAAAATTTTGTCAACATTTTATTTGTACAGAAAATTTTGTCAAAATTTTATTTCTACAGAAAATTTTGTCAAAATTTTATTTCTATAGAAAATTTTGTAAAATTGTATTTTGATAGAAAAATTAGTCAAATTTTTTTCTATAGAAAATTTGGCAAAATTTTATTTCTATAGCAAACTTTGGTAATATTTTATTTGTTTAGCAAACTTTGTTAAAATTTTATTTATATAGAAAATTTTGTCAAAATTTTATTTCTATAGAAAATTTGGTAAAATTTTATTTCTATAGCAAACTTTGGTAAAAATTATATTTTTATAGCAAACTTTGTTAAAATTTTATTTCTGTAGAAAAAATTGTCAAAATTTTATTTCTATCGAAAATTTTGTCAAAATTTTATTTCTATAGAAAATTTTGTCAAAATTTTATTTCTAATGAAAATTGTTGCAAAATTTTATTTCTATAGACAATTTTGTGAAAATGTAATTTCTATAGAAAATTTTGTCAAAATTCTGTCTGTTTTTCTACTGTAGAAAAACAGCGAAGTAACTAGACAGCGGAGAAAATCCTTGAAAACGGCTCTGACGAAGTCAACCGAAATGTCGGAAAATAAAAAATCAAGAAACCAACAATTTCAAGTTTAATTTATAGACCTATAGCCGAGATTATTAGATAAAAAGTCATAAAAATTAAAATAAAAAGGTCAACAATATCAACAACAAACACAAATTTTATTTCTGTATAATACATTTTCAAGATTTTATTTCTATAGAAGACTTTGTCCAAATTTTATTTCCATAGACAATTTTGTCAAAATTTAATTTCTATACAAAATTTTGTCAAAATTTTATTTCTATAGAAAATTTTGTCAAAATTTTATTTCTGTAGAAAATTTTGTTAAAATTTTATTTCTATAGAAAATTTTGTCAAAAATTTATTTCTGTAGAAAATTTGGTAAAAATTGTATTTTTATAGAAAATTTGGTCAACATTTTTTCTATAGAAAATTTGGCTAAATTTTATTTCTATAGAAAATTTGGTCAAAATTTTATTTATACAGAAAATTTTGTCTAAATTTCGTTTATATAGAAAATTTTGTCAAATTTTTATTTCCATATAAAATTTCTTCAAAATTTTCTTTCAACAGAAAACTTTTTCAAAATTTTATTTCTATAGAAAACTTTGTCAAAATTGTATTTCTAGAGAAAATTGTTTCAAAATTTTATTTCTATAGAAAATGTTGTAAAATTTTTTTCTATAGGAAATTTTTTCAAAATTTTATTTCTATAGAAAATTTGCCAAAATTTTATTCCTACACCAAACTTTGTCAAAATTTTATTTCTACAGGAAATTTTGTCAAAAATTTATTTTGCCTTCTGTCCGATAAAATTTTGCGTCACCCATATATATACCATAAATAGTTAGGGTGTATATAATCCGTAATCACCATTGTACCCTTCTTCCTTTTCTTTTTTAATTTCTCAGTTTGTAAATTTTCCCCTCATTATGCCAACATGCAATAGAATTTGGCAAGTACAAATTCAAGGAATAAATTTATGAAAAGTAGGTGTTAATGACTACCCTCAAATAACTGCTTTTTAGTGTGTAGAAGAAAGGATGAAATAAACGATTTTAGTGGCAAGAGGTTATTGTGGCTGAATTCCAAAAACGATTTTCATTGTTTCTCCACTTGACTTTGTACGAAATGAATGCCATGGCAAAGGCTCATTTGTTGCAATTTTGTTATGCTTAATTGGTGTGAAATATTTTGTAAATATGGCAAAAAGCAACTTGCTTTCAATTATTAAAAGACCTGAAAGAGTCAAAGAACAATAAAGTAAAGTAATAATGAAAGGCCTCCTGGCGACCTTTTGGGTTAAATGGAATTTTAAATTTAATGGGAATTTAAATTATTGAATTTTTAAGAATTTTAAGATATTTGCAATTATTTCAATTATGGAAATAAAATCAGTAAATTATTAGTCCTCTTTAAAAACCCTTTTTTACATCTAGTCTAATAAGACCTAGAGTTTAATCTTTTGTTTATCCTTATTTTTTACCAGATATTCTATATAAATACTTTTGTATAACTACTAACTTTAATTAACTAATTCTACAAGTACATATTGTTTTAGAAAATCCTCGTTTCTCTATTTTTTATTGTTTGTTTAAATCTTTGTTTATTTTTTTTTTATTGTCCAGCTTAGTTATAAAAAATCACAATGATTTTATTAAGAGGGTGTGAAATAAAAGTTATAAATTGTCTAGCTACTACACGTTATTTCTATTCTCAATTCTTAATCCCACCATCTCTTTTGCTCTCTCTCTCTCTACCATTGTTGCCCTTTTTCACTACACTGAAAAAACAGTGAACCCACCAGGAAAGATAACTTTCGATTAATTTTAGAAAATTTTGAACTTTTTTAGAAAATTTTAACTAAACGGTATTACAAGCGCTGGCATCACTCCGATATGGCAAAAATAAGTAAATATTTTTCGACAAATTCAAGAAAATTTATTAGACATAACTAAATTTTTTCAGTAGTTAAAGAAAATTTTGTAGTTTTAAGAGAAATCTTGGAGTTCAAAATTGCAAGAATGTCTTTAGTGACATACGAAGTTCATGATGGACACATTTTTGGTAAAATTTACAAATTTAAAGAAATAATGAACTATTTTGTAAGAAATACGAAATTAGGAAATCTTTATGCTTTATTTGTGTATAACTTTTTCCCGTTTTTTAGTTCATTTAACTAACATACGCAAAAAATTATTTGACTAAAATAAACTTTTTCCAAACATAATGATTCTATGAACTAATATAAAGTTAATATGGCTTTAGTGAAATAGAGAGTTCACTTTTTTTTGAGTGTACGAGTTCCGGCATTAAATTGTTCTGTTGTTTCGTTTAATTAAATATTTCCTGTAAAGTCATATATTTACCGGTACAAAAGGAGAATGTGTTTTTCAAAAATTAGCAAAATTCTGTATTAGCACAGTGGTGTGAAAAAAGCAAATAATAAATGAATTATAATTCTATTATTAATGTTTTTTTTTTTGATTTTTTTATAAAGCTTTCTTCAAAAATTAGCAAACATATATAACAGCACAATGGTCTGAAAAATAATAAATAATAATAAATTAATTATAATTAATTATTTAATGGAATTAATTAATAAATTGAACTTTTTTTGATTTCTCTCTTGTAAAGCTTTCGCAAATATTTTCATATCTCTCGGGAGATATTTTAAGGAATTATTTAGCAAAATTCTATATTAGCACAGTGGTGTGAAAAATACCAAATAATAAATTAATTATAATTCTATTATTAATGGATTTTTTATTTTTTTTTTTCTTATAAATCTTTTTTAAAAGTAAGCATAGTGGTCTGAAAAATAAAAAATAATAAAAGATTTATTATAATTAATTAATGGAATTAAATAATTACTCGAACTTTTTTGTAATTTTTTTTTCTTGTGAAGTTTTCGAAAATATTATTTTATCTCTCGGGATACATTTTAAGAAATTATATAGATTTTTTGAATACGATATTTTGGAAAAAAAATAGTACAACTTCTTTCCATAAAGGGGAGAAAAAAGGGAGATTTTGATAGTAAAACAAAAAAATTTGAAAGATAGATAGATAGAAAATGTTGTCAAAACTTTATTTCTATAGATAATTTTGTTAAAATTTTATTTCTATAGAAAATTTGATCTAAATTTTATTACTATAGAAAATGTTGTCAAAATTTTATTTCTATAGAAAAATTTGTCAAAACTTTTTTCTATAGAAAATTTTGTCAAAATTTTGTTTCTATAGAAAATTTTCTCAAAATTTTATTTCTATAGAAAATTTTTCCAAAATTTTATTTCTATAGAAAATTTTGTCAAAATTTTATTTCTATAAAAAGTTTTGTCAAAATTTTATTTCTATAGAAAATTTTCTCAAAATTTTATTTCTATAGAAAACTTTGTTATTTCTATAGAAAACTTTTTTATAGTATAATAATACACTTCAAACATCCTTAATGCGGCTTCCGCCGATTATTGCTTTTTTGCCGAACCCGATGTTGGTCGAGCTCTAAATGCCATATGACATCTATTGTCTTAAGATATCTAATATATAGAATTTTCACTTCAAATAATTCTTTTTTCAAATAAAATAAAACCTTTTGCAAATTAAATGAATCCTTTTTTAAATCATATGAAACCTTTTTCAAATCAAATGAAATTTTTCTCAAATTATATGAAACCTTTTACATTTAAAATGAAACTTTTTTTTAAATCAAATGAACCTCTTAAATCAAACAAATTCTTTCTAATGGATGAGTGAGCCACCGTGGTGCAATGATTAGCATGCCCACCTGGCATACACAAGGTCGTGGGTTGGATTCCTGCTTTGACCGAATTCCAAAAAGTTTTTCAGCGGTCGATTATCCCACCTCAGTAATGCTGGTGACATTTCTGAGGGGTTCAAAGCTTCTCTAAGTGTTTTAACGGAAATGTGGAACGCCGTTCGGACTCGACTATAAAAAGGAGGTCCTTTGTCATTGGTCCTTAGAGACCACATTCTAACACCATGTTCCAAATTTCAACTGGATCGGAAGAATTTTGCTCCTCCAAGAGGCTCCGGAGGATAAATCTGGGGATCGGTTTATATGGGGGCTATATGTAATTATGGACTGATATGGACCAATTTCTGCATGGTTGTTAGAGTCTTTAGTGACATACGAAGTTCATGATGGACACATTTTTGGTAAAATTTACAAATTTAAAGAAATAATGAACTATTTTGTAAGAAATACGAAATTAGGAAATCTTTATGCTTTATTTGTGTATAACTTTTTCCCGTTTTTTAGTTCATTTAACTAACATACGCAAAAAATTATTTGACTAAAATAAACTTTTTCCAAACATAATGATTCTATGAACTAATATAAAGTTAATATGGCTTTAGTGAAATAGAGAGTTCACTTTTTTTTGAGTGTACGAGTTCCGGCATTAAATTGTTCTGTTGTTTCGTTTAATTAAATATTTCCTGTAAAGTCATATATTTACCGGTACAAAAGGAGAATGTGTTTTTCAAAAATTAGCAAAATTCTGTATTAGCACAGTGGTGTGAAAAAAGCAAATAATAAATGAATTATAATTCTATTATTAATGTTTTTTTTTTTTTGATTTTTTTATAAAGCTTTCTTCAAAAATTAGCAAACATATATAACAGCACAATGGTCTGAAAAATAATAAATAATAATAAATTAATTATAATTAATTATTTAATGGAATTAATTAATAAATTGAACTTTTTTTGATTTCTCTCTTGTAAAGCTTTCGCAAATATTTTCATATCTCTCGGGAGATATTTTAAGGAATTATTTAGCAAAATTCTATATTAGCACAGTGGTGTGAAAAATACCAAATAATAAATTAATTATAATTCTATTATTAATGGATTTTTTATTTTTTTTTTTCTTATAAATCTTTTTTAAAAGTAAGCATAGTGGTCTGAAAAATAAAAAATAATAAAAGATTTATTATAATTAATTAATAGAATTAAATAATTACTCGAACTTTTTTGTAATTTTTTTTCTTGTGAAGTTTTCGAAAATATTATTTTATCTCTCGGGATACATTTTAAGAAATTATATAGATTTTTTGAATACGATATTTTGGAAAAAAAATAGTACAACTTCTTTCCATAAAGGGGAGAAAAAAGGGAGATTTTGATAGTAAAACAAAAAAATTTGAAAGATAGATAGATAGAAAATGTTGTCAAAACTTTATTTCTACAGAATTTTTTTTTTAATTTTATTTCTATAGACAATTTGATCTAAATTTTATTACTATAGAAAATTTTGTCAAAACTTTTTTCTATAGAAAATTTTCTCAAAATTTTATTTCTATAGAAAATTTTCTCAAAATTTTATTTCTATAGAAAATTTTGCCAAAATTTTATTTCTATAGAAAATTTTGCCAAAATTTTATTTCTATAGAAAATTTTGTCAAAATTTTATTTCTTTTTTTTCTCAAATTTTCTCAACATTTTATTTCTATAGAAAATTTTGTTATTTCTATAGAAAACTTTGTTATCTCTATAGAAAACTTTTTTATAGTATAATAATACACTTCAAACATCCTTAAATACGATTTTAGAAAAACATGCGGCTTCCGCCGATTATTGCTTTTTTGCCGAACCCGATGTTGGTCGAGCTCTAAATGCCATATGACATCTGTTGTCTTAAGATATCTAATATATAGAATTTTCACTTCAAATTAATCTTTTTTCAAATCAAATGAAACCTTTTTCAAATCAAATGAATCCTTCTTTAAATCATATGAAACCTTTTTCAGATCAAATGAAATTTTTCTCAAATTATATGAAACCTTTTACATTTAAAATGAAACTTTTTTTTTTTAAATCAAATGAACCTCTTAAATCAAACAAATTCTTTCTAATGAATGAGGGAGCCACCGTGGTGCAATGGTTAGCATGTCCGCCTTGCATACACAAGGTGGTGGATTCGATTCCTGCTTCGACCGAACACCAAAAAGTTTTTCAGCGGTGGATTATCCCACCTCAGTAATGCTGGTGACATTTCTGAGGGTTTCAAAGCTTCTCTAAGTGGTTTCACGGAAATGTGGAACGCCGTTCGGACTCGGCTATAAAAAGGAGGTCCTTTGTCATTGGTCCTTAGAGACCACATTCTAACACCATGTTCCAAATTTCAACCGGATCGGATGAATTTTGCTCCTCCAGGAGGCTCCGGAGGATAAATCTGGGGATCGATTTATATGGGGGCTATATATAATTATGGACCGATATGGACCAATTCTTGCATGGTCATTAGAGAACATATATCAACACCATGTACCAAATTTCAGCCGGATCGGACGAAATTTGCTTCTCTTAGAGGCTCCGCAAGCCAAATCGGGGGATCGGTTTATATGGGGGCTATATGTAATTATGGACTGATATGGACCAATTTCTGCATGGTTGTTAGAGACATATACTAACACCACGTACCAAATTTCAGCCGGATCGGATGAAATTTGCTTCTCTTAGAAGCTTCGCAAGCCAAATCGGGGGATCGGTTTATATGCGGGCTATATATAATTATGGACCGATGTGGACCAATTTTTGCATGGTTGTTAGATACCATATACTAACACCATGTACCAAATTTCAGACGGATCGGATGAAATTTGGTTCTCTTGGAGGCTCCGCAGGCCAAATCGGGGGATCAGTTTATATGGACCAATTTTTGCATGGTTGTTAGATACCATATACTAACACCATGTACCAAATTTCAGCCGGATCGGATGAAATTTGCTTCTCTTAGAGGCTCCGCAAGCCAAATCGGGGGATCGGTTTATATGCGGGCTATATATAATTATGGGCCGATGTAGACCAATTTTTGCATGGTTGTTAGAGACCATATACTAACACCATGTACCAAATTTCTGCCGGATCGGATGAAATTTGCTTCTCTTAGAGCAATCGCAAGCCAAATTTGGGTGTCCGTTTATATGGGGGCTATACGTAAAAGTGGACCGATATGGCCCATTTGTAATACCATCCGACCTACATCAATAACAACTACTTGTGCCAAGTTTCAAGTCGATAGCTCGTTTCGTTCGGAAGTTAGCGTGATTTCAACAGACGGACGGACATGCTCAGATCGACTCAGAATTTCACCACGACCCAGAATATATATACTTTATGGGGTCTTGGAGCAATATTTCGATGTGTTACAAACGGAATGACAAAGTTAATATACCCCCATCCTATGGTGGAGGGTATAAAAATCTATGCTGGTCTAGTTATTTTTTATCAACGTTTTATTTTAGGTATGCACGTCGTCTGAAATATTTATAGTAATACCTAAGTATTATTCATAAATTTTATAAGAATATTAATTAAATTAAAATCACTAAAACTAATGGTTTTTTTTAATATTGTCATAGACAATATTATCCAAGTGGAAATTCACTTGGATAATATTTTTTCGCACAAAATTTGAAAATAAAACCAAATTTCTTTAAGGTCAGTTGTAAAATAAGGGTTTGGTGGCATTATAGTCAAAATATTATATAGTATAGACACCTAAATTTATTTTTAATTGTGCCCATATCACACTCAAAAACTAAAAATGTTGGATTTTGTTAAAAAATAAAACAAAACAAAAAAACAAATACCATGAAAAGGAAAGCGCAAATGATATTAGTACCCAACCCCAATCATCAATAATCTAAATTACGAATTGAAATAAAAGTGTCCTAAAATATTATCAAAAGATTCATTAGTTTTGAAAAAAGATTCTTTTGAAATGAAAAAGGTTTCATTTAATTTGTAAAAGGTTTCATTTGATTTGAAAAAAGTTTTAGTTGATTTGAAAATTGATTCATTTGATTCGAAATGTAAAAGGCTTCATTTGAAGTGAAAACGCTATATCTTCTGTCTGCTGCAACAATATAACTCCAAATCCAATGTAGGCGCTACTGTGCAAGTTCAATCGTTCAATTCAATGTACGTGTAACAGAAAACTTTTGGCAAGCATCATCAAGGTAACGTACTTCCTCTGCTATTACTGTACAAACTGCACTACAACTTAATTCCGGAACCTCACGCAAAAATGTAGATTACAACCGAGGTTTATTGCTGTATTCAAGAGCAGAGAGCGTGGGCAAGGATAACGATATGAATGAAAGAACATTGTTGAAGGTTAAAAGTTGATTGCCTTTCTAGTGCCTCTAGGATTCTATGTGGAAGAGTTGTTTTTATGTTTCCATACCAAGGGTTTTTGCTGAATCGGCAAAGAAACCCCACTCTCCTCTCATTAGAATGGCAAAGGCAAATTGTGTTAAGCCAAACTTTTTCTTTTTTTTTTGAGTTTGGCAATGAAATTATTTTAAATTGCCAGCTTTAATAGCCTCACACGATGCCACTTACTGGCTAGAACATCAACACCATTGCTATGCCTATACCTAACGAGCTTACAAAGTCATTGTGGCAATACCTTAACGAAGCCACGAAACATGGATGGACGGACGGACGGACGGACAGAATTGCTTAATTATAACAATTATACAACGGTCACGTTATATTGGCACTAGAATTGCCTTGCACACATATATGTGCCTAGTTTTGCCTAGTTGGGAGCTTTATCGAGATGGGTTGGAGAATGATACGAGAACGATTTGTAATCTTAGGGAAAATCAAGAGAGAGCTTTTGTAAAATGGAGGGTAATAGAATTTCTGTAATTTTATGGGTGAGGTTAAAATTAATCAAAATATGATTATCCTTTGAAAAATCACCTTGACTATACCGTAGGATATAAAATTTGTACAATAGTAAGAACAAAAAACAGGGAGGAAAGGACGTTTTATCAATTGTACCAATTAGAAAACAAGTATATACGGCCGTAAGTTCTGCCAGGCCGAATCTTATGTACCCTCCACCATGGATTGCGTAGAAACTTCTACGAAAGACTGTCATCCACAATCGAATTACTTGGGTTGTGTTATCTTAAAACTTATTAACATTGTTTTCTCAATTGTGAGTTAGTCCATACGTGGTATATATTGGACAAAAAAGGTATGTATAGATAAGTCTACAAATAATTACGAATCGATATGGACTTTTGCACGGTACGTAGAGAGCCAGAATTGAAAAATAGGGGTAGCTTATATGGGGGCTATATACAATTATGAACTTGATATGGACCAATTTTTGTGTGATTGGGGAACCACCACGTACCAAATTTCAACCAGACCGGATGAATTTTGCTTCTCCAAAGACACCGGAGGGCAAATCTGGGGAATCGGTTTATATGGAGGCTATATATAATTATATATAATTCCTGCATGGTTATTGGATACCATATACTAACATCACGTACCAAATTTCAACCTAATCGTTTGAATTTTGCTCTTTCATGGGGCTCCGGAAGTCAAATCTGGGGGTTTGTATGGAGGCTATATATAATTATGGACCGATTTCGACCGATTTCGACCAATTTTTGCATTGGTATTTGAGGCCAAATATTAACACCACATACCAAATTTCAACTGAATCAGATGAATTTTGGTTTTCCAAGAGGCTCCTGAGGTCAAATCAGGTGATCGGTTTATATGGGGGCTATATATAATTATGGACCGATTTCGACCAATGTTTGCATGGTTGTTAGAGATCATATACTAACACCATGTACCAAAATTCAGCCGGATCAGATGAAATTTTCTTCTCCTAGAGACTCCGCAAGCCAAATCGGGGGATCGGTTTATTTGGAGGCTATATATAATTATGGACCGATTTCGACCAATTTTTGCATTGGTGTTTGAGGCCATATATTAACACCACATACCAAATTTCAACTGAATCAGATGAATTTTGGTCTTCCAAGAGGCTCCGAAGGTCAAATCTGGTGATCGGTTTATATGGGGGCTGTATATAATTATGGACCGATGTGGACCAATTTTTGCATGGTTATTAGAGACCATATACTAACACCATGTACCAAATTTCAGCCGGATCGGGGCTATATATAATTATGGACCGATGTGGACCAATTTTTGCATGGTTGTTAAAGACCATATACTAACACCATGTACCAAATTTCAGCCGGATTGGATGAAATTTGCTTCTCTTAGAGACTCCGCAAACCAAATCGGGGGATCGGTCTATATGGGTCCTATATATAATTATGGACCGATGTGGACCAATTTTTGTATGGTTATTAGAGACCATATACTAACACCATGTACCAAATTTCAGCCGGATCGGATGAAATTTGCTTCTCTTAGAGCAATCGCAAGCCAAATTTGGGGGTCCGTTTATATGGGGGCTATACGTAAAAGTGGACCGATATGGCCCATTTGCAATACCATCTGACCTACATTAATAGCAACTGCTTGTGCCAAATTTCAAGTCGATAGCGTTTTTCGTTCGGAATTTAGCGTGATTTCAACAGACGGACGAACGGACGAACATGCTCAGATCGACTCAGAATTTCACCACGACCCAGAATATATATACTTTATGGATTCTTAGAGTTTATATACCCCCATCCTATGGTGGAGGGTATAACAAAAAAATACTTTCGTACTTTTCATTTATTATTAAAGAAGTTTATCAAAATGCATGTTAGTACTCACCAATATGGGAAATATTTATAGCTTATTTAGAGTAAAGCTTCTACTTTAAAATAACATCGAGAAATAAATCGAAACTAAGTGGAAAAATAGAGTTATTTGTCGTTTTCGAATGTCCTCATAAGTGGACGTCGGTAGTAAAAAGGGTTAAGCGTTTCAAAGACGAACTAAATATTAAATGGAAAAGTAGATATGTGAAATTGTACCAAATAGGTCATTGTAGTACCATTGGACTTTTGGAATATGGAGTGCACAACATTTAGTACAATTGTTTTGTATCGCGGATTTTCAAATTGCAATAGATCTGTTAGCTAATCTACCACCACTATCTAGCATCATGTCAAAAACTGAATGGAATGTCAAATTAAATATTTGAAATTGCACCAAATTGGTCATTGTAGCACCATTGTACCTTTTGAATATGGAATGTACCAAATTTAGTACAATTGTACCAACAGTTACATCGTTTATTTTGTAAGTGGCATAGGGGACTAGAATATTATAGAGTAACCCAAAGAAGACTGATGAACTCCTGAATTGTAGTACGATTACAGTAAGATGGGTTGTGGGAATAATAATCGGGAACCTATTTGTCCCATTGATAGCCATGATTACCTGGAAGTCACAATCTACCACCTGAGGAAGTAAAAACAAATATAATCACAGGCACATATGCAGAAACATGGGTCCGATCCCATTCAGGGGGAAATTCTTAGAAGATGTAACATGTCCGTATATTTGTCTGTCCCATAAACCGGAACGCTGATAGCCACGGGTTTCTGGAACTCATAAAGTGTAATCCTAATCTACCACCTGAAGAAGTATACAACTGTCAAAGGGACATACGATGCAGAAATATTGGGCCGTTTTAACTCTGTGTGAAATTCTGAGACCAACTAACGATGTCTGCCCTGCTGCCTGCCTGCCTGTCGCATTAACCGGAAGGCTGATAGCCACGGTTTTCTGGAATTCATTCACAACTGAAGAAGGACAAAACTGTCACAGGGAAATACGATGCGCAAACATTGGGCCGACTCAACTCAGTGTGTAATTCTAAGACGATCTAACGATTTCCGACCTGCCGTCTATCTGGTTGCCTGTCTCTCTTCCCATTCAACCGGAAGGATGATAGGTTAGGTTAGGTGACAGCCCGATGTATCAGGCTCATTGTGATACCACATTGGTGAACTTCTCTCTTATCACTCAGTGCTGCCCGATTCCATGTTAAGCTCAATGACAAGGGACCTCCTTTTTATAGCCGATTCCGAACGGCGTTCCACATTGCAGTGAAACCACTTAGAGAAGCTTTGAAACCTTCAGAAATGTCACCAGCATTACTGAGGTGGAATAATCCACCGGTGAAAAACTTTTTGGTGTTCGGTCGAAGCAGGAATCGAACCCTCGACCTTGTGTATGCAAGGCGGGCATGCTAACCATTGCACCACGGTGGATGATGGGCAAGGTTATCTGGGATTCACAATCTACCACCTGAGAAAGGATAAAACTGTCACAGGGACATGTCCGTCCGGGTGTCTGCTTATCTGGCCCATCAATCGAAAGGATGGCAGCCACGATTTTCTGGAATTAACATGGTGTAATCGTAATCACAGGGACATGCAGAAACATTGGGCCGCTCCCACTCAGGGTGAAATACTAAGACCATTTAGCCATGTCCGTCCGTCGGTCTGTCTTCCCTTAAACCGGAAGGACGAATCTACCACCTGTAGTATAAACCGCCACAGGATCGGTTAAAATCAGGGTGAAATTCTAAGACGATCTAAAGGTGTCTGTCGATGCAAACCGATCCCCCCATTTGGCTTCATGAGCCTATATATACCGCAAATTTTATCATTCATTATAAAAATCTCTAAGTATTTTAGGTCCGTAACGGGATACACCTTAGCCCTCATATAGACTGATCTCCTGATTGGAATTTTTAAGAGCTTGATAGGTATTTTAAGTTTGTAAAGAGCTGTGCTTAATTTGTTACATATCGGTTCATGTTTATATATATTTTATAGATCCCATATAGATCGATCTTCTCATTTTGATTCCTGAGGGTGGTAGCCGCAACTTTTATCCAGTTTCCATTATAAAATTCTATAAGTATTTTAGGTTCATAATGGCATACACCATAGCCCTCATCTAGACCGATCTCCTGATTGGAATTTTTAAGAGCATGGAAGATTTGCTTTAAATTTAAGATCTGGTCCATGTTTATATATGTTTTATAGACCGGTCTCCTCATTTTAATTCCTGAGGACATGGTAGCAGCAACTTTCATCTGATTTGCTGGAAGCCTGAAGGTATTTTAAAGAGCTGTGCTTAATGTATTATATATCGGTTCATGTTTTTATATAGCGATCATATAGACCGATCTCCTGATTTGACTGTTTGAGGACATGGAAGCTGCAATTTTTATCCGATTTGCATTAAAAGTTAAAATGAATAAATGTCATTTTCAATCTGCTTCAAAAGCCATCATATGTTCTCAAAGAAATTTTTTGCTTTTAAGATTTTACACGGCCAAACGTTTGGCCATATATACTTGATTGATATATACCCAACGGGAAATGGATCAATCACAGAACCGGTATAGGACTAGTCCCTGGTGTGTATGCACCAGTCCCAGTTCTGATCAAAACGTATGGAAGGGACCGGTCACTTTAGCATATGTTTGTCATTGACGGGGTAAATTAACATTTTAGGACGCGTCTTGGACTCATCCCAAAGGACACGTCCTGGGACAATTTAGCAGGAGTACCCCATAGACAGGTCCTCAGGAACCAACGGGAAATGATATATACCCTACGGGAAATGGATCAATCACAGAACCGGTACAGGACTAGTCCCTGGTGTGTATGGACCAGTCCCAGTTCTGGTCAAAACGTATGAAAGGGACCGGTCACTTTAACATGGGTTTTTCATTGACGGGGTAAATTTTTATTTTAGGACGCGTCTTGGACTCATCCCAAAGGACACGTTCTGGGACAATTTAGCAGGAGCACCCCATAGACAGGACCTCAGGAACCAGTCTAGGACAAACTCTTAGAAATCTGTTTCAATTTGGGCAACCCAATCGAACCCGAAATGAAAAAAAACTTTTGAAATATGTCGAACAATAGGTTATTCTGATACTTTCACGCGAAAATGTTTGATATTAAAATCTTAATGGATCTAAGATTTTAATATCAAGCAATAACGGAAATAAATAAATTACGACTATATAAAAATTGCAACTAACTGGAGCACAGGTACCAGTTCTGTAATAGGTCCGTCAGTGGCAATTTGCACCAATTTCCCGTAGGGATACTATTGACTTAACCGCCTTACTATACCACCCTCCTTCTAAAACAAAATTACAGTTGACTTTATCCCATTTGTCTATTACAATTCTTAGTCGATGTAATATGGCATTAACTTAAGTATTTCATTTATTTTGCCCTTTCATTACTCCTACGTTCGTGATTTCGATGGTTCTTGATGTCATGGCTTATTTGATAACATCTTTTGGTCCTCATTAGCTTCTACATGGTTCCCTGGAATTTTGCTCAGGCCAAAAATTCTTCGAAAATCTAGCTTCAGGCCCACTATCGCGTATCATGTTGTGTTTGTGTTTGCCTGTTGTATTTTATTTCGTTGCGTCTTTTTTTTTGCTATTTCAATGTAATTTAATTAAATGCCTTTTTAACACCCACTCATTAACATTTAGATTAAAAATAATCTCCTTTTTCCGGAGTTTTCTTTCTGTCATTGAAAAATGGAAGCAAGTATTTGCTGACTATAGCGCACCACAAAAAAAGGATAATAATGTGGTGTGTTGTTATTAATGATAAGCCATCTTAAAAATAATTTATTTGAAAAGTTGGCCCATAGTATTGAGGCAGCGCGTAGCTGACGAAAGAATTTGATTAATCGAATTCAATAAGAATTCGAAAATGTTTCTTGCCACAGCACAATATCAAGATATATGAGCCTAAGGGTTTGTTTAAAATTGAATGCAATGGGGCTGAGAGAGGGTGGTCAAGTGGAAAACGTCTTTGAAGTATACCCACTAAGCGTAAGGGGGAAAATATAAATTAATTTTAATGGCTAATAAAAATGTTCATAGGCAAATGGGATCCATTACTGAGTGTTATTGAATTCTACCATAAAAGAAATTAAAATTAAAAAAAAATGAAATAAAATAAAAATTTTACTGCGATGAAAATTTCGCACCTGATATAATGATCTTTAAATACCATTAAGGATTAGGAAATTAAAGCGACTGTCTTTAAGGTAATGAATTTGTTTTAATATACACAAATAAATATTGATTTAAAGAAAACAATTTTTATTATATTATATTATATTTTGAATATTTAAGTTCGTTTTCTAAAATTCTTCATTAGTACAATGTCTTGTTTTTGAAAAGTCCCTGGATATGCATTTTTACCAAGTAGACAAACAACCAGTCAACTTGACATAATTTTGTGCAATGTCAGTTGTAAGGATGTCATTTTATTCACGACTGAAAAGTCAATGCTCCATTTTCATGTCCTCGAAATTAAGCCATATACATAGCGATAGTGATGTTATAAAATTATTTTGTTATAGTCAACCTACATACAACAAAATAATTATCTCCTACGAAACAAATATCTAGATCAACAAAGTTTTCTTTTCTTGATAAATTTGTCTGCTTGACGATACAGGAATCTAAGAAATAAAATTTCGCGTGTACCTATTTAGTTTGAAATTTGCAAAATACTTTTTTAAAATGAGTTACTAGTTGTCCTTGGTATGAAAAACCCTCATTATATGAATAAATGAGTGGGAATCCACCTTATATTCATAACACATTTAAATCTTCTCACAAAGGGTGACTCATATGTAACGCAAATTTTAAAAAACATTTAAGATTTGTTCGAATTGGTTCCCCTCTGCATGAATTGTGGATTTGAAAGGGCCACCAAACGCTGGACTATAGTGGTTCTGCGGTATTTTGGCTCCTTCCCGGCCAAGAGCCGTCATCTCGGGAATTTGGTATTTTTTAGTATCAACCATACACCCCAAAAATGCCTGAGACACAAATGTCCAATGGATTTAGATCCGGTGGCAATATGCGGTTAAAATGAAGTGAAGAACCTACAACCAAGAGTGGCTTAACTTGGTTGAAGCATTCTAAGTGCGCTTATGCTGAGTCCTGTGGAAGTGTCCATGGTCTGCGTCCAAAATGTTTGTCCTTAGAACGTTTTCCTAATAATATTCGGCATTTATTTTGGCCCCTAGATCGATGACTACCTGGAGGTAGCGACTACGGTTGCCACAGTTGGTAGAATTCTACCAAATATGGTAGACTTTTTATTGTTTGGTAGATTCGTAGAATTCTTGATGTTTGATATAGATTTTTCAAAGAGCTACTTCATAAATTTTCTATAGAAACAAAATTTGGACAAAAATTTCTATAGAAATAAAATGTCGACAAAATTTCCTATAGAAATAAAATTTTGCAAAAATTTTCTTTAGAAATAAAAGTTAGCAAAAATTTTCTACAGAAATAAAGTTTTGCAAAAAATTTTCTATAGAAATTTTGACAAAATTTTCTATAGAAACAAAATTTTGACAACATTGTTCTATAGAAATAAAATTTTGACAACATTTTCTATAGAAATAAACTTTTGGCGAAATTTTCCATAAAAATAAAATTTTGACAAAATTTTCTATAGAAGTTTTGTAAAAAATCCTATAGAAATAAAATTTTACAAAAATTTTCTATAGAAATAAAATTTTGACAAAATTTTCTATAGAAATAAAACTTTGACGACATTTTCAATAGAAATAAAATTTTAACAAAATTTTCTATAGAAACAAAATTTTGACAAAATTTTCTATAGAAGTAAAATTTTGAAAAAAAATTTTATAGTAACAAAATTTTGCAAAAGTTTCTATTGAAATAAAATTTTGTTAATTTTTTTTATAGAAATATAATTTTGCAAAAAATTTCTATAGAAATAATATTTTGTTATTTTTTTAGGAATAGAATTTTGACAAAATTTTCTATACATATAAAATTTTACAAAAATTTTCTATGTAAATAAAATTTTGCAAAAATTTTCTATAGAAATAAAATTTTGCAAAAAAATTTCCATAGAAATAAACTTTTTACAAAATTTTCTATAGAAATAAAATTTTGTAAAAATTTTCTATAGAAATAAAATTTTGTAAAAATTTTCTAAGAAATAAAATTTTGAACGAATTTTTTATAGAAATAAAATTTTGGTAAAATTTTCTACAGAAATAAAATTTTGGCAAACTTTTCTACAGAAATAAAATTTTGCAAAAATTTTCTATAAAAATAAAATGTTGACAAAATTTTCTATAGAAACAAAATTTTGATAAAATTTTCTATAGAAATAAAATGTTGACAAAATTTTCTATAGAAACAAAATTTTGACAACATTGTTCTATAGAAATAAAATTTTAAAAAATTTTCTATAGAAATACAATTTTGACAAAATTTTCTATAGAAATAAAATTTTGACACAATTTTCTATAGAAATAAAATTTAAACAAAATTTTTTATAGAAATAAAATGTTGCCAAAATTTACTATAAAAATAAAATTTTGACAAAATCTTCTATAGAAATAAAATTTTGCAAAAATTTTCTATAGAAATAAAATTTTGTTAAATTTTTTTATAGGAATATAATTTTTACAAAATTTTCTATACAAACAAAATTTTGCGAAAATTGTCTATAAAATATTTTAACAAAATTTTTTTATAGAAATCAAATTTTGACAAAATTTTTTATAGAAATCAAATTTTGACAAAATTTTCTATATAAATAAAATTT
The DNA here is from genome assembly GCF_050003625.1 of Haematobia irritans. Taxonomy (NCBI): domain Eukaryota; kingdom Metazoa; phylum Arthropoda; class Insecta; order Diptera; family Muscidae; genus Haematobia; species Haematobia irritans. Next base: position 219,651,439 of record NC_134397.1, on the reverse strand, counting down.
TGACAAAATTTTCTATAGAAATAAAATATTGACAAAATTTTCTATAGAAAGAAAATTTTTATTGTTGTTTTTGATTTCAGCTTAAAACCATGCATTGACTAAACTACAAATGTAGCTTAAGCAAATCGATGATTTGACAGTGGCAAAGGAAAAGAGAGATGTTTGTACAAAGATTTATTTCGGCAAAAGTCGATTATCATAAACCGTTTTTCGGAAGGTTCAAGTGTGGTTCACTTTGGGTTTAGTGAACTGCCCGAATTTGTTCTGATAATTAGTTTATAGTTTTGCTACCAGTAGAGGATTCCGAAACGTCTATAGGGCTTTACCCAAATAAATCCAGTCTATAGGGCTTTACCCAAATAAATTTGACAAACATTTTTTTCCCCTGTTGGTTAAGCTACACTTTTAGTTTAGTCAATGCATGGTTTTAAGCTGAAATCAAAATTTTGCAAAATTTTCTATAGTAATAAAATTTTGCAAAATTTTCTATAGAAATAAAATTTTGTTAATTTTTTTATAGGAATATAATTTTGCAAAAAATATCTATATAAATAATATATTGTTAATTTTTTTAGTAATAGAATTTTGACAAAATTTTCTATAGATATCAAATTTTACAAAAATTTTCTATAAAAATAAAATTTTGCAAAAATTTTCTATAGAAATAAAAGTGGCAAAAATTTTCTATGGAAATAAAATTTTGAAAAATTTTCTATAGAAATAAAATGTTGACAACTATTTTCTATAGAAATAAAATTTTGCGATTTTAGTTTTTAAATAAAATTTTCCAAAAATGTTCTATTGAAATAAACTGTTGACAATATTTTCTATAGCACTAAAATTATGACAAAATCTATATATATAAAATTCAAATTATGTTTGTTTATTTGTTTGTTTGTTTGTTTGTTTATTTGTATGTTCCGGGTTGGCGCGAAAACGGCTGAACCGATTTACTTGAAACTTTCAGAGATCGTGGGGGGCACTCATGTGCTGAAAATAGGGTACCTCATTTTTTGACATATGGTCGCGGAGAGGAACCTCCCTTTTGTCCGACTTTTTGAAAATTAAACCAAACTTGACCGATTTGCACGAAGTTTTCAGGGATAGTAGGGGGTAATCCCTAGACAAAGATTCGCAATTTTTTTTTCGAAATTTGATCGGGAGGGGGTACCTCCCCTTAAGCGACTTTTTGTTTGTTTGTATGGTCCGAGTTGGCTACGAAACGGCTGAACCGATTTACTTGAAACTTTCAGAGATCGTAGGGGGCGTTCATGTGGTGAAAATAGGGACCAACCCCTTGGCCCGACATTTTTTAAAGTACAGTGAAAATAAAACTAAATTCCCCCGACTGAAATTTTACGGAAAAAATGGGCGAGGTTATGAAATTTATATCAGGTTTCTGATTTTTTAATAAAAACAAAGGGGTATGGGGAGATATCGGCTTCTCTTAAGTACATACAGAGAAACAATTAAAATTTACCGAGTTACTTGAAATTTACAGAGGAGTGGGGAGAGGTTACGATATTAATAGTTGATACCTGACTTTGTGATATTTGGACGGAAGAGAGGCCGCCCCTTTAGTCTTATAATTCCGATATCAGGTCGGTGTGGAGTGAAGGTGGGGAGAGGGTTCCCTTTTGTCCGTTTTTTTTTTTTTCTTAAATTGAAAGTAGAGGGTTGTCCATAAATGGGAACTCGGTACATAATTTTATGATTTTTGCACAGGCTTCTGCCAGACTTCTTTTTAGTAACGAACTTAAATTTACATGAAATTGGCAGCCAACATAGAGGGTTAATGTGGTAAACTTTTTTACTACTTTTGCTTTTTCCGATTTATTGGATGGGAAACAGTAATTCTTGGTATGTTATTATAATATAGTGCTTAATTTTGAGGAGAAGGATACCTTTCAAACAAACCACACTTAAAATTCTCAAGAAATATAGAAGATTGTCCAACTACTTGAATACAGAACATTATTTAAAAAATTTGGAGGAAAGGGTACACCCTCTCCCAGACATTTATTAAGACGAACCGTTTTACATATGAATATCCTCCGTATTTTCGAATTTGTTTTCAGCACGAAGGATATGGTTGACTAAGTTAACGCAAATTATTCCTACAAATATGCTTCGGAATGCGCAGCGAAGCGGGCCGGGTTACGCTAGTTTTCTATAAAAATAAAATTTGGACAAAATTATAAAATTTTGCAAAAACTTTCTATAGAAATAAAATTTCGCAAAAATTTTCTATAGAAATAAAATTTTGTAAAAATTTTCTATAGAATTTAAATTTTGCAAAAATTTTCTATAGAAATAATATTTTGACAAAAATTTTCCATAGAAATAAAATTTGGACAAAATTTTCTATAGAAATACAATTTTGCAAAAATCTTCTATAAAAATAAAATTTTCTAAAAATTTTCTATAGTAACAAAATTTTGCAAAATTTTCTATAGTAATAAAATTTTGCAAAAATTTCTATAGAAATAAAATGATGTTAATTTTTTTTATAGGAATATAATTTTGCAAAAAATTTCTATATAAATAATATTTTGTTAATTTTTTTTAGTAATAGAATTTTGACAAAATTTTCTATAGATTTAAAATTTTACAAAAATTTTCTATGAAAATAAAATTTTGCAAAAATTTTCTATAGCAATAAAATTTTGCAAAAATTTCTATAGAAATAAAATTTTCCAAAAATTTTCTATAGAAATAAAAGTTTGCAAAAATTATCTATGGAAATAAAATTTTGAAAAATTTTCTATAGAAATAAAATTTTGCAATTTTAGTTTTTAAATAAAATTTTGCAAAAATTTTGTATAGAAAAAAATATTTTCAAAAATTTTCTATGGAAATAAACTGTTGACAATATTTTCTATAGCAATAAAATTTTGACAAAATTTTCCATAAAAATAAAATTTGGACAAAATTATAAAATTAGGATAAAATTATAAAATTTGTTCGTTTTGTTTGTTATTGTTGGCTTCTCTTCAATCGTTATTGTTGTTTTTTTGTTTTTTGATCTCAGCTTAAAGCCATGCATTGACTAAACTACAAGTGTAGTTTAACCAACAGAGGAAAAGTATGCTTGTCAAATTTATTTGGGCAAAGCCCTATAGACTGCAAGATGGTTGGATGTACAGCTGTTTCGGAATTACCACATTCCTCATCAGCATCCTCTACTTGCAGCAAAAACAAACCCAGCCAAATACATGCAAATCGATGATTTGAGTTTGGCAAAGGAAAAGAGATATGCTGGCAAATTTGTTTAGGCAGTAGCCGACTATCAAACCCTTTTTTCGGGAGGTTCAAGTGTAGTTCACGTTGGGTTGAGTGAATTACCCGAATTTATTCTGATAATTGGTTGATAGTTTTGCTGCAAGTAGAGGATGCTGATGAGGAATGTGGTAATTCCGAAACAGCTGTACATCCAACCATCTTGCAGTCTATAGGGCTTTGCCCAAATAAATTTGACAAGCATACTTTTCCTCTGTTGGTTAAGCTACACTTGTAGATTAGTCAATGCATGGCTTTAAGCTGAGATCAAAAAACAAAAAAACAACAATAACGATTATAAAATTTGGATAAAATTATAAAATTTGGACAAAATTATAAAATTTTGTAAAAACTTTCTATAGAAATAAAATTTTGAAAAAATTTTCTATAGAAATAAAATTTTGTAAAAATTTTCTATAGAAATTAAATTTTGCAAAAATTTTCTATAGAAATAAAATTTGGACAAAATTTTCTATAGAAATACAATTTTCCAAAATTTTCTATAGGAATAAAATTTTATACAAATTTTCTATAGAAATATTATTTTGCAAAAATTGTTTATAGAAATAAAATTTTGCAAAAAATTTCTATACAAATAAAATTTTGCAAAATTATAGAAATAAAATAAAGAAAAAAAAATTTGCAAAAAATTTCTGTAGAAATAGAATTTTGACTAAATTTGGTATAGAAATACAATTTTGACAAAACTTTCTATAGAAATAAATTTTGACAAAAATTTCTATAGAAACAAAATTTAAAAAAAAAATTCTAAAGAATCAAAATTTTGACAAAATTTTCAATAGAAATAATATTTTGAAAAAAAAAATCTATAGAAATAAGATTTTGTAAGATTTTTTTTATAGAAATAAAATGTGGACAAAATTTTGTGTAGAATAAAATTGCGACAAAATTTTCTATAGAAAAAAATGTTGACATGAAATGCTTTTGCAATCGTGTAAACAATAAAATGAACTGTCACTGAAATAAATGTGTCTGATTTCAGACAATCATCCGATTGGAAATAATAGCAACCTGGAATTGATTGCAATACATGGCAACCATCCTGTACTTAGATGTTATGAAAGTTCTTAATTATTGTCATCCTACTTATTTAGGTTGAAACTTGCAACATATTTATTAAAATGACTTACTACATGTCCTTGCTATGCAAAACCTTCATTAGATTACATGAGTTGAACATAGTGTAAACATGAGGACCCATTTAAATCCTCTCATAATATGGTTTAACGTTAGAAAAAGGAGAGATTCAACTATGTGGAAAAAACGCTGTAATGACTTTTTGTAGTAGATATTCTATTTGCACAAAAACTTTACTTATATGCTGTAAAGCTTTTTTATTAAAATTAAATTTAAAAATAATAACATGATCTCAAATACCTAATAAAATTATTATAAAAAATCCGATTCTACTATGTCTAGTTTCCTTAGTTTCCTTATCCTGAAACTTCGACATATGGAGAAATCCAATCAAATTATCCAATTATCTTATTTCCCAATTAAATTCACACATAAAAACACATATCTTGTTATCATTTTTAATAATTTCTATTTGCCCATTACTAAATGTATGACAGACATAATCATCCCATTCCGTGTGTGGGCGATAATGAAAAGCACCAAATTATAAGGGGGTAACAATCAACGACATCCCTAAAAGCCATATCGTCATAGCAGCATCATCATAACATAATTCAGTCTTAATGTCTCCTTGAACGTTTATGTGCGTGCCTGGATATATTCATCTATTCATCTGTCTGTGTGTCTGGATGACTGGTTGCTTGTCTGAATGCTTGGAATACCATGGAATATGAAGACATAATGCTCTGTCATATTTATAGCATATACGCATCTAAATCTTTTGAGTCTGTGTCAAACGTGTATCTAAATCACTTCAATGCTATCCTAGACTTAAGTACATAAGTTATGGGGTGAAATACAGAAGAACGTAACAAAATTCAATAATTTTGAAAATAAAATAAAACCAAAAATAAATCAATTAAGCTATAACACATATTATTATATATATATAATAAAAAGCAACTAGCAACTACTGCTATCGGCTTACTTATAATTTTTACGAGCTCATTGGATAAGAAGATGAAGGGAATTTGTATTATTGAAATGGAAATGCCAGCTTCCGAAAAAAAGCTTGCAATCCAACAATTCTTAGCATTATTTGACATATTGTCAAAGTCAATCTTCAATTACAGACATCAAGCTCAAAGACCCGTTGTTCATAAAAAACTGATACTTAAGCCCTTTCGAATTACAGCTATTGAAAAAGCACATACTTTAATTGAAAGTGTGATTAGGTTGTAGGTGTCCTTGCCAAATGTTGCCTTACATGAACCCTGCTTCAAGAATTTTCCAACTAAAGATATAAATATCTATTATGTATGAGTGGAAAGGCTGGTTAAATATGTGTCGTCTATAGGTAATAAATACGTAACTTGGGCAGGATATAGATATAACCTTAATGTTCAATTAACTTTGCATTATTCTATGACATTATCTTAAAATTTCATGAATGTATTGGGACACTTACTGGTTGAGCAGCAGCAGGTGATGGGCCCATAGTAGATCTAATTTGCCAAAAGGCTATATATTTAATAGCATGTGTATAGGGTGGCTAAAGTCTATTGCAACCAATTTCAGACAGTTTATTTCATTGTTTACAAACTTACAAAAGTATTTTGGTCTATTGCATTCAGAAATTTGGTTATACGTGATGGAATTTAGGTACGATTGCTTTATATTGACTGAAAAATCATAAATGTTAATTCATCTTTGGAAGCCACCGTGGTGCAATGGTTAGCATGCCCGCCTTACATACACAAGGTCGTGGGTTCGATTCCTACTTCGACTTAATACCAAAAAGTTTTTCAGCGTTGGATTATCCCACCTCAGTAATGCTGGTGACAGTTCTGAGGGTTTCAAAGCTTCTCTAAGTGGTTTCACTGCAATGGTTTCACTCCGCTATAAAAAGGAGGTCCCTTCTCATTGAGCTTAACATGAAATCGGCCAGCACTCAGTGATAAGAGAGAAGTTCACCAATGTGGCATCACAATGGACTGAATAGTCTAATTGAGCCCGATACATCGGGCTGCCACCTAACCTAACTTAACCTAATTCAACTTTTGTTTCTCGTACAACTGATCGTTACCATGGTAGTGGCAGTGTTGCATCGCGAAGACGAAAAAACTGTAAAACCACCAGATCTGATCACAAAAGTGAACGGCAGTGAAATGTACATATCGCGAGAATGGACGGAACACATATTGTAAACTGAGTTTGGTCTAAAGTCATTGTAGTTCCAAAATGTTCAAGAGCTCACCGATTCACAAAAAAAAAGTTAGATTGGAGAGAGCTAAGGAGTTACTTCTCATGAACGAATGTGGCCATTGCCTTGCTCATTATTTTATTTAAAATTGAAATCTAACCAAATAAATGTCTGCTAAACCAGAATCTGTTGATTGCTCTATCCCCCAACAAAAAGCCAGGAAACTTTCATCTGTTTTTTGACATTCCATTGCAACAGACTGTTAACAAAAGTTATATATTATAATTGTTTGGTAGATTGGTAGAATTCTTGATGTTTTGGTAGAAATAATTTTTTTTCCATAACATATAAATAAAATTTGGACTAAAATTTACATATAAATAAAAAAAATTCTATAAAAATAAAATTTTGCCAAAATTAAAAAAAAAATCTATAGAAATAAAATTTTTACAAAATTGTCTATAGAAATAAAATTTTTACAAAATTTTCTATAGAAATAAAATGTTGACAAAATTTTCTTTAGAAATAAAATTTTGACAAAAATTTCTATAGAATTAATTTTTTGAAAAAAATTTTCTATAAAAATAAAATTTTGACAAAATTGTCTATAGAAATAAGATTTTGACAAAATTTGCTATAGAAATAAAATGTTGACAAAAATTTCAAAAAAAAAAAATTAAAATTTTGGCAAAATTTTCTATAGAAATAAAATTTGACTAAATTTTCTATAAATATAAAACATTGACAAAATTTTCTATAGAAACAAAATTTTGACTAAAATTTCCAAAAAATAAAATTATGACAAAATTTTCTATAAAAATGAAATGTTGACAAAATTTTTTATAGAAATAAAATTTTGACAAAATTTCCTATAGAAATAAAATTTTGACAAAATTTTCTATTGAAATAAAATTTTGACAAAATTTTCTATTGAAATAAAATTTTGACAAAAATTTCTATATAATTAAATTTTTGACACAAATTTTCTATAGAAATAAAATTTTGACAAAATTTCCTATAGAAATAAAATTTTGACAAAATTTTCTATAGAAATAAAACTTTGACAAAATTTTCTATAGAATTAAATTTTTGACAAAAATTTTCTATAGAAATAAAATTTTGACAAAATTATCTATAGAAATAAAATTTTGACAAAATTTGCTATAGACATAGAAATAAAATTTTCTATTTATTAAACCCAACAAAAACCACACTTGAACCCTCCGAAAAAAGGTTTTACATTGATAGCCGGCTTATGCCGAAATAAACTCGAAACAAACATATCTCTTTTCCTATGCCACTGTCAAATCATCGATTTGAATTCACATGGCTGGGTTTATTTTGAGCGTGCCTCCTCTTCTTTTTCCATTTGTTTTGTTTTGTTATTGTTGGTTTTGTTCTTTAAGCATTGTTGTTGTTTTTTTATTTCAGCTTAAAACCATACATTGACTAAACTACAAGAGTAGCTTAACCAACAGAGGAAAAGAATGTTTGTCAAATTTATTTGGGCAAAGCCCTATAGACTGCAAGATGGTTGGATGGACGCACGTTTCGGAATTACCACATTCCTCATCAGCATCCTCTACTTGCAGCAAAACTATCAACCAATTATCAGAATAAATTCAGGCAGTTTATTAAACCCAACAAAAACCACACTTGAACCCTCCGAAAAAAGGTTTTACATTGATAGCCGGCTTATGCCGAAATAAACTCGGGCTTTGCCCAAATAAATTTGACAAACATTCTTTTCCTCTGTTGGTTAAGCTACTCTTGTAGTTTAGTCAATGTATGGTTTTAAGCTGAAATAAAAAAAACAACAACAATGCTTAAAGAACAAAACCAACAATAACAAAACAAAACAAATGGAAAAAGAAGAGGAGGCACGCTCAAAATAAACCCAGCCATGTGAATTCAAATCGATGATTTGACAGTGGCATAGGAAAAGAGATATGTTTGTTTCGAGTTTATTTCGGCATAAGCCGGCTATCAATGTAAAACCTTTTTTCGGAGGGTTCAAGTGTGGTTTTTGTTGGGTTTAATAAACTGCCTGAATTTATTCTGATAATTGGTTGATAGTTTTGCTGCAAGTAGAGGATGCTGATGAGGAATGTGGTAATTCCGAAACGTGCGTCCATCCAACCATCTTGCAGTCTATAGGGCTTTGCCCAAATAAATTTGACAAACATTCTTTTCCTCTGTTGGTTAAGCTACTCTTGTAGTTTAGTCAATGTATGGTTTTAAGCTGAAATAAAAAAACAACAACAATGCTTAAAGAACAAAACCAACAATAACAAAACGAAATAAAATTTTGGCAAAATTTTCTATAGAAATAAAATGTTGACCAAATTTTCTATAAATATAAAACATCGACAAAATTTTCTATAAAAACAAAATTTTGACAAAAATTTCCAAAAAATAAAATTTTGACAAAATTTTCTATAGAAATAAAATGTTGACAAAATTTTCTATAGAAATAAAATTTTGACAAAATAAAAAAAAAAAATCTATAGAAATAAAATTTAGACAAAATTTTCTATAGAACTAAAATTTTGACAAAATTTTTTATATAAATAAAATTTTGACAAAATTTTCTATAGAAATAAAATTTTGACAAAATTTTCTATAGAAATAAAATTTTGACAAAATTTTCTATAGAAATAAAATTTTGACAAAATTTTCTATATAAAAAAATTTTCTTTAGAAATAAAATTTTGACAAAAATTTCTATAGAATTAATTTTTTGAAAAAAATTTTCTATAAAAATAAAATTTTGACAAAATTGTCTATAGAAATAAGATTTTGACAAAATTTGCTATAGAAATAAAATGTTGACAAAAATTTCAAAAAAAAAAAATTAAAATTTTGGCAAAATTTTCTATAGAAATAAAATTTGACTAAATTTTCTATAAATATAAAACATTGACAAAATTTTCTATAGAAACAAAATTTTGACTAAAATTTCCAAAAAATAAAATTATGACAAAATTTTCTATAAAAATGAAATGTTGACAAAATTTTCTATAGAAATAAAATTTTGACAAAATTTCCTATAGAAATAAAATTTTGACAAAATTTTCTATTGAAATAAAATTTTGACAAAAATTTCTATATAATTAAATTTTTGACACAAATTTTCTATAGAAATAAAATTTTGACAAAATTTCCTATAGAAATAAAATTTTGACAAAATTTTCTATAGAAATAAAACTTTGACAAAATTTTCTACTGAAATAAAATTTTGACAAAAATTTCTATAGAATTAAATTTTTGACAAAAATTTTCTATAGAAATAAAATTTTGACAAAATTATCTATAGAAATAAAATTTTGACAAAATTTGCTATAGACACAGAAATAAAATTTTCTATAGAAATAAAATTTTGGCAAAATTTTCTATAGAAATAAAATGTTGACCAAATTTTCTATAAATATAAAACATCGACAAAATTTTCTATAAAAACAAAATTTTGACAAAAATTTCCAAAAAATAAAATTTTGACAAAATTTTCTATAGAAATAAAATGTTGACAAAATTTTCTATAGAAATAAAATTTTGACAAAATAAAAAAAAAATCTATAGAAATAAAATTTAGACAAAATTTTCTATAGAACTAAAATTTTGACAAAATTTTTTATATAAATAAAATTTTGACAAAATTTTCTATAGAAATAAAATTTTGACAAAATTTTCTATAGAAATAAAATTTTGACAAAATTTTATATATAATAAATTTTCTATATAAATTTTCTATATAAAATTTTGCCAAAATTAAAAAAAAAATCTATAGAACTAAAATTTTGACAAAATTTTCTATAGAAATAAAATTTCGACTAAATTTTCTATAGAAATAAATTTTTGACAAAATTTTCTATAGAAATAAAATTTTGACAAAAATTTCCAAAAAAATTGACAAAACTTTCTATAGTAGAAAATGTTGACAAAATTTTCTATACAAATAAAATTTTCACTAAATTTTCTATAGATATAAAATTTAGACAAAATTTTCTATAGAAATAAAATTTTGACAAAATTTTCTATAGAAATAAAATTTTGACAAAATTTTCTATTGAAATAAAATTTTGACAAAATTTTCTATAGAAATAAAATTTTGACAAAATTGTCTATAGAAATAAAATTTTGACAAAATTTGCTACAGAAATAAAATGTTGACAAAATTTTCTATAGAAATAAAATTTTGACAAAATTTTCTATAAAAATAAAATTTTGACAAAATTTTCTATAGAAATAAAATTTTGACAAAATTTTCTATAGAAATAAAATTTTGACAAAATTTTCTATAGAAATAAAATTTTGACAAAATTTTCTATAGAAATAAAATTTTGACAAAATTTTCTATAGAAATAAAATTTTGACAAAATTTTCTATAGAAATAACATTTTGACAAAATTTTCTATAGAAATAAAATGTTGACAAAATTTTTTATAGAAATAAAATTTTGACAAAATTTTCTATAGATATAAAATTTTGACAAAAATTTCCAAAAAAAAATAAATTTTGACAAAATTTTCTATAGAAATAAAATTTTTGACAAAATTTTCTATAGAAATAAAATTTTCACAAAATTTTCTATAGAAATAAATTTTTGACAAAATTTTCAATTGATATAAAATTTTGACAAAATTTTCTATAGAAATAAATTTTTTGCCAAAATTTTCAATAGATATAAAATTTTGACAAAATTTTCTATAGAAATAAAATTTTTGACAAAATTTTCTATAGAAATAAAATTTTTTGTAGAAATCAAAAAAATGCAAAATAAGATTTTTTTATTTGGTAGTTTTTTGGTAAAATTTTCTTAAAATGTTGGTAGATTATTTTTGGATGGATGCTGCGACCAATATTAAATTGAAAAATAACTTTTAATAAATAGCCTAAAAAAATAAATGAACATTTTGAAAAATCGCTAACACGTATTTTTCTCTCCCATATGTTTTCAGGTCCTCCAGGCCCTCCCGGACCACCTGGAAAACGGGGGAAACGTGGAAAGAAAGGTGATCAAGGTGATAAAGGAGAACCGGTAAGTGATGAGACAATTATATATTATATATAAAACTTTGTTATTTCATACAAAAAAATAATATTTTTGGATTCAATCAGGAAATAATTATTATATGAAATGTCTTCAAACTCAGAAATGATAGTATCAGTCACCAAAGTCAATCAAAAATGAATTGAACCAATTAAATTAAATCAGGGACCCTAAATAACTGTTATCCAGAAAATTTAAACTCAAAAACTCTTCATGTTAGAGTCAACGGAGACCTATATTGTCATATACCAATAGATTCATCGCGGAAAGATCTTTCAGAATCTATGGTGATATTAAAAAAACACTCTCAACTCCAAAGTTAACGGTTATTTTTCAACGTAAAAATAAAAGGTCATAAATAAACTTTTTTTTATGATTTTATTTTTTCCTTCAGAAAATAATACTCTTTTTTGGAGTTTTATTTTTTTCTTCGGAAAATAAAACTCTTTTCAGAAGTTTTATTTTTTTCGTCTTAAATAACATGCATATTCATTTTTTTTACAGTTTCTTGTTTTATTGAGTTTATCTCACATTAAGTTTGTATTAATTTATTTATTTAATTTAACGAACATATTCTTTCCAAATATTCAACGGAAAGATTTAAACACAGGTCGCTCATTACCAATTTAGGAGCAGAGAATGCTCTTCCCACGCTTACTTGGGTTGCAGGCTCCTTCGCTATGATGCGCTGAAGACGCGGATCCAAATATAAGCCTGCAAGGAGTGTTGGATTTTTTAGCAGCAAGTTTTCACGCCGTTCTAATATTGTCAGAAATTCTGAGCTGGCGGCTTCGACGAATTTCTAGCTTCATTTGAAGCCATATTTTAAAGAAATCGCTATAAAATAATCGCTCTGCTTGCTCCAAGAGGGCTTTCCCATTCTGACAGACTTAGATTAGGCGCGGCATCGACATTTTTCAATCAGAAGGATTTATAACGCATTAAGCTTTTTAGCATCAAGTAGGATGAATTCCATCCCGTCTGCGGTAAAGGTAAATTAAGATGACTAGTCATGTTCCTAAAATAATTTTTAACTTAAGCTGAGTACTATGTTCAGTTTTCAAGCTGAAAACCAGCTTGTTTTCACGGTTACTTTTTTTAATTAATTAATTTAGAAATATACAATTATTTACAATCAATTGCTTGAATCTTTTCCATCAATTATTTTGCAAGACTTGATCAAAATATAATCGTCTTCCTAAATATATTTGTACTATTAATTTAGTGTTTTGGTGAAAACCCCGAGCATAGTACTCACCTTTATCGTCTAAAAATGAGTTTTATTTTCCGAAGAAAAAAATAAAACTCCAAAAAAGAGTTTTATTTTCCGAAGAAAAAAAATAAAACTCCAAAAAAGAGTATCATTTTCTGAAGGAAAAATAAAACTCATAAAAAGTGTTTTATTTATGACGGATAAATAAAACTATCTTTTTAACAGTTTCATTCGAGTTTTTATTTTTTTAGTCACAAAATAACGATTAAAAAATAACTTTTTTGATAGCGGTCTCTGAATTAAATTAATTAATATTATTTAGTCCTGTGATTGCTTTTTGTTTTAACTAAAATTTGTATGAATCAATCAAACTAATTGGAAATATTTTGATAAAAAATTTTGCTGTGCTTAGCAAATTTTTTTCTCGGAAATTCTTAATATACACACAAAAAAATATTTTTTTTTTGATTCAATCACCAAATTAATTCAACCAATTAATCAATCACAGAAATGATGCTATCGATCACCGAATTCAATTAATAAATTCATTGATCCAATTTAAAATTCATTTGTTACCATTAATTTTTGTGTTTCGTATTTGTTTTAATTTAAAAAATTATTGCATCAGTTAAATTTTGAACTGAATATTTTTTAAAATATTAAAATATTAATTGGAAATATTTTGGTGAAGTTTTAATCTGTGTATGATTTCGATATGATATATTTTTAGCGAAAAAAATATTTTTGTGACATTTTTTTTTTGTATTTAAGTCATAAAAAGTAACAGTAAATATTATAAAAATATATTTTTCTCAACAGGGTATTAATGGTTTCAATGGTGAGAAAGGTGCTCCAGGAAGACCAGGTGATAAGGGCTCCAAAGGAGATGTTGGTCATCCGGGCATTGATGTTTTCCAAACAGTAAAGGTAAGTTGTGAAGTGGAAAATCTATTCGCAAAAAAAAAAATAAAAAAATATAATTGATTATAATATTTGTTATATGTGCTAATACAGATTGCAATGAAAATGTCAAAGAAAAAAATTAATCTCTAAAATGTTATTTGTTTCCCTTTTTACCTTTCATGCCCTTTTCAACAAAATAAAACAAATACGAAAACGTAAATAATAATAGGGTCTTAAAAGATCAGTAACTACATTACATGGCGGCACTTTAGGCTATGCGGAAATTGTCGCAGTTAAGGTATTTCGAAAATTGATAATAAAAATATAAGTCTTTAAAACAATGGGTCTAGAAGTAAATTTTTGTTTGTTTTCTTAAGTAGTCAAATTTTGGTAGATTTTAGCTTATTTCCATTAACCTAGAGGTAAGAATTTTTAATATAGCTGTTATTTTCAAAATTTTTGTTTGGTTATTTCTCTAAAATATATATAATTTTTTTTGAGTTAGTATTTATGGAATTATTATTATTATTATTATTTTTTTTTTTTTTGACAAGCCCCAAAAATTTATCATTAAATTTTCTTATTGAAAATTATTGGATGGTAAGAGTACACTGAAAGAAGACGTTTCTTTTCTTAGGAATGAAAATTTTATATAAAACGATTGACAAAAAAACAAATAAAATTGTTTTCATAAATTCATGTTTATTAGATTTTAAAGAAAATAGTGTGTGGCAAAGGCAAATTTCGTCAGTCTAAAATTTGTTTTTACAATTAACAATCTTTTTTGGAATAAATGTTGAATTTCAGGTAATCCGGACAGATATTGCGATGTCTATCAGCCCAAGAAGTCAAATCGGGATATCGGTCTATTTGGAGGAGGGGCGTATATCGAAATGTGGATCGATACGCCCCATATTCGGCTTACTTATGTGTGGACTCAAAATACTTCTATATTTTGAATTTCTGGTATATCGGATGAAAATTGAGATACAGACGCTCAAGAGGTCAAATCGGGAGACCGGCCTATACACAGAAAAAAAGTAAACTACATTATGGGAAAAATGCACTATCTCATGCAAAAATTGAACTAAATTGTATTCCAAATTTTGAGATTCATTAAACTAACTAAAATTTTCCGATATTTTTGGATTTTTAATTAGCATTTACGAAATGCATCTTCCTCGAAAAGAAAAAATGAACTAAAAATAAAGAAAAAATCTTAAGCGCCAGATCATTCCCATTTTAACCACGCTATAGTTCATTCTTACTATTTTTGAGAAGTGTACGAAAAACTTCTTCTATTTTAGTTAGAATTTAACTAATATGTATGCGATTAAAATTTTACTGCCATTTAGTTCATAAAATTTTTGAGACATACTTGGAATAAAGAAAAAATTGTTGGACTGGGGAAAATTTCTTACAAAATTTTAAAAATGAACTAAAACAAAATAAAATGTTTGCAATAAATATTAGTTCATTTTAGCATCAGATTTACAACAGATTTTTTTTTCTGTGTATCAGGGAAACGCCAAAACCTAGACCGATACACTCCATCTTCGGCACACTTAACATATGTGTGGACATAAAATACGTCTAGATTTCCAATTTTAGGCAAATCGGATATGCCCGTTTCTAGAAGCTATACCGTAACATGGACCGATATACACCATCTTCCGCACACTTGTTTATGAACCAAAAATACATCTAACAGGTTTGCTAATAAGTCCCCGGTCTAACAAAGAAAAACACATTTTTTGTCAAAATTAGTTTTTATTATTCAACATAGGTCCTTTCAAGAGCGATACAACGATTATAAGGACCATCCAATTTTTTGATACAATTTTGGTAGTAGTCCTTCGGTTTTGCCTCAAAATAGGCCTCAGTTTCGGCGATCACCTCTTCATTGCAGCCAAATTTTTTCCCTGCAAGCATACTTTTGAGGTCTGAGAACAAGAAAAAGTCGCAGGGTCCAGATCTGGAGAATACGGTGGGTGGGGAAGCAATTCGAAGCACAATTCATGAATTTTTGCCATCGTTCTCAATGACTTGTGGCACGGTGCGTTGTCTTGGTGGAACAACACTTTTTTCTTCTTCATATGGGACCGTTTTGCAACGATTTCGACCTTCAAACGCTCCAATAACGCCATATAATAGTCACTGTTGATGGTTTTTCCCTTCTCAAGATAATCGATAAAAATTATTCCATGCGCATCCCAAAACACAGAGGCCATTACTTTGCCAACGGACTTTTGAGTCTTTCCAAGCTTCGGAGACAGTTCACCGGCCGCTGTCCACTCAGCCGACTGTCGATTGGACTCAGGAGTGTAGTGATGGAGCCATGTTTCATCCATTGTCACATATCGACGGAAAAACTCGGGTGTATTACGAGTTAACAGCTGCAAACACCGCTCAGAATCATCAATACGTTGTTGTTTTTGGTCAAATGTGAGCTCGCGCGGCACCCATTTTGCACAGAGCTTCCGCATATCCAAATATTGATGAATGATATGACCAATACGTTCCTTTAATACCATTAAGGCCTCTGCTATCTCGATCAACTTCAGTTTACGGTCATTCAAAATCATTTTGTGGATGTTTTTGATGTTTTCGTCGGTGGTTACCGACTTTCGGGCATCCACTGCGTTCACCGTCCTCCGTGCTCATTTCACCACGCTTGAATTTTGCATACCAATCAATTATTGTTATTTCCCTGGGGCAGAGTCCGGAAACTCATTATCAAGCCAAGTTTTTGCTTCCACCGTATTTTTTCCCTTCAGAAAACAGTTTTTTATCAAAACACGAAATTCCTTTTTTTCCATTTTTCACAATGTCAAAAGTTGCTTCACAAAAGACGCTCTATCTCACAAACTAATTGACTTACAGACGTCAAATTTTGACACGAATCATTTGAAGGTTGGTACTATATAAAAATAATATGCATTTAATACTAGCGACGCCATCTATGTGTCAGACCGGGGATTTATCAGACAACCTGTTAGATTTTGAATTTGAGGCAAATCGGATAAAAATTCGGATTTTTAGATGCTAAATACTTCTAGATTTTTAAATTCATGAAAGACCCCAAAATCAGAGGGTCGGTTAGTATGGGGGTTATATCAAAATTTGGTTCGATATAGCCCATCTTCGAACTTGACCTGCCTGTAGACAAAAGACGAGTTTTTTGGAAAATTTTAGCACAACAGAAAGGCGTGATTATATTGTCTCTGAATTTCTCCAAGGTCAAAAAACGGAGAATGAAACCGCCGAGTCGCGCCGCTGATTTCAGTGGCCGCCGACCAGTTTTTTCCCAGTCGACACCGCCGCCGAATATGTCGATTCGAATTTAGCTACCAATTAATCAAAAATATTGATTTAAATTAGATACATGTATTTATAATTGGCGATTTTTTTGCCAAAATTTTGAACCTTCCACCCATAATCAATCAATTTCAAGCTGCTATAATAGTTTTGCAAAAATTTAGCTCAAAAAATTTTAACGAAATGTAAATTTGATTGCAAGCTTGGTCGTACAACTAATCTCATTAATATTCGAATAATTTTATATTGATTTTATAATGGATAATTGTCCGCCACCGAATAGATAAATTTATATCGGCTTAGCCGTCAAGCCGCCGAAGGCATAAAATTTAGTGTCAACCGCCGCTGACAAAAATGGATCGGCTTCATTCTCTGGTCAATAATATATACTTTTGTAGTCGGAAATCGATATTTCGATGTGTTACACACGGAATGACAAACTTATTATAACCCCACCACCATTCCAAGGTGGTGGGTATAAACAGATCCCAAGAGTTTGTATTTCTTTTTCTTAAATTCAATTTTCACTTCAATTTTATCTCAAAAAAGCTCATACAAATATTAACAAAAATTTAAATTAATTTAAAATTTAATTTAAAAAAATTTTGTTCATCAAAGATTTTAAATTACTTTTTAATGAAATTTCTCAAGCTAATATCACGAAGAACGGAAATCAAATTACAAAATAATGACCTTATTTTATTTCAATTAAAATGTCTGTAAAATTCATTATTAATACAGCAAAAAATAAAAAACAAACAAAAAATATTTTACAATTGAAAAAGTTTAAAAGTCAACGGATAAACAAAACACATTTCCCAATTAGAAAGAAAGCAGAATCTTAAAACAAACAAAAAAATAGACAGCTTAAAATGTCCAGGGTCAGAGGTTTAAAATAAAAAAAAGAAAAAAAAAACGTAAAACATTCTTAATCTACAATCCGCCTATAACATGACCATAGGATGGTGCTAAAAAAATGAAGTTTCTTACAGAAGAGTCATTAAATTCTCTTACTCATAGTGGCTAAAAGGAAACTTTTGCAATTTTTCCTATTTTGCTTTTAGGTTTATTTTTTGTGAATGTTTGTTGAGCATTTTCATCAACAAAAAAAGTTTGTAATAATTTTTTTATTACTGCAGAAGAAGATAAAAAATCTCTTTTTTGGCTAGTCAGCAACAACGTGCTAACAAAACATTAATATTTAAGCCCAGACGAAGGAAAAAGTAGAAAAAAAAACTAGAGAAAAATTAAATTTTGTGGTCAAAATTTAAGTAAGGAAAAGGACCCTTTGGTTTGGTATGACTAAATTCAATGCAATGAAGTGATTGCTTTGCTGCACTATCATAATTTCCAAATAAAAAAATATTTTATTTAGAAATTAAAAAAAAATAAAGAAATCAGTTTTAAAATACAAAGAAATGGTATTGCCGAATATACCAAGAAAATTCAATTCAACGGGCTGCCACTATAAATAATATAATCTAAACTATATACAGTGAAACCTCTCAAAAGTGGACACACACAGTCGCCTAAAGTTTGCCCACATTTGGGAGGTATCCACTTGTAAGAGATTAATTTTAATGTGAAACGTCTTACGAAAGTTCTCCAATTTGTGAGAGGTGTCCGCTTTTCAGAGTGTCCACGTTTGAAAGGTTTCACGGTATATGATTTTGGTCTACGGTTTTGTAATTATTATACATTTTGATTTTTAAAATTTGTGAGGGGTGTCCGCTTTTCAGAGTGTCCACGTCTGAGAGGTTTCACTTTATGTGATTTTGGTCTGCCGTTTTGTAATTATTATAAATTTTGATTTTTAATATTAATATGTTTTATTAATTTTATATTTTATTTATTATAAATTACTTTTATTAGATTTTATTTTTTTTTTGTTTTTCTCTCATATTTTCTATTTTTATGTTTTAACGTTTTGGGTGTAATATGATTTTTTGGATACTTAAACAATTAATTTAATTAACACAACTACACATTAACAAACATAATCCTATCAACCAAAAGGGATTACAAGAAGCCGGTGTTAATGTTTCAACGGCCACTGTAATACAATTGAAGGTAAGTACTGTTATTGGTGGGGGGAGACATGGATTATTTGCTAACCTTTGGAAAAAATAGAAAATGCATGCAAATCAGATGTTTTTGGCTTTTGGTAATTTTTAATATTTTCAAAATTTCTTTTCTTAATTTGTAGATAGAATAAAATTTTTAATTGAGTGGTATAATGATATGAAATTTATTTATTTCATCTAGGGTGAACCCGGTGAGCCTGGTCCACCTGGACCTCCAGGACCACCTGGTGATTTAGGCTCTCCCGGTTTAAATGGTGAACCTGGACCTCCTGGTGAAACCGGACCAGCTGGCCCTGCCGGACCTGCAGGAGAACCTGGACCAATGGGACCACCTGGTCCTCCTGGCCCGGCTGGATTAAAGGTAAGTCTGAAGGGTTTTATGCTAAATACCATATACACTCAAAAACAAGTAAACCGTATATGGCATTTAAAGCCAATTTTCTATTGTAGTTCACGGAATTATTATGCCTGAGAGAAAGTTTTTTTAGATTTAATAATCTTTTGCGTACGTTAGTTAAATGAACTAGGAAAGGGGGATAATATATACACAAATTAAACGTAAAGTTTTTCTAAATTCGTGTCTCTCACAAAATATTTCAGAATTTCTTAAAATTTGTTCATTTTGCTAATAATGCGCCCATCTTGAACATCGTACCCAGCAAAAATAATACCCTGTTCCACAGTGTGGCGCAGGGTATAAAAAGCGTAGCGAAAATTTCATTTTTGGATCCTGAAGTGGTGCAAAATTGCCGCAGAAGCGATGAATATAACATGGGCTTGTCATAGGACGGATGTCCACCATTTTAACAGCTGTTGCAATGAATTTGAATCACTTCTTAAGGTTTGACCCGAATTCAGTGTTTTGGATGTAATATTTTGTCAAAAAATATTTTTTAAAATTTTATTTATAATTTTTGAAGCATCCTAATGCTTGTCTGAAGCGTTTGACCTCAAATATTTTCAAAAATTCGCAATTTTTCTACAATGAATTTAGCCACCGTGGTGCAATAGTTAGCATGCCTGACTTGCATACACAAGGTCGTGGGTTCGATTCCTGCTTCGACCGAACACCAAAAAAGTTTTCCAGCGGTGGATTATCCCACCTCAGTAATGTTGGTGACATTTCTGAGGGTTTCAAAGCTTCTCTAAGTGGTTTCACTGCAAGGTGGAACGCCGTTCGGACTCGGCTATAAAAAGGAGGTCCCTTGCCATCGAGCTTAACATGGAATCGGGCAGCACTCAGTGATAAGAGAGAAGTTCACCAATGTGGTATCACAATGGACTGAATAGTCTAATTGAGCCTGCTACATCGGGCTGCCCCCTAACCTAACCTAACCATAGTCAAATGTGCCAAATTTGATTGAAATCGGTTCAGATTTAGATATAGCTCCCATATATATCTTTCGCCCGATATGGACTTATATATGCCCAGAAGTCAGATTTGTATGCTGATTTGCTTGAAATTTTGCATAAGGAGTGCAATCGATAGTATAATCAGGTGTGCTAAATTTGACTGAAATCGGTTCAGATTTAGATATAGCTGTCATATACAGTTGATGACTGAGCAATGGGCGAAAGACAATGGTCTTGGGGTAAATCCTGCAAAGACAGAATTAGTCATGTACTGCAAAGATCGCAAAACTCCCACGGTTAGGCCCATTTCCTTAGGGGGTATTGAAATTCCCTTTGGTGAGTGTGCAAAATACCTTGGCGTTATTTTGGACAGGAAGCTGAACTTTAAGCTTAATATTGAAGAAAGGGCGAGAAAAGCAACTGTAGCTTTGTACTCGTGCAAAAAGGCAATAGGAAAAAAGTGGGGACTAAAACCAAAAATTGTGCATTGGCTATACACGGCAGTGGTTAGACCTATAATGCTACACAGAAAAAAATTTCGCGAAAATTTTTCCAATTAAAATTTTAATTGAGTTTTAAAAAATATTCAATTAAAAATTTAATTGATTCAACAAATTTTTTAATTGAAACAAAAACCAATCACAAAAACTAATAGTATCAATTAATTGTTTAATTGGATCAATTAATTTTTTAATTGACCTTCAATTAATTTGTTAATTGATACTATCATTTCTGTGATTGAAGACATTTCAATTAAAAAATTAATTGGATCAATTAATTTCGTGATTGAACCAGAAAAAAATTTTTTGTGTATATATGGTGTTGTAGTCTGGTGGCCGGCACTTCAGAAACCGACTTGTTTAGATAAAGTTCAGCGTATGGCGTGTTTGTGTATTTCAGGCGCATTCAGCAAGACAGGAACAAATTCCCTTAATGTCATATTGCATCTATTGCCTTTAGACATTTTGGTCAAACAGTCAGCTGCAACAACGGCTGTGCGGTTGCGCGAGCTATCGCTGTGGTCGGAAAAAAGTTACGGTCATAGTTCGGTCCTCAAAATAATGCCAGATGTACCTAACGTAGTGGATTACACTTTGGCGAGTCCACTTTTCGACAAAAAGTTTGAGACTCTAATCCCCAACAGTGAGGCGTGGTGCACACAGACCCCGGGGAATAAAGAATATATAGATTTCTACACTGATGGCTCCAAATTGGATGGACAAGTGGGGTTCGGAGTATATTCTAATGATCTGGAACTTCGAATAGCGAAAAGATTACCTAATCACTGTAGTGTTTTTCAGGCTGAAATATTAGCAATAAGAGAGGTGGCAAATTGGCTGAAAAGTAATGTTCCAAAAAATGTGGGCATTAATATATACTCAGACAGTCAACCTGCAATAAAATCCTTGGACTCTGTGTTCCTCAACTCGAAAACGGCCATCGACTGACGCAAATCTCTCAATGAGATGGCTGAGCAGTACAATACTCACCTAATATGGGTGCCTGGCCATAGGAACATACCGGGGAACTGCGAAGCGGATGAGTTGGCAAGGCTAGGGACTACCTTACATATTCCAGGGGAACTAGAATTTGTTGGTATGCCCCTAGCTACCTGCAAGCTCATACTGCGTGAGAAGGCTGTTATGATGGCAAATGTTCGATGGGAGAATTGCAAGGGTTGTAACGACACCAAGTAAATATGGCCCCATTTCAACTTAAACCGCACACTAGATATGCTAATGTTCGCGAGACGTCAGATATCACTCCTGATATCTGCTATAACGGGTCGCTGCCTGATAGGCGATTTTGCAAAAACTATTGGCGCGAAGTATATTGACTATTGTATGAGCTGTCATGATGCGGTGGAAAAAGAATCAATTAAACATCTCTTATGTGAGTGTCCTGCATTTTGTGTAAAGCGCAAGCAACTTTTAGGAGCATATAGCTTCAGATTACTGGCGGATCTGGAAAACGTTAACTTAAGCAGTCTGCTAATGTTTTTGGAACAATCTGGTTGGTTCAACAGAAGAAAATAATCGAGAAGGTTCAGCGGTTAAAACTAGAAGTGCCCATATGTAATAGGTACTTCTAGTTAATGTGGTATCACAATGGACTGAATAGTCTAAGTGAGCCTGAATCTTAATCGGACTGCCCCTTTAACCTAACCTAACCTAAACTAACCTAACCTAACCTAACCTAACCATATACAGTTTTCGACCGATTTACTCTCATATGACCCAAGAGGCTAATTTTTTGCTCCGATTTAGTTGAAATTTTGCACGGGGAGTAGAATTAGCATTGTAGCTATGTGTGCCAAATTTGGTTGAAATCGATTCAAATTTAGATATAGCTCCCATATATATGTTTTTCTCATTTGGACAAAAATGGTCAATATACCAACATTGTCCTTGTAAAATCGTCACAGCTTAGTCGAAAACTTGTTAAATTGACTCCAATTTTCCTATACTTCCAACACATATCTATCGACCGATAAATCATAAATACACTTTGGCGGATTTGCCTTAAAATTGATTCAGATTTAAATGTTTCCCATATGGTTTTACTAACATTGTGTTCCACCACAGGACATTAATCAACTTAAATTTTAAGACAATAGATTTTCTAAGAAGGCATAAATATATTGTCGGCTCAGATTTAAATGTATGTATATGGTAACATAAACCTTTATATATAGCACCCAACAAATTTGAAGGATTTCAGATGGTATCGAAAATGTAGATCCACAAAGTGGTGCAGGGTATAATACTATAGTCGGCCCCGTCCGACTTTAGACTTTTCTTACTTGTTTATAAATAGAATTATTAAGACTAAAGAATTTAATTTTTTTTCAACAAATCATAGACGTAGAAATTCTATTAAATCTTTTTATAAGTTTTATGTATCTATATCAAAAAGCGAAATCCCACAAAAAATTCGTCCTTCTACACATTCCTTCAGAATCTGCTACGCTTTAAAACAAAAATTCATTTATCGAGAATAGTATCCTTTGTTGATATGCCTTTTGTGAGTCTTTAAACAAACATTAGACCAAAGTTTTATCATTGTCTATAGTGCAAAAAAACAGTATACTCACTAACACATACAAACTGAAAGGACATCACAAACATCGTAAATGACCTCTTGTGTCGCCATGGTTTATGGCTTAAATTCATCACAAGGTTCTTAACCAATCAAAGGCAATAAAAAAAAAAATAAATAAAACAAAACAGACGTCTCTTTTCTCTACCATAGGCTATTGTTTTTCATTTGAATGTCCTTTTGTTTATTTTACACTTTATTTACATGACCTTAGACACAAATATATTTACTCTATCTGAGCTGTGTATAGTGGTGTATGTGTACATCATCATTAAGACTGTCCAAATATTTACAGATTGACTTGTCCTTTTTGCTGTTTTTAATGTGTGTCCTTTTTTATTCTTCATTGTGTGTTTCTCTTGGTTTTTCAGGGTGATAAAGGTGACCGTGGCGATCGTGGCCTTACCACAACAATCAATGGTGATGAATTTCCAACAGGCATTATAGAAGGTCCCCCAGGACCTCCAGGACCACCAGGTAAGAAGTAGTAAATGATTAGCCTGTAGCATTATACTATACTCTACATACACATTGATGACCAACCCTCAAGCCATCATGGATTGCATTTGTATTCGATTTATTTATTTGATTGTTAGCATTTGTAGAAAAATCTAAAGCAAAACAACTCATTAACTCCATGACAACAAGGCAGCTGGTCTATTGATTTTACTCTTATGCTCGAGTTATTCAATTTGTCCTTCTTGGTACAAGTAAACGTCGTTATGAACGACCAATTTCGTATGAAAGAAAATGCGTTTTCAATGAAATAACGACAAGGATGATTGAAAAACCTTAATGATGACCGGTCACTATACTATGTTGGTTGTGTCAACGTAATACCTGCGTCTTAGTTTATTTATGAGTCTTGTAGAATATACAGTGGTTTATTACAAAGAACATGTTAAAAAACAATTACTTAATTAAAGTAATTTATTTATTTATTTATTTTTTGTTTTTTTGTGCGGGTAAGGCTCCAGCAGTGTGCCATCCAATGGACGATACTGGCTAAAATCGATCTCTCTTCCCTCGGGATATGACTACCATTTAGGAACTGCTATCCCATTAGTTTGAGGTGGACCACAAGGGGTCCATTAAAAAACAATCATTTAATTTAAATTTGGGTTGGAAAATGCACCGGACAGTGTGTCCTCCTGGATGCCATCACAATCGACGATACGGTTAAAAACCCATACATCTTCCCTCGGGGTGTGATTACCTCCTCGGAACCGCTTTTGCATTACATCGAGGTGGACCCGTCTTCTTTTCGTCTGCATCCAGACTAAAGCTTACGTTTCTCATGTCGTCGCGTCCATTTCTACATTTTTCCTGCGGAGAACGTGTTTTACAGGATGCCTTATAGCCTCCCAGTTCCTCTCACATTGTACCATTTTGTGGAATATATGTCTCGATCAGACGTGTCCAATTTCGTCTTCAAGCACTCTCCGCCCTTCTGCCCACCGGCTACATCTACAGAATGTATGGTCGGCTTCATACGTTACCTCTTCCTCTTTACAAATACAAATTTCTGAGCTGCATTTCCCCATACGGTTCAGCAGTGTTGCCAGTATTGGGGATTTTTCCCCAAATTGGAGATATTTTTTCGTGAATGGGGACGAAATTTTTGAGTTGGGGACTTGGGGATTTAGTGGGGAATTTCCATAAATTTGGGGATTTTTGTGGGGATTTTTTTTTTCGAGAAATCGGTTTAATCTTTTTTAACAAAATTTTATTTCTATAGGAAATTTTGCCAAAGTTCTATTTCTGTAGAATATTTTGTGAAAATTTTCTCAACATTTTATTTCTATAGAAAATTTTGTAAAAAAATTTTAGTTTTATAGAAGATTTTATCAACATTTTATTTTTATAGAAAAATTTCTCAAAAGTTTATTTTTATAGAAAATTTTGTCAAACTTGTAGGTTTATGGAAATTTTTATCAAAATTTTATTTCTATAAGAAATTTTCTCAAAAATTGTTTTACATAGAAAATTTTGTGAAAATTTCTACAGAAAATTTTCTCAAAAAAAAAATGTATATAGAAAATGTTGTCAAAGTTTTATTTATAGACAATTTTTCCAAAATTTTATTCCTATAGAAAATTTTGTGAAAAATTTATTTCTACAGAAAATTTTCTCAAAAAAAAAAATATATAGAAAATTTTGTCAAAGTTTTATTGACAATTTTGCCAAAATTTTATTCCTATAGAAAATTTTGTGAAAATTTTATTTCTATAGAAAATTTTGTGAAAATTTTATTCTTATAGAAAATTTTTTGAAAATTTTATTTCTATAGAGAATTTTGTCAAAATTTTATTTCTATAGAAAATTTTGTCAAAATTTTATTTCTATATACAAATTTTGTCAAAGTTTTATTTCTATAAAAAATTTAGTCAAAATTGTATTTCTATAGAAAATTTTGTGAAAATTTTATTTCTACAGAAAATTTTATTCCTATAGAAAATTTTGTGAAAATTTTATTTCTATAGAAAATTTTGTCAAAATTTTATTTCTATACAGAAAATTTTCTCAAAAAAAATTTTTATAGAGAAAATTTTGTCAAAGTTGTATTTATAGACAATTTTGCCAAAATGTTATTCCTATAGAAAATTTTGTGAAAATTTTATTTCTATAGAAAATTTTGTCAACATTTTATTCCTATAGAAAATTTTGTGAAAATTTTATTTCTATAGAAAATTTTGCCAAAATTTTATTTCTATAGAGAATTTTGTCAAAATTTTATTTCTATATACAAAGTTTGTCACAATTTTATTTCTATAGAATATTTTGTTAAAATTGTATTTCTATAGAAAGTTTTGTAAAAATTTTATTTCTATATAAAAGTTTTGTCAAAATTTTATTTCTATTTTTTTTTTTTTTTTAATTGTCAAAAATTTGATATGGTTTTTTGTGAGGAATTTAAATTTTATTTGGGGATTTTTGGGGACGAAAACATCTTAATGTAGGGAAAAAGAGTCAGAAAAATACTGGCAACACTGCGGTTCAGACGCTTTCGATAGTGGCCGTGATAGGAGAACATCTGAGTCATGTAGCATGTCACTTCCCCATATCTTTTCTCTCGCCATAATGTATGTCGTTTATGAGTCAGTGTGTGCGCTCAATCGCCTGGAGGTCTATTGGGATCATTCCTTCTATTAATCCCCTGATACTGTGCGATAATCTGAAGTGATTCTCTGAACTGAAGGCAGTTTTTTGCTCGTTTCTCTAGAGTCGACACCAAGATCTTACATCCATTGAAGAAAAAACTTTTTTGGTATCTGGTCGAAACTGGGATTAAAACCACGATCATTTGTATGCAAGGCGGCCATACTGACCATTGCATCGCGGTGGTCCCTCCAACATCAGTCTCAGGTGTTTGATTGACTGCTTTGATGGGATAACGATGTCATCTATGTGCATCTCTATTTGTAGAAGCCGATGCCGTCTCGTTGGTAGTAGCAATTCGGTTTTTTGCATAGCTAATTTTAAGCCATGCGTGTATAGCCAGTCTTTCGCTCATATCATGGTTTGGAAGAGTTTGCGTTGAGCCCCTTCAGTATTCCCCGCTTTTATCACAGCGGCAAAGTCATTATCGTACCCAATATCGATTGTATCACCCGGCATCGGTATCTTCAGTATTTCGTTGTATGTTGCATTGCAGAGATCTGGTCCGAGGAATGAGCCTTGCGAGGCACCTGAGCTTACTCCCATTCTTCTTGGACCCTATATAGTTTCATATATATGATAGTCTTTCAATATCCTCGTTAAGTATTTCGGTATTGGTAATATTGTATCTAGGGAGAATATTATGTCCAGCCGTCTTAGGCTGTTGAAAGTGTTCCTAATATCTGGCGATACCAGTAGAATTATAGATCTTGAAGCGTGAGTGCCCTGTCGTTTCACCTGTACGACATCTGATACTTTCAAGCGATTTACTAGCGTCGATTTTCCAGGTCTGAATCCATATGATCTCGCGGCTAGACACCAACCAATTCCTGATAGCTTCATTAAGTCTTGGTTTGATGAGCCGTTCGAGTAGTTTTCCAGCTGTGTCCAGCCTCGATAATGATCTGTGCGACGATGGCTACGTTTGGTCGTCCTTGTCCTTGATCATCGGAACTATTCTTCGTCCTTTCCACACATTAGGTTAAATACCTTCTACTGGGTAGATCTTGTATATAACAAGTAGGGTTTCGAGTCATTTGGTTGTTATCTCTTTAATAATCTCTGCCGGTAAGCCGTCAGACAGCCGTTGCCTTCTTCTTCTCGACGCTTTTGACAGCATGTTGCAGTTCCTCTGTTGTAAAGTCAGGGATGTTTATGAACGTTTTTGTTTCTTTCTCGTCTTCTCTAATCCCATGTCTTGGGAATAAAGTTTCATCAATGTTTCACATTTTATTCTCGTCCATCTTGTCAACCAAATTCCTCGTGCCCAAGTAGAGTTTCGAGTCGTTCGGTTGCCATCTCTTTAATGACCTCTGCCGGTATGCCATCAGGATCGGGTGCCTTCTTCTACTTAATGCTTTTGACAGGATGTTGTGAAGTTCTTCCTCCAATTCCTGATAGCTTCATTAAGTCTTGGTTTGATGAGCCGCTCGAGTAGTTTTCCAGCTGTGTCCAGCCTCTATAATGGTCTGTGCGACGATGGGCACGTTTGGTCGTCCTTATTCTTGCTCATCAGAACTTTTGTACATGGCAAGTAGGGTTTCGAGTCGTTTGGTTGTTATCTCTTTAATAATCTCTGCCGGTAAGCCGTCAGACACCCGTTGCCTTCTTCTCCTTGAGGCTTTTGACAGCATGTTGCAATTCCTCTGTTATAAAGTCAGGGATGTTTATGAGCGTGTTTGTTTCTTTCTCGTCTTCTCTAATCCCATGTCTTGGGAATAAAGTTTCATCGATATTTCACATTTTATTCTCGTCCATCTTGTCTACCGAATTTCTCGTGCCCAAGTAGAGTTTCGAGTCGTTCGGTTGCCATCTCTTTAATGACCTCTGCCGGTATGTCATCAGGATCGGGTGCCTTCTTCTCCTTAAAGCTTTTGACAGCATCTTGTGCAGTTCTTCTGTTGTAAAGACAGGAATGTTTGGGAGCGCTTAATGGATTCTTTAATCTCATGTCTTGGGAATAAAATTTCAACGATGTTTCGCATTTCATTCTCGTCCATCTTGTCTACCGAACTTCTGCCGTGCCGTGTTTGTGCAGAACTATTTGGTATCCTAGTCCACAAGGATTATTATTTATGTCTAGTCTTATATCTTCCATATATCCCTCTTGCTCTTACTTGCTTGTTTCTTTGCCTCCTTGTACATATTGTGTTCTGTCACTGCATCACTCCTAGGTCTTGTCCAGGTGTATATTCTCTTGGTCTTTATGCAGTTACATCTGCATTCGTCGATGTCGGTATTACATCAGAATACTTCCATGCGACCAGTGCAATGCTTCTTATTTGGCATGGTCTTGTTGCAAGAGGTTTTTAATGTTAACATCGCGGATTTTGAGTAAGTCCGTTTGAATTCTCTTTCGAGTGCATGTCCAGTTCAAAGACCAATACATCCCTTTCTAGCGTATTGACGTTCCTAGAGGTCTTGTGAGTTTCTTTCGGCCGTGTGGCAACTTTTCCTTAGGTTAGCTTTAGGTTAGGTGGCAGCCCGATATATCAGGCTCACTTAGACTATTCAGTCCATTGTGATACCACATTGGTGAACTTCTCTCTTATCACTGAGTGCTGCCAGATTCCATGTTAAGCTCAATTACAAGGGACCTCCTTTTTATAGCCGAGTCCGAACGGCGTTCCACATTGCAGTGAAACCACTTAGAGAAGTTTTGAGACCCTCAGAAATGTCACCAGCATTACTGAGGTGGGATAATCCACCGCTGAAAAACTTTTTGGTGTTTGGTCGAAGCAGGAATCGAACCCACGACCTTGTGTATGCAATGCAGGCATGCTAACCATTGCACAACGGTGGCTCCCGACTTATTTAATTTTGTGCAAACACTATATGATGATAGCTGCCTGCAGTGAACAGTAATCATCCATGCCAGGGGCATATTTTTCTTTACATTTGACTCCTTCTAGTTGTACATATTTTTTTGTTTTTGTACATGGTTATGAGTGTCATTGTCGTTATATCCTATCCTATGACCATTATCCTGCTGGGTGTCCTGTTTGTTTTCCCTATCCTAAAGTAGTTTTCCTATAAAAAGGACAATCTGACGCTTTCTCTCTCTCTCCCTGTTAATTAAGTCACTTGAGTGCTGTTTAATGATATTACCGAGTAGATGATGGTGATGGAGTAGTAGTAGTGGTAGTACCTTAAGGTATGTCAAGGATGTTTTCTATTGCTGTTGTATTTAATGTTTATTTTATTGTTACCTCCCTCTTCATTCACTTACCAATTGAGGTCTTCTATTGATTATCAACAATCTGTTGTCGGATGTTTGTATTTGTAATAAGTGCCTGGTATTTTATATATTATCATTCTTGTTGGAAACAACTAGAATTCTGATTACGATGAAGGACGAGTTAGAGTTAATTAAAGGGATACAACTATGTTGGAATTCAAGGAAATGTGAAATCATGAAACGAAGAGGTCATTCCAGGAACATGATGTAAGTTATGTTCGCATTATTAGATCTATTAAATACAGAGATGTTGTGTAAATCTTGTTGCGTATTCATAGGCGGAAGAGTGGACAATATTGATGAGATAGTAGGGAAGTCCTATGTAGGCGATGATTCACTAGTCCAATGGTAAATGTTTGGAAAAGTAAGCACAGAGTATCATCATTTCTGACTTCCGAGTTCAAGAGATATGTGTCACAGTAACTATGAAACCACATGGAAAAACTTTAAAAAACTCCGAAATATCACCAATGAGGATAAGTCGATTTAAAACTCAAACAATTGCACCTCGATAGGATTTCTATTTCCTCAGTTCTATATATATTTAAAATTTTCCATAATTTTGTGGTTTTCCCCAATAGAGTTAGAGGGGTTAACAGCCCCTTTTGTAAACGCTTCATAAGAATGATTATTTATATCATTAAGAACGGAAGTTCTTACTCCATAAAAGTCATTAAGCATTTTTCAATTATAAACAATACTAATTTGGAAGCGCCCCGTATTTAGTTTTCCAAAAAAAAAAGAAAAGAAACAATAAATCCAATATTTTATTGAACTTCTAAAAATATTATTGTGGTTAGGAGGAAATTCTCATAAATCTTTCATTACAACTCTGTACATACAATCGCACAAGACATTGGCTTTAGAATTTCCATAAACATTTTATGAAGTGTTAAATTAAAGACAAAAACAAATTGTTAAATAAACAATTAAACATAGTTCATGTACCAAAACATACATACCATACATATATAGGAACTTGACATTTATCGCAGTTTTTCAAAACAATCGAACCAACAAATTGGGGGTAGCTTCCCCCCAGTCAAAAAAAAAAAAAAAAAACAATTAAATTTCTGATGCCAATTGGAAAACAATAAGACATAGATGATAGTGACAACAATTGAAGGGCATTCTTTCGCTTCATATAGTATACAGAAATTGGGTTTCCATATGATTCAAGTCAATTCACTGATGGCCCTCTCTCGTACTCCATTTCCCTATGGACTTTCCAAAACAAAACCTCAAGAAAAACAATAAAAACAGAAGTTTTATTTTATGAAAAATAAAATAAACATTTTTCCAAAATTTAAGAGTGTTCTTCAAGAAGCATACAGAAGCTGCAAAGAAAAAAACACAAAACACGCTAAAAACTCCACCCCAACAAATGGTCATAAATTTTCGTCCCCCAAATACCAGAGGCACTGAAAAAGAAAAACAAACATTAAAAACAATGACAATGTGTGAAAACACATTCTCATGTCGCGTGTGTCTTAGATCTCGAATTGGCCATGAAGACCTAGAGGGGATTGAGATGAGACATTTGCTCTTGTTTATTTGCTTATTTAATTTTCTCGACTATTTGAAGTAGTTAAATTTTATTCTCATATTTGTTTAATATTTACTAACTCAAAGATATCATCTACACAGAGGAAAAAAGAGAGAGAGAGAGAGCAACATTAAGAAGATCATGGCTTGTGAGCTTGGATAACTATTCTGCGGTTGTTTATAGGTTAGATGAGGTGATTTTATTTTGTTATAATGTTACATTAAACTGTAGGTTAGGTTAGGTTATGTGGCAGCCCGATGTATCAGGCTCACTTAGACTATTCAGTCCATTGTGATACCACAGTGGTGAACTCTCTATGGTATCACATTAAACTGTAACATCTATGATTTTTTCTCTTATCAGTGACAGTGAACTTAACCACTTCTCCCAAAAATCATGGTGATGTATTTCCATACGCATTTACTACTTACAGAGAAATTCGCTATGTAGTATAAGAATGAAATTGAGAGTCTTGCAATTTCTTAACAACAGACAGACAACTTACATAAAATAACTTGATATATATTTAAAATAAGTAAACAGTGTTTATTTCTGTTAGAGCTCACATTACTTTATATCAAGACATTCCTCTTAACTAAGAGTAAATATTGAAAAGTAGTTGTTCCTGCAAATATGTACGTTGTGTTATTATTCCCGCCAAGTCACCAATATATGTGTATGATAGAGTACGAAAATTTCTTGCTCAATTACATTACTCTCAGCTATTTTTGCTTTTTAAGTTGGTGATATGAGTAAGCGAGTGGTGTAGAAACTTAGAAGCTGAAGAGCCTAAGAGAGCATAGAGCTAGGGCAAGTTGATAGAAGGACTGCCAATAAAATTTCATACATACATAAAAAAACAAACACCCGCTACTGAGATTAGAGAAATATTTTTCCATCTGTTAGGAGGGTACTTCGAAACAATAATCTCAATGCTAGAAGCCCAAGAAAAGTACCTGTTAAGAAAAATCCATGTAACAAACAGGTTAAGTTTCACAAAATTACATATGGAATGACCAACCTCAAAGTGGAGAAACATATATTATAGTGGTCCGACGAATCCAAAATTGTTTTGTATGGTGGAACTGAATCCAGAACTGGAACTGAATCCTCTGAACAAAGAATATGATCCGCGGTATACAACAAAAACCGTAAAACATGGTTGATCAAGTACAATGATTTGGGCATGTTTTTCATATTATGGTGTGGGTCGAATATATTGGATTAAAAATACTATAGATTCAGCACAATATGTTGCAATACTCCAAAATATTATGCTTTCATATGCCGAGTACGAAATGCCTCTATAATGGATCTTCTAACAGGACATTGATCCAAAACATACAAGCCGCCTTGCAAGAAAATGAAATTGTTGTAATGGAATGGCCAGGTCAGTCACCTAATCTCAACCCAATTGAGAATTTAGGGTGTGACGTCAAAAACGCGGTTGCTGCAAAAAGGTCAAAGAACAATCTTGAACTTTGGATAGTCATAAAGGAAGCTTGGGAAAAAATACCATAGGAGTGATGTGAAGTATTAGTAAATTCAAAGCGACGTCGCTGCGCAGCCGTTTTGAGGAACAAAGGCAACGCAACGAAATACAAATTTGGCATAAACTATATATTTATACCCTGCGCCACACTGTGGAACAGGGTATTATAAGTTAGTGAATATGTTTGCAACACCCAGAAGGAGACGAGATAGACGCATGGTGTCTTTGACAAAAATGCTTAGGGTGGGCTCTTGAGTCGATATAGACATGTCCGTCTGCCCGTGAACACATTTTTGTAGTCAAAATCTAGGTCGCAGTTTAAGTCCAATCGACTTCAAATTTGGCACAACTATGTCTTTTGGGTCAGAATAGAACCCTATTGATTTTGGAAGAAATCGGTTCTGATGTAGATATAACTCCCATATATATCTTTTTCGCGATATGCACTTATATGGGCCCAGAAGTCCGTCTGTCCGTGAACACATTTTTGTAATCAAAGTCTCGATCGCAGTTTTAGTCCAATCGACTTCAAATTTGGCACAAGTATGTCTTTTGGGTCAGAATAGAACCCTATTGATTTTGGAAGAAATCGGTTCAGATTTAGATATAGCTCCCATATATATCTTTCTCTCGATATGCCCTTATATGGTTGAAAGTTTTGCTGCAAATAGAGGATGCTGATGAGGAATGTGGAAATTCCGAAACGTGCGACCATCCAACCATCTTGCAGTCTATAGGGCTTTGCCCAAATAAATTTGACAAACATTCTTTTCCTCTGTTGGTTAAGCTACACTTGTAGTTTAGTCAATACATGGTTTTAAGCTGAAATCAAAAACAACAACAATGCTTAAAGAACAAAACCAACAACAACAACAAAACAAAACGTATGAAATAAAATTTTGACAAAATTTTCTATAGAAATGAAATTTTAACAAAATTTTGTATAGATATAAAATTTTGGTAGATTATTTTTGGCTCGAGTGGCAACCGCGATTATGAACCGATATGGACCAATTTTTGTGTGATTGAGGATCGGCTATATATAACGATAGACCGATATGGACCAATTTTGGTATGGCTGTTAGCGGCCATATACTAACACCACGTTCCAAATTTGAACAAGATCGGATGAATTTTGCTCCTCTAGTTAAGAGGCTCCGGAGGTCAAATCTGGGGATCGGTTTATATGGGGGCTATATATAATTATTGACCGATATAGACCAATTCTGGCACGGTTGTTAGAAACCATATACTAACGATATGTTCCAAATTTCAACAGGATCGGATGAAATTTGCTTATCTTAGAGGCTCCGCATGCCAAATGTGGGGATTGCTTTATATGAGGGCTATATATAATTATGAACCGATGTGGACCAATTTTTGCATGGTTGTTAGACACCATATACCAACACCATGTACCAAATTTCAGCCGGATCGAATAAAATTTGCTTCTCCTTGAGGCTCCGCAAGCCAAATCTGGGGATCAGTTTATATGGGGGCTATATATAATTATTAACCGATGTCGACCAATTTTTGCGTGGTTGTAAGAGACCATATACCAACACCATGTACCAAATTTCAGCCAGATCGGATGAAATATGCTTCCCTTAGAGGCTCCGCAAGCCAAATCTGAGGGTCCGTTTATATGGGGGCTATACGTAAAAGTGGACCGATATGGCCCATTTGCAATACCATCCGATCGGCCAAGTTTCAAGTCGATAGCGTGTTTCGTTCGGAAGTTAGCGTGATTTCAACAGACGGACGGACGGACATGCTTAGAGCAATATTTCGATTTGTTACAAACGGAATGACAAAGTTAATATACCCCCCATCCCATGGTGGGGAATTAACCAATTTTTTCAGTTAAGATTTCTATTTATTTACCGATCTTTTTCAATGTTGGTACAATGTTATCTTCTATAGTAAAACCTATATCTGCAAAAAGCAGATATAGGTCAATATCGTAATTTTTTTGAGCCAAAAATCGAAAAATCGGCAACTGCAATTTTGTTTTTATACCCTCCACCATAGGATGGGGGTATATTAACTTTGTCATTCCGTTTGTAACACATCGAAATATTGCTCTAAGACCCCATAAAGTATATATATTCTGGGTCGTGGTGAAATTCTGAGTCGATCTAAGCATGTCCGTCCGTCCGTCCGTCTGTCCGTCTGTCCGGCTGTCCGTCCGTCTGTGGAAATCACGCTAACTTCCGAACGAAACAAGCTATCGACTTGAAACTTGGCACAAGTAGTTGTTATTGATGTAGGTCGGACGGTATTGAAAATGGGCCATATCGGACCACGTTTACGTATAGCCCCCATATAAACCGATCCACAAATTTGGCTTGGGGAGCCTCCCGGAGCAGCAAAATTCATCCGATCCGGTTGAAATTTGGTACGTGGTCTTAGTATACGGTCTCTAACAACCGTGCAAAAATTGGTCCATATCGGTCCATAAATATATATAGCCCCCATATAAACCGATCCCCAGATTTGACCTCCGGAGAATTTTGGAGGGGCAAAATTCATCCGATCCGGTTGAAATTTGGTACCTGATGTTAGTATACGGCCTCTAACAACCATGCAAAAATTGGTCCATATCGGTCCATAATTATATATAGCTCCCATATAAACCGATCCCCAGATTTGACCACCGGAGCCCCTTGGAGGAGCAAAATTCATCCGATCCGGTTGAAATTTAGTACGTGGTCTAAGTATACGGTCTCTAACAACCATGCAAAAATTGGTCCATATCGGTCCATAATTATATAGCCCCCATATAAACCGATCCCCAGATTTGACCTCCGGAGCCTCTTGGAGGGGCAAAATTCATCCGATCCGGTTGAAATTTGGTACCTGATGTTAGTTTACGGCCTCTAATAACCATGCAAAAATTGGTCCATATCGGTCCATAATTATATAGCCCCCATATAAACCGATCCCCAGATTTGACCTCCGGAGCCTCTTGGAAGAGCAAATTTCATCGGATCCAGTTGATTGGTACATGGTGTTAGTATATGGTCTCTAACAACCATGCAAAAATTGGTCCATATCGGTCCATAATTATATATAGTTCCCATATAAACCGTCCCCAGATTTGACGTCCGGAACCTCTTGGAGGAGCAAAAGTCATCCGATACGGTTGAAATTTGGTACATTTTGTCAATATATGGCCTCTAACAGCCATGTAAAAATTGGTCCATATCGGTCTTTAGTTATATATAGCCGATGACTTATTACACAAAAATTGGTCCATATCGCCAAACACAATCTACCAAAACTTTATTTCCATAGAAAATTTTGTCAAATTTTATTACTATGGAAAGTTTTGTCAAAATTTCATTTCTATAGAAAGTTTTGTCAAAAGTTTATTTCTATACAAATGTTTGTCAAAATTTTATTTCCATAGAAAATTTTGTCAAAATTTTAATTCTATAGAAAATTTTGTAATCTACCAAAACTTTATTTCCATAGAAAATTTTGTCAAATTTTATTACTATAGAAAGTTTTGTTAAAATTTCATTTCTATAGAAAGTTTTATCAAAAGTTTATTTCTATAGAAATGTTTGTCAAAATTTTATTTCTATAGAAAATTTTGTAAAAAAATTATTTCTGTAGAAAATTTTGTCAACATTTTATTTCTATACAACATTTTGTCAAAATTTCATTTCTATACAAAATTTTGTCAACATTTTATTTCTATAGAAATTTTTGTCAAAATTGTATTGCTATAGAAAATTTTGTCAACATTTTACTTCCATAGAAAATTTTGTCAACATTTTATTTCTATAGAAAATTTTGTCAAGTTTTTATTTCTATACAAAATTTTGTCAAATTTTTATTTCTATAGAAAATTTTGTCAAAATTTTATTTCTATAGAAAATTTTGTCAAGGTTTCATTTCTATAAAAAATTTTGTCAAAATTTTATTTCTATAGAAAATTTTGTCAAACTAGATTATATACGTATTTAATCGGCCTTTTTTTGTTTAATATATACCCCGTATGGGCTAACTTACAATTTAGAAGACAGTGTTAAAAAGTTTTACGATACCTTGCCATCGGCAAGTGTTATCGCAACCCAAGTAATTCGATTGTGGATGACAGCCTTTAGTAGAAGTTCCTACGCAATCCATGGTGGAGGGTACATAAGATTCGGCCTGGCCGAACTTACGGCCGTATATACTTGTTTTTTTTTTTTTTTTTTGTCAAAAATCGTCAAGTTGCCGATAAATCGGCAAAATTGGCAGCACTGGCTATGGAGTAATATCAAAAACTTATCATTGTTATTTTATTATTTATGTTAGTGGTATTTGTTCTATCGGTGAAAGTATTTGGGTCAGACATAATAAATAGCATCCTTGTACTGAATCATCTTCGAAAAATACTTTTCCAACACCCAGAGAAGGAATATGATCAGCTGAAACACGTTTTAAGGGCAAAATGTTATTTTTGGGTGGTGACCATGTAACATTAGGGCTGTTTTCTTTTTGCACTGGATACCCTAAGCAGTCACGGACTAAAAGAAAACTGAGTACTCGTTTATCCAGGACATCTCCAAAAAATATGCAACACTGTCGTCTCCTGCTTAAAAACAATCACAGAAAACAAGTGAAATCTTAAATTTTTAATGTATGAAATGCTCAAATAGTTATAAATATGTACTACTGCGATTATTCATGACACTGTATCACTTTGAATTTCATGATATTCGATAAATTAGTCACAATAAACTGCTATTGTGAATCTAAAAAGCGTCACTTTATCAAAATGCAATCTGGTAACACCGACTCGACTTGCACTGATGAGATGTTCTGGATAGAACACCAGTGCAACGATGTTCTGGATAGCCCATACAAATGCTGCATCCAGTGTTAAAAGAAAACAGCCCTATTGTTGTTGGTCGCAACCATGTTATTTTCTCAAAAATTATGTATCTGATTTCGGCAAGCAGGTTATATTTGACGAGAAAACAGCATTTTTGTGACAAACATGTTACATGGTCACCATACAAAAATAACATTTTGCTCTTGAAACATGTTTGAGGTGATCATATTCCTTCTCTGTGTGAAGTCAAATTGTACTTTTTCACTTTCCTTTATGCAATAGAAAGAGATCCTTCAAAATGAAATTTAAATGGAATAATAGACATTCAAGGTTGAGACGATCGTTGTGTCATGTCTAACAGTGCGTGATTTACGATGGCTCAGGCCTTGGGCGTTCAGAAATAAAATTTTCAATTTGATTTGAGAAAAATGTCTCAACTGACTGTAAGGATAAACTGATTTTGTCTATTGTTCATATCATAGCAAATGTGTCGTGGGTATAGCACGGTACAGTATCAAAAAAGAGAACAAAAGTGTTACAGCTAACACCTCCCAACTTTGTATCTTTCTTACTTGTTTTCATTGAGAATCCGATATACTTGCTTTTCACAGAAATTTTCAGAATTTACCCGAACTGTATTCACCTCTTTCACTCTCTCTTCCATGCTTCAATGGACCAATGTTGCCATTATTCCACCATAAAATCTATGAAAATTTTAAGTAAATTATGTCATAAAACTTTTCACAATTCGCCTACAAACTCCTTACCACCCACAATTCCATGGAAATCAGTATCCCATATTCAGTGGTCCATTAGATTTCCTTTGCCTCTCTGGAGTATTGCTTTGGCGTTATCCATAAAATTGCTTTAGCACCACACTTTCAATACTCAATTCACAAATGTCATAAATTAAAATTTAACTGAGTGTTAAGACGTGCGTGAAACACAGAACAAAAGAATAAAAAATGAAATAAAAATTTAAAACAATGACAAGAGAAGACAAAGTTGTCGGGCATACAGAATAAATATTGATTAATGATGTTTTGATTTCACTTAATATTTTTCTTTTTCAGTCAAAAACAATTTTTTGGTTATTTTTCGTTGTTCTGTTTGAAATTGCTTATAAATTGAAAAATTAATGCAAAACAATTTTTTTTTGTATTATAATAAATGATAAGAAGGATTTATGGCAGACAAATAAATTGGAAATGAAAGTGAAATGGAATTGAACATGAAGATGACATGTGTATATATGTGTGATTCATAAGCTTGATGATTACAATCCTTATTTTTTTCCCCTCCCCCTTCTTGTAAATCACATTTATTTTATTTTATATAGTTAAAAATGTCTGCTCTCGATTTGCTTGACTTCTTATTGTACTTAGACAATAAAATTGTCTTTTGGAATTACAAATTTTTAAATGCCTTTATCATGTATTGTATGTACTTACATACATACGAGTATGTCCTAGAATTGTGATTTTCGTCTTCATGGCATAGGATTTGAATTATTTAGTATTTTCTATTACGGGATTAAATTTACGAATACATGGAATTAA
Organism: Haematobia irritans; assembly: GCF_050003625.1. NCBI lineage: Eukaryota > Metazoa > Arthropoda > Insecta > Diptera > Muscidae > Haematobia > Haematobia irritans. Next base: position 219,612,017 of record NC_134397.1, on the reverse strand, counting down.
ATTTTTTTATTTTTCTCATAGAAATTAATTTTCAAACCTATATAATGTCTGTTGCCTTAGGACTGGCGGATATGCTGCCGCGTTTATATAATTAATTATGTTTATGTTTAAATTGATACTTTTTTTATTGGAAATGTTACTAGCTCCAATAGAGCAAGCGAAAGTGGACAATAGGAAATATCAGAGGCGTCGATAATATTTCATTGAAGACCAAGCTGAGGATAAGTTGTATGCTTGTGATAGTAAAAAGAATCGAAAATTGGACTTTCTACTTTTTCTAAATTCTAAAGGTCGCTTTTCGACTTTTTAAAATGTTGAAAATCTAGGCTTTCGACTTTAGCGACTTTAGATTTTTTTTGTGAATTATCAGCAGAAACGTCTGGAACGAAATTCTGCTGTGGGTGTCTGTCGAAAACTTGTTGTTTTCTATAGAAATAAAATTTTGACTAAATTTTCTATACAAATAAAATTTTTACAAAATTTTCTATAGAAATAAAATGTTAACAAAATTTTATACGGAAATAAAATTTTGACAAAATTTTATATAGACATAAAATTTTGACAAAATTTTCTATAGAAATACAATTTCGACAAAATTTTCTATAGAAATAAAATTTTGACAAAATTTTCTATAGATATAAAATGTTGACAAAATTTTCAATAGAAATAAAATTTTGACAAAATTTTCTATAGAAATAAAATGTTGACAAAATTTTCTATAGATATAAAATGTTGACAAAATTTTCAATAGAAATAAAATTTTGACAAAATTTTCTATAGAAATAAAATTTGAACAAAATTTTCCCTAGAAATAAAATTTTGACAAACTTTTCTATAGAAATAAAATGTTGACAAAATTTTCTATAGAAATAAAATTATGACAAAAATTTCTATAGAAATAACATTTTCCCAAATTTTTTATAGAAATAAAATTTTGAAAAATTTTTTTATAGAAATAAATCACTCTACGGGGTCTTGACTTCCGATTCCTAAATTCTACAAACGACTGACGCCTCATAGATAATTAGTAACCCAATACTTGGTTCCTGCCGGTAGGGATGTAGGGATGTTCTCGATTAGTCTGGCATTTTGACAAAATTTTCTATAGAAATAAAATTTTAACAAATTTTTCTATGGAAATAAAATTTTAACAAAATTTTCTATAGAAATAAAAATTTGACAAAATTTTCTATAGAAATAGAATTTTGACAAAATTTTCTATAAAATAAAATTTTGACAAAATTTTCTATAGAAATATAATTTTGACTAAATTTTCTATAGAAATGAAATTTTGACAAAATTTTCAGTAGAAATAAAATTTTGACAAAATCTACTATGGAGATAAAATTTTGACAAAATGTTCTATAGAAATAAAATTTTGACATATTTTCTATAGAAATAAAATTTGAACAAAATTTTCTATAGAAATAAAATTTTGACAAAGTTTTCTATAGAAATAAAATTTTGACAAAATTTTCTATAGAAATAAAATTTTGACAAAATTTTCTATAGAAATAAAATTTTGACAAAATTTTCTATAGAAATAAAAATTTGACAAAATTTTCTATAGAAATAAAATTTTGACAAAATTTTCTATTGAAATAAAATTTTGACAAAATTTTCTATAGAAATAAAATTTTGACAAAATTTTCTATAGAAATAAAATTTTGACAAAATTTTTTATAGAAATAAAATTTTGACAAAATTTTCTATAGAAATAAAAATTTGACAAAATTTTCTATAGAAATAAAATTTTGACAAAATTTTCTATAGAAATAAAATTTTGGCAAAATTTTCTATAGAAATGAAGCTTTGACAAAATTTTGTATAGAAATTAAATTTTGACAAAATTTTCTATAGAAATAAAATTTTGAAAAAATTTTCTATAGAAATAATATTTCATTGAAGACCATGCTTACGATAAGTTGTATGCTTGTTATAGTAAAAAGAATCGAAAATTGGACTTTCTACTTTTTCTAAATTCTAAAGGTCGCTTTTCGACTTTTTAAAATTTTGAAAATGTAGGCTTTCGACTTTAAAATTTTTTGTGAATTATCAGCAGAAACGTCTGCAACGAAATTCTGCTGTGGGTGTATGTCGACAACTTGTTGTTTTCTATAGAAATAAAATTTTGACAAATTTTTCTATAGAAACAAAATTTTGACAAAATTTTCTATAGAAATAAAATTTTGACAAAATCTTCTATAGAATTAAAATTTTGACAAAATTTTCTATAGAATTAAAACTTTGACAAAATTTTCTATAGAAATAATATTTTGACAAAATTTTCTATAGAAATAAAATTTTGAATAAATTTTCTACAGAAAAAAAATTTTGACAACATTTTCTATAGAAATAAAATTTTGACAAAATTTGCTATAGAAATGAAATTTTGACAAAATTTTCTGAAGAAATAAAATTTTGACAAATCTACTATGGAGATAAAATTTTGACAAAATGTTCTATAGAAATAAAATTTTGACAAAATTTTCTATAGAAATAAAATTTGAACAAAATTTTCTATAGAAATAAAATTTTGACAAAATTTTTTATAGAAATAAAATTTTGACAAAATTTTCTATAGAAATAAAATTATGACAAAAATTTCTATAGAAATATTATTTTCCCAAATTTTTTATAGAAATAAAAATTTGAAAAAAAAAATTATAGAAATAAATCACTCTACGGGGTCTTGACTTCCGATTCCTAAATTCTACATACGACTGACGCCTCACAGATAATTAGTAACACAATACTTGGTTACTGCCGGTAGGGATGTAGGGATGTTCTCGATAAGTCTGGCATTTTGACAAAAGTTTCTATAGAAATAAAATTTTAACAAATTTTTCTATGGAAATAAAATTTTAACAAAATTTTCTATAGAAAAAAAAATTTGACAAAATTTTCTATAGAAATAAAATTTTGACAAAATTTTCTATAGAAATAAATTTTATACAGAATTAAGATTTTGACTAAATTTTCGATAGAAATAATTTTTTGACAAAATTTCCTATAGAAATAAAATTTTGACAAAATTTTCTAAAGAAATAAAATTTTGACAAAACTTTCTAGAGAAATAAAATTTTGACAAAAATTTCTATAGAAATAAAATTTTGACAAAATTTTCTATAGAAATAAAATTTTGACAAAATTTTCTATAGAAATAAAATTTTGACAAAATTTTCTATAGAAATAAAATTTTGACTAAATTATCTATAGAAATAAAATTTTGACAAAATTTTCTATAGAAATAAAATTTTGACAAAATAGAAATAAAATTTTGACAAAATGTTCTTGAGAAATAAAATTTTCACAAAATTTTTTATAGAAATAAAATTTTGAAAAAAATTTTTATAGAAATAAAATTTTGAAAAAATTTTCTATAGAATTTTTTTTTTTTACAAAATCACTCTTGTCTTGCCTTCCTATCCCTAAATTCTACATACGACTGACGCCCTCACAGATAATTAGTAACCCAACGCTTGGTTCCTGCCGGTAGGGACGTGTTCTCAATGTCCGCGATTAGTCTGGCATGGTTGACCGTATCGAATGCTTTCGCGACAAGGATACGGCTTGTGCTGATTGAGTCCCCTATTTATTTATGCTGAAATGGCATGTAAAGCTGGGATCGTACTATGAACTTTGCGGAATCAATGTTGATGATTAGCAGCTAGTTAATTTTAACTAGTTTACCGAATTTCTGCTGGAAGTTGTATGACAGTAGGTCCATTCCAACCAATTCTTCAGTATCTGCTCGTTCGACTCGTGGACTCCATTTGCACAGTATTTCTCCAATTATAACCTAGGTCCGCCTATTTTCAGAATCGTTGTGTAATTCGATACCTGTTTAAAAATTGGCAACGATTTGTTTTGAAAATGTTGCGTCCTTGATATATTTTGTTGGGGTTGAAATCATGGCGAAGTCATTGAACCAAAGGCACGGAAGAATCAGTGAATACCATACACATAACTTTTTTTGAAATCCCCGTCCACATGATTTCTTAAGGTCCAGAGAGCACAAATGTCGTTCAATTTACTTTCGGATCCCATCTTCAAATACCGGAACCTAAGTTAAATATCTAATCGCTTGCTTGTGTTAAGTTCTTCGCTTTCGAAAAAGGATGAATTCTATGACGCTAAGGGACCTTCGTCCATTGCACACTTGAGGTCACACTTAGGTCAGCCAGTGTAAGGTGGATAGTCGATACATGTTCTAGGCTATTTCCGTTAGTTCAGCCTTCCGCGTTCCGCTGGAAGGCTATCTGTAAGTTATCTTTATTTGCAGCTGCTAATATTCCTTAAGAAATTAGTCTCATCATATATCTTTCAATGTTTGCCTACCCTAGAGTGGCCTAAATACGTTCTTTTTGGATGATTAAATCTGGATAAGGATTAAATTCTGCCAGTTATGTCGTACAACTCCCTAAGGAAAGTCATTCAAGACTATTTGTTAAAAGCAAACTACGACTCTGCTCAAAATTCCCCAAGTCATGGTTTGACACGTCAACGTCACGATTGTATATTTATTGCAAAGTATTTAATTAATTTTCTATGCTAACAACACCATGAAATCATGTTTACATAGAATTTTGTAGTCACTGAAGTGATATTAAATTTGCATTTGTTGCAAAATGCAAACAGCAATTGATGACAGTTTGCCCGGAAAGTTTTTGTTTTTCCGATTTCCAGAAAAAAAAACATGAAACACAAATTGGAAAATATGAAACATTTCAAAAAGTCAAATCACGTCGACAGACATTAAATACGGTCAATAATAATATTGCAAGGAACGGTGGAGCATTTTGAATAAGGTCGAGAACATTTCCCAAAGGGCTATTGCTGAAATCATACCAACTAGCGTCTGATTCCCGGGAAATATGTATGTTAGTTCCTAATTTTGCCCATTAATCTGTTATGTATTTGCGATATTAGATGACTATTCAAATACGCTGAAATCGTGTTAAAAAATTTGCGGCAGTTTGACAAAGTTTATATTTTAAGACCTACGATACACGCTTGCCACTCGTGCCACAAATAATCTACCAAAGTTTGAATAAAATTTTATCACAATCTACCAAATTTAAAAATCTTATTTTTGTAGCTTTCGATCAAAATTTTGTGGTTAGTATGAAGAAAATGTCTTGAATAAATGACCCCTCCTATTGTTTTAGTGTATAGCTTCCAATTTTTTGGGTGTATGGCTTCCAACCAACATGGGAATATTTCCACAAACAAGGAGAACTTACTCCAATCGACATTGATGGAATGAAATAATACGAAAAATTGTTGAAGAATTTTTTAAAGAAATTGAATTTATACAAAATTTTGTCAAAATCTCATTTCTATAGGGAATTTTTTCAAAATATTGGATACATTTGAATAAATTCACAACTCAAAAAAAAATACAACATCAGTTTTTATTTCCATTTCTATAAGAAATTTTATCAAAAGTTTATTCTATAGGAAATTTGGCAAAATTTCACTTTCTATTGAAAATTTTCTCAAAATTTTATTTGTACAGAAAATTTTGTCAAATTTTATTTTTATAGGAAATTTTGTCAAAATTTCATTTCTATTGAAAATTTTGTCAGAATTTCATTTCTATAGGAAATTTTGTCAAAATGTTATTTCTCTCAAAAATTTTGTCAAAATTTCATTTCTATAGAAAATTTTGTCAAAATTTCTTTTCCATAGGAAAATTTTTCAAAATTTAATTTCAATAGGAAATTTTGTCCAAATTTCTTTTCCATAGGAAAATTTGTCAAAATTTCAATTCAATAGGAAATTTTGTAAAAATTTCATTTGTATAGAAAATTCATTTCTATATCTCTCATTTCTATAGGGAATTTTTTCAAAATATTGGATACATTTGAATAAATTCACAACTCAAAAAAAAATACAACATCAGTTTTTATTTCCATTTCTATAAGAAATTTTATCAAAAGTTTATTCTATAGGAAATTTGGCAAAATTTCACTTTCTATTGAAAATTTTCTCAAAATTTTATTTGTACAGAAAATTTTGTCAAATTTTATTTTTATAGGAAATTTTGTCAAAATTTCATTTCTATTGAAAATTTTGTCAGAATTTCATTCCTATAGGAAATTTTGTCAAAATTTTATTTCTCTCAAAAATTTTGTCAAAATTTCATTTCTATAGAAAATTTTGTCAAAATTTCTTTTCCATAGGAAAATTTTTCAAAATTTAATTTCAATAGGAAATTTTGTCCAAATTTCTTATCCATAGGAAAATTTGTCAAAATTTCAATTCAATAGGAAATTTTTTAAAAATTTCATTTGTATAGAAAATTGTGTCAAAATTTAATTTGCAAAGGAAATTTTATTTCTATAGGAATTTTTTTCAAAATTTGATTCCTATAAGAAGAATTTTTTAAAGAAATTGAATTTATACAAAATTTTGTCAAAATCTCATTTCTATAGGAAATTTTTTCAAAATATTAGATACATTTGAATAAATTCACAACTCACAAAAAAAACATCTGTTTTTATTTCCATGACCTCGAATAAAAAAGTAATTAAAATTTATTTCTATAGACAATTTCATTAAAATTTCATTTCTATAAGAAATTTTATCAAAATTTTATTCTATAGGAAATTTGTCAAAATTTCACTTTCTATTGAAAATTTTGTCAAAATTTTATTTCTACAGAAAATTTTGTCAAATTTTATTCCTATAGGAAATTTTGTCAAATTTTATTTCTATAGAAAATCTGGTCAATATTTTATTTCTCTCAAAAATTTTGTCAAAATTTCATTTCTATTGAAAATTTTGTCAAAATTTCATTTCTATAGGAAATTTTGTCAAAATTTTATTTCTCTCAAAAATTTTGTCAAAATTTCATTTCTATAGAAAATTTTTTTCAAAATTTAATTTCTATAGGAAATTTTGTTAAAATTTCATTTCTATAGGAAATTTTGTCCAAATTTTATTTCTATAGAAAATTTTGTCAAAATTTCATTTCAATAGGAAATTTTGTCAAAATTTCTTTTCCATAGGAAAATTTTTCAAAATTTCTTTTCCATAGGAAAATTTGTCAAAATTTCATTTTAATAGGAAATTTTGTCAAAATTTCATTTCTATAGAAAATTGTGTCAGAATTTAATTTCCAAAGGAAATTTTATTTCTATAGGAATTTTTTTTTCTCAAAATTTGATTCCTATAGAAAATTTTTTCAAAATTTTATTTAAACTACTAATACTACCTACTCTAAGGCTTCAGTGGCCATTGTCCTCATCGCACTGGTCATATAAACAAGAGTATATGATTGCGGGCCACCGGCCGTGACAACTGTATGTAGCTACTGGGCTTATTGCCGCAGTATAAATCCTGTTAAAAAGAGATGGTGTCATTCCCCAATGTTCTCCAACCAACTTCTGGCATGGATATAATGCTGCATAGGTCTTCTTCAGACCATCCGTGGTTTTCTCGAGGTAATTCAACCTGGAGTCTATGACAACTTCCGAGTATCGTACCGATTTTTAGAGAGTCAACTTTGTCCCTTGAAATTCCAGGTTCTTATATCCGTTATTCTCCTTCTTCTGGTGAAAAGCACGAAAACAGTCTTCCTAGAGATTGATTCACTCATGACATCCGAGATTGTGCCCAAGAATTTTCCTGATATGATTATGACAATATCATATGCATACGCCACTACATGTATACCCTTGGGAGCCACCGTGGTGCAATGATTAGCATGCCCGCCTTGCATACACAAGGTCGTGGGTTCGATTCCTGCTTCGACCGAACACCAAAAGGTTTTCCAGCGGTGGATTATCCCACCTCAGTAATGATGGTGACATTTCTAAGGGCTTCAAAGCTTCTCTAAGTGGTTTCACTGCAATGTGGAACGCCGTTCGGACTCGGCTATAAAAAGGATGTCCCTTGTCATTGAGCTTAACATGGAATCGGGCAGCACTCAGTGATAAGAGAGAAGTTCACCAATGTGGTATCACAATGGACTGAATAGTCTAAGTGAGCCTGATACATCGGGCTGCCACCTAACCTAACCTAACCTACATGTATACCCTTATTACTCAGAACGGTAAAGGTTGAGTTACATATCATGCGTTAATCCGTGCGTTGATGGGTGGGTTGATATTTTTCGGTTTAAAGCACTCTAACAAAACTGTTGTTTTCAAAGAGAAAATTCAACTCTTCAATCAACGGACGCATTAACGCATGGTATGTAACTCAACCTTAAGAATCTCATCCACTATCCGTAGCCAGAGCACATATGATATAATCCCGCTCCCCTTGAAGCAGGCCTATTGTCATAGTCGCATATCTCTTAGAATCTGCTAATTCCGCATCTATGATCCTGCGGCGTAGAATTCCATCAATTCATTCCATTTCAAACTCGCTCACACATTTCTCTCTAGTGCAAGTATTACTTTCTCGACCCTTGTGTTATTGAGGGTGTCTTCATCCAAAAGTCATAATTTTATTTCTTGACCGCATTAAGCGAAAATTTCAGTTTACTTATCATCTCAGTATTCTAGAACTTCAACCGCATTTTTATAAGTTCACATTTTTTTACAAATTGTCTACTGTATATTAGCAATTGTTTCATATTCCCTCCGAAGATTCATTCCAACACCAGCAAGTGGCGATAATAAAATTATTTTAACATAAATATTGCAATTGCAAACTATTTACAAAACATTAAGGCCAACGCAATAACACCAAACTCAGCTATAATAAAAACCATTAATGGGTGGAGAGATAGGTGCTGGTGATGATATCGAGTGATGGTTTTAAATTGAAATGAATTGTTTAAAAAAAAAAATTATATCACTTCAAACTTAAAGCCACACGTTCATAATGACATAAATGATAAAAGCAGAATTTTTGCATTTTTCATGTCTCGCTGGAAATGAATATTGTTTCGTTATACAATTTGTTGTTGATGTTAAGGCATTAATATTCATAAGGCATTTTGGAAAATTAATCATAAATAAAATAAAGTAGCTCTTCAGCACAACCAAAATACAATCAATAATAAAATACCGCGAGGAATAGCAATCAACAATGCGTCATAGTAAATATACCCTTCATGTTTGTCTAAAAGTTGTGAAATAATAAATTAACTTCATGTATGTAGTAGATATTAAAGGAAGATGAAAAATAAGGATCGCTATGATGGCAATAAGGAGGCAAAATATTTTTTAGTATTTGCTTCAAGACTTAATTTAATTTAATTTTTTTTTTTGCATGTAAGGGTGTCCGACTCCATCACAATCGACGATACGATATGCATCCCTCTTCCCACAGGGTTTTATTAATACCCCGGAACCGCTTTCGTATTACTTCGCGGTGCAACCCACGTGGTCCGTGACCATTTCCCTTCATGCGCTTTACAGACTATCAGTTATTCCGGACGACAGTGCTCGTGTCGAACATATCCCATATATTGTGCACATTATAAGTTAAGTCCGAAGGCATAATCGCTACATGTTTATGGGATCGATAACACATTTACCGATTATTTAGTCATCGCCGACAAGTCGTATCGATCCGACACACTGTAAGATTCTTTACAAACACCGACATTCCGTCCGGAATAACTGATAGTCTGTAAAGCGCATTAGTCCGCATCCAGACTAAAGCTTACATTACTCATATCGTCGGATCCATGTCAATTTTTTCCTGCGAAGAACGTGTTCTACAAAACGCCTTATAGTGTCCCAGTTCCTCTCACATTGTACCATCTTCTGGTCTATACTTCTCGGAGAGACATGTCCAATTTCATCCTCAAACGCCATCCGCCCAGAGGCTACTTCTAGATAATGTATACCTGACATTATTCCTGACGTCTTTGTTTTCGTAAATACATTTCTCTGGTCTACATTTCCCCATACAGTGCAGGTACTTTCGAAAGTATTCGTGACCGGAAAGCATCTGAGTCAGCTCTCCAGGTATAGGTGGATGTGTTCATCTACCTTTGTTCCTCCATCGTGCCTGCCATTTATCTCTGGTCCCTTGTTGGATGTTCGGTATCAAGTTTGTCGCGCTTCGTTGTTTGCCCACGAAAACTTTTTGGCGCTCAATCGCTGGATGTTTATTGGGATCGTTCTTGCTACTACTAATGCGGAGTCTATCATAATGGACGAACCAGCTAAAAAGCCATCCCTGTTCCATCGTGGTTTTAGCATTACGTCGCTGTGCATCCCAAGTGATCTGTGACCGTATCATTTTAATCTGCATCCAGACTTAGGCTTATATTACTCATGTCGCCGTATACATGTCAACTTTTTTTCGCCTTTTAGCGCCCCAGTTCCCCTCATTTTGTACCATCTTCTCGACTATATTTCTCGGAGAGAAATGACCAATTTCATCCTCAAGCGTTGTCCGACGTTCTGCCCATCGGCTACATCTAAAGAATGTGTGCCTGGCATCATCCGTCTTCGACTTCGTAAATATAGTTATCTGGCCTACATTTCCCCATACAGTACAGGTTTTTTCGAAGGTATTCGTAACCAGAAAGCATCTGAGTCATCTCCCCATATCTTCTCTCTCTCTCACCATAATTGTATGGCAGGTATAGGTCGGTGTGTTCATCTACCTTTGATTCTCATCTACCCTTTGTTCCTCCATGGTACCTGCCGTTTGTCTCTGATCCATTGTTGGATGTTCGGTATCAAGTTTGTCGCGCTTCGTTGGTTGGCCACGAAAACCTTTTGCCACTTATCGCCTGGAGGTCTATTGGGATCGTTCGTGCTACTACTAATGCGGAGCCTATCACAATCGACGATACCAGCTAAAAATCCATCCCTGTTCCATCGCGGTATGATTACTATCGCTTTAGCATTACGTCGCGGTGCATCCCAAGTGATCTGTGACCGTATCCTTTTAGTCTGCATCCAGACTTAAGCTTATATTACTCATGTCGCCGTATCCATGTCAACTTTTTTCGCCTTTTAGCGCCCCAGTTCCCCTCATTTTGTACCATCTTCTCGACTATATTTCTCGGAGAGAAATAACCAATTTCATCCTCAAGCGTTGTCCGACGTTCTGCCCATCGGCTACATCTAAAGAATGTGTGCCTGGCATCATCCGTCTTCGACTTCGTAAATATAGTTCTCTGGCCTACATTTCCCCATACAGTGCAGGTTGTTTCGAAAGCATTCGTGACCAGAAAGCATCTGAGTCATCTCCCCATATCTTCTCTCTCTCTCACCTTAATTGTATAGCAGGTATAGGTCGATGTGTTCATCTACCTTTGTTTCTCATATACCCTTTGTTCCTCCATCGTGCCTGCCGTTTATCTCTGGTCCCTTGTTTGATGTTCGGTATCAAGTTTGTCGCGCTTCGTTGGTTAGCCACGAAAACCTTTTGCCACTTAATTGCCTGGAGGTCTATTGAAATTGTTCTTGCTACTACTAATGCGGAGTCTATCACAATCGACGATACCGGCTACAAAGCCATCCCTCTTTCATCGGGGTATGATTACTACCGCTTTCGCATTACGTCTCGGTGTACCCCCACGTGATCTGTGACCGTCTCCTTTTAGTCCGCAGCAAGACTAAAACTTACATTACACATGTCGTCGTATCCATGTCAACTTTTTTTCCTGTGGATCGTTCTTGCTACTACAAAGGCAAAGTCTATCACAATCGACGATACCGGCTAAAAAGCCATCCCTCTTTCATCGGGGTATGATTACTACCGCTTTCGCGCTTACATTACACATGTCGTCGTATCCATGTCAACTTTTTTTCTGTGGATATCGTGTTTTACAAAACACCTTATAGCGCCCAATTCCTCTCATTTAGTACCGTCTTCTTGACTGTATTTCTCGGAGAGAAATGTTCATCCTCAAGCGTTCTCAGGTGTTCTGCCCTCCGGCTACATTTAAAGAATGTGTACTCGACATTATCCGTCTTCGACTTCGTAAATATAGTTCTCTGACCTACTTTTCGAAAAAGCTAAAAAGCCATCCTTGTTCCCCTCATTTTGTACCATCTTCCCGACTATATTTCTCGGAGAGAAATGTCCAATTTCATCCTCAAGCATTGTCCGATGTTCTGCCCACCAGCTACATCTAAGGAATGTGTGCTCGGCATCATCCGTCTTCGACTTCGTAAATATAGTTCTATGACCTACATTTATCCATACAGTACAGGAACATTCGATAGTATTCGTGACCAGAAAGCATCTGACTCATGTATTACGTCACCTCCCCATATCTTTTTGCTCGCCTTAATTGTATGTCGGTTATACGTCAGAGTATCCATCTGCCCTTTGTCTTGTTTCTACCATTTATCACTGGTCTCTTATTGGATGTTCGGTATCAAGTTTTTCGGGCTTTGGTGTTTGGCCTCGAAAACCTTTGGCTGCTCCATCGCTTGGAGGTTTATTGAGATCCTTCTGGCTATTACTAACGCAGCTTCTTTTGACACTGTACGGTATGCCGATGTGATTCTCAGTGCTGCCGTTCTCTGTACTGAAAGCAGCTTTTTTGCTCTTGTTCGCCTCTGTAGGGTTAACGCCCAGATCTCACATCCGTAGAGGAGTTCATCACCATGAGTATCCTTCTTTTGCTTGAATGAAGGCCTCCTATGTTTGCCATTATCCTGCTCAGTCGTGACGTTATCATAGCAGCTGTTTGTCTTTTGTACTCTATCTGTTTGGAGTACGTTTGAGTTTTGAGTTCAGCATTAGTCTCCTTGTTGGGATTACTAGCAGCACTTCGACCTTGCGAATGACTAGTTGTAAGCCATGCGTGCCTATCCAATATTTCGCACGTATCATGGTTTGCCGAAGTTTGCGTTGAGCCTCTTCAGTATTCCTCGCTATGTCATCAGCGTATTTCGTCGTATGTTGCATTCTAGAGATCCATTCCGAGGATTGAGCCTTGTGTGGCATCTTAGGTTACTTCCATTCTTCTTTGGTATAGTGTCATATATCAAAACTCGGTCTTTAAGACAGTCTTTCAATATTCCCATTAAATATTTAGGTATGTGAAATATCGTGTCTAGCGTTTGTATTTCGTATGTCTACCTTTTGGCTGCTGATGTTACCAATAGAATAAAAAATCTTGAAGCGTGACTGCCCTCTCGTATCGCCTGTACGACATCTGATACTCCCTTAAGGGTTCTTAGTATCGATTTTCCATTGGTATCACAATGGACTGAATAGTCTAAGTAAGCCGATACATCGGGCTGCCACCTTACCTAACCTAGGTCTAACTTCGCTTTGTCTATCTCGCGAATAGACCCTCAGCAGTATTAATAGGTTCGTCAAGTCTTGGTTTGATAAACTTTTCGAAAAGTTGTTCAGTTGTGTCTCTCATGCACAATGGCGATGCTTCGTCTTTACCCTTACTTATATAATCTCAGTTTAATGTCACCTAATCAATCTTTAATCCATTTAACTCAATTTAAACTCATTGCATTTAGGACTTTTCGAAGCTTTATGTTTAATATACCCTGCGTGCTAAAACTATTTGTAATTTCCAAGGATTTCTCATAAAACATTCCATCGTAAGAATATCCTTAGAATTTCCTCCATTGTCCATTCCAAGGTCTAAACGTTAGTAAAACTTTGGTCATTGGTAAATTGTCCTTCCATTATGCTTTTGAAAATTTGAATAATTTTCAAAAACTTATCTATTCTCTATTAGTCTCTAGAGCACATTTTCAGCTACAACACTTCCATTTTAACTTTTTGGTCACTATCCTTGCTAGGTGTCCCATGATACTACTACTACTGGTATTTGGTTACTTGGGGTATTGTACTAAATAAATTTATTACCATAATAAATTTTATTATTATTATTTATAGAAGTGTCTTTTGTTGGAGGTAGTTTCGAATGCTACTGCCAATTTAACTCTTTGCTGCTGGAGATGATGCTTATGATGATGATGATGATGATGTTGATCTTATCCATAAAATATACAAGAGTCGTTTGTCGAAAACACTTCAAAAGTTTTGCTTGAGTGGTTATATTATTATGCTCTCTTGCCGTTTATCTCAAATAGAATGATTTATAATAGCTTTAATTAAGATATCATTTTTGGGTGAAAGAGTGGCCAATGTTGGTAGGGATTAATGAAAAACTTCTCTCTCCTAAATGGATGATTTACGATTTAGCATATTTAACGTATTGCTACTTTTATAGTTGGCCAAAAACGTGACACAATGGTCAAGAGATGAACGATTGGCATTGGTAAGAGTTTTGTATATGTGTTCAGAGATGGATGAAATTTAGTTTAATTAAGTCAAAAGAATTAACTTAAAGTAAATCAAATTAATATTTTCACATTAAAACTAAAACAAATTAATTTAAAAATATTATTAAAAATGTAATTAAATTCTAAAGAAATTGGCTAAGGGTACATCTTCAGAATTTTAAGACTTTTAAGGTTAGTAAATTGTAGTAATATGACCAGCATGAACTAGAAATAAATAAATATCCAATTAATTTTTTGAAACTAATTTGTAAATTTACTCAGCAAGTGATGTTAGGATAGGTTAATCAAGGAAGTATTTGTCGCAACAGTCAAACCATCAAATATTTTAGCTTTTATTGAATAGCATATGTAACATCATGGTAGGGTTACTATCCATGCAGATATTTCGAAGGTGATCCTGGAAAAATGTTTGACACTCATTTTAGTCAAATATTTGCCTAGTTTTACCGTACCTTCAGATATCACAAGCGTTGAACTTCTCTCTTATCACTAAGAGTTGCCCGTTTCTATGTTTAGTTCAATGACAAGGGACGAGTTCGACGACATTTCACACTACGGCGAAATCGTTTAGAGAAGCTTTGTAACACACAGATGGAGATTATTTTCACTCGGCTGAAAAAGGATCAGTTGCTCCTGGGCCTCTGTGAGGACGCACTGAACCTTTCACAATGAAAATACCAGTAGTGAGATGTCGTCGGTTGGTAGATGATCGGGAACTGGTATCTACGCTGAGATGAAGTTGATGACGAATTGAGTGGGAAACTATAGAATTCGTTTGTAGGTTGATGATGTGGAGATTAAATGGCTTTTGCAGTTGATCGGATGGTAGTTTGTGAACGGATGAGTGTTTACAACTCCCGTTCGTTGAAGATCAGTAGTTGGTGAGAAATGGTATTCATTGATGATCGGTAATTTTCATGGAGCTTATATTCATTATAAAGTATCGCTCCACATTTGTAGCTCTGTTCCATTAGGGTTTTGGGGCTAATTTCCCTGGGTCCCATTGTCATACCGCTTTTTTATATTTTTTTTGGGGAGTAACTTCAATTTACTTCTGGGGACTGTTTGTATTGTGAAAATAGACTCTAAAATTTCAATTGAAAATGGACTCCTATTTTCCTTTTGGATTGTACTTCGTTTCTGTTAATTTACAAATTCCAGCCATTTAGCTGCTGCGAATAGAATTGTATTGCATCAAATTTGTTCCTTGGCAGGGGTTGGACAGCGTCCAAAGTGGGCTAACGCAATTAATTTTTTTCCCTTATGACAGGGTCCAAAGTGGGCAAACGCTAATCCCATTATATACAAGTGGATTATCTTCGATTGCTGTTTTTATACCCTCCACCATAGGATGGGGGTATATTAACTTTGTCATTCCGTTTGTAACACATCGAAATATTGCTCTAAGACCCCATGAAGTATATATATATTCTGGGTCGTAGTGAAATTCTGAGTCGATCTGCTATAGACTTGAAACTTTACAAAAGTGGTTGTTATTGATGTAGGTCGCATGGTTTCGCAAATGGGCCATTATCGGTCCACTTTTACGTATAGCCCCCATATAAATCGAACCCCAAATTTGGCTTGCAGAAGCAAATTTCATCCGATCCGGCTGAAATTTGGTACATGGTGTTAGTATATGATCCCTAACAACCATGCAAAAATTGGTCCACATTGGTCCATAATTATATATAGCCCCCATATAAACCGATATCCATATTTGGCTTGCGGAGCCGTTAAGAGAAGAAAATTTCATCTGATCCGGCTGAAATTTGGTACATGGTGTTAGTATATGGTTTCTAACAACTATGCAAAAATTGGTTCACATCGGTCAATAATTATATATAGCCCCCATATAAACCGATCACCAGATTTGACCTCCAGAGCCTCTTGGAAGACCAAAATTCATTTGATTCAGTTGATATTTGGTACGTGATGTTTATATATGGCCTCAAACACCCATGCAAAAATTGGCCGAAATAGGTCCATAATTATATAGCCCCCATATAAACCGATCCCCAGATTTGACCTCCGGAGGCCTTGGAAGAGCAAAATTCACCCGAGTCGGTTGAAATTTGGTACGTGATGTTAGTATATGGTATCCAACAACCATACAAGAATTGGTTCATATCAGTCCATAATTCTATATAACCCCCATATAAATCGATCCCCAGATTTGACCTCCGGCGCCTTTTGGGGAAGCAAAATTCGTCCGATCTGGTTGAAATTTAGTACGTGGTGGTAGTATATGATATTTAAGAACCATGCCAAAAGTGTTCCATATCAGTCCATAATCATATATAGCCCCCATATAAACCGATCCTGAGATTTGGTTTTGGAGCCTTTTGGAGGAGCAAATTTCATCCGAGTCAGTTGAAATTTGGTACAGTATATGGCCGTTAACAACCATGCCTAAATTGGTCGATATCGGTCTATAGTTATATATAGCCCTCAGATAAATCGATCCCCAATCACACAAAAATTGGTTCATATCAAATTCATAATTGTATATAGCCCCCATATAAGCGACCCCCATATTTCAATTCTGGCTCTCTACGTACCGTGCAAAAAGTCCATATCGATTCGTAATTATTTGTAGACTTAACTATACATAACTTTTTTGTCTAATATATACCACGTATGGACTAACTCACAATTTAGAAAACGATTTAAGCTACCACAACCCAAGTAATTCGGTTGTGGATGACAGTCTTTCGTAGAAGTTTCTACGCTATCCATGGTGGAGGGTACATAAGATTCGGCCTGGCCGAACTTTCGGCCATATATACTTGTTAGATTTTATCCAAAACATAGAGTAAAACGTAGGCTAAAAGGATTCCAAACATATATAAATGACTGTAGTTAGACACTTGGACAGAGTCCGAAGTAGACAAATGCGCATATAAAGTGATACTTTCTGGGCGCTGTTTTATTTGGACTTTGGAGCTCGTTTCTTGGGACCCATTTTCATAACGCCAACTTTGGTTCGTTAATAAATGGCAACTTTAGAATTTATTGGAAGGGGTCGTTGATGAGTAAGTAGTTCGTTTCATTGATGATCGGGAACTTCTGTATTCGGCGATTTGTTATTGATCAGGGATTCGTGTAGTTTTGTTGCTGATCCGGAACTGTATTCGTAGGTTTTTAGTTTATCGTAAACTTCTGATGAGATTTTCGGCTTTAAGACGGATCCTTGCTGCTATAGTTAGTTGTACTTATCATCTCGAAGACGACATGTAGAAGAGGTCTGACATCCGTTTCGGGATAGGAAATAGTGTAGTAGTCAATAGATGCGTTGGGTCAGTAGTCGGTTATGGTCGATTTTAGTATATCTGATGACTACCATGGAAGCAAATTTATGTGAGAACAGTATATTTGAAGATCTCAATGGCTTAACTGTAGGGTTGAAGGTCTCAGCTGATGGAATTGAAGGCCAAAGGTCTCAGTTTGTGGAATGGTATGTCTGTTAGTCTCAGTGGTGGAATTGTAGGCTCGTGAAAGGAGCTTGGGATTATAGGACCAAAGATCTCAACGCCCAGAAACGTATGCTTAAAAATTAATACCGAGCTATGAACAGAGCGATGTGCAATAAGCCTAAGTAGAATAATCAGCAAAAATATGCTGTGATGTTCAAACTCCAAGGCAATCTCCTTTTCGAGTCTTTCGTTTCTTGCCAAATATTAAACCATTCAATTGAATGACTGATTGAGAATTATTTCTTCCCCAGCAAAAAAAAAAAAAATGAAAGTTCTTCCAAAGGCACAATTTTACTTATTTACTATGTCAACCAAAATAATGTTGGCATAGTCAACCACCAACGCCGAGAAATCGTGCTGGTTGATTAGTGGTGTGAGTATGCCTTGATTTGTTTGAAGGTAAGGAGGTGGTTCATATGCATTTGTTGGTTTAATTCTAAAATATATATTTATTAGTGGTTTAATTCCAAAATATAGAATCGGAAATCTCTCAGTGATAATAGTGAAGTTCACGACCTGTGGTACTACAATGGACTTAATATTCTTAGTGAGCCACTATTCCTAACTTAATATAAACTTCCCTTGTACTATGTCGATGGACTAGCAGATGGTGCCTATGTTGTTAGCATTAAAAACCCCTAGATTAATTTTTTCACGTCACAATATCAAACCTTATATGTCTCCTGTATGGAGATCCACCGCCCATTCTCTTTCCGAAAGTTCCACCTAAATAAAAACATTGAATACGTCGACCAAATACATTTTAAATTGTAATTTTACTTATACTTATATTCTGTGTTCCTAATTTTTTTTTTTTAATAAAATTCCCTCTCTCCTCTTACAGGACCTCCTGGTGTACCTGGCGACAGAGGTGAAGCTGGCCCAGCTGGTCCTCCAGGACCACCTGGTGAGAAAGGACCACGAGGAAAACGTGGCAAGCGGGTAAGTACTTTCAATTCTTTTAAAAAAATATTTCCATCCCCACTGATATTTTTTTAGAGGAGGGGTGGAAATTTAGTATTTAATCTTTTGTAAATACAAAGCTCTCTTCTTCTAAACAAAAAACACTATATACAAATAAACAATCACACATACATATGTAAAGTAAAAAAAAAAACACCAAAACCACATTACACTTAAACCAACAACAAAAATACAAAAATGCAAATGCTGTAAATATTTTTTGTTTTGTAAGTTAAAACAAAAGTTTTAAATCCATTACGAAAATATTTTGTACAAAGTGTAAAAATTTTATATAACTCTAAGCAATGATTGCATGGCATGGCGATATGGAATGGGAAATGTCAAGCCATTAGAAAAAAATGTAGCACCTTTTCAAGAAACAAAAACAAAAAAACTCTCAAAACCCTAAAACCCCCGAAAAAAAGAAACTCCCATAGACAAAAGACAAGGAAAGACGGACAGACAATGAAATGAAAAATATCTTCAGCAGCACCCAGTAAAACACACCCTTTTATAACCCAAATGCATGTTGAACATGATTTGTATTTATCTTATTTTACCACAAAAGCCCCTTCCAAAACAAAAACAAGCTGAAGTGAAGGAAACTAGAAAAAATACAGAAAAACCAACAATTACCAAACTATTGACATTCGACTTATCGTTGTACCGGCAACATCTCGAAACTCGTATAAACTTTCGAAAAATGTGTTTTTGTTTTTTTTTGTGACTAAGAAAAACCGCGTCGTACCAATCTAGAAGTACTCTCTGAAACTCATGGAAACTACGAGACAAACAAACATTCTCAAGTAATTTAGGAAGTTTGTCAAGCCGTAAAATTATGTTTGTTTTTTTGTTTGTTTCTATCGAGCTCCCACCTATCCCAAGAAAAACGTCCACGTGAACCTAAGGAATCAACTCTATTGCTAACCTAAATACTGTGAGAGTGTGTAAGCAGCGGCAGGAACAGCAACTAAGACATGTCAAACAATGTTGTAAAGTAAGTTTACCACCCAAACTCTAACTATAGGTCGTGAAAATCTCTATGCCCTAGAATAAATGAGCCACATAATATTACCAACCTACCTACCAACCGCATGTTAAGACAGGGATTGAAATTGTGAATCTTAGTCATCGAACTTGTAACCGAGATAATTATGGTTGTTCCAACAACCTCGTTTTGTGTGTAGTGGGAAAACTAAATTGAATTGCTCTATTAGGATAATACAAGCATAAAACATTTTCCACACAGTGGGAATAAAAGGTGAATTATTTTATCGAACAGATTATTGTGCATATTCCAAGCACGGTTGCCAATCGTGCCAAAAATAATCTATCAAAATTTGAAGAAAATTTTACTAAAAATCTATCAAATTAAAAATTCTTATTTTTAAGTTGTTGAACAAATTTTTGCGGTTAGTATAAACAAACGGTGTGTTATTCGAAAGAAATGTTTTATACTGAATTTATAGACAATTTTGTTAAAATTTATTTCTATAGAAAAAGTTGACAAAATTTTATTTCTGTAAAAAATGTTTGCAAAATTTTATTTCTATAGAAAATTTTGTCACAATTTGTCAACATTTTATTTCTATAGATTTTTTTTTGTAAAATTTAATTTTTATAGAAATTTTTTGTAAAATTTAATTTTTATAGTTTTATAGAAAATTTTGTTTCTATAGAAAATTTTGTCAAAAATTTTTTATATATAGAAATTTTTGCAAAATTTTACTTCTATAGAAATTATTTGTAAAATAATATTTATATAGAAAATTTTTGCAAAATTTTATTTCTATAGAAAATTTTTACAAAATTTTATTTCTATAGAAAATTTTGTCAAAATTTTATATCTACAGAAAATTTTATCAAAATTTTATTTCTATAGAAAATTTTTGAAAATTTTATTTCTATAGAAAATTTTTGAAAATTTTGATTTCTATAGAAAACTTTTGCAAAATTTTATTTCTGTAGAAATTTTTTGCAAAAATTTTTTATTTATAGAAATTTTTGCAAAATTTTACTTCTATAGAAATTATTTCTAAAATATTATTTATATAGAAAATTTTTGCAAAATTTTATTTCTATAAAATAATTTTTGCAAAATTTTATTTCTATAGAAAATTTTGTCAAAATTTGATTTCTACAGAAAATTTTATCAAAATTTTATTTCTATAGATTTTTGCAAAATTTTATTTCTATAGAACATTTTTGGAAAATATGATTTCTATAGAAAAATTTTGCAAAATTTTATTTCTATTGAACATTTTATCAAAATTTTAGTTCTATAGATAAACTTTGCAAAATTTTATTTCTATAGAAATTTTTTGCAAAATATTATTTCTATAGAAAATTTTTCAAAATTTTATTTCTATAGAAAGTTTTAACAAAATTTTATTTCAACAGAAAATATTTCAAAAATTTGATTTCCATAGAAAAATTTTGCAAAAATTTTTTTTTCTATAGACAACTTTTACAAAATTTTATTCCTATAGAAAAGTTGTGCAAAAGTTTAGTTCTATAGAGTTTTGCAAAATTTTATTTCAATAAAAAATTTTGTCAAAATTTTATTGCTATAGACAATTTTTGCTAAATTTTATTTCTATAGAAAATTTTTCAAAATTTTATTTCTATAGAAAGTTTTAACAAAATTTTATTTCAACAGAAAATATTTCAAAAATTTGATTTCCATAGAAAAATTTTGCAAAATTTTTTTTTTCTATAGACAACTTTTACAAAATTTTATTTCTATAGACAATTTTTGCAAAATTTTATTTCTATAAAAAATTTTGTCAAAATTTTATTTCTATAGACAATTTTTGCTAAATTTTATTTCTATAGAAAATTTTATCTCTGTAAAAATTTTATCAAAATTGTATTTCTAAAGTTTTTGGCAAAATTTGATTTCTATAGAAAAATTTTGCAAAATTTTATTTCTATAGAAGATTTTTGCAAAATTTTATTTCAATAGAAATGTTTTGCAAAATTTTATTTCTATAGAAGATTTGTCAACATTTTATTTCTATAGAAAATTTTGTCAAAATTTTATTTCTGTAGAAAATTTTATCAAAATTTTATTTCTACAGAAAATTTGTGCAAAATTTTATTTCTACAGAAAATTTTAGTAAAATTTTATTTCTATAGAAAACTTTTGCCAAATTTTATTTTTATAAAAAAAATTTTGTGAAAATTTTATTTCTGTGGAAAATTTTAGGAAAATTTTATTTATATAGAAAAGTTTACAAAATTTTATTTCTGTAGAAAATTTTATCAAAATTTTATTTCTATAGATTTTTGCAAAATTTAATTTCTACAGAAAAAATTTGCAAAATTTTATTTTTATAGAAATTTTTTGCAAAATAGTATTTCTACAGAACATTTTTGCAAAATTTTATTACTGTAGAAAAGTTTTACGAAATTTTATTTCTATAAAAAATTTTGTAAAAATGTTATTTCTGTAGAAAATTTTATCAACATTTTATTTCTATAGATTTTTGCTAAATTTTGTTTCTATAGACAATTTTTGCAAAATTTTATTTCAATAGATTTTTTTTTTGCAAAATTTTATTTCTATAGAAAATGTTTGCAAAATTTTATTTCTATAGAACATTTTTGCAAAACTTAATTTTTTAGAAAATTTTCTCAAAATTTTTATTTTTATAAAATATTTTGTCAAAATTTAATTTCTGTAGAATTTTTTTCAAAATTTTATTTCTATAGAAAATTTTTGCAAAATTTTATTTCTATAGAAAATTTTAGCAAAATTTTATTTCTATAGAAAATGTTTGCTAAAATTTATTTCTATACAAAATATTTGCTAAAATTTATTTCTATAGGCTATTTTTGCTAAATTTTATTTCTATAGAAAATTTTTTGCAAAATGTTATTTCTATCGAAAATTTTATTAAAATTTTATTTATATAGTTTGTATGTTGTCTAAATTTTATTTTCTTCGAATCTGTGCCAATCTTCATAAAATTCTGCTGAAGAGAGACTCTCTTTCGGGTAGCATAAGATCGTATCGGAGTACTCGATTGCGAGTTGTTTGTTTTTTACCGCCCTGCAATTTTCTAGCGGGTGATCTGATTCTTTTTGCTTTTACCATAGGATTGAACTGAGTCTTCATACGTTTTATTCTACACCGAGTCTCTTCAGTATCTTATTTTGTGAGCTTTCGTATATGTGTCCCTGTCCTCCCTTAATGATTTAGTTGGCCTTTGATTTCCCTAAGGGGGTTATATTAATCATAGGTTTAAGGTATGAGTCGTTATCAATATTTTCATTATCTCTTTGGGAAGAGTTTACCTTCGCTCGATCCTTAATCCTAATCGATCTTTTTGCCATTGAAACCACTAATAAATATAAATCAGAACCCAAATGAATTCTATCTATTTTCATTTTTTTTCTTCCAAATATTTCGAATTTAACCCAATTGCTTTCAATGTAAAATCATTCATCTATCCGTACACAGGACTATCGGAATTTAGTGCTAAACACATTTGTAGTCTCGGTAATGTAAAAGTCTTCTAATGATGGGAAACCGATAATGATTACTTTATCGGTTCAAAACTAAAGATATGACTCCCCAAGCACCTACAAAGAAAATGTGAAATGTAAAAGATGATAATGATGTCGATGATGAGAACAAATTCTAAATAGAATTCAATGTGAAGGAAAATGATGAAAAGGAGAATACAGTGTCATAATGCCTTTTATATTTCGGGATTTGAGAACACCAAAAAAATTTAAATATTATTACAATTTTAATATTAGCTAATTTGTCTAATTGAAGATTAAGGAATTGGTATTATTAAATTATTGAAAAGAAAATGTCAGATACCAATCTCCACAAGCATGACTATATTGCTTTTCAATTTACTCCCTATTAAGATCTATACACTTTTGCATGTGTTTCAACTGATTGTCACTCTGATTGAGGTACTTTTGGAGCATTTCTTTCGACAAATCAACATGATTTTTAGCGATTGATAAATTGTGAGGAATGCCACGCGAACAAAGTCTAGGTCGCAATTTAGGTCCAATCGCCTTCAAATTTGGCACAAGTTCCTAATTGGGGTCAGAATAAAACCCTATTGATTTTGGAAGAAATTGGTTCAGATTTAGATATAGCTCCCATATATATCTTTCGCCCGATATGCAATAATATGGACCCAGCAGCCAGAGCGTTATACCGATTTGCTTGAAATTTTGTACAAACATAACACTTAATCGTATAGTCAAGTGTGCAAAATTTGGTTGAAATCGACTCAGATTTAGATATAGCTCCCATATATATCTTTCGCCCGATATGCATTTATATGGACCCAGAAGCCAGAGTTTTATCCCGGTTAGATTTAAAATTTTGCACAAGGAGTACAATTGGTAGTATAGTCATGTGTGCCAAATTTGATTGAAATCGGTTCAGATTTCGATATAGCTCCCATATATATGTATTTCTGATTTCGTCAAAAATGGTCAAAATACCAACATTTTCCTGCTTAGTCGAAAAGTTGTAAAAATGACTCTAATTTTCCTAAACTTGTAACACATATATATCGAGCGATAAATCATAAATAAACATTTCCCAAGTTTCCTTAAAATTGCTTCAGATTTAAATGTTTCAGATATTTTTTTACTAAAATTGTGTTCCACCCTAGTGGATTAGCCAGAGATGGTCTGTATCAAACTTTTTTAGGTTTGCGACTGTCGCAAAGTTGTAAACGTCACATACGCGTCGTAAATGTAGAAAAAGTAACAAAAGTCGCTAACTCAAAATACTTTAGCCGCGTCAGCTAGGCAGCGAATTCGATGATATACAAGGCGATTGTATGTGCGAAGAAGTTTCAATTCTTAGGAATGTTCACAATTTTCGGTTTCAGTCCCCACATTTTCCCTATTGGCTTTTGCACGAGTACAGGGTAACCGTGGATTTTCTCGTCCTTTCTTAGCTTTAAATTCAGTCTCCTGTCCAATATAACCCCAAGGTATTTTGCACACTCATCAACGGGAATTTCGATACCACCTAAGAAAATAGGCTTGACCGTGGGAAAACTTTCACAAATTTCTACAGAAACTCACAGCGAATGCTGTCAAACTAAGTTTAAAAATGTTCAGGATTTCTTCTATTCAAAATTAGTTTTTTTACAGTAGGTTTACGACTTTTGCGACATACGTATTATACCGTCGCAAATGTATGTCGCAAAAGTCACAGTTTGTGACAGGCCAACCCTGGCATTAGCCAACTTAAATTTTGAGTCTATAGATTTTGTAAAAGTCTATCAAATTCTGTCCAAATCGAGTGATATTTAAATGTAGGTATTTGGGACAAACCTTTATATATAGCATCCAACACATTTGACGGATGTGATATGGTATCGAAAATTTATATCTACAAAGTGGTGCAGGGTATAATATAGTCGGCCCCGCCCGACTTTAGACTTTCCTTACTTGTTTTATTTAAAAAAAGTTTAAAACAGATTAAGCATTAATAAAATGGTACCAATTATGAAATTTTTTCGAAAAAAGATCTAAATCCATTCAAGAAATATTGCAAATTTTTCAAAATATTTTAATTCAGACTTTTCAGAAAAGCCTTAGAATGTATTAAAAATCATAAAAAATTATAAAAATTATTTATTTAGCAAAATATCGCAAAATTATTTAATTCACATCCTAAACAATGAATTTGGATCGAGCCTTAAGATGTGATGCACACTTTTTTTGCTGGGTACATGTGGAAATTCAAACCCCGGTTTTGAACACAAAGTCCAAGCATTTACTATATTTCATAGTATGAAGATCTGATAAGTAATTTGCCTAATATTCTGAGGCAAGAATATTACAAGAATAATTTGCTATAGTTTCGTACCTCCTTGTCTTCAAAATTCCATCCTGATGGATGAAATTTACAGTGTGTTGTAGCGAGAATATCCGTCGAAGTAAGAAAAATTAAAGAAAACCAATATAGATCGGCGATTCGATTCTACTTTATGAAAGGCAAGGCGCATAACAATCATAATTTTTCATACTATGGCTTTTTCATAATTTTAATGTAGAGACATTCGAAAGCATAAGAGGGACCAATTCAGTTCACCCTATTATTTAAAGAAAATGTATCCGCTAAACGATTCGATTAAATGTCACATTCATACATTGAACATCCAATAAATCCTGCAAAAATTGCTATATTGCTCCGCAATTTCTTTCCAATGCATTTTCTAGCAAAGAGAAAAAACTCAAATCATTGCCCTTTGATAAAATGTTTCACTACGAGAAGTGTATCGTAGCGTTGTCTTCTGCCAAATCCCTACCACGGAAGAAAAAACAAGTATATACAGCAGTAAGTTCGGCCGGGCCGAATCTTAAATTCCCACCACCATGAACCAAATATTAGGGTTTCCTTTGAAATTTCAGGAGGGCTTGAGGACTTGAGGACACAACCCGAAGATAAATTTAAAGATTTCACCTATGAGGACTATATCAGATTCTGGATTTATAAGAACCATTTTTGTTTGAGGTTTAGAGGAATCATTAACATCTCTTGTAAGTGTGCAAGAAAATTATAAAATAACGTCTTGATTTGAAATCTTAAATCTGTAGAAGTAAAATCTGGAAATTTTACATTGAGTTTCAAACAATTTTCATGATCAGTGCGCCTTCTACACCCTCAAGAAGTGAAGTCGGTCTATATGGAGGCATTACCAAATGGACCGATAAAAACTTAATCCGATACACGTTTTTGTGAGCCTAAAATACCAGAATATTTACAATTTCAGGCATATCAGATAAAAACTACGGTTTCTAGAAACCCAAGGAGTTAAATCGGAAGATCGTTCTTATGGGGGCTATACTAAAATATTGACCGATACGCACCATTTTCGGCACACCTCTTTGTGACCCGAAAATACCTCTAGATTTCCAATTTCAGGCAAATAGGATAAAAACTTCGGATTCTAGAAGCCCAAGAAGTAAAATTGGGAAATCGGTCTATATGGGGGCTATACCAAAATGGATCGATACTCACCATTTTCGGCACACCTCTTTATGGTCCTAAAATACCTCTAGATTTCCAATTTCAGACAAATTGGATAAAAACTACGGTTTCCCAAGACCCCAAATCGGGAGATCGGTCTATATGGGGGCTATCCCAAAATATGGACCGATACTCACAATTTTTGGCACACGTATTTGTGGTCCTACAATACCTCTAGATTTCCAATTTCAGGTAAATTGAATAAAAACTGCGGTTTCTATAAGCCCAAGAAGTAAAATCGGGAGATCGGTCTATATGGGGGCTATACCAAAATATGGACCGATACTCACAATTTTTGGCACACATATTTGTGGTCCTACAATACCTCTAGATTTCCAATTTCAGGTAAATTGAATAAAAACTGCGTTTTCTATAAGCCCAAGAAGTAAAATCGGGAGATCGGTCTATATGGAGGCTATACCAAAATATGGACCGATACTCACAATTTTTGGCACACGTATTTGTGGTCCTACAATACCTCTAGATTTCAAATTTCAGGTAAATTGAATAAAAACTGCGGTTTCTATAAGCCCAAGAAGTAAAATCGGGAGATCGGTCTATATGGGGGCTATACCAAAACGTGGACCGATACTCACCATTTTTGGCACATCTCTTTATGGTCTTAAAATACCTCCAGATTTCAAATTTCAGGCAAATTGGATAAAAATTACGATTTCTATAAGCCCAAGACCCCAAATCGGGAGGTCGGTTTATATGGGGACTATATCAAAACCTGGACCGATATAGCCCATCTTCGAACTTGACCTGCCTGCAGACAAAAGACGAGCTTGTGCAAAATTTCAGCACGATTGCTTCATTATTGAAGTCTGTAGCGTGATTACAACAGACAGACAGACAGACAGACAGACAGACAGACAGACGGACAGACGGACATCGTTATATCGTCTTAGAATTTCTCCCTGATCAAGAATATATATACTTTATATAGTCGGAAATCGATATTTCGATGCGTTACAAACGGAATGACAAACTTATTATACCCCCGTCACCATTCTATGGTGGTGGGTATAAAAATGACTAAAGGTTAAAATGGTAAAATAAATGATAATAACATGAAATAAATCGATGCTAACATTGCCACCTTTAGCACAGCACTTTCATTTCCATTTAGAATCTTTGAACGATGCTCCAACGACGAGTCATCATCGTCATCAACAATGAACGCGACAGACTGCATTACTCTCGACTTTGTTGTGAGGATAAGGATCCAGGAAAATGCTATTACAAGGAAAATTTCATACGACAAGTCATAGTTCAGGTTTTTTCATTTAGAATTTTTTTTTAGTTTGATTTATTGTAACCTAGTGTGAGTTGAGCAGAATGTGTTGCGTATCATGTGAGGGGGTCTAGAGAGATTTTTCGCTAAAATGGTAAAATTGCAATGGAAAATAACAACATGGTGCATTATTGACAATGTCATTGTAAATCTCTTTTTCAGTTCTCTTTCACATGGCAATATTGCCGATAATGACGGTGAAATTGTTGGAGGATACTGAAAAAAAAAACAGATTAGTCAATTGTCAAAAAAGTTATTAAACGAATTTTAGGATTACAAAATAACGATTGATATTCGATTTGTTATCCCTAGCACAATTTTATTAGGGGCCTTT
The DNA here is from genome assembly GCF_050003625.1 of Haematobia irritans. Classification (NCBI taxonomy): domain Eukaryota; kingdom Metazoa; phylum Arthropoda; class Insecta; order Diptera; family Muscidae; genus Haematobia; species Haematobia irritans. The sequence continues at coordinate 219,583,708 of NC_134397.1, read as the reverse complement.
GGCGATAACCACTTGTCACCGTGCTTATTGACACCAGAGTTCCTATCCTCTCCTTTTGCTTAGCTTAAGGAGTAATTTTCCTCTACCTAATAGTATTTTTCCTATCACTTACTTTCGCTTTTCTTAAGTAGTAACTTTCCTCTACCTAATATTATTTTTCGAGTGTATGCTTTTACATCTCAAGTTCAAATTGTTGATCAATGTTGTCATGGACATCCATCCTGTGGCATTATTTGGTTTCTACCACCTGATGCTTACATTTAAATTAAAAAGGTTTGCTTAAGTTGCAGATGTTGCCATGTTGTCCTCCCAAATGGGAAAACGTGAAGTTTCACTTCAGTTTCAAAATAATGAAGTTACGAGTATAGCAGTGAAATGTAATCACTTTTAGCTAACAATGTAATTTTACCACATTACCACCAGGAGGTACAAACTCGTACTAATTGGAAAGGAAAATATGTAAATTGAAAAGCGAGTTAACGCAAGTTTAACTTTTACAGGTTTTCGTATTTCGTTACTGGTCGACCAGTGAGAGATAGGGTCATAGTAAAGCGCTCCAATTTAAGGATAACGCATCAACAAATTCTGTGAAACCAATATAAGAGAAGTAATGACACTTGTTCGACAAATGATAAAAAGTTTCGTTGACTAGTTAAATTAGAAACTCGAATAAACCAAAAGTGGAAACATTAATTGTGAGTAGTTTTTAATGTCATTCGTTGTTTAACGAGATGCTATGGGATTTTGGAATTACTTAAATAATTATTAGAGGGACGGAAAAATCCCATGAGCGATATGGAAAACTCGATGGGCTTTTATACTCTGGGCTTTTATACCACACTCCGTAACAGGGTTTTATAAGTTACTGTAAATGTTTGCAACATCCAACAGGAGACGAGGTAATATTGCTCCGCGCCGACTCCTGAGACGATTGAGCCATATGCGTCTGTCCATCCGTCCGCCTATATGCGAACACATTTTTGTGATCAATGTCTACATCATCAAAAAAAAATCGCTTCTGTAACATATACCCCAAACACATTCTGCTTCAAGCATATATATTTTCCGAATTGGTCCAAACAAAATATTGTTTGTATTGTTCAAACATATTATATTTCACATTAGGCATGAACTGGTAGAAAAATATTGTAATGATATTTTCTTTGTATATATATATTTTTAAGGCACCAATTGGTAACTTCCATTTTTATACATTCTACCATAGGATGGGGGTATATTAACTTTGTCATTCCGTTTGTAACACATCGAAATATTGATCTAAGACCCCATAACGTTATATATTCTGGGACGTGGTGAAATTTTGAGTCGATCTGAGCATGTCCGTCCGTCCGTCTGTTGAAATCACGCTCACTTCCGAACGAAACAAGCTATCAACTTGAAACTTGGCACAAGTAGCTGTTATTGATGTAGGTCGGATGGTATTGCAAATGGGTTATATCGGTCCACTTTTACGTATAGCCCCCATATAAACGGACCCCCAAATTTGGCTTGCGCGGCCTCTAAGAAAAGCAAATTTCATCCGATCCGGCTGAAATTTGGTAAATAGTGTTAGTATATGGTCTCTAACAACCATGCAAAAATTGGTCCACATCGGTCCATGATTATATATAGCCCCCATATAAACCGTTCCCCCGATTTGGCTTGCAGAGCCTCTAAGAGAAACAAATTTCATCCGATCTGGCTGAAATTTGGTACATGATGTTAGTATATAGTCTCTAATGACCATGCAAATAGTGGTCCATATCGGTCCATAATTATATATAGCCCCCATATAAACCGATCACCAGATTTGACCTCCTGAGCCTCTTGGAAGACCAAAATTCATCTGATTCAGTTGAAATTTGGTACGTGATGTTAATATATGGCCTCAAACACCCATGCAAAAATTGGTCGATATCGGTCCATAATTATATATAGGCCCCATATTAACCGATCCCCAGATTTGGCCTCCGGAGCATCTTGGAAGAGCAAAATTCTTCCCATTCGGTTGAAATTTGGTACGTGATGTTAGTATATGGTATCCAACAACCATGCAGGAATTGGTTCCTATCAGTCCATAATTATATATAGCTCCCATATAAACCGATCCCGAGATTTGGTTTTGGAGCCTCTTGGAGGAGCAAATTTCATCCGAGTGAGTTGAAATTTGGTACATTGCGCTAGTATATGGCCGTTAACAACCATGTCTAACTAGGTCCATATCGGTCTATAGTTATATATAGCCCTCGGATAAATCGATCCCCAATCACACAAAAATTGGTCCATATCAAGTGCATAATTCTATATAGCCCCCATATAAGCCACCCCCATATTTCAATTCTGGCTTCCTACGTACAGTGCAAAAGTCCATATCGATTCGTAATTATTTGTAGACTTACCTATACATAACTTTTTTGTCTAATATATACCACGTATGGACTAACTCACAATTTAGAAAACGATTTAAGATACCACAACCCAAGTAATTCGACTGTGGACGACAGTCTTTCGTAGAAGTTTCTACGCAATCCATGGTGGAGGGTATATAATTTCTAAACAAATATATGTTTATAGGACATTTCTAAATTAATATATGTTTGTATCTAAACCTATTATATTTGCATAAATTTTATGTCCCAAACATAATATGTTGTAACATATTAACATATATGTCCCAAACATGTTATGCTAGTTTATGAATATTGTATGCTTGCACTTAAAAATATTGTGTAAAAAAATTTAACTTCCAAACATATAATTTTTACACCCAAACATATGAAAAACAGTCTTTTTCGTCCGTGCAGTTTCGGCAGAAAATCATAAAAATTTCATCGGTTTTTTTTCTGAATATTTTAAATTTTATCTAAGTGCTTTCAAACATAGTGTAATCACCCTTAGTGCTTGGTTTTAAAAAGGAAGTCCCTAATCATTCAGATTTGTATAGAATCGGGCAGCACTTGGTATTCTCAGAGTACCTGTAATAACAAATATGCCCCCTACCAAACCTAGTTATAAATTGATGAAGGACACCTTCAGGGTCTTAGAGAAAATTTTGAGTCCCAATATCTCTTGGGGTCCAGAATAGAGGTGTGCACTTCGAAAAAACACACACACTTCTAAATTCCAACCGCAACAAACGTCTCATCGGTGTGTCAGGATAATTTCCGTGATTATTCTGACACCGTGATTTCCGTGATAAAATTATATTCGACAGTCAAGAACATTTTCGTGAGGCAGGAAAATATTCATGGTTAACGAGAATTCGGGAGCCACGGTGGTGCAATGGTTAGCTTGCCCGCCTTGCATACACAAGGTCGTGGGTTCGATTCCTGCCAAAAGACCGAATACCAAAAAGTTTTTCAGCGGTGGATTATCCCACCTCAGTAATGCTGGTGACATTTCTGAGGGTTTCAAAGCTTCTCTAAGTGGTGTCACTGCAATGTGGAACGCCGTTCGGACTCGGCTATCAAAAGGAGGTCCCTTGTCATTGAGCTTAACCTGGAGTCGGGCAGCACTCAGTGATAAGAGAGAAATTCACCACTGTGGTATCACAATGGACTGTATAGTCTAAGTGAGCCTAACCTAACCTATAGTGGTCTAAGTGGACAGTAATTCGATTCAAGAATAGTTGTCACCTAACCTAACCTTTCTTTAAAATTTTCATGTAAAGCCTAACGATTTAAATCCATGGTGACTGATATTCAACCTATCTCAGATCCGTGGTTTAGTAGTGTATGCTTGAGTCCTTAAAAGTTCATTGATTTCAATAAAACTACCATACTGAGTACAAAAGTTTAAAGGCATTACAAATAAAAATCTATTGTAAGCTTTAATAAAAAACTGTAGCACAAAACATAATCTCTTAAAAAAAACACAACATAAAAATTTATTATCCTCGAAAATATTACCGAAAATAAAATTCCACTTGTTTTATGATATATTGGCCACATGTATCACTTCGATTCTAATATGCTCATATATTTTTTGCCACATCCAGACACGAAAACAAAAAAAAAACGAATGGAAAAACCATATGTGCTACTTGTACTGATTCGTTTTTTGTGAACTGGATTAGTATCAAATATTTAAAAGCAATTACATTATGACAGTCAAGAAATGAAATAAAAAAAATCCACAAACATTTTCGGGTTATGAAGTACCTCTATAAAGGGCATACACATTTATCCTTAAGCTCGCATACACACACACACACAAATCCAATATAATGCATAGTCCTTAGCTCGTTAAATGGTTTTGACGTGTTAGCGAACGCGTGTTTTAGTATTTATTCTTTATGTTCAATTGTTCCTGTCAGGATCATGATGGTGCGAAGGCATGGCATTGATAGTAAAGTACCAGGATTTCTGTTAACATCACGTTTCTGTATTGGAATCATAATTCTTTTTAAATCAACTCAATGCGTTTGCTGCTACTTGCACGATAGAAACTACCACATACAAGACCAAAACAAGTGCTATAGACAAATAAACGGAAGGGAGAGTGGGACGGACAGATAGACGGACAGACGACGGAAATGGAATAGAAACAAACAGACAAATCTCAGCCGCATCGTAAAATAAGGAACATGATGCGTTGATTGCTTTTTTTGCTGCCAGGAATTTATTTATTTTTTTTTTGTAAGGGAAGGAGAAGGATAATAACTTTTCGTACAGACCTGTTTAGAGCAATGCACTGTGGTGTCATTCGCTAGTGAATGTGTAATGATGAAAAAATTTACAGGTGTTCATATAAATTTGGAGGGTTTTACCAAGCCCACACCCTAAAAAAACTGCTTCTGTAACATATACCCCAAACACATTTTGCTTTTTTTTAATTTTATCTAAGTGCTTTCAAACATAGTGTAATCACCCTTAGTGCTTGGCCTTAAAAAGGAAGTCCCTAATCATTCAGTTATGTATAGAATCGGGTAGCACTCATTGATAAAAGAAATGTCCACGGTCTGTGGTATCACAATGGACTTGGTATTCTCAAAGTACCTGTAATAACAAATATGCCCGCCATTTGGATTAAACTGACATATATTTCCACATGAATAGTTGTAATATATCGCAAAAATATAATGAAAATTCGCTAGATGATATCTATATCCTAATTTTAATTTTATGGAGACTAGATTTTGAGAGCCAAATAGCTGCTTAAAAGATGTCTTGAATTTAAAGAAGCCGCATCTTTGGCATCTGTGCTTGAATGACTTCTTTCAAAATTTACAAAAATTACGATTGTCTAAAATATTGGGTAATAAAACCATGCATCGGAAAATCTGTCTAAACGTAAATATGGAAGCTTATCTTAAGTTGATATGATTTTAGCCGAACTGGCTAGCATTCTACCATGTGACAAAAAAAACTTCTTGCACGAATCTTCATAAAGATGTATTGCGAATTTCTACCACCATTTTGCGAATGACAAATGAATGGACAGCAGATTGACTTGGGGGATGGATGAATTCCGAACCCATCACTATATATAGAAAAATTTCTACCATGTCCATTTTCCCTGATCGCAAAGCGGCTTAGGTCATAATGATTTAAATATCAGACGTTTGCAACGAATGCAGTTTCTTTAAATGCGCTTGTGTGTGAATTACACTTTGGCCTATAAATAGATGGCTATATGCGTTTCTTGTATGCTAATGACTATAGCGATATTTGTGTATTGATGAGTATAGGACTCCAGTGTATCAGACGTTTGCATATCAGACGTTTGCAACGAATGCAGTTTCTTTAAATGCGCTTGTGTGTGAATTACACTCTGGCCTATAAATAGATGCCTATAAGCGTTACTTGTATACTAATGACTATAGCGATATTTGTGTATTGATGAGTATAGGACTCCAGTGTATGTTATAGGGTATAGACTTGCAAAAGCGATAGACTGTGGTTCGATTCTCCGTGCGGACAAAAGGAACAATTTTAAAATAATTTGTGAAATTTAATATTCTTTACATTATAGAAGAGATATTGGCGGCAAATAAATAAATCATTTATAAGAGCTACAGGCAAAATAAAATTAGCCTGAAAATTAAAAATAAAAAAAATTGGAGCTAATATTTATTTTTATTTTTTACATGCTTCACTGAAAAAAATATTTACGTGATAATAAAGATTATGCAACCTAAATTTTAGGATGTACAATTTACAAAATATTAAGGACAAATTTCTTTAAAATAATGACATTTCAATTAAAACAAAGTTTATAATCTTCATTTAAAAAATTTTTTCATTCAAGATAGGACACAAATTTTGTAAATTTGCGTCCCTCCGTTAAAGTCGTATGTCCTTGAACTAAGGAAAATTTTCTTTAAAATAAAGAAACACATTTTTGATTTAAAGAAATCTTCATTAAATTAACTGAAATATTGAATCTTTAGATTTAAGATAAAAAAGCTTCAAATATAGGCTATGTCTTATTTTGTTATTTTAGCATCTTTGGTTTAAAGTTTTTTTTTTTTGGAAATAAGAAAACATTTTTACTTTGAGATATCCGCAATAATTTGGATTTTTAAACTGACATTTGTTTGCACATGAATAGCTTCATTAATATACGGCGAAAAGAAAATGAAAATTCGATAAATAAGATCTAAATCCTAATTTTAATTTTATTGATCCTAGATTTAAGGCCAGATAGGTCGCTAAAAAATGTCTTTATTTTAAAGAAGCCGCATCTTTAGCTCGGAATCAATGCCAAAATCTTTAAGAGAAGGTCAAAATCTTTGGATCCAAGTAATTTTTTGTTGAGCATGTGACAATGTTTATCACAAAAATAATATGTTTTAATTTTAAAGAAGCCGAATCTTTAGCTCGGAATCAATGCCAAAATCCTTAAGAGAAGGTCAAAATCTTTGGATCCAAGTAAACTTTTTTTTTTGAGCATGTGACAATGTTTATCACAAAAATAATATGATATTCTGTCAAGCAAACATTTTTACCGCGAATAGAAATTTCCAAAAAATGTCCTTGGTCTAATTTCGTTGAAAAATTTGTTTTTTCCCCACATTACTGTGATCTCATGGTATAAGGATAATAACTTTTCTTCCTGTACTGGTATGATATATATTCGAGAAGGAAACATGTGCGAGGATATATTACCACTTATTCACATATATATAGAAAAAATATCCTTAGCCCGTTCCACTAAGAACTGAGTGAGTTTGTTTTTTTCCATTTTTCTCCCCTCTAAACTCATGACGATGATGATGGGAACGAATGTTGAAAATGTCGACGAGACAAGTGCACATTATTGGATTTATAAAGTCGAAGAGAAAATACTTTCATCCCATGGATATATTGGCGATGATTATTATGATGATGATGGTGGATGGCTAAACATGTCGAACTCATGTAAAACTTCCAAAGAATAAAGCAAAACTCGCTATTCAAAAATGAAAAATCCCAACACATTTGTATATAAATGTGAAAGTATATCCACATATTCTTAAATATGGCCCACAGATCTGTAAGCGTATGTGTGTGTGTGCAAAAAGTTTTCCATGGTTTCCCCACGCAAACACGCTGTTACGCTAAACGGCAACTGGTACTTGCGTATGTAGATATACACTGAGAAAAATATTGTCGTGAGGCCAAAGATTTCACGTCCTTAAAATACGAATGTAAATTTTGCTTAGCGTAGAAGACGCATTTCTCTAATATAAAGTTTTTTTCCTTGTCCAAAAGTCGATAAACTTTTCAATGAAGTCCTGTTGTCCTTATAATTAGGTGATTGGACTTAAAAATGGGTATAATAACATGAAAGAAAATTTTTTTGGGAAAAATTCTTTAAAATTAATGAAATTGTCTACTGGAAGTCATGTCTGAATCTGGAAAATAATTTTTTCGTTAACTCGATTTTAAAGGACTTTGATAGCATATGAAAAAAAACTGAAAAAGCAAAAAATTCAAATTTGCTTCCTAGAGTCAAGTACACAAAATCCAAATTTAAAAGAGAATTGTGTCTTAAAAGTATCCTTAGGTTAGGTTAGGGTAGGTGACAGCCCGATGTATCAGGCTCACTTAGACTATTCAGTCCATTGTGATACCATATTGGTGAACTTCTCTCTTATCACTGAGTGCTGCCCGATTCCATGTTAAGCTCAATGACAAGGGACCTTCTTTTTATAGCCGAGTCCGAACGGCGTTCCACATTGCAGTGAAACCACTTAGAGAAGCTTTGAAACCCTCAGAAATGTCACCAGCATTACTGAGGTGGGATAATCCACCGCTGAAAAATTTTTTGGTGTTCGGTCGAAGCAAGAATCGAACCCACGACCTTGTGTATGCAAGGCGAGCATGCTAACCATTGCACCACGGTGGCTCCCAATCCTATCCTTACTTGAATTCTCCGCTTCTTTGGTTCGGAATCAATACCAATCTTGTTAAAGTAAAGACAAAATCTTTGGAACCGGGCATGCTTTTTTCTTCAGTGTAGAGAACACATTGTGTAAATGTGTTTGTATTAATATGACATGGATGAAGCATTTTATGAATGTATGTGAATGAATAAATGTTGAACATTAGAATGTACGTGAGCAAGGCTTACTAAATGTGCCCATATCTATGACTTCGGCTATGTGTGTGTGTGCGGATTTGTTGGGAAGACGGGTTGTCCTTTCCCAGGCAGTGGATGAACAAGTGTCTAAAGATTGTATTTGAAGTATTACAAGTGTTACTTGACATATAATAATAAGCAAAATGGCGGTAAGTAAGTCTTAGACGCCAACAGAACATACCAAAAGGACATACGAACACACACACCCGTGTGTCATACATTATCCAACATATTTCATACGTATACTTTGGCAACAAAAGAAATAAGAATGGATGGTAACATCGGTTACATAGAAACCATCATCATCATCAGTGAGTGAGAGAAAAGAACAGTGGTTTCATAAGGGAAAATATTCGATTTATTACTTACTAAGTGCACTCAAAAAAAAAAAAACAAATATATAAAAAAATTAACCCTATATTTCACTAAAGCCAATTTAACTTAATTTTAGTTCATGCAATTATTATGTTTGAATAAAGTTTTCTTTACTCTAAAAGTTATTTGGGAACGTTAGTTAAATTAACTAAAAAACACATACACAAATGAAGCATAAAGATTTACGAAATTCGTACTTCGCACAATATACTTCATTATTTATTTAAATTAGTAATTTTTATTACAAATGCGCCCATCTTTAACTTCGTATGGCACTAAAGACTTTCTTGGAGTTTTGAACTCCAATTTTCTCCTTCTACTATAAAATTTTCTTTAACAAGTGAAACATATTAATTATTTCTAATAAATTTTCTTCAAAAATATTTACTTATTTTTTTTTATATAGGCGTGATGTCAGCGTTTTTAGTACTGTTTAGTTAAAATTTTCTAAAAATAATCTAAATGTTCTAAAATTAAATTTTTCTTCCTGGTGGGTTCAGTGTACCTTCATGACATAAGGACATTTTGTTAAGGAACCGTCTAGCTTTAAATCTATGCTATATAAATTTACAAATTTAAATTTAAATCTATGCGATATAAAAATACAAATGAGATTCAGATCTTATTTATCGATTTGGCAATGAATGTTAGTTTAAAAATCTCAAAGCAAGTTTTCTGAATTTTAAATAAAAGCAAAGCAAATAAACTAAAGATGCAAAATCCTCAAAATAAATATTAGCCTATTTATGAAACTTTTTTTTTATTTTTAATCCAAGGATGCAATATCTCAGCTAAATTTTCCCTACTTCAAAGACATACGACTTTAACGGAAGGGCATAGACTTCAAAGATTCATGTCCTAAGTTTAAAGAAAATAGTTCTTAAAGCAATGATTTTTAACTTTCTTTTAATTAAAATTCTTCTATTTAAAGGGAATACTTTGTTGGGTTGGGTTTCCTAAAATTAGAGAATAGTTCATAATTATTGTTTTAAAAAATATTACCTTTAAATTTGGGTCTCGTTAAAGTCGTACGTAAGGAAAATTTTCTTTACGGGAAAGGAAAAGCATTTTTGATTCTACAAAATAATCGTTAAATTAAATGAAATACTGATTCTTATGATTAAAGATAAAAACTGCTTCAAATATAGACCAAAACTTATTTTGTATATTTTTCATTTTTGGTTAAAGTGTTTTTTGAAATTAAGAAAATATGTTTTACTTTGAAGAATCAGTCATAATGTGGATTTTTCATACGACTATACATCAAGAGCTTTGTCACCATATCGCAAAAAGATAATGCAAATCCGAAAACTGCCCGGTTCAAAAGATTTTGTCTTTACTTTAACAATTTTGGTATTGATTCCGAGCCAAAAAGCGGAGAATTCAAGTAAGGATATTTTTAAGATACAATTGTCTTTTAAATTTGAGTTTTGTGTACTTGACTCTAGGAAGCAAATTTTAATTTTTTCGCTTTTGCAGCTTTTCACAGTCCTTTAAAAACAAGTTAATGACCACTTTATTTTTCAAATTCATACACAGTAGAAACAGCAGAAAGTATGTCATGTTTCAAGTAAAAAACGTCTTTAATAGAAAGTGTTGAAAAACATGTCCTATTTTTGAACGATTTTTTGCTTTGTAGTCAAGATGCAAAAAGACCACAAATTTAAAGACAATTTCATTAATTTTTAATGATTTTTTTCTGAATTATTAAAGTCAAGTTGACCTTAGCCCAAACATTTTTTCTTTCATGTTATGATACCCATTTTTAAGCCAAATCACTTAATTGTAAGGACAACATGTTTTCATTGAAAAGTTTGTCGACTTTTGGACAAGGAAAAAACTTTATATTAGAGAAATGCGTCTTCTACGCTAAGCAAAATTTGCATTCGTATTTTAAGGACATGAAATCTTTGGCCTCACGACAATATTTTTTTCAGTGAGAGAGATATTTTTTTTTTCAGTGAGAGAGATTTTTTTTCAGTGAGAGAGATCTGTAACCTAAATTTAATTTTTTAGAGCTAGATAGGCCCTTAAAAGCTGTCCTTACTTTAAAGAAGCCGAATCTTTGACACGGAATCAATACGAAAATCCTTAAGGGATGGAGAAAATCTCCGCAAAAATTATGCAAAGTTATACCGATGGACGGACACAATTATATCTACTAAAGGCAAAAGAGTCCTTAGTTGATAAAAAACTAGAGACTATGACACAAGAAGTGACACATTTTTTTTAAGCTTTATTAGTTATAAATAAGATATGATCCTCGGGATTACTTTGGTGAGTCAAATAATCAGAAGTACTGCACAGAAAAACATTCCACGAAAATTTTTCTAATTAAAGTCCTAAGGTTAGGTTAGGTTAGGTAGCAGCCCGATGTATCGGGCTCACTTAGACTATTCAGTCCATTGTGATACCACATTGGTGAACTTCTCTCTTATCACTGAGTGCTGCTCGATTCCATGTTAAGCTCAATGACAAGCGACCTCCTTTTTATAGCCGAGTCCGAACGGCGTTCCACATTGCAGTGAAACCACTTAGAGAAGTTTTGAAACCCTCAGAAATGTCACCAGTATTACTGAGGTGGGATAATCCACCGTTGAAAAACTTGTTGGTGTTCGGTCGAAGCAGGAATCGAACCCACGACCTTGTGTATGCAAGGCGGGCATGCTAACCATTGCACCAGTTTTCAAAAATATACAATTAAAAATTTAATTGATTGAACAAAATTTTTTAATTGAAACAAAAATCAATCACAAAACTTAATAGTATCAATTATTAATTATATTTGCTTAGTTCGGCTTGAGGTCATGTGAATAAAAACAGATGTTGTTGTTTTTTGAGTTGTATTTTTATATTTAAAATTTTCCAATATTTCGAGACATCTCCGATGCTCGTCTTCAGGGAAATTACTTTAAACAAAAAGACAAAACATTTAACACATTAACAAAAAATATATCATTACATGAAAAACACAGATAATTACATTTAAATTTAAAGAACAGTGAACTTCTTTACAAGGGAGTATATTTACAACTAAAAGCTAATCTGTCTTTCTATATTTTCGTACAATATTTCTATAAATATAGTTGTAAATATACTCCCTTGTAAAGAAGTTCACTGTTCTTTAAATTTTAATGTAATTATCTGTGTTTTTCATGTAATGATATATTTTTTGTTAATGTGTTAAATGTTTTGTCTTTTTGTTTAAAGTAATTTCCCTGAAAACGAGCATCGGAGATGTCTCGAAATATTGGAAAATTTTAAATATAAAAATACAACTCAAAAAACAACAACATCTGTTTTTATTCACATGACCTCAAGCCGAACTAAGCAAATATAATTAAAAGTTTAAAGGTCAACTAATTAAAACAACAGTATCAATTATTATTTTTTTTTTTTATTGACTTTCAATTAACTTTATAGTTGACTTTCAATAAACTTTTTAATTGATATTATCATTTCGGTGATTGAAGACATTTCAATTAAAAAATTTATTGGATCAATTAATTTCGTGATTGAATCAGAAAAAAATGATAGTACGTGTTTGTAAATAGGTAGTAATGGTTATTGGCTTATTCCATTTTTGGACAATTGTTGTAATTGTAACTATGAAATTTACATGCAAAGTGGTCAATGTGCCACTTTTTTTGATACTCTTCCCCTGAAAGAAAATTGTAATTTGCAAAATGTATAAAATAACTCTCACTAAACAGTGTGACTGATCGAATATCGTAATGCTTCGTAATGCTCTGGCTGCTTTAAAAATCACAATATCATAAAGAGTTACGTATACTAATCTTAAAGTACTAAGGATCCAGTGTTGTTATGCATATTTCATAGCATAACATTATTGAGTATGTTGCTCAATGGAAGCGCTGGATGTTCCCAATGCTACAACAAACTCATATTATATGCCATACATAGAGGAATTCAAATAAATACTTATGATGGTCTCATTTTGAGTTTACTAAAGTCCCAAAGTTTCATCCTTTTTCTTCAGTATATACTACATACACAAATGTATATTTAAAGAGAGAGAGAGAGAGAGAGAGAGAGCGACACAGAGTGAAAGAGGCAAAGGAAACGGAACTCCAAGCAAAGATATGAAATAAAATATTAAAATATGTGAATATAATAATAAGAGTACAGAATACATTCTCAACATATTTCAAATACAAATAGAACATTGTCCGACCATTGTCCTTTTTGTTTTGGGGTGTTGGTTAGCCATAAGATGGGATAGGGCAAAATATTAAACAGTGATGTACCATCATAATACCACAATTATCATAGGATATGGCCTTATTTCTTTGTTCAATATAATCAACCAGACAATAAAGGCAAATGTTGAAATAGGTTACATGCTCATTGACCATATATTAAGACCTAAAGGATTATTTAAATGAGACAATTTACGAGACCTAAAAGGACACAATTGGTATTTATTTTATAATTGAACAAGAAAATGGTTTAGATGGTAAATTATGCCAAAAACCTCCTATAGGCTAATTTGGAAATATGTCGAAATAATTAATGCATATAATAGTAGGAATAAATTAATACGAAAATTAAAGATGGGAAAGATTTTATGAAACTTAGAACTCTGTTACTTATTAGCAGTTTTCATAATGTCAACAAGTTTTTTTGTGTAAGATCAAATATTCCGGAAACTATTTACTTTCATAATATCACGAGCTTGAGAACCATTAGTGCCCTCTGTCATATTGAAACATCAGTTTTATACAAATCAATTCATTTCAATTTTTATATGATCTGCCGCCCTTTACCCAAAATATTGCTCCCAGCACCATCTTGTCATATTACTTATCTAGAGATGTTTTAAACAAATCCTATGTGCTAATAAAATTCAAATAGTTTCAATTAAAATTCTTAACGCATCCGTTATGATTTCCTTTCTTATTTTCTTGGATTTAAACAATTTCCGTTATCCTTTCTTATGAATGAACTACACTAGATTTCTAATAAGCCTCAATAAAGGACATTCTGTGAAATCGTTTTGAAGTAATAGCCCATCCCATAGGAAAATGCAAGTAAATTCTTATGCTTTCAACAGCATCTTGACTTTTCCACACCCTCACTTCAATGTCATTATGAAAGTACAACAGATGTTGTTTTACCAACGAAGGACTATGTAAGCAGAATGTCTATAACTTGTAATGTCCTTTTCGTGGTGTTGCGAATAAGTATAGGCATTGCGTCGATGACAAGGACTAGTCAGACAATTGCTAATATGTGACTCAGTGGCTGTAGGCCAGCCATTTTGCACAATCTAGGGGACGACAGCAATGAGAAGCTATGTTGCGAACGTGGCGAAGATTGACAATCTAAACAACAGCTTAGTACATACTTTAGAGGCACATCAGCTGGCACAAATGGAGCCTTTTAACGAGTCATGAGCACACTGGGGGAATTTATACTCTGAACTACGTTAACTATGGCTATGAAAATACATCAAGTTCTTCTTTGGTTTGATGTGTGTAAGGAGAGGCGACAACCTACATTTATTTATTTTATTCCATTTAATTATTTATTACCTATATTCTCACAGTTTACGAATACGCTTTATAGTATACCCAGCATACCAATTTTTTTCTCAATTAAGTCCATGTTTGATATCGTCTTAGTTCCCACATGACAAAATATCAATTTTTCGAATCAGGACAGTGTTAGAGGAAATGTGTTCTCTACCCCAAGGGTCGGTCAAAATTCTCTCCTTCAGCTTTTTCTATCATATCTTGTCATTTTTCCAGCTTCCCCCTGTTTTTGAGTTTTTTTTATGCATCGTGTCCTAAATAGGTTCATGTTAGGTAAATAGTTTCAAGTTTAGGATCTACTTATTATTGCTCCTACTTCGGCAGAAGTACTGTTACTAGGTTTCGTTATCCTTTCCAATCTTGTCAAATTTCTACAACAACTGTGACCATTTTGAACCGTTTCGCCGTTACATTCACTCAGAATTGCCGGTCTATTCACTCCAGCCTCAGGGTTTCTGTGTTATATTGTAGAATCAGTAGTGTCTCCTCTTCTTGCATTTCTCAAATTGTTCATCTAGTTCCTTACCTCGGTCCAATCTTTCGCAATTAAAACCCAGCAAAGAAATTGGAAGTTGTTCCACAAACATTTCTTTTAAAGCCCATCCCAGAATCCCCCATCGAGTTTTTTCAACTTCCGATGCAGTCCTTTTGGACAAGTATTAGAAAGAACGCAATCAGGCTATCTTAAGTGCAAATTTTGTATAATTAAATTTAAAAAAAAATGGAAATAATAAAAAACTAAAAAATAGAAATTAATTTAAAAAAAAAAAAAAACTAAAAAAAAAAATAAATTTCATCCCCGCTGGGATTTGAACCTGTGCCGTTTGACTTTTTCGCTTCCATGGAAGTTCTAGTTCCTTACCTGGGTCCAATCTTTCGCAATTAAAACCCAGCAAAAAAAATTGGAAACATTTCTTTTAAAGCCCATCCACAAACATTTCTTTTAAAGCCCATCCCAGAATCCCCCATCGAGTTTTTTCAACTTCCGATGCAGTCCTTTTGGACAAGTGCACAAACATTTCTTTTAAAGCCCATCCCAGAATCCTCCATCGAGTTTTTTCAACTTCCGATGCAGTCCTTTTGGACAAGTATTAGAAAGAACGCAATCAGGCTATCTTAAGTGCAAATTTTGTATAATTAAATTTAAAAAAAAAATGGAAATTAATAAAAAACTAAAAAAAATAGAAATTAATTTAAAAAAAAATAAAAAAAAAAATAAATTTCATTCCGCTGGGATTTGAACCTGTGCCGTTTGACTTTTTCGCTTCCATGGAAGTTCTTTTGAGAAGGTTTTGCAAATTACGAGAATTTTTAATATTTTTGTTGATTTTTAATGGAAAAATA
This sequence comes from Haematobia irritans, assembly GCF_050003625.1. NCBI lineage: Eukaryota > Metazoa > Arthropoda > Insecta > Diptera > Muscidae > Haematobia > Haematobia irritans. The sequence goes on along the minus strand of NC_134397.1, from coordinate 219,567,869 downwards.
TATTTATACGAAAATATATACCGAAAATAAAAATTGCCGCCTATGAGATTTGAACCTGCGTTTCTTATTTTTTCGTTCATACTAATAAATAACGTCTCGAGAAGCAATTAGAATGTTATTCCTTGGTGTCGTATTACGATCATATCACAAACATTTGAATTGACCTTTCGACGCTTTATGTTCAATGGCGTTTGTGGCTGAGTGTGCTAAGGCGTTCTGTTATAGTGCCAGCAAACACAGGTTCAACCCCTGGACGGAAAGAAAAAGTTTTTCAAATTGTAAAAATTAGATAATAGGAAAATAATTGTGTAATAAAACATATGGATGAAAAAAAGTGAAATTGGTTGAAAAAAAAAATTTCGCTTTTTAAATTTCTTCATTCAAAATAACTTCCAGGGCACAACTTCTAAAGCAATGCAAAGGATCCAAAAAGGGAGTACTTCCATCCTATGACAAGCCCATGTAAAATTCATTGGAGATGATCTAAGTTTGCACTACTTCCGGATCACAGATTGGGGATCCAAACTACTTTTTTGGAAGCTCTTTTTTTGCTGGGAAGTTTAGTCTTCACCATTGCGTCCTTCCTATTGGGTTCTAGCTCAATAGATCTGAATTATACTAACATCTTATAGACTTGCACTTGCTACATTTGAACCTACTATCCAGAATTTGCAAGCCTTTTCAGTCATGCCCTTAATGCCGCTTCTCCAATTTTGTGTTCTGTCTTAGGTTAATTCTAGGCATTCATCTTACCAGATACAGTTACAGTCTGGCTGGAATGACGGTTCGGAGTAAGAGATACATTTCTGCGAAGATATACATTTCTGCAATCCTCGGGTTGACATTTGAACCAATGGCTTCATATGAAATTATAAATTATCAATCCTACAGATTCTATATTTTATAGCTAGCGAATCAGCGAAACAGATTTCCGATTTTTCTTTTTGTTTCAATATTCTCCCATTGTTCCTTACTCTGTGAAGATTTTAATCCCTATACCAGCTTACTGTGGAAACTGTGATTTTTGCCAACGGTTATAAAAACTCACAACGTCTATGACTTGAAACTACTGAGAATTGTTTTGAACGAAAGTGACAATACCAATGTTAAGTGGCTTCAATAATACAGCGATTACCATTGCTAGCAGAGGCTTTGGCACACTCTAACCCAATCAGTACCACCAACTGGTACAGATTCTGAAAAATTTTTGAAATTTTCAAAATACTTAAAATTCAAGCCCATTCATTCAGATTTGTTCAAATACCAAAGATCTTAAAGAAGACAAAAACAAGAAACTCTATTCGAATGTTGTTGTTTTTAAATTCATAAATATGACTGCAATAATTTACAAAAGTTGATGCGGCTGTCATAGGTTTGCTAGTACAATGTAACTACCCAGCGAAAAAAATATTCACAAAATTTGGAAGTAGTAGGAAATATCACTCACTGTAAGCAGTAAATTTCTGGGCCGCCTTGCATACACAAGGTCGTGGGTTCGATTCCTGCTTCGAGCGAACACCAAAAAGTTTTTCAGCGGTGGATTATCCCACCTCAGTAATGCTGGTGACATTTCTGAGGGTTTCAAAACTTCTCTAAGTGGTTTCACTGCAATGTGGAACGCCGTTCGGACTCGGCTATAAAAAGGAGGTCCCTTGTCATTGAGCTTAGCATGGATTCGGGCAGCACTCAGTGATAAGAGAGAAGTTCACCAATGTGCTATCACAATGGACTGAATAGTCTAAGTGAGCCTGATACATCGGGCTGCCACCTAACCTAACCTATATGAATTCGTTTCTCTGTCATTAATCATCAAAAAAATTGTGACAAAAAGATACTAGAACAAAAATGACACGAATCCTGATTTCAATAAATTCAGTAGTTGAAAGGTCGTTTAGTGCTATAAAACTCTCTTAGCCAGTTGCACTAAAGTAAGCTTTTGTCGAAGTCCATGAGTGTTTCCAGTAAAAAAAAAAAACCTACACAATTTTGGAAACAATAGAAGAACTCCATTACTTAGGTTAGGTCTAGTGGCAGCTCTTAATTATAGGCTCATTTAAAATATTCCGTCCATTTTGATACCACAAGTGCTGAACTTATCTCTTATCAATGAGTGCTGTCCGATTCTATGTTTATCTCAACGACAAGGGACCTTCTTCTTATACCATCACCTATAATAAGAGAGAAGATAAGAGAGAAGTTCACCAATGTGGTATCACAATGGACGGAATAGTCTAAGTGAGCCTGATACATCGGGCTGCCACCTAACTTACCCTAACCTATACCACACCTAATGAAGCTATATAATTTCAGCCCTACTTTTATAATTTCAGCAATAACTTAAACTAGAGTCTACATTTTGTTATCATGCGAATATTCTGCCTAGCATTCCCACAAAATCGGAAGTTGGGTAACAGATATTCTCTGATAAATCTGAATTTATTTCATTTCAGGAAGATTCCATAAGACTCATCATATCCATAAGACTCAGCATATGCAAATATGTAGTAGGTAGTGTTGTATAGCTGATGAAGCGATCTTCTTTAGGTGAGATATCCAAATGTATTGCTTAAATGAGCTTCTTACATTCTCCTGAGGTAAATTAAGTTCATCTTCCTTAAAAATGGAAAACCCTACCAATTTGGTGATTTTGTGCCAACGATATAAGGCATAATATGACATGACAATCTCTTGCTTACACTATTGCCCAAGAATAAAGCCGAGTTTAATATATAACGCTTGGATATCCTCTGGTATTAGAACACTTCCAAAAATTGGAAAATTTATTTCTGGGTTGTGACTTTATTTCCAGTCTGAAAGCCAAGTCAAGAAATTGTTTTTGAACATGTGTTTCAATTCTCATATTCGATTTTTATCAGCTTAATAAGCTCTTTCCATCATTGCCTTTGTAGCACATATCGTCCTAAACCCACATATTGTTAATTTTACAAATAAACTACTCTCACAACGTAAAGTACTGGAAGTTCGTTTACAAACCCTCAAATTGTTTGCTGGGATACAGCAACTTATTGCTGCGATAAGTATCTTCTTCATAACTATTGAAGGACTGACTTACTGCTCACTTCTTGAAAGAGAGAAGAAACAGTTGCCTTAGCATTTTTGTAGTATTTTGTATGTTTTTTTTTTTTGTATCTTTAAGATGACAGCAAATGACAAATATAAGTGTCAGCTTGACAACAACAATAATTACAACAATATTATCGGCAATGGGCAACAACGAATTGAAAAGTACAAAACTACTATCGCTTGGCAAAAAAACAACTGTGACAGCAAATCGACGATTACAAGAAGACATGAACCAATAAGCCTGCTGCAATAATGGGGAATTTAGTTTTTCTCGGGGGCCTTGAGGACGATTGATGAAGCCATGAGGTAATGAAAGAAATTTATTTGTAACAGAAAATTTTTAAATAATCAAAATCGAACTCCTATCTTCTTCTTGGTAGGAAATTTTCCCATCCCAAATAATATCCAAAATTTAATCAGTACTAAAAGTACACAGCAAAACAAGCGTCGTCAAAATAGTAGTGAAACTGTTCTTTTTGGAACCGGTGTGGTGCAAAATTGCCTTAGAAGCGATAAATTTTACATGTGCTTGTCATACACACAAAAAAAAATGTGACCCCACCGTGGAAGAAAATGTAGGTTTATTTTAGAAAATTTTAACTAAAATAGTTTTCTAATTGCAACATGTTACAAATAAGTTAATACCTTTTGTCAAATTGAAGAAAACTTTTTAAAAATAAATAATTTTTTCTGTTGTTTAAGAAAATTTCATATGTTGGAAGAAAAAATTTGATTTAAAAATTGTTAAAATGTCTTTAGCGCTGTACGAAGTTCGAGACAGGTACAATTTTAATAAAATTTACTCATTTGAGAGACTTATGAACTCAATTCAAGCAAACTTCTGCCATTTTAGGAAAATATGAACTATTTTATTTTGTGATCCGAATTCAGTGCATTGGTTGTCAATTAAATAAGTTTGTAATATTTTGCAAAAAAAAAATTTAATGCATTCCAGCACTTGTCTGAAACGTTTGACCTCAACTATTTTCAAGAATTAGCAATTTTTCTAGAATGAATTTATCATTTATTTTTTACCTACTTGAAATAAAACAAAAATTAAAATTACCTATTAAAAATATGAAAAATGCAATTTATTAAAAAAATTTAATCAAAAAACTTCTTGTGTAGTTAAAATAAAGGACATCTTTTGGAGGACATTTTTGGAATAAGGTAAACCAAAGTTATAAAATTGATTGGTCTTCAATTGAAAACGCTCTAGGTCCATGACCATTTGCAAAACATTTCGGGCATGAGGGAAATTCTAATACAAGGTTCGCTTTTTTTGCTTTACTAAGACTGAACTCCCGCTTTTAATTCTCATCCTATGATAACCATGATTTGTATATCATTACAACGACATCTGCTGTTCAATGTTTCTTTTGACCAAAATATGGTCGAGATTTTATTTCTGCACGGACGAAAAAGACTGCTTTCCATATGTTTGGGTGTAAAAATTATATGTTTGGAACTCAATTTTTTTAACACAATATTTTTAAGTGCAAGCATATAATGTTCATAAACTTGCATAATATGATTGAGACATATATGTTAATATGTTAGAACATATTATGTTTGGGACATAAAATGTTTGCAAATATAATATGCTTAGATGCAAACATATATTAATTTAGAAACAGCCTATAAACATATATGTGTTTAGAAAGAGAGATCTAGAGAGCAGGGTGCAAGCAAAATAATGGAAGTACCCAATTGGCGCCTTAAACATATATCCACACAAAGAAAATTTCATTAATTTTTGAAGCAAAATGTGTTTAGGGTATATGTTACAGAAGCTAGTTTTTTAGGGTGTGGAAATCCCCATATGCCCATGTACAAATTGAAGGATTTAATCTGATATGATTGTATCTGATCGGATTCGAGAAATGGTTACGATAATTACGTCTAATTTATATGGGATTTGATTGGTTTGGATTGGATAAGATCTCAAAAATAATATTAGATCAAATAGAATTAGTTATAGCAACAGATATCGTCGGATCTTATATTATATCAGGTCTGATGGTAACTAGCACCATGCTTATCCTTTCATGTATGCACAGATCTACACCCGTTGAAAAAAGCATGAACAGTGTGCACGTTTCTAAAAGATCCGTTCATGAGAGTGAATCAACACGCTGGCAAAAGGAGAACTACCGGTGTCAATTTGACATGGACAAAATTGCACCATGCTTTGTCAAAACAACAACCAGCGTTCATGATCTGAAAACTTAATGTCCGGTACCGTGACTCGAACCTGGATTGTCAGCTCCATACATGTTAACAGTCGCTTTAGCACATTGCGCCACCGACGGAGCTGCATTAAGAACTTCCAATGAATATTTTAAGACTTTTCATGGCCAAAGAAAAACGAAAACCGAAACCGTGAACATCCAGTTTTGATTTTTCGTGAACGTTTCCCTTTCATTTTGTTACCGTCCGTTCATGATTTTTGAACGTAATTTTATCTATTAGTATCTCATTTTTGAGATACAATTAGTATCAAACTTGATACCTCAGTTTTAACGTACCTTTGAGGCCCTTAATGGACATCTATATCAAAAGCAATCCATCTGTTTATTTGCTTTTTCAAACAGCCCATAATAAATTGTCAACCAATGAAAAATGACGATGACAACAACAAAAGTTCAAATAAGATTTTTCAAATCCCTGCGCAAATACTGTAATGATAATCGAATCTGCAAACGGCAGCAGAAGCAGCAGCAATATCTTGTCTAAGGCACACGGGCTGACTTTTAGACCGTCTTGGTCTGCTGTTGAAAAAGTTGTTTTATATTTTTAGTTTTTTTTTTTCGTCTGCTTGTTTTGCCACGAGAGTACTTGTTTTACTGACTCATTGAATGCGGTTGAATTGTGGTGTTGGGATACATTTTTTTTGCTTTGATTGCAGATTACCAGAGATAAATATCAGAGATGATGTTGTAATGCTGGTAGTTTTACTAACTTATTCTTCTTCATCTCTATCGTATCGTTCTTTCATGTCAATTTTCTTAAATTTGAAATATTAATAGGCAGCTTAACAAACCAAGATAATATCTTCTTTGATTTCGTCTAATGCCGATATTGGTTTTTATTACGGCTTAAAATGTTTGTTTTAGTGGCGTGGAAATGCCAAATGGTAAAATGCAGCAAAATTAAATAGAGATAGACCATAAAATGTGTATTGCATTTTAAGCTTGATTTTAGAGATATTGATATTTTATTTTTACTTAAAGTTCATAAATGTTTTGGAAGAGTCAGGTTAACATTAAGTAATTTGTAGTAGACCTATTTTATTTTACCTTACTTCAACTATTTCCATTTTATGGAATTTATTCTAAGTCTAATCAGACGTTGAGTGTTATGAAATTATTGCCTAGAAAAACCTGGGTAAGTAGTTGATCTGAAAAAACTATTATACATCAATTTTTCAGTGATCGAGTATTATGAAAACAAACTTAATAAAATATTATCCACCATGGTGGAAAACTGCTTACCAAGAAGATTTGTGTTATACTCCTAGAAATACCGTAGATTTGTTCTTTATTTCTGGAAATCTACACTGTTTTATCATATCTCGTCCACTTTTGGTAATGCTGCAGAAAAGTAATTTGCCCGTAGAACCCTTCCCTTGAAAAAGTAAGCAAGATTTCTATTTATTATTAATTGCTTACCGATTTTGGACTAGCAGGTAATTATTTGACAATGATAATTTCTGCTGAGTAAATAAAGGGTGGCTAAAATTTGAAGGGCCGATGTTGATTTTGAATAAAACACAAACTATTTAGGAAATTATTGTAATTTTATTTTATTATGATATATTGGTATTACTCAATTATGTATGGAACAAGAAATCGGCCAAATGGGCGCCGCGACCTCGGTGGCACACCTTCATCCGATCGTCCAAATTTTCGATGACGCTGAGGCATAATGGAGGTTCTATGCCGTTAATGTGCCGAATTATCTCATCCTTTAGCTCTTGCATTGTTGCTGGCTTATCGACGTACACCTTTTCTTTCAAATAACCCCAAAGAAAAAAGTCCAACGGTGTCAAATCACATGATCTTGGCGGCCAATTGACATCGCCATTACGTGAGATAACACGGCCATTGAATTTGTTGCGCAAAAGAGCCATTGTTTCGTTAGCTGTGTTGCAAGTGGCACCGTCCTGCTGAAACCACATATCGTCCACATCCATATCTTCCAATTCGGGCCATAAAAAGTTCGTTATCATCTCCCGATAGCGAACATCATTCACAGTAACTGCCTGACCAGCCTCATTTTGGAAAAAATACGGCCCGATGATGGCACCATCCCATAAACCACACCAAACAGTCACTCTTCGTGGGTGCATTGGTTTTTCGTTACAATCACTCTTGGATTCTCATTCGCCCAAATGCGGCAATTCTGTTTATTGACGAATCCACTGAGGTAGAAATGTGCCTCATCACTGAAGATGATTTTCTTCGAAAATTGATAATCTACTGTTGCCATTTCTTGGAACCACTCTGCCCATTCACGACGTCCATGGTTCAAATTGAGTAAGTCTGAAATAGAGAAATGTCAAATAAAATTCGAAAAAAAAAAACTTTAGGTGTGGTTCACTTTCAACATCGGCCCTTACAATTTAACCACCCTTTACAATGCTAATTCTACTCCCTGTGCAAAATTTCAATTAAATCGGAGAAAAAGATTGGCCACTGTGGTCATATGAGTGTAAATCGGGCGAACGATATATATGGGAGCTATATCTAAATCTAAACCGATTTCAATAAAATTTGGCACACTTGACTACACTACTAATTGTATTCCTAGTACAAAATTTCAATCAAATTGGGGTAAAACTCTGGCTTTTGGGACCATATTAGTCCATATCGCGCGAAATATATATATGGGAGCTATATCTAAATCTGAACCGATTTCTTCCAAAATCAATAGGTTTCTATTCTGAGCCAAAACACAATCTTGTGGCAAATTTGAAGTCGATTGGACTAAAACTGTGACTTAGACTTTGATCACAAAAATGTGTTCATAGACAGACGGACATGACTATATCGACTCAGGAGGCCACCCTGAGCATTTTTGCCAAAGACACCATGTGTCTATCTCGTCTCCTTCTGGGTATTGCAAACAAACATATGCACTAACTTATAATACCCGGTTCCACACACAGTGTGGCGCAGGGTATAAAAATAGGGAAAATCGTAAAAAATTTTGGGCTTTTAGACTTTCATGAAATTAAATGGGAAAATAACATAAAATTATGTATTTATCTTGGATATGACACCTGTAGGCTCTAGCCGTATTTTACATATTATGTACTTATCTGGGATATGACACCTGTTGTGTCGGAGAAGTTCCAAAAGTTCGACTTTTAATTTTTTCTTCTATTGGAAAAAAATAATTTTTATCTTTGTCCAATTATAAAAAATGCTTGAGTAGGACTTTTTTGGATTATTGCAAAGATCGGTTTCATGAATTTTCGATTTGTGGATAAATTGTGCGAACAAAATTTCGATTGAGATTTTTTTCGACTGTTTTTTCCACTTTCGGTGAACTCTTAAACAACATTTTTGTGACAAGCATTTGACATGGTAACCATCCAAAAATAACATTTTGATATTGAAAGATGTGTGAGGTGAACATATTGCTTCTCTGCGTGTGGAATCTTATTTTGATGTTGGCAAACTTCTTTAGAAGAATGAAAACTTAAATAAAAACGTTAATAATCTTTATTTTAAACATTTTCTTCTTCAAATTTAAGACATGAACATTTGAAATGATAGTCCCTTAATTAATATCATGTGTTTTTGCAGTAAGGCAATTATTTTTGATATAGAGAAATCTCTCTTAATTAATATCGTATGTTTTTGCAATAAGCAAATATTTTTGATTTAAAGAAATAATCTATAAATTAACTGAAATATTGAATCTTAGATATAACAAGTATATACGGCCGTAAGTTCGGCCAGGCCGAATCTTATGTACCCTCCACCATGGATTGCGTAGGAACTTCTACTAAAGGCTGTCATCCACAATCGAATTACTTGGGTTGCGATAACACTTGCCGATGGCAAGGTATCGTAAAACTTTTTAACACTGTCTTCTAAATTGTAAGTTAGCCCATACGGGGTATATATTAAACAAAAAAAGGCCGATTAAATACGTATATAATCTAGTTTGACAAAATTTTCTATAGAAATAAAATTTTGACAAAATTTTCTATAGAAATGAAACCTTGACAAAATTTTCTATAGAAATGAAACCTTGACAAAATTTTCTATAGAAATAAAATTTTGACAAAATTTTCTATAGAAATAAAAATTTGACAAAATTTTCTATAAAAATAAAAACTTGACAAAATTTTCTATAGCAATACAATTTTGACAAAAATTTCTATAGAAATAAAATGTTGACAAAATTTTGTATAGAAATGAAATTTTGACAAAATTTTGTATAGAAATAAAATGTTGACAAAATTTTCTACAGAAATAAATTTTTTACAAAATTTTCTATAGAAATAAAATTTTGACAAACATTTCTATAGAAATAAACTTTTGACAAAACTTTCTATAGAAATGAAATTTTAACAAAACTTTCTATAGTAATAAAATTTGACAAAATTTTCTATGGAAATAAAGTTTTGGTAGATTACAAAATTTTCTATAGAAATAAAATTTTGACAAAATTTTCTATGGAAATAAAATTTTGACAAACATTTGTATAGAAATAAACTTTTGACAAAACTTTCTATAGAAGTGAAATTTTGACAAAACTTTCTATAGTAATAAAATTTGACAAAATTTTCTATGGAAATAAAGTTTTGGTAGATTATTTTTGGCGATATGGACCAATTTTTGTGTAATAAGTCATCGGCTATATATAACTAAAGACCGATATGGACCAATTTTTACATGGCTGTTAGAGGCCATATATTGACAAAATGTACCAAATTTCAACCGTATCGGATGACTTTTGCTCCTCCAAGAGGTTCCGGACGTCAAATCTGGGGACGGTTTATATGGGAACTATATATAATTATGGACCGATATGGACCAATTTTTGCATGGTTGTTAGAGACCATATACTAACACCATGTACCAAATTTCAACTGGATCAGATGAATTTTGCTCTTCCAAGAGGCTCCGGAGGTCAAATCTGGGGATCGGTTTATATGGGGGCTATATATAATTATGGACCGATATGGACCAATTTTTGCATGGTTATAAGAGGCCGTAAACTAACATCAGGTACCAAATTTCAACCGGATCGGATGAATTTTGCCCCTCCAAGAGGCTCCGGAGGTCAAATCTGGGGATCGGTTTATATGGGGGCTATATATAATTATGGACCGATATGGACCAATTTTTGCATGGTTGTTAAAAACCGTATACTAAGACCACGTACTAAATTTCAACCGGATCGGATGAATTTTGCTCCTCCAAGAGGCTCCGGTGGTCAAATCTGGGGATCGGTTTATATGGGAGCTATATATAATTATGGACCGATATGGACCAATTTTTGCATGGTTGTTAGAGGCCGTATACTAACATCAGGTACCAAATTTCAACCGGATCGGATGAATTTTTGCCCCTCCAAAAGTCTCCGGAGGTCAAATCTGGGGATCGGTTTATATGGGGGCTATATATAATTATGGACCGATATGGACCAATTTTTGCATGGTTGTTAGAGACCATATACTAACATCAGGTACCAAATTTCAATCGGATCGGATGAATTTTGCCCCTCCAAGAGGCTCCGGAGGTCAAATCAGGGGATCGGTTTATATGGGGGCTATATATAATTATGGACTGATATGGACCAATTTTTGCATGGTTGTTAGAGACCGTATACTAAGACCACGTACCAAGTTTCAACCAGATCGGATGAATTTTGCTGCTCCGGGAGGCTCCCCAAGCCAAATTTGGGGATCGGTTTATATGGGGGCTATACGTAAACGTGGTCCGATATGACCCATTTTCAATACCATCCGACCTACATCAATAACAACTACTTGTGCCAAGTTTCAAGTCGATAGCTTGTTTCGTTCGGAAGTTAGCGTGATTTCCACAGACGGACGGACAGCCGGACAGACGGACAGACGGACGGACGGACAGACGGACAGACGGACGGACGGACGGACATGCTTAGATCGACTCAGAATTTCACCACGACCCAGAATATATATACTTTATGGGGTCTTAGAGCAATATTTCGATGTGTTACAAACGGAATGACAAAGTTAATATACCCCCATCCTATGGTGGAGGGTATAAAAATAGGCTAATACTTCTTTTGGAGGAATTTGCATCTTTAGTTTAAAGTTTTTTTGAAATTAAACAAAAATATGTTTTACTTTGAAATATCTGTTATATTGTGGATTTTTAACAAATTTTTATTTATACGTGTAGACAGAATGGAAATTCGACAAATGAGTATCTGTATTAATTTTATAGAGCCTAGATTTAAAGCTAGATAGCATCCTAAACAATGTCCGTACTATAAAGAAGCGGCATCATTGACTCGGAATCAATACCAAAATGATAAAGAGAAGGTAAAAATCTTTGGATCCATGTAAACTTTTCCTGAGTGCACAATTTACCAGAAAATTTACATTCTTTTATTGACGTTCTTTTACACTCATAAGGACATAAGTTAGAAATTGTGAAGTGGGTTATTCTGAAAGATTAGAAGTTGTCTTTTGACACTAAGATATAAGAAATATAATCAAAAATTAAAGAGAATCGTAAATTTGAGTTTAGTTACTCTTAAAGTGAATATTTTTGAACAAAGAAGAATTTCGTTTGTCTTGAATTTTGTTTCTTAGTTTTTCTTTGTATAGTTACCCGCTTTTTTTAGTCCTTATGTTAACGTCATACGATCCAGTGTTTTTGTTTATTGGAAAATTGTAAGCGATTTTGTTTTATGCGCACTTATAATTCAGTAAGGATAGTTTAGGATATTATCATGTAATCTGCTTTCACCGACCCAAACTCTCATATTTGTTTCAGTTTTTTTTTTTACAAATCTGTTTGAGTGTAATTATATTGACAGTAGCAGATTTGTCAATACAGTATTGCAATATTCAGTTTCTATTTATTTACATTTCGAACATAATGCTGCAATTTATTTATATGGACGGAAATTGAGAACCATCCCAAAACAAAAAAAAAAACAACAACAAAAATGAAAATTTACTATAAAAACAAATATTCAATTTTATTTCGAAATAAAATTGCTCTAAAATTTGAGCCTTTAAAAGCTGTGTTTTAGCAATTTGTTTTACTCTATATATTTTACATGAAGTAATATCCAATAACGACAAAAAACCAATCTAAATATTCTCCCCCCGAAAAAGAACAACATAAAAATATAACATTTATGCTAAAATCGCCAAATGTCATGAATGTGAAAAAATAGAAAAATTATGTATATTATATATCCACCCTGCAGTTATCACGTTCGATAGATGGCTTTTCGTTTAATACAATCGAGCGGAATGGCTTTGGCGGGAAAAAAATTAATAGTTTTTCAAAGTGGCATTCTTTTTTGTTGGTTTCTAACGCTTCATAAAAACAATTTTGTTTGAAATTAGTATGTTTGCCTAGGGGGCAATATGGAAGTAAAAATGAAATAGCAAAATAGCAAAAATTTCGTATGCAATGTAAATATTTCAAATATTGTTTTAAATAAAATCAAGCAAATGCATGAGAGCAATTTAATTCAATCACAGAATCAAAATGCCAATATTGGACAATTTTATCATAGTACATTTGTAACAAAAAATAATAAACGAAACATTTTGACCTTTAAATGTATTGCTTTCATTTAAAACTTTATTATATTGCGGGGGTATTTTAAATAGGTTTGCTAGTAGTAAATAAAAAAAAATATTATTATTCAAATTTTCTAGAAAATAAATTGATCCACAAATTATGTTTACTTAAGTTTATTCGAAACTCATTTCCATTCAACAGCAGTTGAATTTTTAATGAACATTTATGTAGCTGAACACCATTTTGCTAATGGTCTTCATTATCGTATTGACCTTACCCTCTTCTGATGCATAGCAAAGCAACCTCTTATTAATGGGAGCGAGGAAGGAATAAAGGTGAATTTTTAGCAATGTATACTAATAGTCTGTATAAAATGGTAACATAGTAGTAGCGATTCATTATGGAATTTAATGAAGAAAGACCTGTTCTCTTCGCCATAGGAAAAATATGGCGAAGAGAACAGGATTCTCCAAAAGATTTTTGTAGCGAATCATGACATCGAAATTTCGAAGATTGAGTGCATTGAGTTATTTTAGACCATTTTTTATACCCTCCAACATAGGTAACACATTGAAGTATTAGGTTAGGTAACACATCGAAGTATTAGGTTAGGTGGCAGCCCGACGTATCAGGCTCACTTAGACTATTCAGTCCATTGTGATACCACATTGGTGAACTTCTCTCTTATCACTGAGTGCTGCCCGATTTCACACATCGAAGTATTGCTTCCGTCCGTCTATTAAACTCAAATTTGGTACTCGATGCCAATGCTTCTTAACTCTATTGTAAAATTGGTCCCTATCTGTCCATAATGACATGTGGCCCCCATATAAACCGATATTCAGATTTGACTTTGGTGGAGCAAATTTCGTAAGATCCGGCTGAAATTTATGTGGGTTGGATAATATGAAAACGGACCCTTTTAGGTATAGCTGCCATTTTGATTTCTGAAGCCTCATGGAGGAACAAATTTCATCTAATCCAGTTGAAATTTGGCCCTTTAATTTCTATGCGAAAATTGGTTCATATCCGTTCATAATTATTCTGTTGTCAATTAGCCAACATTGGTCACTAGAAAAAGTTTCATATTGATTTTTTTCAACACAAAAATTCGATTAGTAGATTTCACTTGATAAAAAAAAACAAAAGTTGGTGAGTCGAATTTGAAAATTACAAAAATTTAACCACGACTTTTCTTTTTTCACAGGAAGTATATAAGTTGAAAACCCGATTTTCCAATTTTGTATCTCTTTTAACAGGTTGGCTGATAAGTCCCCGGTATAGCAAAGAAAACCACATTTTTTTTGTCAAAATTCGTTTTTATTATTCAACATAGTTCCCTTCAAGAGCGATACAACGATTATAAGGACCTTCCAATTTTTTGATACCATTTTGGTAGTACTCCTTCGGTTTTGCCTCAAAATAGGCCTCAGTTTCGGCGATCACCTCTTCATTGCAGCCAAATTTTTTCCCTGCAAGCATCCTTTTGAAGTCTGAGAACAAGAAAAAGTCGCTGGGGCTAGATCTGGAGAATACGGTGGGTGGGGAAGCAATTCGAAGCCCAATTCATGAATTTTTGCCATCGTTCTCAATGACTTGTGGCACGGTGCGTTGTCTTGGTGGAACAACACTTTTTTCTTCTTCATATGGGGCCGTTTTGCCGCGATTTCGATCTTCAAACGCTCAAATAACGCCATATAATAGTCTGGTAATCGATAAAAATTATTCCATGTGCGCATCCCAAAAAACAGAGGCCATTACACTGAAAAAACAGTGAACCCTTTTCCATTGCAAAATGAACTAAACTGTAGTAATATTGACCATGATTTAGCCCTTAAGATTTTTTTCAACTTGTCTAGTTTATAATTCTCTTAAATTTTAGTTCATCTATAACATTGTATTTTAGTTCATTTTTACAACGCCATAAGATTTATATACCACTACCAAGTTAAAAAGTCAGTATTATTTTGTTTTACTTGCTTATTTTTTGGGAAACCCGATAATAAAAATTGGTTAACAGTCTCTTTAAAATGTCGACGACTAAACTATTTTTAAATCAATCATTCCACAGTACAGAGAAATTAAATAATTAAAGGAACAACAAACTGTTTTACTATTATGAAAATTTTCATACATTAAAATTAAACTTTCTTTAAGCAAAAGTACTTTATTATAAAAACTTATGATGAAAGTTCTTAATACAATGTTTTTTGTGAATAAAAATTATGACCACGTGGAACAGAGAGTAGTTCATTTGAACTCGCTGTTTGAACATTTTGACTTATCCTTGTTTTATTCATCGTAGGTAATTTTTTCACATATCTTGCTGGAAAAAAATGGAAGCAATGATGAAAATTGTTAAAAATTAACACCATGTAATGAAATATAATTTTTTAAATCTTTATTTTAGCTTGTAACTTACCATATTTGGGGGCATTTTATCAAATGGTGTAAGGAATTCAACTTTTCTTTGGAAAACGTATCTCATAAAATTTGTACCTGAAACAATTAGAGAAATAATGAAGTATTCTATATAAACTCATAAAACTGTGTTTTTATCGATGTGAAGGATATAATAAAATAAATATTCTAGTTGAAAGAAAGCCAAAGTTTTAATATAAAACTTACCAATTCTCTATTAAATTGTACGCTGAGGGGAAATATAAAAAGTTGTCCAAATTTATTTGGGTTACTCTGAAATTAAATATTAAATAAAATTATTAAATAAGTTTTCAAAAAATTTAATGAAAAAAATAATAATATGCATAAAAAACCAAATATTCTTGATAACCCTAGACAGTCATCATTCGTCAAAATGACGACACGTAATTTCATTTTCGATTTAAAATGCATTTTAGTCTATTGGGAAATGGTAAATTTAAGTTATACTAATTCGACCGTTTTATTAATTTTTGTTTTATACTACTTAAAACCAAATTGAATAAGAAAATAAACTCAAGTTTGGTTCACTTTTTCGCTCACGATGAAAATTATAGCGTCTTGAAATGAGCCGTAGTCAAAATGACGAAGGATGACGTTAAGTACAAAAAATAAGGATGACTGTCCAGGGCTAAAAGAAAGTTAAAGAATCCTTACCAATTCACTATTAAATTACAGGCAAAGGAGTACTAAAAATTTGTCCAAATTTTTAAGGGGTTATTCTGAAATTAAATATTTGTTTTTACATTAAAAATATTACATTGGTTTCCAAAAAATTTGATTAAAAAATACTAAAATAAGGCATTAAAAATCTGTAATTTTGATGATAAAAGGTCACAAAAACGTAAATATTCTAGTTGAAATAAAGCCAATTTTTAAAAGAAAACTTACCAATTCTCTATTTTTTAAATTTGTCCGAATCCATCTGGAGTTGCTCTGAAATTAAATATTTTTTTTACAACAAAGAAAAACATTAAACTGGTTTCCAAAAAAAAAAATAATTAACAAATAATAATATACATAAAAAATATTCTTTTTAAAAGAAAGTCATGTTAAAAAAATACTTACCAATTTATGAATAAACTATACGCTGAGATATAATAAAAATTTTCCAAATTCATCTGGAATTGAATATTAATTAATAGAATACTAAAAATTTCAATACACTTTCAACATATTTTCCTAAATATTCGTAATAACTTTTTTCTAAACTACCGATAAAATATTAATAACTTTCATTTAAAAGGTTTAATAAACAAACACCAATATATGTCTCAAAAATCCAAAATATTCCATGCCTTTATATTCCCTTGTTGCATACCTACTTAAAAGATGCAACAGTCCACGCCAACGCCAAATATACAACTGAAGCATGACAAACAAAACCAAGCAAAGCCAAAACATTCCTACAACAACAAAAACACATGTGCCTTTATTGAAAACAACACCTCATCCAGCCAAATAAACCATCCACACAATAAACACACACACACACAAACCACTAAATGAACAAAAATAAAAACAACCCACGCTCATGTATACACAACAAAACTCAAGTAACATCATCTTTACATTAATCACATTCCACTATGCCGATAAAAATCTCTGTACTATTCATTAGTTCATCGCATCTGCTGAAAATTTACTCTAAGAATAATATTCGTAAAGGCACACCAGTTTATGAACGATGAAACGTTTAACTTAAAATTTGCAAAATTTTCAAGAAATGTTATCTACCATTTTTGACGAAAATGTCTATAAATTTAATTACATGTGAACTAAAAATATTTCATTGGGTAATTTTTTACCAACAATTATTAACTATAAGAATTGTCAGTAAGAAATTGCTATCCACTTTCAAGTTCATTTTTCGTAAAAAAATATTTTCTCATACAAAAAAATCTTATAGTAAATTGCACTTATTATTTAGAAAGTACTTTACATTTCACAAGTAGATTTATAGCATGACAAACGAATTTTCAACTACCAGTTAAGAAATTTTTTAAGGAAATTTCCATCGTATTTTGTAGGCCATGAACTAAACGATTGCTACTTAGAATTTGTAAAATTTCCTTTCGAGTAGTTAATTTTCGTTGAAGATACGAAAAATGAACTAAAATTCTGGAAAATTCTTGTAATAAATTATTGTAAAAATCTTCTTAAATTTACGAGACTCTTTTTTTTTCTGTGTACTTTGCCAACGGACTTTTGAGTCTTTCCACGCTTCGGAGACGTTTCACCGGTCGCTGTCCACTCAGCCGACTGTCGATTGGACTCAGGAGTGTGGTGATGGAGCCATGTTTCATCCATTGTCACATATCGACGGAAAAACTCGGGTGTATTACGAGTTAACAGCTGCAAACACCGCTCAGAATCATCAACACGTTGTTGTTTTTGGTCAAATGTGAGCTCGCGCGGCACCCATTTTGCACAGAGCGTCCGCATATCCAAATATTGATGAATGATATGACCCACACGTTCCTTTGATATCTTTAAGGCCTCTGCTATCTCGATCAACTTCATTTTACGGTCATTCAAAATCATTTTGTGGATTTTCTTGATGTTTTCGTCGGTAACCACCTCTTTCGGGCGTCCACTGCGTTCACTGTCCTCCGTGCTCATTTCAACACGCTTGAATTTTGCATACCAATCAATTATTGTTGATTTCCCTGGGGCAGAGTCCGGAAACTCATCAAGCCAAGTTTTTGCTTCCACCGTATTTTTCCCTTCAGAAAACAGTATTTTATCAAAACACGAAATTCCTTTTTTTCCATTTTCTCACAATAACAAAAGTTGCTTCACAAAAGACGCTATATCTCATAAAATAATTGACTTACAGACGTCAAATTTTGACACGAATCATTTGAAGGTTGGTACTATATAAAAATAATATGCATTTAATACAAGCGACGCCATGTATGTGTCAGACCGGGAACTTATCAGCCAACCTGTTAACTCCATTGTAAAATTGGTCCCTATCTGTCCATAATGACATGTAGCCCCCATATAAACCGATCTTCAGATTTGACTTGGCCCATTGATGGAGCAAACTTCGTAAGAATCGGCTGAAATTTATGTGGGTTGGATAATATGAAAATGGACTCTTTTAGGTATAGGTGCCATTTTGATTTCTGAAGCCTCATGGAGGAAGAAATTTCATCTAATCCAGTTGAAATTTGACCCTATAATTTCTATGCGAAAATTGGTTCATATGGGTTCATAATTATTCTGTTGTCAATTACCCAACATTGGTAACTAGAAAAAGTTTCATATTGATTTTTTTCAACATAAAAATTCCATTAATAGATTTCACTTGATACAAACAAAAAAAAAAAAGTTGGTGAGTCCCTTTTACATATCGATTCTAAACCTATAGATTTTCTACAGCAGGACCTAATACATGGTGTATTCTTTATGATTTCCGGATAGTCTAAAGCGAAACAGTCGGCCATTCGTAATTTTATTTTACTTCGAAACCATATTACCGGAGCCACCGTGGTGCAATGGTTAGCATGCCCGCCTTGCATACACAAGGTCGTGGGTTCGATTCCTGCTTCGACCGAACACCAAAAAGTTTTTCAGCGGTGGATTATCCCACCTCAGTAATGCTGGTGACATTTCTGAGGGTTTCAAAGCTTCTCTAAGTGGTTTCACTGCAATGTGGAACGCCGTTCGGACTCGGCTATAAAAAGGAGGTCCCTTGTCATTGAGCTTAACATGGAATCGGGCAGCACTCAGTGATAAGAGAGAAGTTCACCAATGTGGTATCACAATGGACTGAATAGTCTAAGTGAGCCTGATACGTCGGGTTGCCACCTAACCTACCGATAACATAGATGAGTATCTTAATTTTCTTAGAATTCAACAAATTTCTTTGTTGAGCCAAAAAAAATCCTGAATAGTTAATGATAAGATAAACGAACATAGATAAATTGATTCGGCCTGTGACCTTGATTCGATCTATGCACAGAAAATGTGTTTATCTGAATTAATATTCAGTTATTATTTATTTACATTTCACGAAATTAGTTGATCCAATTAATTTTTTTTATTGAAATTGCTTGAATCATAAAAATGATAGTATCAATCACAGATTCAAAAGTTTTATCATAGAACCTCTTTAAAAAGTCAGAAAAAAAGCCGACGAAACGTCCAGGAAACGTGGTGATGGGGGCATAATAAGTTTGTTATTCCGTTTGTAACACAACGAAATATCGATTTCCGACTATATAAACTATATATATTCTTGATCAGGGAGAAATTCTAAGACGATATAACCATGTCCGTCTGTGTGCCTTTTGTAATCACGCTACAGCATTCAATAATGGCGCTATCGTCCTGAAATTTGGCACAGATTAGTTTTTTTTATGCAGGTAGGTCAAGGTTGAAGATGGGCTATATCGGTCCAAGTTTTGAATATGGTGTGTATCGGTCAATGTTTTTGGAATAGCCCCTATATAGACCGATCTCCCGGGCTTCTAGAAACCGTAGTTTTATCCGATTTGCGTAAATTGTAAGGCCTCCATATAGACCAATTTCACTGCTAGAAACAGAAAGTAAAATTTCTTCATTTTATTGCTTATTCGAAATGTTTATGATTCTTCTAAAACTCAATAAAAATTCGTTCTTATAAATCCAGAATCTGGTCTAGTCTTTGTAGGTAGAATCTGAACTGAACTGATCTGTTTGGGAGAATAACTGTCATCAAAACCCCCTTAAATTCTATATATTATCAAGTAACCCAATACGACGTAGAGTTTTCATAGGAAACTTTTATATATTCACTTCGGATTTCTTATGGAAATCATTGTTAATCGTCTTCACCCGATTTGAGGTTATTCAAATTTAATTCAAGTTTGTCAATTTTAATTTCGAAAATGTCAATACATCGTCGTATACACAATAATGGTTCACCCTGTTTCTTTATTATTATTTATAATTAAAACAACCCGCCAAATTCTAATAGTCTGGTTTCATTCCACCACACCATTCTTGGAAATTATAGAACGTATACATGTGCGTGTCATAAACTTTGTCACACAAAATATGTCAAAAATAAACAAAAGAAAAGTTTATGGATATATTAATTTATAACCATATTTTTTGTGTGTAAGCAACTTTGTTTTATTTTAATTAAATTCATTAAAAACTCATCAGGAAAACTCAAATGAAACTGATAGCAATAAATGAGAAATAGTTTGGGGGAAAATATAACCCTTCATCTAAAAATTCTCTAAACTAAATAGGGAGACTTTTGCTTGGGTTGGGTAGAATATCATGGCAAATATATACAGGAATATTCACATCATCAAAGTGATGCTGGAGGTGGAGGTGAGGTGTCATAGTTGTTGATATAGTCCATATTCCCCACGTTCAAGTCATTAGAATATTTTCTATAGGGGTCGTTATTTTTAATTTGATAAATGAATCAACTCAACTCGAAAAAGTTTAGTGTTTGTTTTTTTGCAAAAAAAAAAACAAAACGGAAGAGGATGGTTTATGTGTATAACAATTTAAACTTTAATTTCAATGGACGCAAGGCGACAACGACAATCTGTTGCCCATCCCCCAAAAATAGACTCTGATCCAAGGCAATTGTGATTTTTCCCTATATATTTATTTTGTTGTCTACATTATCAAAACATATCTAAAGTATTTATTTAATATTTTCATAACAGTTTTTATTAAATAAACAAAATAGTTTTATTTCATTAAGAGGCTACAAACACCCATACATATCTATGATACGAGTATGTATATGTTTATCACTGGTGTCTCGTCCATGACCAAGCCATATTTTAATGGATTTTCTAGCAAATAAACATGAAAATATATGGAGGGCGAGAAGAGGAGGCTTTGTTTTGTTTAAATGAAATTATTATTATCAGATTATAAACTGTCAGTTTATCACAATCATAAAATTTTCACAAAAGGAAAATCACATTCTATTTACTCCATCTGGTAGTCGTTAAAGTTTGTGGTTTATAATGTAGAGTGTTTATGTGTGGGTAATGTATGGAAAAAATACGAATTCAAACTTTTTCTGGTGCCTGGGCTGGGATAATAAAAAGATGCAAATCACGACGGATATGTGGGAGTTCATATGAAATTACTTTTATTTGAAATATTTTAAGGACAGTGGTTGAACAAATCAAAAATCTTAGTGAAATATATTCAAGAATACAAGGCTCAAATGAACCGTAATAGGGATGTCTGGTTAAGATCTGTCAGTGTAAATTGCCTGTTTATACCCTGTGCCGCACTTTGGAATGATAACCCAGCCACAAAAGCAATGAAATCGTTCTTTCTGAGTGGAAGCACTTTTTTTTAGCATCCGCTTCATTCATTATGCAACAGTTCTTCATATCATGCTATTCAAAATTTCCAAACTCAGTTTAAATAATTAGGATACACTTAAAAAATGCAACTTTTCTTATCTTTTCGAAATGAATCGATACACTTTTTAAATATTTGTATATTTTTTTTTTTTTGGAAATTTCCATTATTTTACTTGTCCTAACTGTAAATTACCCATACACAGTAAACTTCAGAAATTTTAAACTTATTACGACAATGGCGTAAAATCAAAAGTTTTTATATATCACCTCAAAAGATCTTCTTGTGAAGTAAAAGTAATTACTTCCAATTTTTGTGTTGGGAGTTAGTGCATATGTTTGCAACACCTCGAAGGAGACGTGTTAAACACATGGTGCCTCTGTCGGTTTTGTCAAAATCTTACTACTAAAGAAAATTTTGTAAAAATTTTATTTCTATAGAAAATTTTGTTAACATTTTATTTCTATAGAACATTTTGTCAAAATTTTATTTCTATAGGAAATTTTGTCAAAATTTTATTTCTATAGAAAAATTTGTGAAAATTTTATTTCTAAGAAAACTTTATCAAAATTTTATTTCTATAGAAAATTTGACAAAATTTTATTTCTATAGAAAATTTTGTCAAAATTTTATTTCTATAGAATATTTTGTCAAAATTTTATTTCTATAGAAAATTTTGTCAAAAGTTTATTTCTATATAGAAAATTTTGTAAAAATTTAGAAAAATTTGTCAAAATTTTATTTCTAAGAAAATTTTGTAAAAATTTTATTTCTATAGAAAATTTTGTCAAAATATTATTTCTATAGAAAAATTTGTCAAAATGTTATTTGTATAGAAAATTTTGTCAAAATTTTATTTCCATAGAATATTTTGTAAACATTTTATTTGTATCGAAAATTTTGTCAAAATTTTATTTGTATAGAAAAATTTGTCAAAATTTTATTTCAATAAAAAAATTTGTCAAAATTTTATTTCCATAGAAAATGTTATCAAAATTATATTTCTATATAGAAAATTTGGTCAAAATTTTATTTCTATAGAAAATTTTGTCAAAATTTTATTTCTATACAAAATCTTGTCAAAAATATTTAGATCTATAGAAAATTTTGTCAAAATTTTATTTCTAAAGAAAATTTTGTCAAAATTTTATTTCTATACAAAATTTTGTCAATTTTTTTCCTATCGAATATTTTGCCAAATTTTATTTCTACAGAAAATTTTGTCAAAATTTTATTTCTATAGAAAATTTTGTCAAAATTTTATTTCTACACAAAATTTTGTCAAAATTTTATTTCTATACAAAATTTTGTCAATTTTTTTCCTATAGAATATTTTGTCAAAATTTTATTTCTACAGAAAATTTTGTCAAAATTGTATTTCTATAGAAAATTTTGTCAAAATTTTATTTCTACACAAAATTTTGTCAAAATTTTATTTCTATACAAAATTTTGTCAATTTTTTTCCTATAGAATATTTTGTCAAAATTTAATTTCTACAGAAAATTTTGTCAAAATTTTATTTCTATAGAAAATTTTGTCAAAATTTTATTTCTACACAAAATTTTGTCAAAATTTTATTTCTATAGAAAATTTTGTCAAAAAATTTAATTCTAGAGAAAATTTTGTCAAAATTGTATTTCGATAGAAAATTTTGTCAAAATTTTATTTCTATAGAAAATTTTGTCAAAATTTTATTTCTATAGAAAATTTTGTCAATATTTTATTTCTATAAAAAATTTTGTCATAATTTATTTCTATCGAAAATATTGTCAAAATTTTATTTCTATACAAAATTTTATTCCTATAGAAAATTTTGTCAAAATTTTATTTCTATAGAAAATTTTGTCAAAAAAATTTAATTCTATAGAAAATTTTGTCAAAATTTTACTTCTATAGAAAATTTTGTCAAAATTTTATTACTGTACAAAATTTTGTCAAAATTTTATTTCTATAGAAAATTTTGTCAAAAAAATTTATTTCTATAGAAAATTTTGTAAAAATTTTATTTCTATAGACAATTTTATCAAGATTTTATTTCTATAGAAAATTTTGTCAAAATTTTATTTCTATAGAAAATTTTGTCAAAATTTTATTTCTATCGAAAATTTTGTCAAAATTTTATTTCTATAGAAAATTTTGTCAACATTTAATTTCGATAGAATATTTTGCCAAATTTTATTTCTATAAAAAATTTTGTCAAAATTTTATTTCTAAAGAAAATTTTGTCAAAAATTTATTTCTATAGAAAATTTTGACAAAATTTTATTTCTATAGAAAATTTTGACAAAATTTTATTTCTATAGAAAATTTTGTCAAAAAAAATTTAATTCTATAGAAAATTTTGTCAAAATTTTATTTCTATAGAAAATTTTTTCAAAAAAATTTAATTCTATAGAAAATTTTGTCAAAATTTTATTTTCTATAAATATTTTCTATAAATTTTGTCAACATTTTATTTCTATAGAAAATTTTGTCAAAATTTAATTTCTATAGAAAATTTTGTCAATATTTTATTTGTATAGAAAAAAGTTAAAGTACATCTTAGTTGGAGAGGAATAATAATTTTTCAAATCTACCAAGACATCAAGAATGCTACCAATCTACCAAACAGTAAAAAATCTACCATTTTTGGTAGAATTCTAGCAACTGTGGCAACCGTGCCCCTGAGTCGATATAGTCATGTCCGTCTGTCTGTCAACAGTTTTTGGTGATCAAAGTCTAGATGGCACTTTTAGGCCAATCGACTTGAAATTCACACTCAATATGGTATTTGCAAAGTATGTATTTTGGATCAGAATAGAACCCTATTGACTGAGGAAGAAATCGGTTCAGTTTTAGACATAAGTCACATATATCATGTATCCGGCTCACTGAGACTATTCAGTCCATTATCCGGCTCACTGAGACTATTCAGTCCATTGTGATACCACAGTGGTGAACTTCCCTCTTGTCACTGAGTGCTGCCCGATTCCATGTTAAGCTCAATGACAAGGGACCTCCTTTTTATAACCGAGTCCGAACGGCGTCCCACATTGCAGTGAAACCACTTTGAAACACTCAGAAATGTTACCAGCATTTCTGAGGTGGGATAATCCACCGCTGAAAAAGTTTTTGGTGTTCGGTCGAAGCAGGAATCAAACCCACGACCTTGTGTATGCAAGGCGGGCATGCTAACCATTGCACCACGGTAGCTCCCGTGCTAATAACCCTGATCTGATTCCAGAGATTAATAAGAAATTCGATTACCAAACGAACACTTCATGACTCGAAGCTTTCGAGGAATTAGGATTACGCAGAGATAAATTTTGATCGACAGAAAGAGCCGTTTCTAACGCAGATTAACAGTCACATATGGTACGATTTTTAACCCAATGGTTAAAACCGTATATAGACGGAGTTCAGAGAACTCTATCTTACAACCAGTGCAGTAGAGTACTGCGAGAAAAATCACCACCTATCAGCCAACGCGGACGGATGTCTAAAGAGACCAGATCGGTGTTGTCAATTTTCGATTAAGTATGTCTTCGTACCTCTCACTTCTAGACCTGGCGATTCAAGACTCCCGCATTTCCTCCGAACAAGTTTCCTACACGGACGATAAAGACTGTTTTTGATACATTTAGGTTTAAAAAATATATGCTTGAACTCGAATTTTTTAACACAATATTTTTAAGTGCAAGCATATAATATGAAATAGCCTATAAACATATATGTGTTTAGAATGACAGACCTAGAGAGTATGCTGCAAGTAAAATTATGGCAGTAACCAATTGGCGCCTTAAAAATATATCCACACAAAGAAAATTTAACTAAAATTTTTTACTACCACTGTATGCCCTAATGTGACACATAATAAAGGGTGATTCTTTTGAGGTTAGGATTTTCATGCATTAGTATTTGACAGATCACGTGGGATTTCAGACATGGTGTCAAAGAGAAAGATGCTCAGTATGCTTTGACATTTCATCATGAATAGACTTACGATCTGCCACAACGTCGAATTTTCAGTGAATGGGCCCTAGAAAAGTTGGCAGAAAATCCGCTTTTTTATCGACAAATTTTGTTCAGCGATGAGGCTCATTTCTGGTTGAATGGCTACGTAAATAAGCAAAATTGCCGCATTTGGAGTGAAGAGCAACCAGAAGCCGTTCAAGAACTGCCCATGCATCCCGAAAAATGCACTGTTTGGTGTGGTTTGTACGCTGGTGGAATCATTGGACCGTATTTTTTCAAAGATGCTGTTGGACGCAACGTTACGGTGAATGGCGATCGCTATCGTTCGATGCTAACAAACTTTTTGTTGCCAAAAATGGAAGAACTGAACTTGGTTGACATGTGGTTTCAACAAGATGGCGCTACATGCCACACAGCTCGCGATTCTATGGCCATTTTGAGGGAAAACTTCGGAGAACAATTCATCTCAAGAAATGGACCGGTAAGTTGGCCACCAAGATCATGCGATTTGACGCCTTTAGACTATTTTTTGTGGGGCTACGTCAAGTCTAAAGTCTACAGAAATAAGCCAGCAACTATTCCAGCTTTGGAAGACAACATTTCCGAAGAAATTCGGGCTATTCCGGCCGAAATGCTCGAAAAAGTTGCCCAAAATTGGACTTTCCGAATGGACCACCTAAGACGCAGCCGCGGTCAACATTTAAATGAAATTATCTTCAAAAAGTAAATGTCATGGACCAATCTAACGTTTCAAATAAAGAACCGATGAGATTTTGCAAATTTTATGCGTTTTTTTTTAAAAAAAAGTTATCAAGCTCTTAACAAATCACCCTTTATGTTTGAACAATACAAACAATATTTTGTTTGGACCAATCCTGAAAATATATATGCTTAAAGCAAAATGTGTTTGGGGTATATGTTACAGAAGCGATTTTTTTTTGAGGGTGTAGGGATGCATGACGTCGCTTAAAATTAGAAATTCCAGAATTACCTTGCATAGTAGAACCGTACTGTGAGATGGATGCCTAGAGAGACCACATCGGTACAGACCCATCTATCATTAAATTTATTAATACTTAAATATACTACTTTCCATCAGTGAAAAATTCAAATCTAAATTACAAATTCTCACCAATATCTTGATTTAAACCATTTTCACATAAAATTTATCCAAAAGAATATAAAATCATATATATACAACAAACAAATATATAAAAAAAACCAGTGTCCTTTTTTCAGTTCGAAAAAAAACTGGAAGACGACCTTGTTTGTTTATGATGGGTTTCCTTCCATTTCTGTTTTTTTTTTGTTAGCTCAAGGGGATTTTTCCACATCTTTATGTTCGTTTTCAACTTTACATGAGCATTTTTTTCTTTTAATAAAGTTAGCCAAGACATCACCATGGGAAAATCCACATACAAATCCTATACTCAATGAAACATTTATGTTAAATATTTGTATGAAAATAATAGAAATTGTTGAAACGTACGGGTGGTACTTCAATAACCTTCCTTTCTTGAACTTTGCATAAAAGCATGTTTCTCAAAAATTAAAGGGAGAATAAACAGAAAACATTATCTATGAAAGGGACGAAAGAGAAAAGCGACAAGGGGCAAGAATTCCCTTAAGATATTTATGCAAAAGTAAAGTGAAGTAAACATACAGTTCTCTTTTTATCAATATTTTACGAATATTATTTATTAAATAGAAAAAAATATACGAGAGACATGGTGATATAAGAAGGAGGGTAGAGGGTTTTAATTATTGGCTTTAAGAGACTAAGTCTTTGACTCGTAATAGGATTTTTAAATTGATTAATGGTAAAAAGTGGAGGTACAAAGTTCATTACATTGCTAAGAAATAAAGTAACTTAAATTCAACTTAACAAATTTAAAATTTCTTATATTATACTAAAATAAATTAACTTACATAGAAAAAAGGTAAAGGTGGGAAAAATAAATTTTAAATAGCCCTAAATATAAATGTTCACTTAAAACGGTGTATTTTCTAAGACTTGTCCAAAAGAGCTTAATCGAAATTGGAGAAAAATTGATGGAGGATCCCTGGATGCGTTTTAAAGGAAATGTTTGCGGAACAACATTCATTTTTTGCTGTGCGATTAACATAATCAGTTACCATTTCAACTTGGTAACAGCTTACTTTGAGAGCTAATATTCACACATTTTCCCTGGAGTTTGTTGGCTTTTTCTTATATCTTCTTTCCATGTCATATTGAAGTTATTCTTTTTGGGGGGGATTTTCTTAAGCACAAATCTTATAAAAGAAAACATTCATATGGGACAACATTAAAATGAAGCCATAAAAATTGCCACAATTTACAAGATTTCAGTTTCAATCCTTCAGCCGTAAGCAAATACAAAGGAGCAATATTCAGCAATTTTAATCCCCCTGCCATCATAGACCATATCACCATACTAACACCCTCTTTTTAACGCATTGCCCATAAAATAATCAAGCTATACCCCCCACATCCGTTATGGTCCTCTGAATTTTTTTGTTTTCGCTATGGTCATAGATTAAGACTAACACATAAAGCTCCTTACAACAACAAAAAAAAAAAACAGAACAACAACAATAGTGTAAAAAATCGACCAATACATAGATAGCTATTTTGGTTTTTTGGTGTCCCTTCATCAGCAATGCCTTTGGTATACACATCACTCCTTTCGTTAAACTACATTTCCATGTTACAATGAACGCTAACGAAAAATATGATTGGGAGGACAAAACAAAAAGAAAAAAATGCAGCCAGAGACAATTGCTGTATTTCACCAAGGATACCCTTCATTAAAAGATCGATATACATTGTCAATTGGAAACTGTATGCGGAGGATATGGAGAAAGGCTTAAACAGTGTAGGGCCTTTAAGAAATTTAACTTCATATTTTTTCATTAGTGTACCGCTTATTTTTACTTTATGATATGGGCCGACATATTGTGATTGTGGTAAGCATACGACGATTTCGTCCTTGTAAATCCCCAATTTAAAGTAAAATTACTCACTAATATTCTTAACAAATTTGTGACAAATTTTTATGAAAAATGCCCAGACCGGGCAGAGGTATGTAACATGTTGGCTGATAAGTCCCCGGTCTAACGAAGAAAAACATATCTTTTTGTCAAAATTCGTTTTTTTTTTATTCAGCATAGTTCCCTTCAAGAGCGATACAACGATTATAACGAGCTTCCAATTTATTGATACCATTTTGGTAGTACTCCTTCGGTTTTGCCTCAAAATAAACCTCAGTTTGGCCGTTCACCTCTTCATTGCAGCCAATTTTTTTCCCTGCGAGCATCCTTTTGAGGTCTGAGAACAAGAAAAAGTCGCTGGGGGCCAGATCTGGAGAATACGGTGGTGGGGAAGCAATTCGAAGCCCAATTCATGAATTTTTGCCATCGTTCTCAATGACTTGTGGCACGGTGCCTTGTCTTGGTGGAACAACACTTTTTTCTTCTTCATATGGTGCCGTTTTGTCGCGATTTCGACCTTCAAACGCTCCAATAACGCCATATAATAGTCACTGTTGATGGTTTTTCCCTTCTCAAGATAATCGATAAAAATTATTCCATGCGCATGCCAAAAACAGAGGCCATTACTTTGCCAGCCGACTTTTGAGTCTATCCACGCTTCGGAGACGGTTCACCGGTCGCTGTCCACTCAGCCGACTGTCTATTGGACTCAGGAGTGTAGTGATGGAGCCATGTTTCATCCATTGTCACATATCGACGGAAAAACTCGGGTGTATTACGAGTTAACAGCTGAAAACACCGCTCCGAATCATCAACACGTTGTTGTTGGTTTTGCTCAAATGTGAGCTCGCGCGGCACCCATTTTGCACAGAGCTTCCGCATATCCAAATATTGATCAATAATATGACCAACACGTTCCTTTGATATCTTTAAGGCCTCTGCTATCTCGATCAACTTCATTTTACGGCCATTCAAAATCATTTTGTGGATTTTTTTGATGTTTTCGTCGGTAACCACCTCTTTCGGGCGTCCACTGCGTTCACCGTCCTCCGTGCTCATTTCACCACGCTTGAATTTTGCATACCAATCAATTATTGTTGATTTCCCTGGGGCAGATTCCGGAAACTCATTATCAAGCCAAGTTTTTGCTTCCACCGTATTTTTTCCCTTCAGAAAACAGTATTTTACCAAAAGACGAAATTCCTTTTTTTCCATTTTTTTTTCACAATAACAGAAGTTGCTTCACAAAAGACGCTCTATCTCACAAACTAATTGACTTACAGCCGTCGAATTTTGACACGAATCGTTTGAAGGTTGCTACTATATAAACATAATATGCATTTAATACTAGCGACGCCATCTATGTGTCAGACCGGGGACTTATCAGCCAACCTGTTAGTAGAGGAGTTCATTTAAAAAGGGGTTTAACTTTATATTTGTTTAATTTTGTATTTTATTCCTAGACTTGAATAGAGCGACTAGGCTCAGGATTCGCTTAGGAATCGCTAGTGTTGAGATCCTCCTGAGTCTTAGCGATTATTTTCTGTTTTATATGGTTTTTCTTCTGGTTTTATCCTTCTGAAAGGAAACTTTGAACTTGGGTTTATTCATTCACTATTCGACCAGAATGATGTTACAATTTCCACACTTCTTACCATCAAACTTTTCGCCAGATTAAAGTATGTAAATTTAATGATGAGAACACTCAGTACATCATGCATAGTGATTTGCAGTGAGTATATGAGAGTAAAAAAATATGCAATTGAGAGCAAGAGAAAAGCAGTTATCATTGACATTATATACAATTCAAGCACTACAACATAACAATGAGAGCAAGAGATTTAAAGCTTTTGTTATTTTAATGATCACTAGCATAGCAATAACTACTTAACGCTGTAATGAGTATTTACCATGAATTATCTCTGTTAATGCTATTTAACATTAGAAAGAATTTTACATAAATAGTTTAATGTAAAATGAATAAATGCGAGAAATATGGAATGTTTAATGGCCTGCTACCGAAATAGGATTTGTTGTAGAAAATCAGTGACAATTTAAATATTGAAAGAAGAAAATATAAAAATGTATGTCATACCAATGAAATTCTCCATTTGCATCCTTTTGGAATGGGGTGGAATAAAGAAGAGTAAATTATAAATTTTGAAATTTTATCCCAGTTTCGATCAAATACTAAAAAGTTTTTTAGCGGTGAATATCCCTTCACAGTAATGCTGGTGAGATTTCTGAGTGTTTCAAAGCTTCTCTATAAAGCTTTTACCGAAATGTAAAACGCCGTTAGGACGTGGCTATAGAAAGGAAGTAACGTGTCGTTGAGCTAAACATACACGGACAAAAAAGTTTGTTTTTCAAATTTTTGGGTGTAAAAATTACGTTTGGAACTCAATTTTAGCACATAATTTTTAAGAAGAAGCATAGAATGATCATAAACTAGTATAACATATTTGGGATATATGTTAGAACATATTATGTTTGGGACATTAAATTTTCTTAAATATAATATTTTTGGAAGCAAACATATATTAATTTAAAATAGAATATATGTTTAGAAACGTCAGAGAGAGCGAGAGAGAATAGAAAAAAAGACCAGAGAAAACATCATCATTATTTTCCATTTCTTCGTAGATAATTAAATGGTTAAAAAATGAAAAACATTTTCAGTGATTACATTAGTCCGCAATAACTATAAAGTTGGGCCTTAAAATCATAGCCTGCTTTCACAGTATAAACAATTTGTTTTTTTTTTAACAAATTCTGAAAAAATATATGCCTGCAGCAGAATATGTTTGGGAGTATATGTTACAGAGGCAATTTTTTGAGGATATAGAATAGGGCAGTACTCAGTAATTAGAGAGAAGTTCATCACTGTGACATCACAATGGACTCATGAGTCTAAGTAAGCTTGAAATATGAGGCTGCCACTATACCTAACATAACCTAAGCTATATATGTTCTTGATCAGGAAGACATTTTAAGACGATATAATCATGTCCGTGTGCGTCCTTCTTTTTGTCTGTTGTAATAACACTACAGTCTTCAATAATGACGCTATCATCCTCAAATTTGGAACAGGTAGATTTTATGCCTGCCGGCAGGTAAAGTTTGAACATGGACTATTTCAGTCTAGGTTTTGATATATCGCCCATATAAATTTTTAATTTTTATCCGATTTGGCTAAAATTGGAAATCCATAGGTATTTAAGGCCACACATAAGTGTACCGAATATGGTGTGTATACGTCCAAGTTTTGGGATAGTCCCCATATAGATCGATCTTTCGATTTGAGTTCTTGGTCTTCTAGAAGCAGTAGGTTTTATCCGATCTTCCTGAAATTAACAATTTAGAGACATTTTAAGACCACATAGAGGTGTGCCAATCAATTATTGATGGTATGGGAGACACACTGGTCATCCAAATTACTCGAAACTAAGAGAAAATTTTCCAAATTTTACTTTTCGTTATCATTTAAATAATGTGCGCAAAAATGTGTAGAATTTAGATTTTCAAAAGAACTCATATTTCATAGCTTTCTTGCACATTTACACGAAATGTTTAAGATTCCTCTAAAACTCAATCAAACTATTTTAAATTTATCTTCGAGAAGCGTATCATTAACCAATCTGCATGAGGTAGTTTCTCAAAATTCATCGAAAATTATATATAAATTCAAGTAACCTGATACCACGAAGAGTTTCTAAAAGAATCTATTATATTTGATTAATGACGGTGGATGTTTAAGAATATATTTTTTAAAGTTTTTATTTTTTAATTTAAATAATGTAGAAATCACAAGTATATACGGCCGTAAGTTCGGCCAGGCCGAATCTTATGTACGCCCCACCATGGATTGCGTAGAAACTTCTACGAAAGACTGTCATCCACAATCGAATTACTTGGGTTGTGGTATCTTAAAACTTCTTAACATCTTTTTCTAAATTGTGAGTTAGTTCATACGTGGTAGAGAGCCAGAATTGAAATATGGGGGTCGCTTATATGGGGGCTATATACAAACATGAACTTGATATGGACCAATATTTGTGTGACCGATATGGACATAGTTATGCATGGTTGTTAATGGCCATATACTAGCACAATGTATCCAATTTTAACTGATTCGGATGAAATTTGCTCCTCCAAGAGGCTCCAAAACCAAATCGCATGATCGGTTTATTGGAGGCTATATATGATTATGGACTGATATGGACCACTTTTGGCATGGCTGTTAAATATCATATACTACCACCACGTACTAAATTTCAAACAGATCGGATGAATTTTGCTTTTCCAAAAGGCACCGGAGGTCAAATCTGGGGATCGGTTTATATGGGGGCTATATATAATTATGGATCGATTGCGACCAATTTTTGCTTGGGTGTTTAAGGCCATATATTAACACCACGTACCAAATTTCAACCGAATCGGATGAATTTTGCTCTTCCAAGGGGATCCGGAGGTTAAATCTGGTGATCGGTTTATATGGGGGCTATATATAATTCTTGACCGATGTGGACCATTTTTTGCATGGTCAGTAGTGACCATATACAAACGCCATGTACCAAATTTCAGCCGGATCGGATGAAATTTGCTTCTCTTAGAGTCCCCGCAAGCCAAATTTGGGGGTCCGTTTATATGGGGGCTATACGTAAAAGTGACCGATATGACCCATTTGCAATACCATCCGACCTACATCAGTAACAACTACTTGTGCCAAGTTTCAAGTCGATAGCTTGTTTCGTTCGGAAGTTAGCGTGATTTCAACAGACGGACGGACGGACGGACATGCTCAGATCGACTCAGAATTTCACCACAACCCAGAATATATATACTTTATGGGACCTTGGAGCAATATTTCGATGTGTTACAAACGGAATGACAAAGTTAATATACCCCCCATCTTATGGTGGAGGATATAAAAATAAATTCATGTAACCCAGATTTATTATACAGACCCAATATGGAATCAAATCCCCAAATTTATGTAAATGCTTCACCAAATCCCCCAGTCCACAGCTTACAACTTTCGTCCCGTCCACGTAAAATATCCCAAATTTAAGGAAAAATCTGCAATATTGGCAACACTGGTGATCACGTAATAATCGTAATGACCACGTAAATATTATGGTGCCCATGTCGAAAAGTATTTTTTTAACATGTCTAAATATATATTGGATATCAAGTTATAATTATAGCGACCACAACATTATGACAACGAGCATATGTAAAAATTTAATTTTTTTAACCATCTATTTATTTCTATGCCCACTGCCTATAGGGTATATCAATATATCCACCATCTTGCCTCTTGCCACATTTATATCTAATCCTTTCACCATGCGTTATAGTTGTTTGCTGCGTTATCCTTTGTCGATATTTTTCTCCATTGTTCTCTGCGATTAAAAAATGTATGTCAATGAGCCCAACTATGCCAATATCTATGTGCAGTTTTGTTTTTGTGGTCCGAAGCCTTGCTGTCATTGTATGCCTTGGACCCGGTGTACGCATTTGTTTGTTAGCCAAAAAAAAAAAAACAATTGATGGGGAGAAAACTATAAAGCAATTGTTCTTTTTTCGCTACACTTGGTTTTTGTGTTTTTTGGTCGAGGGTGATAACATCATCATGGTGTTCCAGTTCTTGCGTTCGTTTTTCTTCTTTTTTTCACCCAATATGTTAGTGATAGCATGAAGGCAATAAACCTTCATCTCCTGCCGCAATTGCAAAAAAAAGTTTGTTTTGCAAAAGGACCTTACTGTCTTCTCTCTCCCCCATAAATGTAAACTTTTTGAATATGGCTAAACGGGGGGATGGATAACGGGCAAACGAAAAACGTTTTTTTCTTCTATGACGCGTAACGACTTTGTGATATAAAAATAATGGGCTTTGAAAAGAAATTGTCGTTGGGGTTTACTACTTTTGTGTATGTGTGTTTTTTTTTCTTTTCGGTTGGTTTACTCAAGTGATAGTTACATAAATTGTGGCTTAGCCCTCTAAGACTAAGGGAAAGACAGGCGCAAACGAACTTTAATAACTTTAAGTACTTTTTGGGTTTTATACCTTGACCACATTGGCTTAAGTTTCGGCAGATTGAAGTGGCATTAGCAAAAGAGTGTATGCTTAAGGTGATAATGCAATAAAAGTATTAGAGGGCAGTAAAAAAAAGGTGATAACTTTGTAAGGTTAACCTCAGAAAATTGTGGATTTATAAGAGAAAAACAGCTTTAGAAGGTAAACAACAGTGGAAACGGAAAAGGAAGATGAGAGAGTACTAAAAAATCTATTACAATTTGGTCTAAAAGTCTTCAATATTTTCAAAAACAGCTATTAAAAGACCATTTGGAAAAAGAAGAGGAAAATGAGAGTGTATAAAAAAAAATCTATTACAATTTGGTCTAAAAGCCTTTAATACAATGGTGGGTAATACTATCGGTTTATCCGCCAAAAATCTCTAAAATAAAACCGCAAAACTACAATGAAAGAGTTTCCTTTTCTAAGAATGAAATTTTAGACAAGCAAAAATCTAAAAAAGTCGATTTCACAACTTTTTAAAAATTTTACTCAACAAAACTATCATGCACAAGCGTGAGCCATTAAAGTAATATGTTCGTGAGTGTGCCTGGGCAACAGATTTTGAAAAAATACGTTCGCGAAAATACTCAATCTCTCAAACATAATCACGCTCACGAGTTGAATTTTGCTTACAAAGTGGGCTTTCGAAATGCCGAAAGCCCATTTTGTAAACAAAATTCATAATTTGACAATAGGTATTCCGACATTTACCAAATTTGGTCAATTCGAATTTTTGACACGAAATTCTAGTGAAATTTTACTTTAAAATATTATTCACGTGCCTCTACTTTTAATATTGCAACTTTCGATTTTGTCATGATTCATCAAAAAAGCGACTTGTATAACATTCCCCTTTCAATTCAAATTAGAAATTTTTCCTAAAAGGCCGATTAGTGGATTTTAATCACTGCCAACAATAGATTAGTAGTTTCAGACCAAAATCAATAATCGATTTTTTAAAAATTCAAAAAAAAAATTTTTTCGATAACTCTCCTGCTTCGATGGCTATCGCCAAGTGATATTTGTAGGCGGAAGTATCCCAAATTTTGGAAAAATATCAATATAGGTCAGTATTTCTATTCCTGTTTATCGGTAAAATTGAACGTGGTCGTATGTGTGTTTTTATTGAGCCACGTTCCTATTCAGCAGCAATAAGAGTGACGAGACCATTACCGACACATGGATCGATTGGTATAACCCAAACGACAGTCCCATAGCCCGAAAAACTAAAAACAACAGTTTTCTAAGATGCACAATCTTAACCCTAGAAGCCGCTTAAGAGGCGATCTTTTTGTAAAAATATGAAAAAAATGTTTTTATTGTAATTTTTTATGAAATATTTGTAGAATTTTTTGGAAAAATTGTGAATAGTGAATCCCTCTCTTTTTATACCCTGCGCCATACTGTGGAACAGGGTATTACAAGTTAGTGCATATGTTTGCAACACCCAGAAGGTAACGAGATAGACACATTGTGTCTTTGGTAATAATGCTCAGGGTCGGTCCTTGAGTCGATATAGCCATGTCCGTCAGTCTGTGAACACATTTTTGTGATCAAAGTCACAGGTCACAGGTTTAGTCTAATCGACTTAAAATTTGACGCAAGTTTCTATTTTGGGTCGGAATAGAATCCTATTGATTTTGGAAGTAATCGGTTCTGATTTAGATATAGCTCCCATATATATCTTTCGCTCGACATGCACTTATATGGGCCCGGAAGCAAGAGTTTTACTCTGGTCACACAGGTCACAGGTTTAGTCTAATCGACTTAAAATTTGGAGCAAGTTTCTATTTTAGGTCGGAATAGAATCCTATTGATTTTGGAAATAATCGGTTCTGATTTAGATATAGCTCCCATATATATCTTTCGCTCGATATGCACTTATATGGGCCCGGAAACCAGAGTTTTACTCTGATGTGCTGGAAATTTTGAACAAGAACAACAATTAGTACTATAGTCAAGTGTGCCAAATTTGATTGAAATCGGTTCAGATTTAGATATAGCTCCCATATATATCTTTCGCCCGATTTGCCCTATTATGACCACAGAGGCCAAAGTTCTACTTTGATTTACGTCAAATTTTGCACAGGGAAAAGAATAGTAACTATGCATGTCAAATTTGTTTGAAATCGGTTCAGATTTCGATATATCTTCCATATAAATATATGTTTTCTCGATTTGGGTAAAAATGGCCACATTTTCCTAATAAAGTCGCCACTGCCAAGTCGAAAACTTGTAAAAATTACTTCAATTTGCATGTACTTCAAATACATATACATCGACCGATAAACCAGGGCATTAGCCGACTTAAATTTAAAGTTTATAAATTTTGTTGTTGTTTTTTTTGTTTTTGTTTTTTTTTTTTAATATTGTATAACACTGTCAAATTTTGTACAGATCTGTCCAGATTTGAATATATGTATATGGGAACATAAACCTTTATATATAGCATCCAACACATTGGATATGCGATCGAAAATGTGGATCTACAAAGTGGTGCAGGGTATAATATAGTCGGCCCGCCCGACTTCAGACTTTCCTTACAAGTATATACGGCCGTAAGTTCGGCCAGGCCGAAGCTTATGTACCCTCCACCATGGATTGCGTAGATACTTCTACTGAAGCCGATGGCAAGGTATCTTAAAACTTCCTGACACCGTTATATATACCACATAGTCCATACGTGGTATATATTAAACTTAAAAATGGCCGATTAAATACGTATATAATTAAGTTTAAAATTTCTATAGAAATAAAATCTTGACAAAATAAAATGTTGACAACATTTTCTATAGAAGTAAAATTTGGAAAAAAATTTCTATAGAAATAAAATTTGGAAAAAATTTTCTATAGAAATAAAATTTTGACAAAATCTTCTATAGAAATAACATTTTGACAATGTTTTCTATAAAAATAAAATTTTGGTAGATTATTTTTGGCTCGAGTGGCAACCATGATTATGAACCGATATGGGCCAATTTTTGTGTGATTGGGGATCAGCTATATATAACTATAGACCGATATGGACCAATTTTGGCATGGTTATTAGCGGCCTTATACTAATACCACATTGCAAATTTCAACCGGATCGGATAAATTTTGCTCCTCCAAGAGGCTCCGGAGATCAAATCTGGGGAACGGTTTATATGGGGGCTATATATAATTATGGACCGATATGGACCAATTCTTGCGCGTTTCTTAGAGACCACATTCTAACACCACGTTCCAAATTTCAACCGGATCGGATGAATTTTGCTCCTCCAAGAAGCTCCGGAGGACAAATCTGGGGATCGATTTATATGGGGGCTATATAAAGGGTGATTCTTTTGAGGTTAGGATTTTCATGCATTAGTATTTGACAGATCACGTGGGATTTCAGACATGGTGTCAAAGAGAAAGATGCTCAGTATGCTTTGACATTTCATCATGAATAGACTTACTAACGAGCCACAACGTCGAATTTTCAGTGAATGGGCCCTAGAAAAGTTGGCAGAAAATCCGCTTTTTTATCGACAAATTTTGTTCAGCGATGAGGCTCATTTCTGGTTGAATGGCTACGTAAATAAGCAAAATTGCCGCATTTGGAGTGAAGAGCAACCAGAAGCCGTTCAAGAACTGCCCATGCATCCCGAAAAATGCACTGTTTGGTGTGGTTTGTACGCTGGTGGAATCATTGGACCGTATTTTTTCAAAGATGCTGTTGGACGCAACGTTACGGTGAATGGGGATCGCTATCGTTCGATGCTAACAAACTTTTTGTTGCCAAAAATGGAAGAACTGAACTTGGTTGACATGTGGTTTCAACAAGATGGCGCTACATGCCACACAGCTCGCGATTCTATGGCCATTTTGAGGGAAAACTTCGGAGAACAATTCATCTCAAGAAATGGACCGGTAAGTTGGCCACCAAGATCATGCGATTTGACGCCTTTAGACTATTTTTTGTGGGGCTACGTCAAGTCTAAAGTCTACAGAAATAAGCCAGCAACTATTCCAGCTTTGGAAGACAACATTTCCGAAGAAATTCGGGCTATTCCGGCCGAAATGCTCGAAAAAGTTACCCAAAATTGGACTTTCCGAATGGACCACCTAAGACGCAGCCGCGGTCAACATTTAAATGAAATTATCTTCAAAAAGTAAATGTCATGGACCAATCTAACGTTTCAAATAAAGAACCGATGAGATTTTGCAAATTTTATGCGTTTTTTTAAAAAAAAAAGTTATCAAGCTCTTAACAAATCACCCTTTATAATTATGGACCGATATGGACCAATTCTTGCATGGTTGTTAGAGACCATATACTAATGCCACGTACCAAATTTCAAGCGGGTCGGATGAATTTTCCTCTAAGGGGCTCCGGAGGTCAAATCTGGGGATCGGCTTGTATGGGGGCTTTATATAATTATGGGTCGATGTGGACCAATTTTTGCATGGTTGTTAGAGACCATATAATAACACCATGTACCAAATTTCAGCCCGATCGGATGAAATTTGCTTCTCTTAGAGCAATCGCAAGCCAAATTTGGGGGTCCGTTTATATGGAGGCTATACGTAAAAGTGGACCGATATGGCCCATTTGCAATACCATCCGACAATAGCAACTACTTGTGCCAAGTTTCAAGTCGATAGCTTGTTTCGTTCGGAAGTTAGCGTGATTTCACCAGACGGACGGACGGACATGCTCAGATCGACTCAGAATTTCACCACGACCCAGAATATATATACTTTATGGGGTCTTAGAGCAATATTTCGATGTGTTACAAACGTAATGACAAAGTTTATATACACCCATCCTATGGTGGAGGGTATAAAAATAGTTTCTTACTTTAATACTAAACTAAAGATTAAAAAATAGGTTTAGTTTTTATTAAATCCGAATTCGATAAGAAAAAGTATATAAATTTCTCAAATAAGTTAATTTTATCCAAATTGTCATTTTGACATTTTATAAATTTTAAGACCAATGTTCGTTCTTTTTTTTTTGTAATAACGAATTTTCTTAAACAACAGAAACCCCCAGAATAACCAATACAATGAACAAATATCCCTTAAAGACTAATTTTTTTGCCACTGTTGCTACAGTTATTTGGTAAAGAAATCGGTTATTAATGTTCACAGATATACAGATTTTGGGGTGTAAAAAAGCTGTTAGCAAAGCTTTAGGCAAATTTGTCCTCCGAAAACAAATCATACTACCCTTTATGCTCTCCACCGAATATAGATTATGATCTAGAGAGATACAGTTTCTTGGGATGAAAATGAGCCTTCTTCATTATATCCTTATTGGGCTTTCCGTTGTGTTTTTTTGCTTTGTTGGAAACATTATTTAGCCTTAGGTTTATTGTCTTAACACATAACATATTCACATATTTTTCATTTGTCTTTCATACTTTTGGGAACCCTTTCCGTTATATTTTACCAGGGATTTTTTTTGAGGTTTGTCTTTGTTTCTATTCTCCCTTTTCCCTTTTGCAACAAATATGACCTTGTGTTTTGTTTTGTGTTACCAATAATGAGGCTATGTTTTTGGATCCCTTACCCCGTGTTCTTTTGTTTCCAACATTGCAATTTCCGAAAATTAGCTTAGAAATATTGTTTGTAATTTTTATTGGTATAAAAAAACCAAGGGTTCAATACAAGGGAGGAAGATTCGATAGGCTTTGCTTAAGAATCTCTTTTATTGTCCCTTTTGACATTACCACTAAAAAAA
Source organism: Haematobia irritans (assembly GCF_050003625.1). Classification (NCBI taxonomy): domain Eukaryota; kingdom Metazoa; phylum Arthropoda; class Insecta; order Diptera; family Muscidae; genus Haematobia; species Haematobia irritans. Next base: position 219,527,499 of record NC_134397.1, on the reverse strand, counting down.
AAAAACAAGAAAATCCTAAAAAGTTCAAATAAACACTTGAAACATGGGTTCAGATCCTCTTCAATTGTTCTACATTGGTGTTTATCTTATTAATGTTTGTGTATTTGTATAGTCTGTCGGTATATCCTTTTTCTGGCCCACTCCCAAAATTTATTTTAGTTCATGTTTCTGGGAGAGTGTTTGTTTGTCCATTTGGGTTTGTTTGTTGTTTCTGTTTTTATGGCCATGGCTGGGCGTTCGTTTATGTTTTTCTATATTTTATGTTTCAATAACTTTTCTTTACTTCCGTTTTTTCCCACTTGTCCTGCCTTTTTCGCCCCCCGCGTCCTCTGTATCTGGGTACTTTATAGATTTTCTTGTGTTAGCTATGGTCCCTAATATTCCTTCCATTTGCTTTCACTTTCATTTCGAACATACACTTCAATTTAATTTTATTTTGTTTCAGTTTTTTGCTGAGAAAAATCTTGAAATCCATCTGTGCCAAAAAGTTTATGTTTTTTTTCTTCTGTAAAAATCTTCATAAAATAAATGTTTCTTAATGCTTGAAGAGTTTATTATTACTTTGTTAATAATCCTAGCGAATGAACATAAAAATCGTTTCGATACTAAACTAAGCTTTGTGTTAAAGTCGTTTAAAAGATTAACTGTCATTGGAGATAAAGTCCGTTAAAAATAAAATGACACTTGACAATAAAATTATCCACAAAAAATGACAATGTTGTTCATTTTATAAAATCATATTAAAAGTAATGGGGACAATTTAGAAAATGAGATTTAAACACAAATTGAAATAGTTTGCTATCAATATTTTCATTTCAATGTATTTTTATAAGAAATATAAAATTATTTTTATTTTTTTCATACACGTGGTTCACTCGAAAAGGAATTACTTGGAGCCAAAGAATTTGACTTTCTATGTTTAGGTTAGTATGTTATCAAAGCAGGCTAGTTTTAAAGGGTGATACGGTCAAAATTTGGTCAAGGGAAAACGCGTGTAAATCGGTGAAATCGTTTATTTAAAAAATCAAATTAAATTTCTTTTTCAAGTTCAATTAGTATAAAATTCAGGAAACATATTCAGTTAGGCTTTCGCTTTTCCAAATCCTAATTGCCGGGCCTCACGCTTGACACCTGCCATCAGATTTTGTACAGCCACCTTGTCCACCTTCTTCGCCGCAGAAAGCCAGTTTGCCTGCTGCTCGTCCTTAGCAGTTTTTTGGTCTTCTTTAGCTTCCGCTTGACAATAGCCCAGTATTTCTCAATTGGGCGAAGCTCTGGCGTGTTGGGAGGGTTCTTGTCCTTGGGAACCACCTGCACGTTGTTGGCGGCGTACCACTCCATGGCCTTTTTATCGTAATGGCAAGATGCCAAATCCGGCCAAAACAGTACGGAACAACCGTGTTTCTTCAGGAAAGGCAGCAGACGTTTATTCAAACATTCTTTCACGTAAATTTCTTGGTTGACACTCCCTTTTCAAGCCACAGGTACAGATGGCTTGCCAAACCAGATATTTTTTTGCGAACTTTGACAGTTTTATGTGCTTGAAAATATCTGCTACCTTTCCCCTTCTTTTTGCCGTATAAAACTCCTGTCCCGGAAGCTGCTTGTAGTCGTCTTTGACGTAGGTTTCGTCGTCCATTACCACGCAGTCAAACTTCGTCAGCATCGTCGTGTACAGCCTCCGGGATCGCGCTTTGGCCGTCGTATTTTGTTTATCATCGCGATTTGGAGTCACTACCTTCTTGTAAGTCGATAGCCCGGCTCGTTTTTTGGCTCGATGCACGGTTGTAGACGATACACCCAGCTTATTTGCTGCATCTCGGAGAGAGAGGTTAGGGTTTCGCTTGAAACTACCGGCAACTCTCTTTGTCGTCTCAGCGGCTTCCGGTTTTCGATTTCCCCCCGTTCCAGACTTCCTGGCTGTCGACAAACGTTCCCCAAACACTTTAATTACATTTGTAACGGTTGATTTGGCAACTTTTAGCGATTTTGCCAGCTTTGCGTGCGAGTAGCTCGGATTTTCGCGATGCGCGAGCAAAATTTTGATACAACTGAAGAGTGAATTCCAAAATCAAAATAGGAGCAACATTCTACACACACACACATCTTCAAAATGAGGGGTGTTCAGGTTTTTTAAATGCAAAATTGAAAGAAATACGTCAAGTTTATATTGACTAAATTTTGACCGTATCACCCTAATGATGGTGACATTTCTGAGGGTTTCAAAGCTTCTCTAAGTGGTTTCACTGCAATGTGGAACGCCGTTCGGACTCGGCTATAAAAAGGAGGTCCCTTGTCGTTGAGCTTAACATAGAATCGGGCAGCACTCAGTGATAAGAGAGAAGTTCACCACTGTGGTATCACAATGGACTGAATAGTCCAAGTGAGCCTTAAATATCGGGCTGCCACTATACCTAACCTAACCTATGTTAATGATTCTACAAATTATTAAAATTTTATACGAGCTTCTTGGACAAGTAGATGAATCAATTGGTATTATTGCATTGAACCAATTGTCGAAACACTTCTGCCACTCTGATTGAGGTATCTCCAAAACCCACCGTGGTGCAATGGTTAGCATACACAGGGTCATGCGTTTAAACCCAGGGTCGACCAAACACCAAAAAGTTTTTCACGGGTGGCTTATATCACCTCAGTAATGCTGGTGACATTTCTGAGTGTTTCAAAGCTTCTCTAAGTGGTTTCATTGCAATGTGGAACGCCGTTTGGACTCGGCTATAAAAAGGAGATCCCTTGTCATTGAGCTTAACATAGAATCGGGCAGCATTCAGTGATAAGAGAAAAGTTCACCACTGTGGTATCACAATGGACTGAATAGTCTATGTGAGCCTGAAATATCGGGCTGCCACTATACCTAACCTATTTCCAAAACCTACATTTTGAACGCATCAACCGCTTCTTCAGGCGTCGAACAGCCGACTGCTGTTTACTTCGATTTCATACGCGTAAATCCACGATTCATCACCTGTCACAATGTCGTAGACGTCTTTCGAAGTACCGCGATACTTTGTAGCATATCTTTCGACCAATCGACACGACACTAGCCTTTTTTAAGCGATTGAGAAAGTGTGTGGGGTCAAACGCGAACAAAATTTTTTGACGGTCAAACGTTCATGCATGGTCTCACTAATGCCTAGAGTTGCCTCAATCTCGCTATAGGTCACATGATGATTTTGCAATATCAGACCATCACGAAATTTGTCTTACGAGTGAACTACGATCTTGGTTGAATTGATTATACCATCGATAAACACAGGTCATTGATGGCACTTCATCGTCAAAAATTTAATTAAATTCGTCGATGTATTGTTGTTGAGTAAATCCACGTCGAAAATTATAAAAAAATAATAGCACGAAAATATTGACGATTTAGTACCACGTTTTGGGCGAGATGAATCCCTTGAACTGTTGTAAACCCGCTATATAAATGCAAACCTTCCCGGGATTCACAATATGTGATCCACATCAAATACGTGAAGAAACGTAAAACTATTACAAAACAGTTCCGTACCGATTTAGGGGTCCTATTCAATGATGAGATAAAAGAACCAACGGACTTATTTGACACTCTACATTATAATGGACCAGTTTACAATTTTTGCTACTTCGAGTTCCCTTATTTGAACACGTGAGTTTCCAAACCAAAAAAGTCACTTTCTTAGTACACATCTCAATGGAATGGGAAGGAATTCGCCTCTACAACCAGAGAGGAAATATGATCACCACATTATTTATAAATCTATATCTAAATGTGAACCAATAAGGTATGAAAAGTAGCAATAAAACCCAAATTACTGAAACCGATTCCTTTTTCTTAATTGAGAAAGAATGACAATTAAATATTTAAATATATTACAAATGTAATGACATATTTGAGGGACGAATGGAGAAAAATCTTCGCACAAATAGGTTTGACTTAGAAAAAATTAGGAAAATTCGGTCTAAGAGAAAACAAATTAAAAACCAAATTTTCCAAGATTTATTTTGGTTCATTAATAATGTCCGTTGGTCCATAGTACCACATTCACTTATCATAGATCAAACAATGTTTAACAATTTGCCCGCAGTAAAAAATCGAAAACATCAATCACTCCTTTTATTATGAGAAAAAAAAACAAAAAAGCGAATCAATTACATTTCACCTGGTCCAGTCCAAAGGCCAATTCAATAACATCCTAAACAATATCGAGACACATGATAAGCATACAAATTTCTCCATAGCTACATAAAGCTTATGAGCCGAAAAAACCAAAAAAAGAAAAAAAAAACAAAATCCACGTGACCGTTCAACGTGAAAATATCCAGAAAATTTCCATAACAATTTTATTTCCAAAATAATGGTCGCATAGATTAAAATTGTACCCAAAATGGAAATTTGTTCTAGACCAATTCCATCAACACTGCCATAAGCAATACCATCATAGTTACCACCTTGTTCTCTACCTCTGTATCTAATCCCCAGATGTTGGTCAAATCACATAATGGCGAGGGCATTACCCTCTTAAAAACAACCGAACAAAAAATCCCATCAATGATTTTTCAATTTAATGGCCTTTGACATGGAGGGGAGGCATTCCAGTCAAAACCCCATCCATCTCCATTCTATGGTCATTGAGAAGCATTGTGGTGATAGTCCCGAGAGCCTTGCTATGATATTTAGGACCTTTGGCCATTTTCAGTTTAATGTCTACAACAAATTGTGATTTAGTCCACACTTTGGCCCCCATTTTGTGCTCTTTTTTAATTTCGTTGTGAAACATTTACCGCTAACACTTTGTGACGCGTCATGCACTTTTCAATTTAAATGGAAATTTTCACAATCAATCAGTGGTGAGATGCTCAGGTTATAGAGCCTTAAAGAAGGCCTTTTGCGAGGGAAAAAAGTCTAGGGTCTATGTACAAATAGTTGAGGTGAAAAACTGCTTATTCGTGTCATACACCTAGCAATACCGTATGATTGAGAATAACGACTTACAATTTAGCTTTTGCTAACACTGCCGAGAAGTACTTTCCTCATAGAATATGGTTACTGATTTTGATGATGCTATGGAAATATGAAAATGTTGTCCAAAATGGAGTATTTTTGCTAAAACAGTGAAACCACTCAGAAGTAAACATTCACGGTCATCTAAATTTTGTCCACATATCGGAGCTTTCTTTGCATGTGGTAATATAGCAAAAGTCTCACGAAAATGTCCCACTTTTGAGAGGTGTCCAAACTTGAGAGGTTTCACTGTACAACATCATGGTCGGTGTATTTTCATGGGTCATCCGCCGTATTGTCCTGGCTTGGCATTGAATGACTATTGACACTCTGAGGAATCTCCACTATTGCATGCGTTTGGACCAATTGTCGAAACAGCACTATTGCCACTCCGATTTAGGTATCACCAAAATATGCATTCTGAACGCATCAACCGCTTCTTCAGGCGTCGGGAACACAGTTGCCACTCGTGACAAAAATAATCTACCACAATTTGGAGAAAATTCTACCAAACAAAAATAAATGTTCTATTTTGTAAAAATTGTATTTCTATAGAAAATGTTGTCAATTTTTTTTTTCTATTGAAAATTTTGTCAACATTTTATTTCTATAGAAAATTTTTTCAAAATTTAATTTCTACAGAAAATTTTGTAAAAACTTTATTTCTATAGAAAATTTTGTGAACATTTTATTTCTATAGAAAATTTGTTGAGAGGGATATTTTGCAAAATCATTTTATTTCTATAGAAAATTTTGTCAAAATTAAATTTTATAGAAAAATTTTTTCAAATTTTTTTTATAGAAAAATTTTTCAAAATTTTATTTCTATAGAAAATTTTTCAAAATTTAATTTCTACAGAAAATTTAGTAAAAATTTTATTTCTATGGTAGATTTTGTCAACATTTTATTTCTATAGAAACATTTTATTTCTATAGAAAATTTGTTGAGAGGGATATTTTGCAAAATCATTTTATTTCTATAGAAAATTTTGTGAACATTTTATTTCTATAGAAAATTTGTTGAGAGGGATATTTTGCAAAATCATTTTATTTCTATAGAAAATTTTGTCAACATTTTATTTCTATAGAAAATGTTGTTAAAATTTAATTTTATAGAAAAATTTTTTTCAAATTTTTTTTCTATAGAAAATTTTTTCAAAATTTTATTTCTATAGAAAATTTTTTCAAAATTTAATTTCTACAGAAAATTTTGTAAACATTTTATTTCTATAGTAGATTTTGTCAACATTTTATTTCTATAGAAAATTTTGTCAACATTTTATTTCCATAGAAAATTTGTTGAGAGGGATATTTTGCAAAATCATTTTATTTCTATAGAAAATGTTATTTCTATACAAAATTTTGTCAACATTTTATTTCTATAGAAAATTTTGTCAAAATTTAATTTTATAGAATAATTTTTTCAATTTTTTTTTCTTTAGAAAATTTTTTCAAAATTTAATTTCTATAGAAAATTTTTTCAAAAGTTTATTTCTACAGAAAATTTTGTAAAAATTTTATTTCTATAGTAGATTTTGTCAACATTTTATTTCTATAGAAAATCTTGTCAAAATTTTATTTCTATAGAAAATCTTGTCAAAATTTTATTTCTATAGAAAATTTTGTCAACATTTTATTTCTATAGAAAATTTGTTGAGAGGGATATTTTGCAAAATCTACCAAAAATTCTAACAATCTACCAAACAGTAAAAAATCTACCACAGTTGGTAGAATTCTACCAACTGTGGTCGGGAAACGTTGACCACTCATTTTATTTTTTAAGGATGTGAATAAAAATTTTGCTTAAAAAATACAATGAGAGGTCAACGTTTTTGAACACCTGAAGAAGAGGTTGATGTGTTCAGAATGCATACTTTGGAGATACCTCAATCAGAGTAGCAATAGTGCTGTTTCGACAATTGGTTCAAATGCATACAATATTGTATGGATCTTAATGAGGTGTATTTTGAAAAACGTTAATGCGATTTTCAATTATTAATATTTATTTTTATTCTTTCATACCGAAATATAAAAGGCCACCCTCATATCATTATGGCCGTATTTGAATTTTATTAGATTCCAGTAAAAAAATAATTTTATTTAGGCCTTTTCTACATAGACCCTGCAAATTGTAATAACATGAGTAAGCATGAATACATCCATGTGACCATGTTCTGTAGATATACAAATAATGTGTTTTTCCCTTAGCTTTACCCTGTGGAAAAATAGGACTTCAATAAAATGTTTCCACTCATGGACCCTCTTGTACATTACATCCCCCCATATAAGGGAGTCGAACGAAATCTCCACGCTCCATGCACTTGATATTAAATGAGAAAACAAATATGCCATGTTTCACATTACACCAATGACAGTGTATGTGTGTGTGTCACATGCATACGCACAAACACCTCCGATATTGAGCCATAGATCCTAGTGCGGAATTATACCCTGAAAATCCAGAAAAATCACAGTTCTATACAATTCTACCGCCTCCACCACGACATCCTCCAAAAATGACTATTGAAACAAAAGCAATCAGCGAAAATAAATTATACGTTCCCATAAAGGCGCGTATATATTTTTGTCGAACAATTTTTTGTTTTGGCGTTTGAAAACTATGCAGACATCCTATCGATCGATGGCATTGTATTGAAGGGAAGGGAGAGGAAGGTGGAAGAGAGCTGCCACGCTCCCCACCCGCATAATGTATTGCTGCATGGTAATCTGTGTTGTATTGTGTTGAATAAATGACAATTAATTTGCAATAAATTTGAAACGACATTTGCAATGCCTCCAATATCCATCTGCATTTGTGTAGGTGGTGCTTGAAATTGTACCTTCCATCGTTGTTAGCATGTGCTGAAATATTGGGCGAATTTTACAACATTGATTACAATTGTTGGTGGTGCTATGTTATCACCCTCACCGCAGAGTGTTTCATATCCATGTTGAACAAATTGACATTTTCCTCCCTATACTTGATTAATTTCTTTTGACTTTTATTAAAAAAAAAGAACGCAGCAAACTGAGATAGTCAACAATATAAATCGCTTTTTTCGCTTCTTTTTGCTTCATATAAAGTTCTGGAGTGTTTTACAAAATAGCATTAAAATGTTGATAAAAAAATATTTAAGTTTTATTGATGGGGGTTCAACCATGAACAGTTTGTTATGTAGTTCCCTTTTTTTTAGGAGTGGTTGTGTAGCCTAAAGGAATATTGTTGTTAAAGACTACAAGTGTTGCATATTTTAAGGAGCTCTTTAAATTAATTATACAAATGCTATGATATTTTTTGTACGATTTATGCTCTCATATTTTACTTATTATGATTAATTAAATTGTGATCAAAAAAGAAATATTAAAGGAAGAAACAAAATAAAGCTGTTTTCCATTTGATATAAAGTTTTTTTTTATTATGTAGTTCAGGTTATTATGTAGTTCAGTTTTTAATTATTTTGAATAGAGTTTTGCAATCGCTAAGAATATAGAGTTTTACGACAATAATATTTCTTACTTCAGTAAGCTATTCGATATAAAGTTTTGCAGTCTTTTTGTGTAATAAAAACGGAGGTTTATAAACAATTTTTTATTGATTTGCACGGGATAAAGGGGGCTTGTCTCTTGACTGAAAGAAGACTTTCCTTTCTCTCAAATAAACGAAGCTTTCATTTGATGCTAAAAAATTTTCTTTATAAGCAAATAAAAAAGATTAAAGACAATTCGTTTTAAAAAAATCTTTCTAACGAAGGAGAATTTCTTTTGTCTTAAATTTCGTTCCGAAGAAAAGTATTTTTTCTTAGAGTGCAATTGAATTTAGTATTCAGTACGAATACGGGGGCTGCCTTTTGTATTTCTGGATTAGAGAACGAAAGAAATATTTATCATCGTAAATTGTCAAGGTAATTTAGCCACTCTGAAACATGCATTCATTCAACCGCTCCTTCAGTTATCGGAAAATTATTTTTTAATTAAGACTATAAGGCGGATGACCCATCAAATCGATGTTTTGAGTGCTCAAAAATGCAGTTGTTTGAGACGATGTGTACGAGCTCACCTTTTCGTGGAGAAGGTTGATCCATCTTCGGTAGTACGGGACGAGAGCCACCGTAGTGCAATGGTTTGCATGCCCGCCTTGCATACACAAGGTCGTGGGTTTGATTCCTGCTTTGACCGAACACTAAAAAGTTTTTCAGCGGTGGATTATCCCACCTCAGTAATGCTGGTGACATTTCTGAGGGTTTCAAAGCTTCTCTAAGTGGTTTCACTGCAATGTGGAACGCCGTTCGGACTCGGCTATAAAAAGGAGGTCCCTTGTCATTGAGCTTAACATGGAATCGGGCAGCACTCAGTGATAAGAGAGAAGTTCACCAATGTGGTATCACAATGGACTGAATAGTCTAAGTGAGCCTGATACATCGGGCTGCCACCTAACCTAACCTTCGGTGGTTGGTTTTCCTGATTTCTTAAACGACAAGAGGCAAACAAACGCTTGTTACCACTCAGAAATGACTGCTCTGCTGAGTGATCTAGAGGTACGATTGTGACATGTCCAGTTTTTCCGAAGTAAAAGGCGATCAGTTGCTTGAAAATGCTTCGTGTTGGATTTGGGTTATCTTGAAATATCCACAAAGTCGACTGCTGATTACTTTCGGCCTCATACTCGTAAATCCAAAATTCGTCACCTGTCGCAGTGTCATAGACCTGTTTTGAAGCACCGCAATCGTAGTTTTGGGGTATTTTTTGAGCCTTTTTGAGCGATTGACAAATTGTATGGGATGCAACAAGAACAATTTTTTTTTTTGTAGAAAAAGTAACAAAAGTCGCAAACTGAAAATACGTTAGTCGCGTCAGCTAGGCAGCGAATTCGATGGTATTTAAGACGATGGTATGTGCGAGGAAGTTTCAATTCTTAGGAATGTTCACAATTTTCGGTTTTACTTCCCACATTTTCCCTATTGCCTTTTGCACGAGTACAGGGTAACCGTGGATTTTCTCGTCCTTTCTTAGATTTAAGTTCAGTCTCCTGCCCAATATAACCCCAAGGTATTTTGCACACTCACCAACGGGAATTTCGATACCACCTAAGGAAATAGGCTTGACCATGGGAAAACTTTCATAAATGTCTGCAGAAACTCACAGCGAATACTGCCAAACTAAATTTAAAAATATTCAGGATTTCTTCTATTCAAAATTTAGTTTTCTACAGTAGGTTTACGACTTTTGCGACATACGTATTATACCGTCGCAAATGTATGTCGCAAAAGTCACAGTTTGTGACAGGCCAACCCTGCTTTGAAGTGAACTACAATTTCGGTTGAATTCATCATACCGTCGATAAACACTGATCCTCGCCGGAGCTTTATCGCCAAAAATTTAATTCATCGATGTACTGCTGTTGAGTTAATCCACGTCGAAGGTAGTAAAAATATTCGCATGAAAATGTTCACGTTTTAATTCAAAGTTTTGGGCGAGATAAATCTCCCAAGTTGATGTAAACAACTCAAATAGCACTCGTATGTCAAAACTTTCTGAACACATATAAATTCAAAAATGTCAAGCATTACAGTAGAACTGGCATATTGCAACACTAGGGTTGTTTAATTCCGAAATAAAAAAAAAACCAGGCCTCGAATTGAATTTTGCTATAAAAATGTTGCATAGTTTGGAGAAGCAAATAAATAGATTTGAGACAATCGTTGTAACCTTTGTCATTAATTCGATTTTATTAATTCTAAATAATTTTTTTTTTAGAATAAAGGTATATTTCGTTTGTCTAAAATTTTGTTCCAGAGGAAAGTAGTTTTTCTTTGGAGGTGGTTTTGAAACAAAAAATATAGCATACATTAAATATATTGGAATTAGAATAAAAAAAATATTGTTTCGGATTTTTACACAATATCAATAATTGAAGAATGGCTAGGTTAGGTTAGGTGGCAGCCCGATGTATCAGGCTCACTTAGACTATTCAGTCCATTGTAATACCACATTGGTGAACTTGTCTCTTATCACTGAGTGCTGCCCGATTCCATGTTAAGCTCAATGACAAGGGACCTCCCTTTTATAGCCGAGTCCGAACGGCGTACCACATTGCAGTGAAACCACTTAGAGAAGCTTTGAAACCCTCAGAAATGTCACCAGCATTACTGAGGTGGGATAATCCAACGCTGAATAACTTTTTGGTGTTCGGTCGAAGCAGGAATCGAACCCACGACCTTGTGTATGCAAGGCGGGTATGCTAAACATTGCACCACGGTGGCTCACAATGGCTAGGTCATTTCTGAACGATGTTCTCACATATATATACACGTCTTTGGGTGGGTTTAATACAATCCCAAATGGAAAGAAATTCTCCAAAACTCTATAACTTGGCATCTCATGGTGATTAATGGCCAAAAAATTATTGTACACAAAGGCCAAGATTAAATGTCCACAAAATACACACATCTTTAATTTAAACAAAATTGCATTTACAATACTTTGTACAGCATCTACAAATAGCTAATTGGAGTCTGTTCCAACAAACCCAACAAAAAGAAAACCAACTTTTTATTTCCGAAACTCCCTTAGGAAAATCCAATAAATTTAATAAACCACCCAAAACAGACTGGCCAGTAAATTCACACTAAGCATCATTAATTGAAATCCACTAATAAAATTGTTTTTAAACAACAATTTAAAAAGTTTCTAAAATCTCCTCATAAAATTACCCTTAGAAAACTTATTCGAAAATCCCGCCCCACCTACTGCCCTTTCCACTCCATCCATCACATACAAATAAATAAAAAAGCAATACTGGCGAAACCTAAGCTTTCTATGGAAAACATCTACAAACACCATTCAAATGTTAAACCTATCAAGGAGATTCTCAATGACCTCTTATCGCCAAAGTCATTTTGAAAGTTTTCAAGTGCGAAACGACAAGCCTGAGACATTCAACATTATTTTCACTTAATTAAAAGCCATTCAAAAATGGACTCAACTTCTATGGGAAGCAAAAAAAAAAAATAAAGGAAACCCAAAAGAAAGGTTCATCAACCTAATCTTGTGTTCAAATAACCAGAGAATGGTAGAAAGAAAAAAACAGAAGTGTGATGGGTAAAGTTCCATTTCCTACTGAAAATTCATACACTTACTTGTCACCAGGGTGTCAGATAGTGGCTACGACATGATGGCCGTGAAAGTTCCAATGAAAAAAAAACACACTAAAATCTACAACTGATGGCAACAAACAACACCACACAAAATTTAAGGATCTTTATGTGCTTAAAAATGTTTCGAAAAGCTGCAGAAAAGTTTTTCACTTAAAAAAAAAACAAAAAAACCAAAAAAAACTTTCAACGAGAGAATTTTTTATTTTGCATTTGAAACGCAGCTTTGTTAAAACTGGAATAAAGTCCTATTATTGCTTCATCCTCTTTGAATACATGTGTGCTGGCATAGACAGTTTCTCTAAGTTTCCCTGAAACAGTGGTGAAAAACTTTGACGAATATATACGATGTTTTGTTTGATAGCACTTCACTTGTTGTTAAAATGTAATGTTTCGAAAGGGAATTGCGAATGACCATCACTATTGGTCATGATATTTCGCACTTTTCTCCAATGTAGGTAATTTCAGAGAATACCCCATGGCACAAATTAGAGTTTTGATATGTCAGCCAGTGGGAATTTATAGTTAAAATTTGTAACGATATTTTCTAAAATATCATAAAATATAATATCGGTGAAATTATGTTTAGTTATCATACGATTTTGAGAGCAAACTAACCAATAATATGAAGATTGAAGAAAAACAAGTATGTATGGCTGAAATTCGGCCAGGCTGTCATCCACAATCGAATTAGATAAAAAGGCAGAATAAATAACTATATAAAAATAGTTCTTGGTCCGTTTATATAGAGGAGTCAATAAATAAGTATGAACCGTAATGAACCAATTTTCGCATGGTTATTAGAGGGACACATTTCAACCGGATCAAATGAAATTTGTTCCTCCTTGAGACTTCCAAAGCTAAAAGCAGATATGGATTCATTTTTGCAGGGTTGCCTGAGGATAATGAAAATTGCTCATCCAAGAGGTGGTCCAATATGGTGTATATACAATACCATCTGATTTACATTGACCTACAAAGTTGCAAGTCGGTAGCTTGTCTTATTAGAAAATTAGCTTGATTTCAACAGACGGACGGGCAGCCGGACGGATGAACATCGCCAGATCAATTTCACCACGACCGAGAATATATTTTCTTTATTGGGAGATCAATATTTCGATATTGACCACTCCACTCCTTCTATGGTAGAGGGTATAAAAATCAGCAATAGCAAAACGACATGAACGCAATATTCTCTAAAAGTAAAATTTCGACGCAATTTCCTCTAAATGTAAACTTTCTATAAATACGACGGGCACCCGGACGGATGAACATCGCCAGATCAATTTCACCACGACCCAGAATATATTTTCTTTACTGGGAGACCAATATTTCGATATTGACCACTCCACTCCTTCTGTGGTTGAGGGTATAAAAACCAGCAATAGCAAAACGACATGAAAACAATGACAATTTCAACGAAATTTTCGGTAAAGGTAAAATTTCGACGCAATATTCTCTAAAAGTAAAATTTCTATAAATACGATTCTGACGAAATTTTTGTATGAAAATAAAATGTCGGCATAATTGTCTTTCAAAGTAATGTTTCAATGAAATTTTCTACACCTATACACAGAAAAAATATCACCAAAAAATATTTCTAATTAATATGTAGATTGAAGTTGAAAATGTAATTAATTAAACAATTTAAGTGATAAAATTAAACTTTTAATCGAATTAAACAATTAAGTCACTTAAGATAATGATTGACAATGTTTACGTTTGAAATTAAAATATTTATAAACTCAATTAAAAATTTAAATTAAATTAATATTTCCAAAAAACATAATTGAAAATTTGATTCGCAAATAATTAAACTTTTAAAATAAATCAAATAATTGAGTTATTAAATTTTGGATAAAAAATTATTTCATCTAAATATAAAATAATTATTAATAAATAAATATTAATACAATAAATAATGTATTACCCCACTTTGAGTTTTGAGGGGAAAAATCAATAAAAATTTTAATTAATTCATTTTTTAATCAAGAAAATGTTTAGCTTGAAGCAATGCAACTTAAAAAATGAACTGATTCAATTAATTTTTTGGTTGAATCACAAAAAAATTCCGTGTGTAATAATACAATAAATAATTGATTACCTTATTTAAACAATTAACTGAGTTTTTGGGGGAAAAATCAATCAACATTTAAGTGACCCAATTAAAAATTGATTAATTTTTAATTAATTTTTTAATTTTTTAAACAAGAAAATGTTGTAGTTTCCAATTAAGTCTGTATCTCATTTTAGAGATTGAAGCAATGCCACCTAAAAAATAAATTAGTTCAATTAATTTCATGGTTGAATTACAAAAAAGTCTTTGTAAAATTTTTATGAATCAAAATTTTGTCATGTTTTTCACATGCAATGAATTGATTACTTCATTAAAAAAATTAATTGAACTTTGAGGCTAAAATCAATAAATTTTTTAGTTCATTAAATTTTTATTGATTTTAAATTTTTATTGATTTTCAGTTGATAAAAATTTAAAAACAAATAATAATTGAAAATGCCGAAGAAATCAATTAATATTTTACTCAATAATATTTGTAGTTTCAAATTAGTACTGTGATTGATACTATCCTTTTTGTGATTGAAGTATTTTCAAAAAAAATCTGTTTAAAATTTTTCATGATTTCAAATTAGTGCTGTGATTGATACTATCCTTTTTGTGATTGAAGTATTTTCAAAAAAAAATCTGTTTACAATTTTTCATGATTTTAAAATGCTGTGCTTTTTCACAAACCAATCCAGTTGAACCATAGAAACAATTAAAGCTGTATAATCCCCACTTCATGGGAAAAAGTCATTACCATTCTGACCATGTGAATATGTCTCCTGTTTGCAATAAATCTAGAGCAAGGTCATAAAATGGAATCAATTCTAGGAAAGTATTTCCCATTGAACCTCTAATCCACCCGTTTTGTGAAATTCTCTATCTTTCACCATTTGGGAGGAATATGTTCGTTTCGTATTTGCGGTTTGTTTTGGAATAGCAGTTCTATATGAAAGCAAAAAAAAAAAAATCTATGGAAATCCTTCAAATGTCTATATATAAATTTCCATTTAAATTGTATCCCCACTGGCTCACAAAACTACATGCCATTATTAGAAATCTTAGCTTTAGAATAGATAGTGAGGGCAATTTAAAAAGTTATCCCCCTTCTGAATTGCCAGCAACACACAACACTTCTGGAATATGAATTGGGACAATAATTTGCGAAAAAATATTATACGCACAACTACCACCACCGCAACTAGATATCCTTTGTCTAAATACATTTTTCGTTTTGCAGGCAAAAAAGGCAATTTAAAGAAGATTTAACAGATTTTCTCTACGACCAGCCATACACGATGACGAGTGCTACGTGTATTGCCTGTCTGTTGGCCATTATGATTTTTACCTTCACACCAACAACATTACTCTAAGGGAAGCTTATGTTAAATACCAATTTCCGGACTTCATTCGCCTTTCCAAAAAAAAAAAAGCAAAAACCCCCTCCCTCAGTTCCAAATCGTTTTATCTATGGCACATGGCTTTTGTCATATCGTGCGTGGTGTGTGGTGTACTAGGGATCTTTGAGACGATGCTTCCAAGAAGATTCGCATTTGAATTTAATAAACATTTACTTACGCACATTATGTTAATACACCTCGTACCAGTGATTTTGTTTTGTGAACAGCAGGAACCAGTAGTACCTAACTGCTGTCATCCATGCATCACTGTAGGGTTTGGGGTAAGGATTTGCAGAAAGACAAGAAAATTCAGAGAGACAACATATTTGAAACACGTTTCACTCTTTGCAAATAGCGAAGGAAAGATTTTCGTGTGATTGTCCTTGGATAAATGGAATATGAATTTACGAGTGAAATGAAGGCATCTGGGAACTTGTAGTTCATATTTTGTTTCTTTTTCAACATGTTGACCATCGTTAATGGGTTGGAAATTAGGAAAAGTTTTGGTATTCGGTCGAAACTGGATTAGAATCCATGACTCAAGGATGGGCATATAGAACATTGCAACATGCACAGACAAAAATATCACCAACATTTTTCCATATAGAACATTGCAACATGCACAGACAAAAATATCACCAACATTTTTCCAATTAAAATTTTAATCGAATTCATTTGAATTTTAATTGAATAATAGTCAGTTAAAAATTTCATTGGTTCAAAAAATTTTTAATTGAAACAAAAATCAATTACAAAAATTCGTTGTATCAATTAATATTTTAATTGGAACAATTAATTAATTAATTGGCATTGGTGATTGATACTATCATTTTTGTGGTAGAAAACATTTCAATTAAAAATTAATTGGATCAATATAAAAATATCTTGATGCCAAAAACGAGATTTTGTGGAAACAATATCACTACGATTAAAATTTTAATTAATTGCTCCAATTAGATTTTTTTCACCAAAACAAAAATCAAGTACAGGAATTAATTGAATCAAGTAAATTTTTAATATAACGAATAAATTTTTTAATTGACCTTGGAGATTTGGAAGCCAGCGTGATGCAATTGTTAGCATGCCTGCCTTAGATACACAGGGTTGTTGGTTCAAACCCAGTTTCGATCAAACACCAAAAAGTTTTTCAGTCGTGGACTATGCCACCTCTGCAATGCTGGTGATATTTCTGAGTGTTTCAAAACTTCTCTAAGCGATTTCACTGCAATGCTGACTCAGCCATAAAAATGAGGCCTCTTGTCATTGAGCTTAACATAGAATCACAATGGACTGAATAGTCTAAGTGAGCCTGAAATATCGGGCTGCCACTCTACCTAACCTAGCCTGTCCTTGGAGATTGATATTAGCATAGATTAAAGCAATTTCAATTCAAATTGAATTGGATCAATGAATTTCGTTATCGGAGACCAACAATTTGAAAATAAAACATTTTTTGTAGGATATAAAATTATTCCAAACCAAAGGAGTTTAACTGGGAAAACTTATCTAAATGTTGACAGATTTCAATGATGGATTCTTTAAAGGGAAAAATATACATTCCAATTAAAAATTAATTAGATCAATATAAAAATATCTTCATGTCAAAAACGAGATTTTGTGGAAACAATATCACTACGATTAAAATTTTAATTAATTGCTCCAATTAGATTTTTTTCACCAAAACAAAAATCAAGTACAGGAATTAATTGAATCAAGTAAATTTTCAATATAACCAATAATTTTTTTAATTGACCTTGGAGATTTGGGAGCCACCGTGGCACAATGGTTAGCATTGTCCGTCTTACGTACACAGGGTTGTTGGTTCAAACCCAGTTTCGATCAAACACCAAAAAGTTTTTCAATCGTGGACTATGCCACCTCTGCAATTCTGGTGATATTTCTGAGTGTTTCAAAGCTTCTCTAAGTGATTTCACTGCAATGCGGACTCAGCTATAAATATGAGGCCTCTTGTCATTGAGCTTAACATAGAATCACAATGGACTGAATAATTTGAAAATAAAACATTTTTTGTAGGATATAAAATTATTCCAAACAAAAGGAGTTTAACTGGGAAAACTTATCTAAATGTGGACAAATTTCAATGATGGATTCTTTAAAGGGAAAAATATACCAATTTAGACTTTTCTGAACTATTTTATGCGAAATCCAATTTTAGTAATAATATTTGATTTATTTGTGAACAAACTATCGTTGTTTATTCTTATGGTAGCCTGATATGGTTGAAGGCTAGTTTTCGGTCAAACTGAAATTCTATTATTTATATGGGCTTACGGGAATAAAGTTAACTAGAATAAATTTAAATAGGCTGTAATTTTTTGTTTTGAGTGTAGGACATACTATTACATTAATGTCGCAATTTCTACAAAAGAAGAACATGTCCATATTGTAAAACTTATTTCTTCGTTAATGTTTTTGTCTTTTTAAGCTTTAAAAATACTTTTGTATATGTAAAATATTAGTAGTAACGCGAATAGCGTAGGGTACAATATAGTCAACGTCTCCTGAATAATGACTTTTCTTTTTTGATTTTTTCATAAGACCATATTTTGCGTTCCTTACACATATATTTGCCAATTTTGCGCAGTGTCTGTTGTTGCTAAAAATACTTGGAATTTTATTTCTTGTAATTCACATTTAATGTGTCATATATATGTATTATTCTGCTAATACCCATAGTTGGTCTGACGAAATTAGAGACCCCCCTCAATGGCATGGGGCGAATAGTATGTGTGAATGTTACGTGTAAATTTCTAATTCAATATAGACGGGCGGGGGCAGGAGTAAAGTGATTTACTTTGTTTGCTTATCCATAAAGAATGTGGGCGTGTCTCATGTTCTTGTAAAAATGTTTTACAAGATTTTCCATATTTGCTGCATTAAAACGTAAATGATATAAAAACCAGAACACCAGAAGTTTAAGATAAAATAGGAAGAAATACACACACACACACATTAATGAAATAGAAAACATACAAAGCAATAACAAGGAAATAGCATGAGAATAATGAAATCGACAAAAAGGCTTCAGGAGGCATGAGTGTAAGTGACTGTAACATCCTTACACACACACACGCTAGGAGACTTAAACACATATGTACACCCTCAAAAAAAATCGCTTCTTTAACATATGTTCCAAACATATTTTGCAGGAAGCACATATATTATTGCATACTGCCGAAACATTAATATGTTTGTTTTATGTGAACATATTATATGTTTGGAAGCATTTTGAGCCAAAAATATTATATGCTTGGAAGAATTTTTCCCAAACACGATTGTGCTCATTCCCTAACATACTCGTAATTTTCACTTCCACGAATTTTTTTAGTTATTGGCACCTTTCTCTGTAATACAAATAATGCTGAAGAAATTATTCACTTTTATAAATTTTTTAAATTTTACCTTTCGCCTGCACGGAGAATCGAACCGAGGACCATACAGTTTGTAAGCCAACACACTATCCACTGGGCTACGTAGCTGTTATAGTCACCAGTAGATAATTATAGTTTTAAGTTACATTTATGTAGCATAGTTTGCAGCGCCCACGAGCCTATGCAAACATAACATTATTTAACAGAAACATACATTTGTTTGCTACGTGGAGCAGTGGTTAGCATGTCTGCCTTGCATGCAAAGGGTCGTGGGTTCAATCCCTGCTCCGACCGAACATTTTTTTTTTGTTTTTTTTTTTTTAATTTACACATTTATATTTATACTATATTAATTTTTTTTTTAAATGAAACTTCGAAATGTGCGTTATTAAAGATTTATAGTCAGTAACAGTGCTTGATATAAACGAAATTGACTGATTTTTGGATAAAATATTATTTTTTATTGCAAAAATAACAATTTTGTAATAAAAAACTGTTTTTGGATAAAACTTTAAAATTTGGAAGGAATTCAAAAACTAACAAAAGAAGAACGTGGAGTCGAGTATAAACATACATACATAATTTTATAATATAAACATAAATTTATTTAGGAGTGAACAGTTTTTGTACTAGCATTTAACACCATCGCTCTAAAATTCCTTTTATTTTTCTTTAATAATTCATTTTAAAGAAAATAAACTTTTTAAATTGTTTTAGCTGTAAAACTCGAACTTAATGCCCGCTTTTATATTTGATGGTGTCCGTCAACTCCTCGTGGACTACTTTTTAATAAAGAGGAACTAAAGTTTGTTTTTTTACATTTTACTGTGTAATTTTTCACTATTTCCTCCTTATTTCATTTTACTGTCCCAACTCTAAAAAGAGTATAGTGCCCTTTCGTTATTTTTATGAAGACCCCTGATTTCTTTTAACGAACCAAGAAAAAAATTGTGCCCATAATGCCAAAATGATAAACAAAACACATGTCCACACATACATAAAATGCTGCTCTCAAGGCGAAAACATAAGCAGTTTGTTTTTCAAATGTCTATTCTCATGGTTCAGAATGTATATTCTCTTTATTCAAATTAAATAATATTTAGACTTAAACATATCAAATTTTTGGCCTTATCATAAAACAGTTTTCCGAAACAACATACAAGCGGTTTCACAGAAATTGTTCTCTTTTGACTCTTTTGCTGTGTTATATTGATATCTTTCGTCAACTCTCCCGGTTTCCATCTCTATTTCTCTCTATACTCTCTCTGTCGCTTTGAATAAAATATCACAACATATGTATGTTTAGTCGAAATTTGTAAATTTTTATATGTTTGTATTCACACATATGATTTTTATGAAACATTCATGCCCCAAACATAATATATTCTAACATATTAACATAGATGTCCCAAACATTTAGTGTTAGTTCAGGAACATTACATGTTCGCACTTAAATATATTGTGGTTTAAAGTCGAGCCCGAAACACATTTTGTTTACATCGGAACATATGAAAAACATATTTTTCTAACAGTGTATGCCTTTGTAATTTCCTATATATGAGAACATGCGTTCACTTTCATTTCGTTTAGCTCACATATGTCTCTAATGGTAACATCAGGCACAAATTGTTTTAAATTTTCTCAACTTGTTCTTTATTTTATTTATCTTTTCTGTTTTATTACTATTATTGTTATGTTTGTTTTTTTCCCCCTTTGGGGTTATACAATTTATGATTTAGTTCATTATTAAATGTTAAGGAAAAAGGGGACATTATTTAATTATCTTAGGAAAAATTTAAGAGGAGGTCAATTTGTAAGCTTATCGCATTGCGTAAGCTGAAAAATTGTTTTAATGGATGATATTGCAAATGAGTCATATATGACCACTTTAAAGTATAGCACCCATGCAAACCGACTTGGTTTGCTGAGCCAAATCTCCATCCATTATTATATTTAGCTCCATATAAACCGATCGCCAGATTTAGCTTTCGGTGCCTCCTTGAGGAGTAAATTTCATCCGATCCGGTTGAAATTTGGTCGCAATGTCATTATGTGCACTCTTACACTGAACAAAAAAATTGTCGTGAGGTCAAAGATTTCAAGTCTTTAAAATACGAATACAAATTTTGCTTAGCATAGAAGACGCACTTCTCTAAAATAAACTTATTTTCCTTGTACAAAAGTCGATAAACTTTTCAATGAAGTCGTATTGTCCTTATAATTAAGTGATTTGACTTAAAAATGGGTATCTTAACATGAAAGAAAAAATTTATAGGCTAAGGTAAACTTAACTTTAATAATTCAGAAAAATTCTTTAAATTTAATGAAATTGTCTTAAAATTTATTGTGTTTTTGAATCTTGACTACAAAGCAAAAAATCGTTCAAATATAGGACATGTTTTTCAAAACTTTATTTTAAAGAAGTTTTTTACTTCAAACATAGCATAGTTTCTACTGGAAGTCTAGTCTTAATTTGGAAAATAAAATTGCCATTAACTCGTTTTTAAAGGACTTTGATAGCATATGAAGAAAAAAAAAGCTGAGAAAGCAAAAAATTAAAACTTGCTTCCTAGAGGCGAGTACACAAAACCTAAATTTAAAAGAGAATTGTGTCTTAAAAGTATCCTTACTTGTATTCTCCGCTTCTTTGGCTCGGAATCAATACCAAATTTTCTAAAGTAAAGACAAAATCTTTTGGAACCGAGTATGCTTTTTTTTCAGTGTACGGTCATGCAAAAATTCGTCAAAATTTTATTTTTATAGAAAATTTTATTTTTATAAACACATAAAATTTTATATTTATAGAAAATTTAGTCAAAATTTTATTTTTATAGAAAATTTTGTCAACATTTTATTTTTATAGAAAATTTTGTCAAAACTATATTTTTACAGAAAATTTTGTCAAAATTATATTTATAGAAAATTTTGTCAAATTTCATTTACATACAAAATTTTGTCTAAATTTTATTTTTATAGAAAATTTTGTTAAAATTATATTTTTATAGAAAATTTTGTTAAAATTATATTTTTATAGAAAATTTTGTTAAAATTTTATTTATGTACAAAATTTTGTCAAAATTATATTTTTGTAGAAAATTTTGTGAAAATTTTTTTTTATAGAAAATTTTGTGAAAATTTTATAAAAAATTTTGTCAAAATTATATTTTTATAGGAAATTTTGTCAAAAATTTTTTTTTATAGGAAATTTTGTCAAAATTTTATTTTTTAGAAAATTTTGTCAAAATTATATTTTTATAGGAAATTTTGTCAAAATTTTATTTTTATAGAAAATTTTGTAAAAAATTAATTTTTATAGAAAATTTTGTCAAGATTATATTTTTATAGAAAATATTGTCAACATTTTATTTATATACAAAATTTTGTCAAAATTTTATTTATATACAAAATTTTGTCGAAATTATATTTTTATAGAAAATTTTGTCAAAAATATATTTTATAGAAAATTTTGCCAAAATTTTATTTGCCAGCTACAATAATGGGCAAAAAATATACGAAAGTTCATTTCATGCTAGAAATGTGTAACTGCTTTTGCTAATTTCAAACAAAGTACTAGACTAGGTTTTTAATGCCTGCCTCGTCAAAATTATATTTTTATAGGAAATTTTGTCAAAATTATATTTTTATAGGAAATTTTGTCAATATTGTATTTTTTAATAAATTTTGTCAAAATTATATTTTTATAGGAAATTTTGTCAAAATTTTATTTTTATAGGAAATTTTGTCAATATTGTATTTTTTAATAAATTTTGTCAAAATTATATTTTTATAGGAAATTTTATTTTTATAGAAAATTTTATAAAAATTTAATTTTTATAGAAAATTTTGTCAAATTTACTTTTTATAGAAAATTTTGTCAAGATTATAGTTTTATAGAAAATTTTGTCAAAATTTTATTTATATACAAAATTTTGTCAAAATTATATTTTTATAGAAAATTTTGTCAAAACTTTATTTTTATAGAAAATTTTGTCAGCATTTTATTTTTGTAGAAAATTTTGTCAAAATTTTATTTTTATAGCAAATGTTGTCAAAATTTTATTTTTATAGAAAATTTTGTGAAAATTTTATTTTTATAGAAAATGTTGTGAAAATGTTATTTCTATAGAAAATTTTGTCAAAATTTAATTTTTAGGGAAATTTTTGTCAAAATCTTTTTTTATCGAAAATTTTGGCAAATTTTAATATTTATAGAAAATTTTGTCAAAATTTTATTTTTATAGAAAATTTTGTCAAAATTTTATTTTTTTAGGAAATTTTGTCAAAATTTTATTTTTATAGGAATCTTTATTAAAAATGCAAATCGCATGATACATATGGGCTCTATATCTAAATTTGGTTAAATTTTTCCTCATGTTTTTTTTTTTTTTAATATTTGAAGACCTCTCCAACTAGGTTAGGTTTTTATCGATTTTTTTTATTCTCTCTTATCAATAAAATAGCAATTTATAAAATATTTTGCCACATTATATCAGCTCGATCAAATCTAAATGAGTTTTCCTATCAAAATGAATATTCCAAACAGAATTATGTTTCTGATGTTCACAATAAAGGACTTTAGTGTAGCCCACTTCCCCTCATTCTTAAATACTAAATAAAGCAATACAATTCACTTCATTCCTCCCCCAACCAACTGTTATCCCACGGTCATCAAATTAAACTTGAGATATTGCTATACGCCTCCACTAAACTACATGGACTGATGACTCGTGTCCATAATTTTGTGACTTCTTAATCTTTAATCTCTGCAGAAAAAATTATATTTATAAGACAACGAACGACCAACACAAATAAAACACACAAAAAAAAAATCAAGAATCAACGATCCAAAAACAAGTACAGAGAAGGCAGTAAAATAACAATGAATACTTGTTAATATTATCATTTATCTCAACTAAAATAAATTGTTGTCATTTATTGTTGGCTGGACGATGGCAAGGAGCATTGTGGAATAAGGACAACAACAACTACAAAAAATTCCTCCATAAAATCCTAAGGAAGAGCAGTAACATTCCAGGCAATACTACAAAACAATTGTCTAATCTTAATTACTTAGTGGGGACCAAAAGGACATACAGAAAAGATACTATAGTAAAAACCAAAAATTGTGGTCTGCCCCTCCTATGGGCTGAGGTGGTGGAGGAAAAACCACATAAAATTACTTTAAATCAAGGATGACAAAAAGCAACAGACGAAAACAAGTATTCCCAGGATGTACCAAAGACTGTAGTCTGACCATATCCTATTTTTAAGGAAACGTTTATACAAGAATCACTTTTAATAACTTTAATAAATTGTCAAATCACCAAAGAGAGAATATTGGTTTTCCTGTTTCTTCTTTTTTGGCATTTAAACAATTTGCAATTTATTCAGTAAATTCTTAAAGCCCAAATCACATACAACAGCCATTTGAATACTTCAATGTCTATTTACTTTTAATGTTTTTTTTTTTTTTTTTGGTTATAAAAACTCGCATTTTCTATTTTTCTGGCAATAAGCAAAATTAAAGTTTTCGAGACGAGGGTTTCGAGATATCAAAACCACCAACCCGGCTCTATGGTTGTCTGGCTGGGAATCATCAAGTTCATCGAGTTAATGGAAAACAAAAGAAGAATTCCCCTTTGTCACTTGCAATATGGTTAAGTTCATAATGTCTACAACTACAACCAACAATAGAACAGGAACTAAAATACTCTGATGTATGAGTATGCCAGCTACAATAATGGGCAAAAAAAATATACGAAAGTTCATTTCATGCTAGAAATGTGTAACTGAAATTCCTTAGGGCTTTTGCTAATTTCAAACAAAGTACTAGACTAGGTTTTAATGCCTGGCTCTTGCAATGGCAAATAAAGATAGTTACACCATTTCCATTTGCAATGAGGATTTATAAATAGTATACGAATTTATTATTAAGGACCTCGACTAAAATATTTTAAATTGCGGTCTATATTTAAATATTTGGCATCATACTTCGAAAATATAACAGATGAGAATCAATTTGGGTTTATAAAAAAATATTAAAGTGGAGGAAGCTTTCTCATACTGGGATAGTTTTAACTAAACCGCAATAGTAGTAAATTGGTTGGTTTTCAGTGTATTAGTTTTTTCTAATTCTCTAGCAGAACATTTTTGTATACCAAATTATAATGAAACCCCTTCTAAATTACCTCGGCAAAAATCTTAATTTTTTGAGTAATTATCCGAGGAAGACATTAGGTTAGGTTAGGTTAGGTGGCAGCCCGATGTATGTTATCAGGCTCACTTAGACTATTCAGTCCATTGTGATACCACATTGGTGAACTTCTCTCTTATCACTGAGTGCTGACCGATTCCATGTTAAGCTCAATGACAAGGGACCTCCTTTTTATAGCAGAGTCCGAACGGCGTTCCAAATTGCACTGAAACCACTTAGAGAAGCTTTGAAACCCTCAGAAATGTCACCAGCATTACTGAGGTGGGATAATCAACCGTTGAAAAACTTTTTGGTGTTCGGTCGAAGCAGGAATCGAACCCACGACCTTATGTATGCAAGGCGGGCATGCTAACCATTGCACCATTGGAATTATCATTGTGATTTATAAAAAAGTTTCCCAACAAAAACAACATTTATTAAAAATATTTTTGATCGCCTTACACACACAAAAATTTCACGAAAATTTTTCCAATTAAAATTTTAATTGAGTTTTAAAAAATATTCAATTAAAAATTTAATTAATTCAACAAATTTTTTAATTGAAACAAAAATCAATCACAAAAATAATAGTATCAATTAATTTTTTAATTGGATCAATTAACTTTTTAATTGACCTTCAATTAATTTTTTAATTGATACTATCATTTCTGTGATTGAAGACATTTCAATTAAAAATTAATTGGATCAACTAATTTCGTGATTGCATCAGAAAAAAAATTTTTGTGTGTAGAAGCAATAAAAGTCGTAAATTCTACAAAAAAAAAATAGAGAACGTTGGATTAACTTCAAACTATTTGGTCTGAGACTTCGGTTTTCAAAATTTAAGTTTACAAATTCCCAATTTCTTCTACTTCATATTTAGAATTTGGTATTACAATCTATCTAATCTCTATGAAGAAATCTCCTCAACGATTTCTTCATCGGTTAATAACTCTGTGGCAACTACAATCATTTCCAATTGGCCTTCATTATAGTTGACAAATTTATTGTACAATTATTACGAGAATGCCACACCAAAATGTGCTAGTGTAAGGTTATATAAACGTTACACTAGCACATTGCACTGTGGAACAGGATATTATATGTTAGCTACTTTAAAAATTTTGCAAAAATTTAGCACAGAAAATTATAATGAAATGGAAATTTGATTGTATGATTGGTTGTACAACTAACATCATTACCATTCGGGTAACTTCAAATTGATTTTATAGTGGATAATTGTCCGATGTCGAATAGAAAAATTTATATGGGCTTAGCAGTTAAGCCGCCTCTGCAGGATGCAAACATTTTAATGTCAGCCGCCGCCGAAAAAAATGCTCGGCTTGATTCTCTGCCCCTGAGTCGATCTAGCTATGCCCGTCTGCCTGTGAACACATTTTTGAGATCAACGTCTAGGTCGTAGATTTACTCTAATCGACTTCAAATTTGACACAAGTATATGTTTTCAGATTTAGATATATCTACCATATACATTTTTCCCGATTTACACAAATGCCATAATTTTACTCCGATTTATTTTACAAATATTGTACATCACATTTTGTTTTAATATCGGGGGTCTGATCATTATGAAGCGTAATTTGAAGATTCAGACCAGTGAAATATACATACACTGAAAAAAAATATTGTTGTGAGGCCAAAAATTTCACGACCTTAAAATACGAATGCGAATTTTGCTTAGACGCATTTGTCTGACATAAAGTTTTTTTATCTAATTATACAATTATTTTTCGAGCTTTATGGACAGATATAGATTAAGGAACATGGTTAATAGAGCCATTGAAAAGAAAACGCCAGATACTAATCTATACACGCCTGGACTGTACATGTTTCGGTTCGGGCGAATGAATCTTTCCACAGCCTTTAAAGGGTGATACGGTCAAAATTTGGTCAATATAAACTTGACGTATTTCTTTCAATTTTGCATTAAATAAACCTGAACACCCCTCATTTTGAAGGTGTGTGTGTGTAGAATGTTGCTCCTATTTTGATTTTGGAATTCACTCTTCAGTTGTCAAAATGCCGTCCAAGCAAGAAGAGCAGCGTATCAAAATTTTGCTCGCGCATCGCGAAAATCCGAGCTACTCGCACGCAAAGCTGGCAAAATCGCTAAAAGTTGCCAAATCAACCGTTACAAATGTAAATAAGTGTTTGGGGAACGTTTGTCGACAGCCAGGAAGTCTGGATCGGGGGGAAATCGAAAACCGGAAGCCGCTGAGACGACAAAGAGAGTTGCCGGTAGTTTCAAGCGAAACCCTAACGTCTCTCTCCGAGGTGCCGCAAATAAGCTGGGTGTATCGTCTACAACCGTGAATCGAGGCAAAAAACGAGCCGGACTAACGACCTACAGGAAGGTAGTGACTCCACATCGCGATGATAAACAAAATACGACGGCCAAAGCGCGATCCCGGAGGCTGTACACGACGATGTTGACGAAGTTTGACTGCGTGGTAATGGACGACGAAACCTACGTCAAAGCCGCCTACAAGCAGCTTCCGGGACAGGAGCTTTATATGACAAAAGGAAGGGGAAAGGTAGCAGATATTTTCAAGCACATAAAACTGTCATAGCTCGCAAAGAAATATCTGGTTTGGCAAGCCATCTGTACCTGTGGCTTGAAAAGCAGCATTTTCATAGCTTCAGGGACTGTCAACCAAGAAATTTACGTGAAAGAGTGTTTGAATAAACGTCTGCTGCATTTCCTGAAGAAACATGGTTGTTCCGTACTGTTTTGGCCGGATTTGGCATCTTGCCATTACGGTAAAAAGGCAATGGAGTGGTACGCCGCCAACAACTTGCAGGTGGTTCCCAAGGACAAGAACCCTCCCAACACGCCAGAGCTCCGCCCAATTGAGAAATACTGGGCTATTGTCAAGCGGAACCTAAAGAAGACCAAAAAACTGCTAAGGACGAGCAGCAGTTCAAGGCAAACTGGCTTTCTGCGGCGAAGAAGGTGGCTGTACAAAATATGATGGCACGTGTCAAGCGTGAGGCCCGGCAATTCGGATTTGGAAAAGCGAAAGCCTAACTGAATATTTTTCCTGAATTTTATACTAATTGAACTTGAAAAAGAAATTTAATTTGATTTTTTAAATAAACGATTTCACCGATTTACACGCGTTTTCCCTTGACCAAATTTTGACCGTATCACCCTTTACTATAGATCTGGTTGGGAGAGATAACTCAATTTTGGGCCCTTTATGCTAACTCCTTATGGAGAGAACATTTCGGAATTTTCTTTAAATTTAATAAAATTATCTCTAAAGTTGTTGTCGTTTTGCATCTTGACTACGCAAAAAAGTGTTCAAAAAGTGTTTTTACCCGAAACATGGCATAATTTCTGCAGGAAGTCGAATCTGAATTTGGAAATTTAAGTTGTCGTTATCGCTTTTCTAAAAGACTTTGACAGCATATGAAAAAAAAGAAAAAATAAAATTTGTTTCCTAGAATCAAGTACGCAAAACTCAAATTTAAAAGAGAATTGGGTCTTTAATTTGCCCTTACTTGAATTCTACGCATCTTTCGCTCGGAATCATTACCAAAATCATTAGTGTAAAGAAAAAATATTTGGAACAGGACATGTTTTTTTTTCAGTGTATCTTAGGTGATGGAATTCTCTCTTATCATTGAGTTTTCACAAATTCTATACATAAGGGAACAGCGTGTAGCGGTAAGTGGCTACCACAACACTGACAAAAAATGCCTTTATATTAAATTATAATAGAAACTTTAAGTCATCGAAGTACTTCTTACGAATTTTTGAAATGGTGTACATTACGTCAAAGTATATATTCCGTTTTTGTGTATTTTTGCTTTATTACTCAAGAACAATGTTGGTTCTTTGAATTTGGTGGTTTTGCAAGAAAAGTCGTGAAAAAACAGGATTCCTTTAATTTTTTATGGAAACAATGGATAGAGATACAAATAAACTCGCATACATAAAACATACTATATAATGAAACCAGGCTATAAAAGGAAAAACCACTTTTACCCATAGATATCTAAAAGTCATATCCTAACTTCAACAACAAGAATGTTTGTGGAAATTTTCGTATTACATTGGTAGTCATATTTACTTAGGTATGATTGAGGATACTAACCAAAAATTCACTTGTGTTTGCATAGCTCTCGATTTTTCTCGAGAACCTGCTGATGTTTTCGGTGAGCCATGGCCAATATGCTGTTTTTTCCATAGTAAGCTAAAGTACATATGCTAATGGATTTAAGCCTATAATAGTAACAAGATTAAAATACATTTTTCGTTCATTTTTTGATTTCGCAGGAAATGAAACGAATGTTGTAAATTGATTGCTAGTATATAGTCAAATCTGATCCTGAGCTAGCGAAACTTATTTTATTTACCCTCGTTCAGGGAGAGGGAGAAAAGTGTTTCCCGACAAAATAATTTTAATGTACTTTATTCCATATGCTAACGTACCGCATATTTCTTAGATGTTTTTCATTGTCCTTAATGCCTTGTTTCTTGTATGAATTGCTTTTTTTCTCACAATCTTCCTGATTTCCATTGTTGTTGTTGTCATTGTTTGGTCATGGTATCCTTACCACAGAAAATTACTACCACTACTCTCCCTATTGTAGTCATTTGCGTACGTGAGTATAAAACATATGAATGTCCTTGTTTAGAAAAACCATATACTAAACCACATACGACACAATGTCCTTTTTGTTATAGTAAATTTGTTTCCTTACTGGAGTTTAATGTGAACGCTAAGGGTTTTGTATTTTAGTATTTCCTTCATTTATTTCCCAGAGATGGAAGGAGCAAAAAAACGACTATGATGGTATACAAATACTACAATATATTGTTGTCATCATTTGTCATGTGCTGGCTTTTAGATTTCCTTTTCATTTTTTTTGTCTTTGATGGGTATAAATTTAAAGAAAAAAACAATAAAAATAGAAAATATATGCAGTCCCAAAGCCACAAACTGATGGAAATGGAAATATTCTCAGAGAAACCGGAAAAAAATCGTTTGTTTCCGTTTCCTGAAGTGTTGCCATTGTAAATGCATTTTTCAATTGTCGTATTCGCATTCTCTTCTATGCTTTGAGTATGTTTCATTTTAAAAATCAAATGAGAGTAAGAGTGCTTTTTATAGTCAGAGAATATATGTGTGTGTAAGTTTATTAAATATTCTAGCCATTTTTCTTAATAGTCTTTGCGATATTTTCGTTTTCTTTTGTGATATACTTTCCAAATAAGAGTAAAAGTCCGTGTCCGTTCTCGATATTCCATCCATTAGTCTCCATTATGATATTTTAGAAAAATTTCTCCATATAAACCTAATATACATATATATGTATGTATGTATGGAAAACCCTTTCGAAAAGGAAATATACATATGAATATATGTGCCTTTTAACACTTTCCGATTCTGATTCGTAGAAACTCTTTGGTATTCTTTTGTCTACATCCTTGTGAGAATATATTTCAACTCGTTGCCTTACTACCATAACACAGTATGGTGATAACTGAAAGGAATATCTCAGTGATTCTTTTCTATGGATTTCTTCGATATTGCTGGCTATTGTGACAGAGTACCAGAATTTAAAATTCATGCAATATGTTTTAAACCTTGGTATTTTTCTCTTGGTGCTGAAATATTTTCCAGCTCCAATCACTCCTACATACCCACATCAGATACAGAGGATAACATATTACTCAGTACACTTGGATCAAAAGTTGAAAGTTAACTTTTTGCTCTCAGATACTTGTCCTTTTTGCATACGTTTTTTTTTGTATTGTTGGTTTCATCTCGAATAGAGCACAAAACGGTTGAAAGGAGTAGAATATAAGGATTTATTGAACACCTTGTTAAAGGTTAAATGTTTTCAACAAATGTATTATTGGGTAGACAGACAACTTGAACTATGATTGTAAGCATAGGAATATTTATTTCATGTCTTGGCAAAGGATTGATCAAAATGTTCAGTAAATGTAAAAAATCGGGAGATACAGTGAGGAGGAAAACCTAGTGTATTTTGACCACTTAGGAATATGCTTTATTTGCTTAATAAAAACCGTCTTTTAAGTGCAATTACTACAACATTTATTTCATTTACAGTTTATTTCCTGATAAACAAACCTGTACATTCAGAAAAATTATGTACCCACACTAATGCATTAAATAAAATAAAAATAGGTTAGGTTAGGTAGCAGGCTCACTTAGACTATTCAGTCCACTGTGATACCACATTGGTGAATTTCTCTCTTATCACTGAGTGCTGCCCGATTCCATGTTAAGCTCAATGACAAGGGACCTCCATTTTATAGCCGAGTCGGAACGGCTTTCCACCTTGCAGTGAAACCACTTAGAGAAGCTTTGAATCCCTCAGAAATGTCACCAGCATTACTGAGGTGGGATAATCCACCGCTGGAAAACTTTTTTGGTGTTCGGTCAAAGCAGGAATCGAACCCACGACCTTGTGTATGCAAGGCGGCATTGCTAACCATTGCACCACGGTGGCTCCCAAAATATAAAAGTAAGTCTGAATCCAGTTTTGCACTGTTTGCATAATACATAAAAATCAAATGTCTTAGTATTTAGCCCATAGACCTTTATTTCTAATTATGGTTTTAACTCGTCTTGACATACTTCTACTAAGCTTTTTTATTATTTCTTTTGGAATATCCGACTAATTGTGCTAAACTTGGCTCTAGATCTCATCGCTATTTTTGGCGCACTTTGGTGTAATCTCAAGCACCTTTTAACCAGAGACCATAAATTCTCAATGCGATTGAAATCGGGGCTTTGTGGTAGCCTTTTGAGCTTTTTAGAACTGTGCTCCGACAACCATTTCCTTACTATTTTGTAAGTATGCTTGGGTTTGCCTTTTTGAAAAATAACTTGATCCTCAAGGTAGGCGCAAACTCCACAAACTCTGGTAAATTTAATTGCACAATATCAAGGTCTCCTTTTTCATGATTCCTTATCACTAACCAACGGTCAAGTGTGTCTCCATCCCCATACCATGGTACTTCCCCCTCTATGTTTTACGGTTTATATGATGTGGTGTTTTTGTAGACTTTGTCATTACCAGTAATGTTCGGAGGTCGTTACCAGTAATGTTCTATCATTAGATAGAATGACCATGTAACATATATCCAGTTATCAACGACTCAATCTCTGTGGGCCTTACTAGACATTTTCTATTTAATAAAAATTGCAAAAAGTGAAAACATGCACTCGGGTTGCTCCGCACTGTATTTTAAATTGACATTTTAAAGTGTATGTGTACTTAGTTGATGCACTGCAAAAACTGATCATAATATTTAGTAAATTTAATAAGTGGAGAGTTATATTGTTCATGCACTGCAAAAATTTTACCCAGATTACTATTTGTTAGATATACATTTCTCCAGTTATAAAGGTGATTGAAGCTGAAAAGTTTTTTAATTAAAAAATAATTCATACAATTAACGTTTTAATCAAACCGGGAAGACTGCGAAGTCAGTTCAGAAAGTGATTAAAAATAACTATTTCAAATATTTTTTAATTCAAAAATTATTTAAGTTTTGCAAGCAACATCAATTAAATGTTTAATAGAACCAATTAAACTTTTAATTGAATCAATTGAAAATTGCTAATGAAATCAATTATTTTTTTTATTCAAGTATATTATTATTCCCAATTAAAACTGTGATTGATGTCACATTTTCGTGATTGAAGACTTTTTAATAAAAAAATAATTAGAATAATTAATGTAGTGATTGAATCAGAATTTTTGTTCTTTGTATGTTAGAAAACAAGTTGTTTGTAAGGTATTATTTCAATTAATTTCAGCTATCTTATTTATCCCAATGGAATTAGCCTGAGAAAATACCTCAATACGTAATTGCCTCCCTATGATCTGACAAGAGAAATACATTTCATTGATATTCCATAAAGATATAGAATATCAATAAAATGTAATATCTGTTCAGACCAATTGAGGCGATTTAACTATGATAACTTTAACAGAATACAATTTTTTTTTTGCATTTATATGAACTTTTCAATTAACCAATAGAAATATTATTTTCACACTGATTGTTTACTTCTCTATATTTCAATAGTCATTGTTCAACCAATGAATTGTATATTTTCAATCTTAAAACTACAAAAAAGCAACGAACATTATATGTTGTGACTTCTTCACTCTAGTACTTTAAACCAGTTTCTTAGAAACTTTAATTAACTAACTTTATAATGTTATGGGATATGTTGTGGAATAACACCTTGCAAGAGGATAACATGATATCTTCAATATAAACACTCACATACTGGCATATTACTGCGGTTCTATGTACATAATAATATTTAGATGAGTTTGGTATTTGAGGCCATACATAGTGTACGTGTTTGCCGGAAGACACTAACATACCGGTATGAATAACTTCCGGTTAGATACAAATGGTATAGGTGTACGAGCATGCGGTTTATATCATTCATTGTTTATTGTATATGTGGGTATGCGTGTGGTAAGCATACACCATACGCTACTCACATTATATGTATAAATTTCATAAATCCGCAAAGATAGATAGAAGAGTAGAAACTATTGAACTATATTTCGATGTAGAAGATTTTCGACAAAAATCAATTCTATTGAATAATATGCCTTAATTAAAAAGAGTAAGTAAGTCAGGCAATTTATATGGGTACTAAACCAACAACTATACAGAAAAGGCAACTTAAGAAGTGATTTGGCTTCCTTACGTCTCAAAAAATAAACGAAAGTTTTTTTGCAAATATACATGGATTAAACCGAAATATTAATAATTTCCATATTAAGACGACAGATTTCGTTTATGTGACCAATTATAAGAGCACTGACACCACTATATTCATTGAATATTCTGAAAAATTTAGCTTATCTGAAAGACAGATAAAATTATTAAATAAATTAATGTATTTCATTTTTCAATCGGGAGTTGCCCCCAAAAACTCCAATTTAATTTAAAATTCCACACAAAAATCTTCAAAAACTTTTTGTTAAGTTTTTATGAATGAAATAAAGCAATAAACTCTCTTCTAAAAACAACCTAATAATTCAAAATGTTTAAAAATATTTATATTTATCATAGCAACAGTTTGCAAATTAATAACATCATAATTTCAAAACCAGGAGGTGGGTGATCAAACACAATTAATGAGTATTAATGTATGGGTAAATAATAATCGAATTTATATTATATGAAAATCGTTCTCGAGAAATAAAAATAGGAGTTCTGTCAGCAAGTATTTATGAACCAAAATTTACTTCTATATACACTCAAAAAAAAGTTTACTTGGATCCAAAGATTTTGACCTTCCCTTAAGGATTGTGGTATTGATTCCGAGCCAAAGATGCCGCTTCTTTAAAATAAAGACATTTTTAGCGACCTATCTGGCTTTAAATCAAGGACCAATAAAATTAAAATAAGGATACAAATCTCATTTATCAAATTTCCATTCTCTGTTCGCGGTTTATTAATAAAGGTACTCACGTGCAAACAAATGCCAGTTTAAAAATCCAAATTATAACGGATACTTAAAAGTAAAAAATGTTTTCTTAATTCAAAAAAAAAAAACTTTAAACCAAAGACGCTAATCCTCAAAATAAGTATTAGGCTATATTTGAAGCTTTTTTATCTTAAATCTAAAGATTCAATATTTCAGTTCATTTAAGGACAATTTCTTTAAATTAAAAATGCGTTTCTTTACTTTAAGGAAAATTAGCCTTAGTTCAAAGACATGCGACTTTAAGGGAGAGGCACAAATTTACAAACTTTGTGTCCTAAATTTAATGAAAAAAAATTTTGAAGCAAAGATTATAATCTTTATTTGAATTAAAATGTCATTATTTTAAAGCAATTTTCCTTAATATTTAGTAAATTTCGCATCCTAAAGTTTAGGTTGCGTAATCTTTAATATCACGTAAATATTTTTTCAGTATACCCAAGAAGTAAAATTGGGTGATCTATCAATTTGAAGGCGTCCTTAAAAATGGGATATATTGTCCAAATCAGTAATGTACGTAGATGAGAGGGCAACATTCGACCCGAGTCCTCTCGAATATAAATTAGCGCTTCAACCTATCGAATAAACCCCAAATCCTCTATTTGCACCATATGTATGCCGTAGAATGGAAAGGAACAACGTTTTTTTTTTTTATTTTTAACATTTGATAAGGAATAGAGCGCTGGTATGAATCCATATCATCAACAGCGAACATAATATTTTAAGATAAGGACTATTTCTATATTTTTGGCTTGAATTTACTTTCTTCAAAATTACATTAAAAAAAGATAGGCCCTTAAATTGCTTTGACAGTTTTTTTTTTTGTAATTTATAGTAGTGTTATTTCGTCATGGGTTTGAAGCATAACCAACTTGCCACTGTTTTAGGGCAAATATCCGAATAGATCTAATCCCACTACGTTTCTCTAATATACGAAATCTTTTTCTGTACCGATTTTAAACGTCAGTAAGTTTCTTAACGAAAAAGAGTTTCACAATAATTTGATTTTATTTATGGGGAGCAGAGCAAAAATCACCTTCTGCTTCTTGAAACTTCTATAAAAATTTGGACTTCAACATATAATTTTGGCAACTGGGATAAATTAATACTTAACATATTTATATTTTTAATCTATAATCATCTAAACACGATGTTGCAATTGCACCTAATATACACAAGCACAAATATTGGGCGAAGGATGGTAATAACAATTCCACAAACTTTTTAACAAACAAATCTTCGCACTCAGGAATAAAAATTTGTCAAACCCCACACAAACGAATTGAAGCCAACATGGTTTTAAAAATATTTACATAAATATTTACACAGCAAAACACACAAAACTAAAACCACTACAGCACATAAGTGTCCTCCAGAGAGAGAGAGAGAGAGAGAGAGAGAGAGTAAATGTATTATGATCTTCCCAATTGTTCAAAGAACTTATCGGATTTCCCTTCACTTCTTTTACTTTGAATTGGTTCTAAATGCCATTCTCTTTAGATATTTGGACCTGGTGGTGCTAAAGATGAAGACTATGATGATCCTCCAGTTACTTTATTACGTGGTCCTCCTGGTCCACCCGGTAATCCTGGTAAAGATGGTCGCGATGGACGTGATGGTTCAAAGGGTGAACCAGGAGAACCCGGCGAACCTGGTTCATTGGGTCCTCGTGGCTTAGATGGTTTGCCAGGTGAACCTGGTATTGAAGGACCTCCTGGTCTACCTGGTTATCAAGGACCTCCCGGAGAAAAAGGTGATCGCGGTGATATTGGACCTCCCGGCCTTATGGGACCACCTGGTCTGCCCGGACCTCCAGGTTATCCTGGTGTGAAAGGAGATAAAGGCGATCGTGGTGACTCAGTGAGTATTTAAAATGTTCTATTAAATGATGAAAAGATTTCTGATTAGCCCTTTCACTAGAAGTACAGAAAAATGCGTAGACGTCAAGACGATGGTATGGCCGATGCACCCCACCATATGCCCACTATTGAATATGTAAGTATTAATTTAATGCTTGGTCTTTGAATAGTAATAAAAATGTTTTATTTAATTTTAGTTATATGGACCCCCTGGTCCACCTGGCCCCATGGGTCCTCCAGGCCATCCTGGCAAGACTGGCGAAAGAGGTTTGGATGGTCGTAAAGGAGATCCAGGCGAGAAGGGCACTAAAGGTGATCAAGGTCCCATGGGTTTACCGGTAAGTAGTGCATCCGAACTGCACAGATGTATAAAATAATTTAATAGATGAATATTAGAATATTCGAAGATTAGTATTTTCAAATCCTGCTTTTGCTTTTTTAATTTAATCTACATCTACTTCCGCGCCACCATCTGGGTCCACCATGCTTTCCAGGCTTTGTAGAATTTGTCTACTGAGGCATTAGGTTAGGTGGCAGCCCGATGTATCAGGCTCACTTAGACTATTCAGTCCATTGTGATAACACAGTGGTGAACTTCTCTCTTATCACTGAGTGCTGCCCGATTCCATGTTAAGCTCAATGACAAGGGACCTCCTTTTTATAGCCGAGTCCGAACGGCGTTCCACATTGCAGTGAAACCACTTAGAGAAGCTTTGAAACCCTCAGAATTGTCACCAGCATTACTGAGGTGGGATAATCCACCGTTGAAAAACTTTTTTTTGGTATTCGGCAGTAGCAGGAATCGAACCCACGACCTTTGTGTGTGCAAGGCGGGCATGCTAACCATTGCACCACGGTGGCTGAGGCATTACTTTGGCCTTCCGCGTATTTTGCGGTATTGATATTAATACTTTGAGTTTTGTAGAATTTATTTACAATACTGTGTCATTCAAGTTGTTTTGGACGAAACCCCTATAGAGTTCAATTTAGGAATGTCAGTCTTTCCAAAAGATTTCCACAAAGTCATATCAGTCCCTACTAGTTTTGGATCGCAAAATACTTCTTTTAAATAGAATTCATTATTGTACTATTTTATTTTTTGTAGGGTCCTATGGGAATGCGTGGTGATTCTGGACCAATGGGACCTTCGGGAAAAGCTGGCCTTCCGGTAAGTTAAAATATCTTTTTATACATTGTAAACGCAAATAGTTTTCAATAAAAAATTGCTTTGGCTTATAGACACACACACATACATATATTAAAACAAAATCAAAATTTTTTTAATGTAGCTAACAAAAATCACAAATTTAATGTTGGTGTGACTAATATTCTAAAACATAACAATTTCTTTCCTTTTCTTTCTCTCTTTTTCACCAGGCGTGGGAATACTAATATTCATAATATAAAATAAAAAAGATTGAATTAATAGAGAACCGTTTATAAACTTTAACCAAAATTAAAAAAAAAAAACAGTGCAGCTAAAGACAAATATAATTTAATTTTCCTTTGTAATTTAAATTGCATTGCATCGTAAAAGTGGTTTTAAAATCTCCATGACAATTGATCGGTTAAAAGGAAAATCCTTAAAAAAAAATCCGTGTACAAATATCGTTTATAAATTTAAATCAAAAAAAAAAAAAAATAATACTCATTTAATCTCATTATGTATATGCAATAATTTACTAATATATCATTTACGAAATCATTCAAATCTCCAAGTATTTTCAAGACCATTAAAATATTTAATGAAAAACAATTGAAAAAAAAACACATTTTGGTTAAATCCAAGATAATAACTGCTTTGAATGTAACTCTGACAGATTAAATTTACATAATACAAATGATAACCAGTTCAAATGTTACCAATGCTAACAACGCAATCATATCAATTACGAAAATATTTAAAAACATAATCTAAATCGAAGGTGTTGACAAAAAAATCTTTAAACTAAAATCTTCAAAACAGATCCGAAAACCTATTTACACACTCAAACGAAAAAAAAAAACAACAACAAATAATATTATATATAATATAAATTATTCCCATATTTTCAATTATCTCTTCTAACCAATACCCTATAATAATTTCAAAACATTCTGTTCTCTTAACAATTTTGAATATATTTCCAATCCAACCAAATATCCATCCGTTGAAAACGGTTATACATCCCAGAAAAAATGCAAAAAAAAACTTAAGAAAAATCAAACGCTTTTGCATAAAACTCAAAATATTTACATTGTGTTTTAAGGAAATACATTAGAAGGTACCGTCCATGGGCTTTGAACACAGAACATATTAATAATATACAATTTCAAAACAAATGATCTAAAAAGAAAATATATTAAAATATTTTAAATTGTACATTTAATGTCTGCCAAAGCTTAAAGTTCGAAGGAAGAGAAACACACAAAAAATGAAAAATAAAGATTACACACTTCATGTACAATAACTAATTAAATAGAAATAATAGATTAATAAATTAAACCGTGTAAAATTGTGTAGTTATAAACCACATCAACTAATGAACGCATTAAAGAGGTCTTTAAAAAGCTAATAATGTGTAATAATATACAGTATGTGTCATAATTGTGGTGATTTTTATTAAAATTCGCCAGTTAAAAAAATTAATTGATCCAATTAAAAATTTGATTCCAGTTTTGATTAAGCAATTCATTAAATCAATTATATCTTTAATAGATTTAATTAATTAAATTTATTAAAATTTTATTTGTACTAAAATTTTAGTCAATAAAAATATTTTGTCTGTGTATATAAAAAGTATTTGTGACCGAACAAAATTTCCAATTACATTTTCAATTGGAAATATTTTTTCATTTTATTAAAAAAATAATTGGGATAACTAATATTTTAATTGCAAATGTAAAAGCTTTAATCATTTTCTTAACTGACTTCCTTTTTTAATTTGATTAAAAAGTTGAATGCATCAGGTTTTATTACGTTTTCAACTTCAATACTTAGTCAAAAAACCAATTTATTAAAAAGCATTGATAATGGGTAAATGTTGGTAATGGAGTACATATTTCAAACAAGAAATCTATCCTGGAAGCTTGGTTTATTTAGAATCAGCTTATTAAAAATTTGGCAAAAAAAAATTTAAAACTAATTGAAACTTTCGCAAAATTAATAAAAGTCGAATTTTTCAATTTCAATTCAATTTCAATTCATCCAAAATTACATAGGTTTACATATAGTATTGAAGACAATTTTGAGATTTTATCTATAAGATATTGCAACAAATAAATACTATATTTAAATTTATGCTAACTTATTTAATATATTATATATTTATTGTATTAAGTTAGATTTTGTAGGCAAAAGTGGGAAAAACCTTAATTTAATTTACAGAGAAGGAAATTTTTTAATTTTTTTTTTTTTTGTTTTATATTAGGAAAACCGATTGTTGGTTATAGTTCACAACCGGGCTAAATAGCCGAGAAGAGGAAAATTGAGAATCACATTTTAAGGTCAGACGGGAACTTAGGCTCCAACATAGCACACAGAAAAAAATATCACCAAAATATTTCCAATTAAAAAGTTAATTGAAGTTGAAAATTTTTTCAATTAATAAATTAATTGATACAATTAACTTTTTAATCATGATAGAAACATTAAGTTAATTAAGTCAATGATTGAAAATTTTTAAATTTTTAATTAAAAAATTAATTGATACAATTAACTTTTTAATCAAATTCGGAAGACTAATTCTGTTAACCCTTTCACTACCGAAATAAACCTAATGTTAAAAACTTTAATTTTTCTTCTGTTTTTACTTGTACTACCAGTATGTAGAACAAAAATTGCCATTTTGAAAACCTACTACAAGAGCTATATGAGCTTGTTTTGAAAATTTGATTCTTGAATTGTGACCAAGTGGCCTTACGAAAATAAGCGCTATTTGGCCTATATTGTCCTTCAAAGTGTGAGCAAAAATACAAAAAAGTGTCAGCTATAGTTTTCGTATGAATGTCCATTTACTAGAAACATACAGTAGAAAAATTGTCTCAAATTTTCGTATTTTTCGTTTATTTCTAAAGAAGTTTACAAAAATGTATTTTGGACCTCACCAATATAGAAAATATTTATAGGTTATTTAGATTAAAGCCTCTACTTTGAAATAACATCGAGAAATAAATCAAAACTAAGTGGAAAAACAGAATTTGGTGTCTTTTTCGAATATCCTTCAAAGCGGACATCGGTAGTGAAAGGGTTAAAAAAGTGCTGATTTTTTTTTTAAATTTTAATTAAAAATGTGTTTCAAACAATCATTTGTTAATTCAAATAAAAACTCTAAGCCAATTCAGAAAGTAATTAAAAATAGTTACCTTTTTTAATTAATAAATTAATTGAGTTTTGCAATCAACATCAATTAAATTTTTAATTGAATCAATTAAAAATTAATTGAAATTTGCTGAAAAAATCAATTAATTTTTTAATCAAGAATTTTTTCTATGTCCAATTAAAACTGTGATTGATACTATAATTTTCGTGATTGAAGACATTTCAATCAAAAAAAAAAATTTTTTTGTGGGCACTGATAATACAAGCGAAACACATCACAATGATGTAGAGCTCAGTCTACCTGGAATGGAAGCATTTTTTTTTCATTTCTTCATTAAAAGTCGA
This sequence comes from Haematobia irritans, assembly GCF_050003625.1. NCBI lineage: Eukaryota > Metazoa > Arthropoda > Insecta > Diptera > Muscidae > Haematobia > Haematobia irritans. The sequence continues at coordinate 219,486,271 of NC_134397.1, read as the reverse complement.
TTCGAAATTGGGCAAAAAGTGGGCTTTCAATTTTTGTATTCCTACACACAAAAAAAATTCACGAAAATTTTTCAAATTAAAATTTTAATTGAGTTTTAAAAAATATTCAATTAAAAATTTAATTGATTGAACAAAAAATTTTAATTGAAACAAAAATCAATCACAAAAATAATAGTATCAATTAATTTTTTAATTGGATCAATTAACTTTTTAATTGACCTTCAATTAATTTTTTAATTGATACTATCATTTCTGTGATTGAAGACATTTCAATTAAAAATTAATTGGATCAATTAATTTCGTGATTTAATCAGAAAATTTTTTTTTGTGTGTAGTTCATATTTATAAACTATTTTCATTAAATTCAAAAACGCATTTTTAGTTTCGTAATAAAACTTTGTAATTTTCATGCTAAAACATTTGCACAAACTTTCACATCGCCACATTTATGATCTGTACTGTAAAAGCGTTTACAACACAAGCAAACAAATAATTCAAACCAAATATAAATTAAATTAGATAGGCTGATAATAATTTCAATAAAATATAAATCATTTATAGTTTTTGCGGCAAATAACAAAATCTAACATAAATTCACCAAACAGATAGATTTTAAGCCTTTTTTTCGGTCAAAACAAAGTAAATTATATAATTTCATCATCAACACCAAAGTTTTCATCCCATACTAATCATCATCATTGGAAACCAGCAATTGCAGTAACAAAAACCCAATTACAAATAAACACAAAGCTAAAGATAAATATATTTTAAATACTTAAAAAAAAGTTAAAAACTTTAAAACCAACTTTATGGGTTTCACATCATCATATAAAAATGTAATAAAATAAAAATAATAACAATAAAATAATTAAATAAAAACAAATATGACAAATACATGAAAGGATATTTTTTTGGTGTGTGAGTGTGTATGATATCATCTGTATATCTACTACATACAGACAGACAACAAACAAAACACATATGCAAATATACAAGATATACAAATAAACGAATATGGAAAGGATAAATTATTTACATAAAAATGCATCTACGCCAACAAAAAAAATGAATATGACATGAAAAATAAGTCAAGAAAAACAAAACTGATATGAAAATTTAATTGAATGTTAAAGTAAAACAAAAAAATATATTAACGAGGAAACTGAATGTAAATGTAAATCTGTAATATTATATAAATAATAATATATCCATACATACATACGTTCATATATATATGCATATATCTGACTAACGCTAACAATTTCCTTCCATTTCCCAAATCCTCTATTAAAAAGTTTTAACAGATATCGAAATGGATTTTAGCTAATTACATGTCAATTTTTTTCAATTATTAAGACTCCGAAAATGTTATTTAAAACATTGAAATAATATTGGAATTAGTATATATTCCTTTCAGATTCAAATCTACAAACCTTTTATGAGAACTTAGTTATCAGCATCGTACATTTGTACATATTTACACAGATTTTTGTATATTTATCAATTTTAATTTATTTGTTCATTGAATCCCTTTGGTAATGTAAATAGTTATAGAAATACCAAATATTTACGTTGTCATACATATGTATACGTGTTCAGCAACACATTTTGTTTTTCTTCAATTCAATTTAGATGATCACTTCCCATATGGTATTATTTTTCTTTAATTAAAGTTTTGAATTCAATATTAGTTTTAACCATTAATATAAGACATACTATAAGTTTTCCTTCCAAATACTCATCATCATTCATTATTATTAAATAGTACTGTAAGTATTTTAAAAATTAGTTTGTGTAAAATAGGTTAATACAATTATAAAGAGATTAGTTTAGTTGTATAGGTTGGTTTGTGCGCAAAATTTAAAACACAAGTCAACAGAAATTAGTTTTAGGAATAATATGTGTATATATAATTTAAATATAAATATTCCCTAAAACGGCCTTTAAAACGCATCTATTAAAAAATTGTGTTCACTGAGTAAAAAGTTGAATCGGAAGTTTTCCTATGATATGAAGATGTTTGCTTATGTATTTACCAGGGCTGTGGAGTCGAGCCAATTTTGCTCATTTTCTTTCTTAATTTTCTTAATTGCCGTATGTGTCTAAAAGAACACGAATTTGCAAATTGTACAAGAATTGCACACTGAAAAAGTGTGTGAGTCTGCAAGAACTCTATATTTCAAATTTCAGGCCAATAAATTAAAAAGGACAAAAGTTTATATAGAGGCTTCATCAAAGATACCAACAATCGCTAAATGGAATGTTTAAGTTATGATTGTGGACCATAAAATGGATCAATTGATCCCATATTCTAATCTAACCTACTAGAAAACACAAAACAAATCTCCATCATTGGAAGCGCGATTAGTTTATAACACCGTGAAATTTCAACCATATCAATACCTTTTATACCCTCCACCATAGGATGGGGGGTATATTAACTTTGTCATTCCGTTTGTAACACATCGAAATATTGCTCTAAGACCCCATAAAGTATATATATTCTGGGTCGTGGTGAAATTCTGAGTCGATCTGAGCATGTCCGTCCGTCCGTCCGTCTGTTGAAATCACGCTAACTTCCGAACGAAACAAGCTATCGACTTGAAACTTGGCACAAGTAGTTATTATATATGTAGGTCGGATGGTATTGCAAATGGGCCATATCGGTCCACTTTTACGTATAGCCCCCATATAAACGGACCCCCAAATTTGGCTTGCGAGGCCTCTAAGGGAAGCAAATTCCATCCGATCCGGCTGAAATTTGGTACATGGTGTTAGTCTATGGTCTCTAACAACCATGCAAAAATTGGTCCACATCGGTCCATAATTATATATAGCCCCCATATAAACCGATCCCCCGATTTGGCTTGCGAGGCCTCTAAGTGAAGCAAATTTCATCCGATCCGGCTGAAATTTGGTACATGGTGTTAGTATATGGTCTCTAACAACCATGCAAAAAGTGGTCCACATCGGTCCATAATTATATATAGCCTTCATATAAACCGATCCCCCGATTTGGCTTGCGAGGCCTCTAAGAGAAGCAAATTTCATCCGATCCGGCTGGAATTTGGTACATGGTGTTAGTATATGGTCTCTAACAACTATGCAAAAATTGGTCCACATCGGTCCATAATTATATATAGCCCCCATATAAACCGATCCCCAGATTTGACCTCCGGAGCCCCTTGGAAGAGCAAAATTCATCCGATTCGGTTGAAATTTGGTATGTGATGTTAGTATATGGTATCCAACAACCATGCAGGAATTGGTTCATATCAGTCCATAATTATATATAGCACCCATATAAACCGATCCCCAGATTTGACCTCCGGTGCCTTTTGGAGAAGCAAAATTTATCCGATCTGGTTGAAATTTTGTACGTGTATAGTATATGACATTTAACAACCATGCCAAAAGTGGTCCATATCAGTCCATAATCACATATAGCCCCCATATAAACCGATCCCGAGATTTGGTTTTGGAGCCTCTTGGAGGAGCAAATTTCATCCGAGTCAGTTGAAATTTGGTACATTGTTCTAGTATATGGCCGTTAACAACCATGCCTAGCTAGGTCCATATCGGTTTATAGTTATATATAGCCCTCAGATCCATATCACTAATTGTATATAGCCCCCATATAAGCGACCCCCATATGTCAATTCTGGCTCCCTACGTACCGTGCAAAAGTCCATATCGATCCGTAATTATTTGAAGACTTACCTACACATTTTTTTATACCCTCCACCATAGGATGGGGGGTATATTAACTTTGTCATTCCGTTTGTAACACATCGAAATATTGCTCTAAGACCCCATAAAGTATATATATTCTGGGTCGTGGTGAAATTCTGAGTCGATCTGAGCATGTCCGTCCGTCCGTCCGTCCGTCCGTCCGTCTGTTGAAATCACGCTAACTTCCGAACGAAACAAGCTATCGACTTGAAACTTGGCACAAGTAGTTGTTATATATGTAGGTCGGATGGTATTGCAAATGGGCCATATCGGTCCACTTTTACGTATAGCCCCCATATAAACGGACCCCCAAATTTGGCTTGCGAGGCCTCTAAGAGAAGCAAATTCCATCCGATCCGGCTGAAATTTGGTACATGGTGTTAGTATATGGTCTCTAACAACCATGCAAAAATTGGTTCACATCGGTCCATAATTGTATATAGCCCCCATATAAACCGATCCCCCGATTTGGCTTGCGAGGCCTCTAAGAGAAGCAAATTTCAGCCGATCCGGCTGAAATTTGGTACATGGTGTTAGTCTATGGTCTCTAACAACCATGCAAAAATTGGTCCACATCGGTCCATAATTATATATAGCCCCCATATAAACCGATCCCCCGATTTGGCTTGCGAGGCCTCTAAGTGAAGCAAATTTCATCCGATCCGGCTGAAATTTGGTACATGGTGTTAGTATATGGTCTCTAACAACCATGCAAAAAGTGGTCCACATCGGTCCATAATTATATATAGCCTTCATATAAACCGATCCCCCGATTTGGCTTGCGAGGCCTCTAAGAGAAGCAAATTTCATCCGATCCGGCTGGAATTTGGTACATGGTGTTAGTATATGGTCTCTAACAACTATGCAAAAATTGGTCCACATCGGTCCATAATTATATATAGCCCCCATATAAACCGATCCCCAGATTTGACCTCCGGAGCCCCTTGGAAGAGCAAAATTCATCCGATTCGGTAGAAATTTGGTATGTGATGTTAGTATATGGTATCCAACAACCATGCAGGAATTGGTTCATATCAGTCCATAATTATATATAGCACCCATATAAACCGATCCCCAGATTTGACCTCCGGTGCCTTTTGGAGAAGCAAAATTTATCCGATCTGGTTGAAATTTTGTACGTGTATAGTATATGACATTTAACAACCATGCCAAAAGTGGTCCATATCAGTCCATAATCACATATAGCCCCCATATAAACCGATCCCGAGATTTGGTTTTGGAGCCTCTTGGAGGAGCAAATTTCATCCGAGTCAGTTGAAATTTGGTACATTGTTCTAGTATATGGCCGTTAACAACCATGCCTAGCTAGGTCCATATCGGTTTATAGTTATATATAGCCCTCAGATCCATATCACTAATTGTATATAGCCCCCATATAAGCGACCCCCATATGTCAATTCTGGCTCCCTACGTACCGTGCCATATCGATCCGTAATTATTTGAAGACTTACCTACACATTTTTTTTTTTTGTCTAATGTATACCACGTATGGACTAACTCACAATTTAGAAAACGATTTAAGATACCACAACCCAAGTAATTCGATTGTGGATGACAGTCTTTCGTAGAAGTTTCTACGCAATCCATGGTGGAGGGTACATAAGATTCGGCCTGGCCGAACTTACGGCCGTTTATACTTGTTCGAAATTGAAGCAGTAAATGCTTTATTTCACGACTTCCAATTACAAAAATATGAAGTGTTTTTCAGATTTTGGTTTCACCGAAGTCGAGCAATATTTCTGCAACTTCGGCTCTGACTCCATCAAAATCATCGGACTTCGACTCCATAGCCCTGGTAGTCTGGAACACTTTTCGAAGTTCTCAATTAACCGAACTTCTTCATTTTTTTTATAAGTCAAATATATACTTCATTGGAAATCATCAATCGACACTCAAAAAAAGTGAACTCTATATTTCAGTAAAGCCGATTTAATTCTACTTTAGTTCATGGAATTATTACGTGTTAAGAAAGTTTTCATGACTTATATTTTTATTGCGTACGTTAGTTAAATGAACTAAAACAGAGGAATAAATCATACTCAAATGAAGCATAAAGATGAACTAAATTCGTGTCTTCCACAAAAAAGTTCAGAAATTCTTAAAATTTGTAAATTTTACCAATAATGCGCACATCTTGAACTTCGTGTGGCACTAAAGACAATTTTGCAATTTTGAACTCCAATTGTTTCCTACATACTACGTAATTTTCTTTAATAAGTGAAAAATAATAATTTTGTCTAATAACTGTTCTTGAACATGTCGAAAATTATGACATCTGCGTTTCTAATACAGTTTAGTTAAAATTTTCTAAAATTAATCTAATTTTTTTTAACTAAAGTGTTCTTTCCTAGTTTCCTCAGTGTATATTTTAAAAAGATAAATTAACAAGTTTGTTAAGAAATATTCTTCTACCACGAGTTACAAATGTCCGTCCATCTGTTGAAATCACGCTAACTTCTGAACGAAGCAAGTTTGCCAGAAACGTGGTACAAGTAATTGATATTGATGTTAGTACATACTTCCTAACAACCGTGCAAACATTGGATTATATCAGTCCCCAGATTTGACCTGCGGAGTCGCCTGGACGAGTAAAATTCCTCCTATGCGGTTTAAATTTGGTACACATTCGTATATTCCCTCTAACCGCCATACCAAAATTGGTCCATATCGGTCCTTAATTATATATAGAGCGCCTGAAAAAACCTAAATTTGATATTTAATTTTTTGTAGGTTTTAATTAATTTCGCTAGGTTTAAAAATAGACAATTGATTGTCATTTGCCAATTTCAGTATATCCTTTACACCTTCTCATATTGAAAGCTATGCATACACTTTTCGGAATGTTCAAATAGACACCATAAAATTCCTGAGCTATATTCAACTTATATATATGAAACTGGTGATTTGTGTATATCATTTTCATTGCAAATGATTATTTTTAAATAAACAAAACAAACAATATACACAATTATATTGCTGGCAGGCAAATAAGAAAATATATATAATAATAAAATCTTATCTATAAGTTGTTAATATTTACATATAATAACTACAAATAACTCTTAATATCCCTACGAATATATTGTCCTTCCATTTTTCCTCAAAAACAAATATTATTTATAAATATGCATATATGTTAACTATAATATACATGAACTCTTATATAAATATTTCATCCTTTTCCCTGAAACTAAATAACATATTCTAATCTCTACATGCATATGTACAAGTATTACACAAAATAACTAACATAAAAAAAATTAAAACTAATATTTATATAACATCAATGTATGTTTAATTTTGAAAAATGTTTACTAAATGTCATTACTAATAATTCAGCATCTAACAATGAAAATAATATTGTATCTGGTCTAAAGGTAATGGAAAGCGCAAAATGATATGCCATGCAATGATAACAATAAATGCATTAAAAAATCAGAAAACTGCTACATATTTTTCTCTTAATGAAAACAAAAATATATTTTAATTTGTCTATAAATCAGAAATCTGTCATCTGTGGAATGTGATTTATTTTATATATATATTGTTTGAATGATGATGACAAATATGAGTAAAATACATATGAACTTCCTTTGTTTGTATTGAACCAAGAAAAAAAAATAGGAACAATAAACCAGCTTGAAAAAAAAAGAGACAAACAAGTTAGTAAAAGATCTCTTCGTGAAAGATCTGAATGTAATCCTTTTGTGAATATTAGAAAACAAAATAAAAACTGAAACGACAAATGTGTTCTATGTTTGTCATACTAAAACATGAAATGAAATGTAAGAAAAAAGAAAATTTTAAATAAGAGCTATTGTGTATTACGATTTGCGAATGTACAACATTTCATTCATATTTTATTTGAAATGAATTGTATTGATAGTTTACTTTTTTGCTGTTTTGTCCATACCTCCTACAAGGATAGTAGATGACTTGAGTTATCCTTTAGTTAAAGCAAATTAAATTATATATTTATAAAGTATGAGCATACAAGTAACATTTTTCTTTTGTGTATTGCATTATTCAATAAAGTGATGAGTTTTTTACAGAAAGATATAAAAAAATAAAAAACATAATGAGTTTGATTTTATATATACAATAAAGGATGAAAATACTAAACTAAACTGGAAAAGACCATCAATAAAGCGGACATATTTATAGTCAATTCAGTTTTGGGAATTATGACCACTGTTTTCAACAACTCGAAGTATTTTCGACATTACTAAAATAGATTACGTTACGTTATTTCAGGCCTACTTTGACTATTTAGCCCAATGTAATATACTCCGAGAAAAAGCATGACCGGTTCCGAAGATTTAGTGTTTACACTAATGATTTTGGTTTTAATTCCGAGCCAAAAAATCAAAATTCTCTTAAATTTAAGTTTTGCGTACTTGATTCTTGGAAAAAATTTTAATTTATTCATTTTATCTTATCGTTATGTCTTAACGACAACTTAAATTTCCAAATTCAGACTAGACTTCAGTAGATTATGCTATATTTCAAGTAAAAACATCTTTAAAATGTTTCGAAAAATAGCTCCCATTTTTGAACGCGATTTTGCGTTGCGAAGCGTATTCGATTTGTAAGACATATCTCTTATTAATGAGTACTACCTTATACTATGTTTAGCTCAATGAAAAGTACAGTATATTCGCTTTCTTGAACTCAAATGTATTTTTTTGTAAACCGTTTAACATTTTTATTAAATAGTTTTATTGAAATGTTTCCATGGACATACATAAAAGGAAAACGTAAATAAAAAGTCAAGAAATTAACTTCACTGTATTAATTCTAAACATTAAATCAAAAAATTAAAACAAAATGTTCACAAAAAATACATTTGATTTCAAAAAAGCAAAAAAAAAACAATACTTTTGTGAGTCACTGTAAGTCTCTTTTTATAGCTAAGTCTGAACTTCCGACTGAAAAACTTAGCGATGTTTGGTCGAAACTGGGGTTGGACCCAGTGCAAGACGGGTATTGCTATGCAAGTAGGCCACTCTAACCATTGCACCATGGTGGCTCACAATTTTTTAGACTTAAGAGTATGTTCAAAACATCAGACTGTTTTGAAGACCATACAATGGAAAAATGTGGAATTTCTCTTACATCTTCAAATAGTTCAGGCATACTGTGAGCAGCTGAGTTAAAAAACGAACGAATTTTTAACGTAATCGATGGCTTTAATATTTTACACCTGAAAACATTTTTTGGTTCTTGAGATTCCATTGAGTACACACAAAAAAAATTCTGATTCAATCACGAAATTTATTGATCCAATTAATATTTTAATTGAAATGTCTTCAATAACAGCAATTATAGTATCAATTAAAAGATTAATTGAAAGTCAATTAACACATTAATTGATCCAATTAAAAAATTCATTAATTTTGTTTCAATTATAAAAAATTTGTTGAACAATTAAATTTTTAATTGAATATTTTTTTCAACTCAATTAAGACATTAATTGGAAAAAATTTTAGAGAAAATAATTAAAAACATGGAACTGCAATGAAAGAATGATGCTGGTTGCAGAGTTTATTCTATTAATATGCATGAGATTTGAACAATTTAGGGTGCCCGATTAATTTTTTTTTTTTTTTTTTTGAGAGGTTATTCTTATAGCAAAATCAAATATTTTGAATGAGACGGCATAATTGTTGTACCATATGAGAACGACTAATTATGGACATCGAATAATCCCACTTTAAGCGAGGTTATTTGTGGAGGTTTGATATAATCATAATTACTAACCACTTTCAATTTTTTATATTGCATTTTTGATTGCTTGATTTTGTTTGCTTTAATATTAAAATTAATTTTATCTCAATTCCTTATAATTTTATTTAAATATTATTTAGCTTACCTTTATATTATGACGTTTATTTATTTGTTGTTTTTTTTTCTTTTTATTTCAATTTACTTTATTTCACATAGGGGCCTCCTGGTCTAGATGGTATGAAGGTAAGTGTAAGATTCCTGAAAAGAAAAGATGAAAAATATTATTCTGATATTATTCTATTATAGGGTGCTCAAGGTGAAACAGGCTTAAAGGGAGAACGTGGAGATCCAGGTCTACCGGTAAGTCATATTATAAAAAAATAAAGTAGTATTATAATAAAAAATATGTTTGCTGCATGTCTAAATGGTCTCTAAAACCCCTTTTTCTATTTTTCTTTTCGTCTCTACATGTTGTCTTATATACCCTGAAAATATAACTAACCTAAATTTAAATAAAATTTTAAATATTATGAACAATTTTCATGATATAAAATAAAAGGGTACCGATGGTATACCCGGTCAAGAAGGTCCCCGAGGTGAAAAGGGCTCAAGAGGAGATCCTGGTCCACCAGGTAAACGTGGACGCAAAGGTGATCGTGGTGATAAAGGCGAACAAGGTGTACCAGGCTTAGATGCACCCTGCCCATTGGGCTCTGATGGTTTGCCATTACCAGGCTGTGGTTGGAGACCACCTAAGGTTAGCATGCGTTAAGGATTACAATTGATAAAGAAACAAACCAATACTTCCACAAAGCTAAAATGCTATACCACATCCATTATCCCAAGCTTCCCTTTTTCCGATTGGTTTTGGTTAACAAATTTATGCTGATAAATAAATTGTGTCTTTTTAACTTATTGTATGTTGTAATAACTATAGTTACTAACACTTTTGTAATTTTTCTTGTATTTTTGTGTCTAACCTCAATACCAAACAAACAATCATCTTCATCATCGTACTGAATTTAGGAAACTGTAATATCAACACCAGTACACAAAGATTATTTACCGGATGTTACGGGTCCTGAAAGTAATAATGCCAGTGATTATGAACAAGAAGAGGAGGAAGAAGAACAAAATGAAAACGAAGATGAATATGATGAATACCAAGATAATTTACATAACGATTAAAACTATGGCAATGGGTACCCCATGAAATGAAGGAATAATGCAAACCAAGAACTAAAGCCATGAACAATTAAAAAAAAATCCCATATCATTCCACTTAGCTACAATTTCATATGTGTAAAAGAAAAAAATGTGAATGATATGACAAAGTGCTAAAAGCCTTTTCAGGCAAACGATTAACAACATTTTAACGAGAATTACAAACAGAAAGTAGAAGAAATACACAAAACATTTGAAGACAACCCACTTGGGGGAGTATGCTTTTAAAATTTAACTGGCCGAAATAGACGGTTGCAGCCGCATTCATTGCATTTCTATTTAACCCAAACGCCATACGCCACAACAACCAACGAAGAGAACCATTCATCCAAGCACTTCACATTAGCTGCTTACTCACGTGTCGTTTAGGCCATTAGCACCTGCTTTTTACACATCCCATTTCACCAAGCACCGCCAACCATGGCATTCAATTGTAATGACAACATAAATTGTAATTAACATTTGTGGTAAAAGGCAACCGGGAGTATGCTATCCAAGAGCCACTACACAATCCGCTATAATAACCTATTTGTTTTGTTTTAACAATTGTCTTTAAGTAGCTTTACTAATTTTCTTTTTGTTTTTTTTTATTAAAAAGCTTTTTTATTTCTTTATTAAAACCAACAAATGCAAGCATCTTAGCACCGATTTGTTATAACATTTTTTTGTCGCTGTTGAGTATTTTGTATGGTGAAGGCTGTAACATCTAATACAAAACATACACAGTAATGTATTTGAATTTCATTGAAATACTTTTTTATGTTTGTAGAAAATATATAATGCGGAAATATTTGATAATGATGTAAGGTCGTGGAAAACGATTGATCTTTAATTATCCCCATGTTCTGGTTTACGATTTCGCAAAACGCAAAATTTTGTATTGCCAATAACTCGCCAACCGATACGTCTTTAGAAATGAAATGTTTACAAATTATATTTCTTATCGATAGGAGGAGTTTGTGAAAATTTCGTATTATATATTATAGCGGTTCAGAAAATAAAGATGGAGAAACATTTTGAGTTTTGCGAATTCGTCGAGGGATATATATTTTTTAATGTTTTGAATTTTTACCAATATAAATAAATCAATAAAAAACGAAAAATCTAAGGACTATATGGTAGCCTAAACCAAAGGTAATGAATGACAAGGTTGTATGGTGCGATATAAAAACATATGCGAGCTATATCAAGCCATGGACCCATATAAATCAACTTTGGCATAACACTTCATGGTTCTAAAATAAAATTTGGGCTTCGTAGATAAAAATTGGGGCGTCAAGACTACCAAGAAATCAAATAGAGCATATAGGTCAAAATATAAAATGTATACATTTACGTGTATAAATTACTGATAACTTCTAAATATCAGGCAAATCGGAAAAATGCGACGTCCTCAAGAAGTCAAATCTGGCCAATAGTTTATATGGAGACTATAACATATATATATATAAGGAATCATTGTCCTTAAACTAAACGTAAAATCGGCTTGTAGTATCATACAGTCAAATGGCCAATTTCTCATACACGATCAGCTTTTTATCGATAAATAATAATAACCGGTCCTAAGTGTAGCTAAAATAACTAGTTACTACTACACCCAACCTAACCATGGGGTCTATACAAAGCCATGCAGCGATTTCAATCAAATTCCGGATTTAAAATTTTCTAAATGCTCATAACAGACAAATCGATGGGGGTTATATCAAAACATGGACGGATATAACATAAAAATGCTTGTCCGGTTCCAAAAGACATTATCTTTACAATAATGATTCCGATCAGAGTTGATAAAGATCATTCTTGAAATTGTACTGAATCAGTTTCGATAAGTACCCTTTTAAGTCTGAAGGTACTTTTTTCCAGTTTGTTGGAGGTCTTTTCGTTTTTGTTTCTGAAAGAGATCCGCCATGATAAGTGAACCCCGTGTACCTCTCGAGTACATCGTATGAAAAAGGACTACAATTGAAACAAATGACTATTTCATGAAAGTTGGAACCATCGATGCATTGAGAACGAAAATTAGGTAGAATCATGGGCATTCAAAGCTAAGCCGACTAAGCTGATGATGATCATATCTAGCAAAATCGAGACATCGGGTCTGTCTCATTCGGATTCACACTTATGTCTTTTATTTTCTCCACACAGGCTTTCACAAATAATATTTTCTATTTTATTTGAGAGAAATACTACAAAGAGGATAGGATGATTGAATTGATTAATATGAACTGAAAGATGGTTGAAAAAGGTACCTAATGTGTCGCGGAGGTACCATGCTACGTATTTTACTCAAAAAGTGTCCAAAAAAGTGCAGAAGTGTCAACATTATCAACACTGATTCCGAGAATTTTTATTATATTTTAGTTTTACGTATTTGATACTCTATCAAGTATCAATTATGCCATATTTAAAGTAAAAAAACTATCGTTCGTTTTGTTTGTTATTGTTGGCTTCTCTTCAATCGTTATTGTTGTTTTTGATCTCAGCTTAAAGCCATGCAGTGACTAAACTACAAGTGTAGCTTAACCAACAGAGGAAAAGTATGCTTGTCAAATTTATTTGGGCAAAGCCCTATAGACTGCAAGATGGTTGGATGTACAGCTGTTTCGGAATTACCACATTCCTCGTCAGCATCCTCTACTTGCGGCAAAACTATCAACCAATTATCAGAATAAATTCGGGTAATTCACTCAACCCAAAGTGAAATACACTTGAACCTTCCGAAAAAGGGGTTAATAGTCGGCTACTGCCTAAACAAATTTGCAAGCATATCTCTTATCCTTTGCCAAACTCAAATCATCGATTTGTATTTAGTTGGCTGGGTTTGTTTTTGAGCGTGCTTCCTCTATCTTCATTCGTTTTGTTTGTTATTGTTGGCTTCTCTTCAATCGTTATTGTTGTTTTTGATCTCAGCTTAAAGCCATGCATTGACTAAACTACAAGTGTAGCTTAACCAACAGATTGAATAACGATTGAAGAGAAGCCAACAATAACAAACAAAACAAATGAAGATAGAGGAAGCACGCTCAAAAACAAACCCAGCCAACTAAATACAAATCGATGATTTGAGTTTGGCAAAGGAAAAGAGATATGCTTGCAAATTTGTTTAGGCAGTAGCCGACTATTAAACCCTTTTTCGGAAGGTTCAAGTGTATTTCACTTTGGGTTGAGTGAATTACCCGAATTTATTCTGAGAATTGGTTGATAGTTTTGCTGCAAGTAGAGGATGCTGATGAGGAATGTGGTAATTCCGAAACAGCTGTACATCCAAACATCTTGCAGTCTATAGGACTTTGCCCAAATAAATTTGACAAGCATACTTTTCCTCTGTTGGTTAAGCTACACTTGTAGTTTAGTCAATTCATGGCTTTAAGCTGAGATCAAAAACAACAGTAAAACTATCGTCCTGAAATTTGGCACAGATTCGTCTTTTGTCTCCACACAGGCCAAATTCGAAGATGGGCGATATCGGTCCAGGTTTTGATATTGCTCCCATATAAACCGGAGCCACCGTGGTGCAATGGTTAGCATGTCAGCCTTGCATACACAAGGTCGTGGGTTCGATTCCTGCTTCGACCCAACACCAAAAAGTTTTTCAGCGGTGGATTATCCCACCTCAGTAATGCTGGTGATATTTCTGAGGGTTTCAAAACTTCTCTAAGTGGTTTCACTGCAATGTGGAACGCCGTTCGGACTCGGCTATAAAAAGGAGGTCCCTTGTCATTGAGCGTAACATGGAATCGGGCAGCACTCAGTGATAAGAGAGAAGTTCACCAATGTGGTATCACAATGGACTGACACAATGGACTTATGGCAATTTCGATTGGAAAAAAAGGTGCAACATTCTCGAAATTGATTGCAACATATCAAGGACACTGTCATAGATTTTGGATCCTTTATACCTCACAATATTATAAATTAACAATAACTTTAGAATTACACTATCATTTGGGCGAAATGTCAATTAGGGAAAAAGTAGTGTAACACCAAGGCAACATATTTTTTGCGAATCGAAAACGCCTTTAGACTAAGTGAGCCTGATACATCGGGCTGCCACCTAACCTAACCAAAAACCAGATTTGGGGACTTGGACTTATAGAAACCGTAGTTTTTATCTGATTTGCCTGAAATCTAGAGGTATTTTAGGACCACAAATAGGTGTGTCTAAAATAGTGTGTATCGATCCATGTTTTGGTATAGACCGATCTTGGGCTTCTAGAAAGCGTAGTTTTTATCCGATTTCTCTGAAATTGGAAATCTAGAAGTATTTTAGGATAACAAACTAGTGTGTGAAAAATGCTATTTATTGGTCCATGTTTTGGTATAGCCTCCTTATAGACCGATCTCGCGAGTTTACTTCTTGGACTTCTAGACACCGCAATTTTTATACGATTTACCTGAAATTTAAAATCTAGAGGTATTTTGGGTTCATAAAAAGACGTGCAGAATATGGAGTGGATCGATCCAAGGTTCAGTTTAGCCTCCATCTGGAGAATATTTTGGGTCTACGCATAAGTACGCCGAATATAGTGTGTATCGGTTCATGTTTTGGTATTTATCTCATATACCATATGGTAGACCGATCTCAAGATTTGACCTTTTAAGTGTGTAGACATCCCAATTTTTATGCGATTTGTCTGAAATTCAAAATGTTGAAGTATTTTCGGTCAGTAAATAGGTGTAGCGAATATGGTGTGGATCGGTCCATGTTTTGCTATAACCCCCATGTGTTAAGTCTCTCGATTTCCATGTTGGTATATATGCTTGCTTGGCAGAGTATCTGTCATCAAATCCACCTGAAATTCGATATATGTATTTTCAAGTTACCTGACAAAGAGTTTTCTACAGAAACAATTAAATTTTTTGATTCATGTTGGTGGGTATTTAAGATTCGGCCCGGCCGAAACTAAATCCGTATATACTTGTTTTTAGATAAAAAATACCCATTTCAAAATTGAATCTCCTAACACTAAGGACAAAACGCCTTCATTGGAAATTTTATCAACTTTTGGTTAAAGCAAAAAAATTTGCGTCAAGAAATACATCTTCTATGCTAAGCAAATTTTGCATTCATAGTTTAAGAACAAGACATTTTTGAGCTTAGAACAAAATTTTTCCAATCACAAAAAATATCTCTGAAAACATTACACATTACAAAATCATTCCGACACAGTTAGGCGATTATTGCTGCGAAAATAAAATTTTGAAAGCGGTTAATAACAAGTCTGTAGTCTGAGTCGTTACCGTCATAGTTATCGACATGCCATGTTTACGTATGCCACAAATATGGCATATAAATCACTTTCCCGGTTTCAGGCAAATCGTATCAAATTTTCATTATCAATTATTTCCGTAATAATAAATCAAAAGTTTGTCTCTTTAAAAAATTACTAAACCCTATATAAATAAATATTTTTTTGCAGGACAATTGGGAAGAATGGCTTAGAGATGAAGTGAAATTGATAATCAAAAGTATGCCAAAAATTCGACGATAGATTATGTCAATCTCAAGTATTTTTTCACGCCCCCTCTTGTCAGAACCACCATCTAGAAGCTTTAAAAACACCCATACACAAATAATTGCACAGCTTAGAAGATATTTTTGTGGCATAGTAATGGATAACATAGCAGCTTTCACAACTACTTTATATACACTATTTCATGTTTTTCCCCCATATTTATATATATATATATGATATATTATAATTTAATAATAAGACAAAAAATGCAAATAAATTGTGTTAAATAAATATAAAAATAAAAAGTATTGTTATTTCAGAAAAAAATTGTTATAAAATATTTCCAAGTGTAATGATATAGAATAATATATTCGATAGAGTAAATATATTTGTATTTACAAATTTTTACAATACAATTTAAAGCTTTATTAAGGTTTTATTAATAATAATTTAAGATTATATTAAATATTTTCTATGAATTATCATTTAGCAAGTTATTAAAGTAAGAAACTTTGACAATGTTATTTATATATAAATTGTTATAACAAGTTTCAGTTGACATTATTAACAAAAATCTGTATTTTAATTTCTCTATCACTAAAATGTTTAAGAGGTTGTGCATATATTCCATAACATTTCTACAATAAATTTGCGTATATGTAATCTCATAGTAAAACTTTAAATAAATAAAACATTTGCAATATAATTTTAAGAAATTGATTTTATGTACTCATTTATATACGTGTCATTAGTATAATAATTTTTCAATTTTAATTCGAATAATATTTTGTATTATTTTATGATATACGATTTTCTTTAGTTCCCTAACTACTTTTGACTTTTTAATGTTCAATGAATCTTTATGTTATTTTTAATAGTCCTTAAGCATTAAATTTAAAAATAGATTTTCCTACAAATTTTGTATTAGAAATATATCCATTATTATAAAATTATTACTTCTATTAAACTAAATAATTAATAATAATAGAACGAAACTTATTCATTTTAATAAATCATAAATCATTTTAATAAATCATATAAACAAATATGTGTGGAATATGTTTTAATTGTGGGTGACTAGGAGAATCGGTCTCTATATTTTTTTTTTTTGGTTCAAACTCTGGACCAATTTTTGTGTGATTGGTGATCGATTTATCTGAGGGCTATATATATAACTATAGACCGATACGGACCTAGTTAGACATGGTTGTTAACGGCCATATACTAGTACAATGTACCAAATTTCAACTGACTCGGATGAAATTTGCTCCTCCAAGAGGCTCCAAAACCAAATCTCGGGATCGGTTTATATGGGCGCTATATATGATTATGGACTGATATGGACCACTTTTGGCATGATTGTTAAATATCGTATACTACCACCACGTACCAAATTTCAACCAAATCGGATGAAATTAGCTTCTCTTAGAGGCTCTGCAAGCCAAATCGGGGGATCGGTTTATATGGGGGATATATATATAATTATGAACCGATGTGGACCAATTTTTGCACGGTTGTTAGAGATCACAATTTTTGAATGGTCATTAGAGATCACATACTAACTTCATGTACCACATTTCAGACGGATCGGATGAAATTTGCTTCTCCAAGAGGCTCCGCAAGACAAATCTGGGGATCGGTTTAAATCGGGGCTATATATAATTATTGACCGATGTGGACCAATTTTTACATGGTTGTTAGAGACCATATACTAACACCATGTACCAAATTTCAGCCGGATGGGATGAAATTTGCTTCTCTTAGAGGATTCGCAAGCCAAATTTGGGGGTCGGTTTATATGGGGGCTATACGTAAATGTGGACCGATATGGCCCATTTGCAATACCATCCGACCTACATCAATAACAAGTCGATAGCTTGTTTCGTTCGTAAGTTAGGGTGATTTCAACAGACGGACGGACTTGCTCAGATCGACTCAGAATTTCACCACGACCCAGAGTATATATGAATGACAAAGTTAATATACCTCCATCCTATGGTGGAGGGTATAAAAACTCGCATGTACTCAATTTTGCACTTTTTGATGCACTCATCATAAAACCAAAATATACCGTTAGTTTTGTATTTGTTGTCTTTCTTTATGATCAGTAATACAACTTTGTGTTTAGAAACGTGTTTTCTAGTAAGTCAGTCTGTGGTCTTTCGCGTCCAAAAAAGACGAAGTACTACTCCCAAAGAGCAAACCAGAAGCCGCCGAAAACTGTTGACCGAAGCGGACGCTCGCCTTATGATGGCAGAAATGAGGCAGAACAAGTCCGTAATGCAAAAATATTACTGTTGCGAAAAATAAGCAAGTTAGTGAAAGGATAGCGCTCCACAACATTGGTTATGTTTCAGCTTAAAAAAAAATAAACCTGCATTTTCCAAAAAGAATCAAAAGGCGGGAATGAAATTTGGAAGAGAGCATAAAAATTGGACGACAGATGATTGGAAACGTGTTATCTGGTCCGATGAAACAAAATTTAACCGTTTCCAATCGGACGGTAAACAATATTGCTGACATCGTCCTGGTGATACCATTTAACGCCACCAATTTTAAGCAAACTGTGAAGCATGGTGGTGGAAGCTTCATGGTTTGGGGCTGCTTCACTTGGTGGCACATTGGGCCATTGCAGAAAATTGATGGTATAAAGAAGAAGGAATACTACCTCCCCATTTTTTCACGAGTTTGTTGACAAGAGTGCCTATCCTGAAGATGAAGTCGTATTTCAACAGGATCGTGATCCCAAGCATAGTGTAAAAATGGTGAAAAATGACTTAGTGAGCAAAAATTTCAAGTGATGAATTGGCCAGCGCAAAGCCCCCGTCTTCAACCCGATTGAGAATTTATGTTCAATCGTGGGAAGACGGCTGGGATTGTACAAATTAGCTGCATCAAAATTAGAAGACCTATGGGAACGAGTACAGCTTGAGTGGGAGAATATTCCTGATGAAATTATAAAGGAATTGGTTGAAAGTATGCCAAAATATGGTATTAAAGTACTAGAAAATGTTCCAGGTGACACCGGTATAGAAAATGCTTTACTTTTTGTCTTGAGTTTTTTGTTGTTTGAATTGAATTGAATTTGAATTGAAGAAGGAATAAAGGAAAAATAAAATTATTTTGAGTTTCTTTATTACTGCTTATTTTATTCGTTTAGAAATGAAAAAAATTAATTATGTACTCATTTCTTCACGCCACTTCATATATTTCATATTTCAGGCCAATAAATTAAAATTGGAAACAAGTTCCCATAAAAAATCGACAATCTTTGTATTTCTAAAAATACATAACTTTAAAAAAATTCTAAAATTCCCTATCAGAAAAAAATATGGTAGCCCTCTTGGCAAACACCAGACATGGTTTACGCATTAAAACCCAAATTGGAAGATCGGTTCATATACAGGTGCTATATCACAAAATTGGCCGTTATGACCCAAATATCTAAAATATGATGGTGGCCACGACTTCGTTTTGTTGTTCCATTGAAGAACTTAAGGGAATCTAAATAATTGTTTAGTTACAAAAATATGAAGTGTTTTTCCAATTTCGTGTTTTGCCGGATTCGGAGTCAAGAAAAATTTCTACGACTCCAACAAAATATTTAGACCCCCGACTCCACAGCCCAGATGAATTCTTTATTAATAGAATTCTAGTGAAATTTCGCAAGATCATAGCATGATTAAATAAGAACTTTAGAACAAAAGCAGGCAATACATACCTATCATGGTTTTAATTTCTTTTGTATTGCCTGATTTAGTTAAGTGAATTTTGCTTACCTTACCATCGACCAAATTTGGGCGTCTTAGTTCTTGCATATTTCATATTTTAATTTTACGGCCACAATTTCTTTTATTCTTTTAACAACTTAAGATTTTTAACAAATTTATGTACGTCGTCCTTAATATAAGGCTTAATAGCTATACAGGTTGGAATATTTTCGGGTTGTTCTATCCACATTTTATGATGTATATCATTCTCTTTTAGTTTTTCCGAAAGCTTACGTAGGGCATCCTCATCTTTGGCCTAAGATATATGGAGAATAAAGATACCAGGTTTTGTTAGAGAATAAATTGTACTCAATATCAAACTTACGCCCAACACTACTTTGTGCATATTATCCAAATCTTCCAAATATTTTTTAGTGGTCTCATCGTCGCTATGCAAATGCATAACGGCCGTTGAGGCATGACAACATTGTGCGATAACAGCCCCCAAAGGCCAACCAAGAACTGACTTTAAATCACTTCGCACTATAATATATTGTACTATATTGGACATAATGATAAATGGTATATATGAAAATTTATAAAAGAAATGTGGCTATAGTTGACAATAATGTGGAAATATGCCGGCCAAGTAAACAAAGCAGAACAGCTGTTCTACAAGGTAGATTTTTCTGGCATTAAATTTTATATGCAGTCATACAACCCTGTTTTTATCATAGGTTATTGTGATTGGATGGCCACTCTTGTTTTAGAACAATTGCAAAGAATCGTTAGTATTTAAATTTTCTCAATATCTTTATGAAATCATAATAATAAAATATAACGAATTGAAACTTTTCCAATATATTTATAATTATATATCGCTGTTTAGAGTTTCAATTGAACATAATATTTGCTTAGTGAAAATTCTTTATAAACACCCTGTTTTTTCAAATGACATTACACAGGGTGTCGCAACTGAACAGAGCTTATTTCTTTAAAAGAGCGGCTCAATTATTTATCTAATCATATAACAAATTTTCATAATTTTTAAAATAGAAAACTTCACAATTGTTAAGCACAAAAAATTATAATACTAATTATGCCTGCACTGATAAAAAAGAACTCACCACTACCCCTTTGCCAATCGAAGTATTTTGGGCTTTTGATACCGTTTTGTGGGTGTTCGTATGATCATTTCTTCTATCAAATGAAAGTATTTGAAACCTTACTAAATGCAACCTTTTACAAATTAAAAGATTCCATTTTGTCATTTAAATTAAAATTAAATTAAAACTTTTGCAATTCAAATGAAAGCGTACACCCAAAAAAATTTGTTAGTAGGAACAGCAGAAAAATCTGCCAAAGTAGCAAAAACTCTCCTGAAAAAAAGAAAGGAGTCACTGTATACTGAAATAGCAAATATTGTCTGCTATTTCTGAAGCTTAAGCGATTACACTAAACATATTTTAGTTTGGTTGAAATAAATAAAAATGAACTTAAGGTGAGTATTATGTTCGTATTTTTCACCAAAACACTAAATTAAAAGTACAAAAATTTGTATGAAGACGATTATATTTTTATAAAGTCTTGTGAAATAATGAATGGAAAACATCTAAGGAATTGATTGTGAACCATTTTATATTTATAATTAATTTAAAAAAGTAACCGTGAAAACAAGCTGGTTTTCAGCTTGAAAACTGAACATAGTACTCAGGTACTTAGGGGCATAGTACATAGGGGCAAATTGAGACATAACAGCAAACAAAATGTTTGCTCATCGCATTTAGGAGCTTATAAGTATATTACAGTGCAAAATGATACCAAAACTACATTTGGTTCTTAAATAGGCTTTGATTTAGATTTATAACCTAAAAATTTTATAATTTATTGTTCGTTAGACCCTGAAGTACAAAAATATAACAGCAGACATCGACTGACATTCTTAACAAAGTTTTTTCCATGAGTGTATTTTCATATTATTTCAGTATTAAAGATTATAAAATACACTCATAGAAAAAAGTCTGCTAAAAACAGCAGTCGATGTCTGATGTTATATTTTTGTACTTCAGGACCTAATAAATAACAAATTATAAAATTTTTAGGTTATAAATTTTTCCTCAAAGCATATTTAAGAACCAAAAGTAGTTTTTTTGTATATTTTTGCACTGTAATATACTTACCAGCTCCTAAATACGATCAGCAAACATTTTGTTTGCTGTTATGCCTCAATTCGAGAAATATTCAGATTTTTGGTTAAATACTATAGTTATTCATAAAATATTGTTTTAATTATGTTAAAACACTATATGTCAGTTGACATTTTTATTTGTTTCAGCCAAGGCCGTATTAAGGGGGGGGGGGGATGAGGGGGATCAAACCCCCCCGGAAATGAATGAATATTTTTATATAAATAAATATATATTTTTAGCTGCATAGAAAAATCTTATCGAAGATGTTGAAGAAAAGCTGGAGGTTTTATTTTGAAAAACGCTTACCTATAAAACTTGCACAAATCATAGAATACTAGTTGAAAAGACCGTCAAACGACGGTCGAAAAAAACAAATTGTTTTTGTTCTCGCACCACAAATTTCATTTTTGGAAAATGTATTTCTGCTTTTTATGTTCTTTTTGTGAACATGACTCGCTTTGTTTGGCCATAGAACAACAACGAAACAGCCAAACACACGTGTGTAAATGAAATGGAGCAAAACCTGCGAAAAGAACCTGCCTAATTTAGCGATGGAAGCAATAAAGAGATATTTCCAAACGTGTATATTTTAAAAATGTTGGCCACTTTGCCAGTTACTCAGGGGTGGAAAATACAATTTTTAAGAAAGTACAAAAAAGGTATTTTTTGATCGGAAAGGTACTTGTTACTAAATTTCAACAAAAATTTCCCTTGAATATTATTGTCAAGAGACTGAATTTTAAAGAAAATAAAATATTGACAAAATTTTCTATATAAATAAAATTTTGCAAAAATTTTCAATAGAAATAAAATTTTCCCTTCGTTTTGTTTTGTTATTGTTGGTTTTGATCTTTAAGCATTGTTGTTTTTTGTTGCAGCTTAAAACCATACATTGACTAAACTACAAGTGTAGTTTAACCAACAGAGGAAAAGAATGTTTGTCAAATTTATTTGGGCAAAGACCTATAGACTGCAAGATGGTTGGATGGTTTCGGAATTACCACATTCCTTATCAGCATCCTCTATTTGCAGCAAAACTATCAACCAATTATCAGAATAAATTCAGGCAGTTCATTAAACTCAACAATGAACCACACTTGAACCCTCCGAAAAAAGGTTTTGTATGATAACCGGCTTATGCCGAAATAATTTTGCAAAAAAATTCTATAGAAAAAAAATTTTGCAAAATTTTTTTTATAGAAATAAAATTTTGCAAAAATTTCCTATACAAATACAATTTTTACAAAATTTTCAATTGAAATAAAATTTTGACAAAATTTTCTATAAAAATAAAATTTTGCAAAAATTCTATATAGAAATAAAATGTTGACAACATTTTCTACCGAAATAAAAAATCGATAATATAGAATCGCATTCTTTTTTCGACTAAAACATTCTTGAAGTTCAATAAAATCCTGGTTTTGACTATATCTTTTACAAAATCGAGATTTTCTTCCCACATGAACATGTCTGTTTTGCCATATTTGTAAAAGACTATTAGCAAATAAGGTTGATAAAGACTTTCTCAAAATATTAAAATATTTTGTCAAAGCTATTGTACCATAAATCTGATATCGACTCAAAAATGTCTACACAAAAGGTACTAAATCATTCGCGGGGGTACTACGTTACTGACCGGGGTGAAAAAGTTTTGAAAAAAGTACTATAGTACTGCATTTTCCATCCCTGCAGTTACTACGTGCTCATCCGAACGTTCATTTTCAACAATGAAGAGATTCATGGCTGAAAAAGAAGGTTAAATCATGGGGCCATATGATTACAATTTTTTTATTTCGACCAAATTTTAAGATGTCAAAATCATATGTTTATGGTGATTGCAGCTCTCCAAATGACACTGCATAGCAAATGCATCTCAAACAAACTGAGTATCTTGATAACATATTCCAGACCCAAAATACCACGCACATCAGTTTTTAAACTGCATCATAAACTGTTTTTGTTAATAGATGGCGAATATCCATTTGACTGACTTCCATTATTAACTTTGGTCTCATATCTGCGTTCCTCGGATGAATTATCCACTTCACTATAACTCATAGGTGACGCAATTAAATTTGAACCTTTATTTTATCTGGATTTGAATTATTTTTTCAGGACAATTGAAAGAATAAATAATTGCCACTTTTACCAATGCCATACGATTCTTTTATCAGCTGATTTTGACTTCTTAAAATTGTAAACAACATATTGAAATTTGTTGTTTTTGTTATCGTGATTCAACCTCCTTATTCAGCCATGGAAGAGATTAAAGACGTATGGGTAGGTACTATGTTCGGTTTTCGAGTTGAAAACCACTTTATTTTCGCGATTACTTTTCCTTAAATAATCAAAATTATAAATGAAAACAAACTTATTCCTGTAAAGTCTTACCGAAATATAGAGGAACAAGAAACTACGCATCAATTGTGTTAATTTGTCCGCTTTATATTGAACTGTTTTAATAAAGTAACCACGAAGATTTCAACGCGAAAAGCGAACATAGTACTTACCTTATCTTAGAAATTCGACTAGCGAGAGTAGACTCAAAGAATTGGCATTAATGTCGGTTCATCGCCGAATAAATGTGCCGACTGAAGAAGTCATTGATTTAATTGCTGCCCAAAAAGCCCGTCGGTTCAATTTAATATTATAAAAATATTGTATACATACCTATGCATAATTAAAATGTTCTACACATGAGATTATATGAATATGTTTTTTAAGTTGAAGTTAAGTTGAAAAAATTATTCATTTTTTTTTAAAAAGATTTTACTCGAAGTGAAATTTGAAGTGAAAATGCTGTACAAACTGATTTCAAAGTGATAACAAGTGCTGATAATTTCCTCAGGGAATAGATTGTCACTAATTGTTGATACCATTTAGGTGTCGATGTCTAAATTTATAAGGGAATATTTAACGGTATAAAACCCTGGTAATATTTTCACTACCCGGCGGCATTAATTTTTTTTTCTATTAAGAAATAAATAAAAACTTAAGTGATCTAGATATTTTTTTAATCAACGCAATCCTACAATTGCATTGAGTTAATTAAATTTTTAATCACATTAATTAATTCCTTTAATTTATATCGATGATCATTTCGGTGATTGAGGCCACAAAATATTTATAATTCTATGCAATAATTTCAAAGTTCGATTTCATCATCTTTACCATAGTCACTTTTTCGTAACATTATGGATCGTCCACTTTGATAGCAAATCGACACTTCTATCAATAAATGGAAAAATAATTAAATAAATCAATATTCAAAATATTACAAAGCTCAAAATTGTTAAAGATTTAATTTTTGCAATTACGATATATTCAAAGTTGACAAAAATGATGTATAGCTTAAATTTGTTATCGCCCCTAGTATTCAGAAGAGCTTTTATTTTCATATAACTTCTGATTGAAAATATTAACAAAATATGTTAATGCAACTGAAATTGGGATGTCTTTGAGATGGAATGCTTTGTAAATTTAATTGGATTATTGCTGATATTATGGCGAATTCCACTGTATGAGTACGTTTCTAGTTTAGAACCTATTTTGTTTTTCACTACAATACTCATCTAACATTTTATCTTAGCATTTGAAACCTTGCTGATTTCAAGCATATCTCAAACCATTATGTTTATTGTCAAGCTATTAAAGTTTGATTCTAACGGCCAGGTGTATAAAACTGCTGTAATTTTGAATATGCATGTGTTTACCATTCACAATAGATATAATAGGAAACGCTATTGTGCGTGTGTCATCATTTGATTATATTTGCTATAATTTGGTGTTTGTTGATAATTCACAATATATTTCACATGGAAAAACCTATTGTGAGCGTGTTACTAACATAATGCTTTACATGATTTGTACACATTTAATGTTATAGCAATTTGGCCGTTAGAATTGAGAGTACACTCCACCATAGGATGGGGGTATATTAACTTTGTCATTCCGTTACAAATGTAATTAAAGTGTTTGGGGAACGTTTGTCGACAGCCAG
The DNA here is from genome assembly GCF_050003625.1 of Haematobia irritans. NCBI lineage: Eukaryota > Metazoa > Arthropoda > Insecta > Diptera > Muscidae > Haematobia > Haematobia irritans. The sequence goes on along the minus strand of NC_134397.1, from coordinate 219,460,212 downwards.
GAAGTCTGGATCGGGGGGAAATCGAAAACCGGAAGCCGCTGAGACGACAAAGAGAGTTGCCGGTAGTTTCAAGCGAAGCCCTAACCTCTCTCTCCGAGATGCCGCAAATAAGCTGGGTGTATCGTCTGCAACCGTGCATCGAGCCAAAAAACGAGCCGGACTATCGACTTACAAGAAGGTAGTGACTCCAAATCGCAATGATAAACAAAATACGACGGCCAAAGCGCGATCCCGGAGGCTGTACACGACGATGCTGACGAAGTTTGACTGCGTGGTAATGGACGACGAAACCTACGTCAAAGCCGACTACAAGCAGCTTCCGGGACAGGTGTTTTATATGGCAAAAGGAAGGGGAAAGGTAGCAGATATTTTCAAGCACATAAAACTGTCAAAGTTCGCAAAGAAATATCTGGTTTGGCAAGCCATCTGTACCTGTGGCTTGAAAAGCAGCATTTTCATAGCTTCCGGGACTGTCAGCCAAGAAATTTACGTGAAAGATTGTTTGAATAAACGTCTGCTGCCTTTCCTGAAGAAACACGGTTGTTCCGTACTGTTTTGGCCGGATTTGGCATCTTGCCATTACGGTAAAAAGGCCATGGAGTGGTACGCCGCCAACAACGTGCAGGTGGTTCCCAAGGACAAGTACCCTCCCAACACGCCAGAGCTCCGTCCAATTGAGAAATACTGGGCTATTGTCAAGCGGAACCTAAAGAAGACCAAAAAAACTGCTAAGAACGAGCACCAGTTCAAGGCAAACTGGCTTTCTGCGGCGAAGAAGGTGGACAAGGTGGCTGTACAAAATCTGATGGTAGGTGTCAAGCGTGAGGCCCGGCAATTCGGATTTGGAAAAGCGAAAGCCTAACTGAATATTTTTCCTGAATTTTATACTAATTGAACTTGAAAAAGAAATTTAATTTGATTTTTTAATTAAACAATTTCACCGATTTACACACGTTTTCCCTTGACCAAATTTTGACCGTCTCACCCTTTATAAACTTTCTTTAATTAAAATTTCATTATTTTAAAGTAATTTATCCTTAATATTGTGTAAAGTGCTCATCCTAAAATTAATCTTCAATACCACATTAATATTTTTTTCAGTGTATAAAACCTTTGTTCCTCATTTTTGTTTTCAAGGTATTTAAGTAACCACAAAATCTATCTAAAATCAACTAATTTACATGAGCCAAATTAAAGAGCCTTTGGCTTTTTTTCTGAGGGTACATAATTTGTTTAATATAATTAAGCGATAAATACGACCTATACTTTGATAACACGAATACTTGGCCAGACAGAAGGACACATTTCAATTTAAATCAATTCTTCCACAAAAGCATAATATAGAAAATAATTCTTTTTTTTTTTTTTTAATAATAATGCAACCCTAAGCATTTCATTCAACTACCATTTTAAAGTGGCTTTTGTAAATGATTTCAAGCTAGCAATTTGTCAGATACGAATTATTTTCTTAAAATTCAAATATATAAATATAATGAGGCTAAAAGAAATACCAACACTATTAATTGGTTCGACTTGAAATGGTAAAGCAGAACAAGAGACATGTCCTATGGCAAGGTCCTCTTCAAGATCTGAATGAGAAATACCTCATATAGACATAACCACTTGAATGGCTATTTGCTGATAATCTCAAAGAAAACTAAACAGGTGCAGACGGCATTGTACCATTTCACCCCAAGGCAAGAAATAAACCCCTTTTCCCAAAAAGGACATGTGTCAAACAAATAGGACAAATGCACAATCTCCCAGTATATCAACAGCATCATTACTAATAACCACACAATGTCATTGTGCAACATTCAGTACATGAGATTTGTTGTTGTTGATGTTGCCACTTTAGCCTTAGTTGCATTTGGTCTTTTGAAGAATGGTTTATGCATTTGCTTGAGGGTGTGTGTGTGTGTGTGTGCGTGCATAGTATGCCACAATTTTAAACTTGAAACGATTCAATTCAATATTTGCTTTAGCTGTCTAGCTAAATTAAGTCCCATAATGAAAAGACAAAAATCCTCGATGACTCAAAGGTTTATTTCGGAGAATATTTACTGCACTTATAAGGGGATGCTTAGAGTTCGAGTGTTTGAATGAATTTGGAGGCAACCCAGCAAACATAACCATAAAATTTGAAAAAAAAAATATTTTTGTCGTGTCAGATTGGTCGAAAGCCTTTATTTACTGTAATCAAAACTTGAATTTTTTAAAGGACGGGCGAAAAAAATTAAAATCTGATAGACGTGAGTTTGTGAATCGAAAAAAAAATATACAGATATGTAAAGTTTAGAGTTAAATATACATGAGGAATGCATTAAATATTATGCGACAAGAATCGTTTCTGTTTGTGTTTCTAGGAAACGACATTTTAGAAGTTTTCTTCTATTGTTGGAATTATTTTTTGAAGCCAAACAAAGTTCATTGAGGGTAAACGGGTACCATAAACAAAGATGTGCGTGCATGCAAATCAAGATGATTAAAAACAAGTATATACAGCACAAAGTTCGGCCGGGCCGAATCTTAAGTACCCACCACCATGAACCAAATATTAGGGTTTCCTTTGAAATTTCAGGAGGGCTTGAGGACACTCCCCGAAGATAAATTTAAAGATTTCACCTATGAGGACCATATCAGATTCTGGATTTATAAGAACCATTTTTGTTTGAGTTTTAGAGGAATCATTAACATCTCTTGTAAGTGTGCAAGAAAATTATAAAATAACCCAGCAAAAAAAATTGGAAGTTGTTCCACAAACATTTCTTTTAAAGCCCATCCCAGAATCCGCCATCGAGTTTTTTCAACTTCCAATGCAGTCCTTTTGGACAAGTCCACAAACATTTCTTCTAAAGCGCATCGTGGGATCCCCCAACGATTTTTTTCCACTTCCGAAGCAGTCCTTGTGGACAAGTATTGGAAAGAACGCAATCAGGCTATTTTAAATGCAAATTTTGCACAATTAAATTAAAAAAAAAATAGAAAACTAATAAAAAAACTAAAAAAATAGAAAATTAATAAAAAAAGTAAAAAAGTAATAAAAAAAATAAATTTCATCCCCGCTGGGATTTGAACCTGTATCGTTTGACTTTTTCGCTTCCATGGAAGTTCTTTTGAGAAGGTTTTGCAAATTACGAGAATTTTTATTTTTTATTTTTTGTTGATTTTTAATGGAAAAAATATATTTATACGAAAATATATGCCGAAAATAAAAAATAAAAACGATGCATGACATAAAAAATAATTTTTTAGAAAAATATTTGATAAAAAAAATTGCCGCTGGTGAGATTTGAACCTGCGCTTCTTATTTTTTCGTTCATACTAATAAAGAACATCTCAAGAAGCAATTAGAATGTTATTCCTTGGTGCGTATTACGATCATATCACAAACATTTGAATTGACCTTTCGACGCTTTATGTTCAATGCCGTTTGTGGCTGAGTGTGCTAAGGCGTTCTGTTATGGTGCCAGCAAACCCAGGTTCAATCCTTGGTCGGAGCGAAAAAGTTTTTCAAATTGTAAAAATTAGATAATAGGAAAATAAGTGTGTAATAAAACATATGGATGAAATTGGTTGAAAGAAATTTTTTTTTCGCTTTTTAAATTTCTTCATTCAAATTAACTTCCAGGGCACAGCTTCTAAAGCAATGCAAAGGATCCAAAAAGGGAGTACTTCCGTCCTATGACAAGCCAATGTAAAATTCATTGGAGATGATCCAAGTTTGCACTACTTCCGGATCACAGATTGGGGATCCAAACTACATTTTTGGAAGCTCTTTTTTTGCTGGGAACGTCTTGATTTGAAATCTTAAATCTGTAGAAGTAAAATCTGGAAATTTTACATTGAGTTTCAAGCAATTTTCATGATCAGTGCGCCTAACACCCTCAAGAAGTGAAGTCGGTCTATATGGATGCATTACCAAATGGACCGATAAAAACTTAATCCGATACACGTTTTTGTGAACCTAAAATACCAGAATATTTACAATTTCAGGCAAATCAGATAAAAACTACGGTTTCTAGAAACAGAAGGAGTTAAATCGGGAGATCGCTCTTATGGGGGCTATACTAAAATATGGACCGATACTCACCGTTTTCGGCACACCTCTTTATGACCCGAAAATACCTCTAGATTTCCAATTTCAAGCAAATAGGATAAAAATTTCGGATTCTAGAAGCCCAAGAAGTAAAATCGGGAAATTGGTCTATATGGGGGCTATACCAAAATATGGACCGATACTCTCCATTTTCGGCACACCTCTTTATGGCCCTAAAATACTTCTAGATTTCCAATTTCAGACAAATGGGATAAAAACTATGGTTACTATAAGACCACGACCCCAAATCGGGAGCGCGTTTTATATGGGGACCATACCAAAACATGGACCGATACTCACAATTTTTGGCACACGTATTTGTGGTCCTACAATACCTCTAGATTTCCAATTTCAGGTAAATTGAATAAAAACTGCGGTTTCTATAAGCCCAAGAAGTAAAATCGGGAGATCGATCTATATGGGGGCTATACCAAAATATGGACCGATACTCACAATTTTTGGCACACGTATTTGTGGTCCTACAATACCTCTAGATTTTAAATTTTAGGCAAATTGGATAAAAACTACGATTTCTATAAGCCCAAGACCCCAAATCGGGAGGTCGTTTTATATGGGGACCATACCAAAACATGGACCAATACTCACAATTTTTGGCACACGTATTTGTGGTCCTACAATACCTCTAGATTTCCAATTTCAGGTAAATTGAATAAAAACTGCGGTTTCTATAAGCCCAAGAAATAAAATCGGGAGATCGGTATATTGGGGGCTATAACAAAACATGGACCGATACTCACCATTTTTGGCACACCTCTTTATGGTCATAAAATACCTCTAGATTTCAAATTTCAGGCAAATTTGATAAAAACTACGATTTCTATAAGCCCAAGACCCCAAATCGGGAGGTCGGTTTATATGGGGACTATACCAAAACCTGGACCGATATAGCCCATCTTCGAACTTGACCTGCCTGCAGACAAAAGACGAGTTTGTGCAAAATTTCAGCACGATTGCTTCATTATTGAAGACTGTAGCGTGATTACAACAGACAGACAGACAGACTGACAGACGGATAGACGGACATCGTTATATCGTCTTAGAATTTCTCCCTGATCAAGAATATATATACTTTATATAGTCGGAAATCGATATTTCGATGTGTTACAAACGGAATGACAAACTTATTATACCCCCGTCACCATTCTATGGTGGTGGGTATAAAAAGGCCGATTAAATACGTATATAATTAAGTTTGACAAAATTTTCTATAGAAATAAAATGTTGACAAAAGTTTCTATAGAAATAAAATTATGACAAAATAAAATTTTGACAACATTTTCTATAGAAATAAAATTTTGACAAAATTCTCTATAGACATAAAATTTTGACAAAATTTTTTATAGAAATAAAATTTTTTATAGAAATAAAATTTTGACAAAGTTTTCTATAGAAATAAAATTTTGACAAAATTTTCTATAGAAATAAAATTTTGACAAAATTTTCTATAGAAATAAAATTTTGACAAAATTTCTATAGAAATAAAATTTTGACAAAATTTTCTATAGAACAAAAATTTTGACAAAATTTTCTATAGAAATAAAATGTTGACAAAGTTTTCTATAGAAATAAAATTTTGGTAGATTACTTTTGGTTCGAGTGGCAACCATGATTATGAACCGATATGGACCAATTATTGGTGTGATTGGGGATCGGCTATATATAACTATAGACCGATATGGACCAATTTTGGCATGGTTATTAGCGGCCATATACTAACACCACGTTCCAAATTTCAACCGGATCGGATGAATTTTGCTTCTCCAAGAGGCTCCGGAGATCAAATCTGGGGATCGGTTTATATGGGGGCTATATATAATTATGGACCGATGTGGAGCAATTTTTGCATCTTTGTTAAAGACCATATAATAACACCACGTACCAAATTTCAACCGGATCGGATGAATTTTGCTCTTCCAAAAGGCTCCGGAGGACAAATCTGGAAATCGGTTTATATGGGGGCTATATATAATTATGGACCGATGTGGACCAATTTTTGCATGTTTGTTAAAGACCATATACTAGCACTATGTACCAATTTCAGCCGGATCGGATAAAATTTGGTTCTCTTAGAGGCTCCGCAAGCCAAATCTGGGGATCGGTTTAACAGATTGGCTGATAAGTCCCCGGTCTGACTCATAGATGCATATTATTTTTATATAGTATCAACCTTCAAAAGATTCGTGTCAAAATTTGACGTCTGTAGGTTAGGTTAGGTTATGTGGCAGCCCGATGTATCAGGCTCACTTCGACTATTCAGTCCATTGTGATACCACAGTGGTGAATTTCTCTCTTATCACTGAGTGCTGCCCGATTCCATGTTAAGCTCAATGACAAGGGACCTCCTTTTTATAGCCGAGTCCGAACGGCGTTCCACATTCCAGTGAAACCACTTAGAGAAGCTTTGAAACCCTCAGAAATGTCACCAGCATTACTGAGGTGGGATAATCCACCGCTGAAAAACTTTTTGGTATTCGGTCGTAGCAGGAATCGAACCCACGACCTTGTGTATGCAAGGCGGGCATGCTAACCATTGCACCACGGTGGCTCCCTTTGACGTCTGTGAGTCAATTAGTTTGTGAGATAGAGCGTCTTTTGTGAAGCAAATTTTGTTATTGTGAAAAAAATGGAAAAAAGGAATTTCGTGTTTTGATAAAATACCGTTTTCTGAAGGGGAAAACTACGGTGGAAGCAAAAACTTGGCTTTATAATGAGTTTCCGGACTCTGCCCCAGGGAAATCAACAATAATTGATTGGTATGCAAAATTCAAGCGTGGTGAAATGAGCACGGAGGACGGTGAACGCAGTAGACTCCCGAAAGAGGTGGTTACCGACGAAAACATCAAAAAAATCCACAAAATGATTTTGAATGACCGTAAAATGAAGTTGATCGAGATAGCAGAGGCCTTAAAAATATCAAAGGAACGTGTTGGTCATATCATTCATCAATATTTTGATATGCGGAAGCTCTGTGCAAAATGGGTGCCGCGCGAGATCACATTTGACCAAAAACAACAACGTGTTGATGATTCTGAGCGGTGTTTGCAGCTGTTAACTCGTAATACACCCGAGTTTTTCCGCCGATATGTGACAATGGGTGAAACATGGCTCCATTACTACACTCCTGAGTCCAATCGACAGTCGGCTGAGTAGACAGCGACCGGTGAACCATCTCCGAAGCGTGGAAAGACTCAAAAGTCCGCTGGCATATTAATGGCCTCTGTTTTTTGGGATGCGCATGGAATAATTTTTATCGATTATCTTGAGAAGGGAAAAACCATCAACAGTGACTATTATATGGCGTTATTGGAGCGTTTGAAGGTCGAAATCGCGGCAAAACGGCCCCCGTGCCACAAGTCATTGAGAATGATGGCAAAAATTCATAAATTGGGCTTCGAATTGCTTCCCCACCCACCGTATTCTCCAGATCTGGCTCCCAGCGACGTTTTCTTGTTCTCAGACCTCAAAAGGATGCTCGCAGGAAAAAAATTTGGCTGCAATGAAGAGGTGATCGCCGAAACTGAGGCCTATTTTGAGGCAAAACCGAAGGAGTACTACCAAAATGGTATCAAAAAATTGGAAGGTCGTTATAATCGTTGCATCGCTCTTGAAGGGAACTATGTTGAATAATAAAATAGAATTTTGACAGAATTTTGAAAAAAAATGTTTTTTCTTTGTTAGACCTGATACTTCTCAGCCAACCTATTACATCCTAATCTGCTCGTCAATTAATTTGCTGAAAAGCTTGGCACATTTTCCATACAAATTAGCCTCCGCAGCGTTAGGTGCACGTTGACTCTTTCGCTTATAAGACCTTCTCACTTTAATACATTTGATGATGTTAGTAGGTAAGTGGTAGTTATCAGATTTATCAACTGCAGATTTATCAGATGCGTTAATTTTGAGATTTCAAAATTAATAAATTCTTTTAAATGATTGTCTTGTAATACTATTATGTTGGTTTTCAATCAAAATGGGTGATTGATACTATCATTTTCGTGATTGAAGACATTTCAATTAAAAAATGATTGAATCCGCGATTTTCGTGATTGAAATCAAAAAAATTTTTTGTGTGTAGTTAAAAATGGGTATCTTTACAGAAAAAATAAAAATTGTTGGACTAAGATCAGCTTAGCTTTAATATAGCAATCCTGCCCATATGTCGTTGTGCCTCGGTCGTGGATACAACTCCTAAAACTGATTTTGGCTTTTTCCTTCCCTTTCGCCTTTAATTATTTTCACATTTTTGTTTAAAATTAGGTACACTGCAAAAATATTCTTACAGTTAAATGATAATAGTTAAAAATGGGTCAACTTAGCTTTAATAATTCTGAAAAATCTCCACATGTAATGAAACCGTCTTTATCTTTATTTATTTGTTGACGTTTTGTATCTTGACCATAAAGCTAAAAAGCGTTCAAACATAGAAGTTGCCGTTAACACTTTTCTAAAGACTTTGATGGCACATGAACAAAAAAATTAGAAAATTTAAATGTGTCATAATTGTATTCGTGCTTCAATTCTCTTCTTCTTTGACCTGGAAAAGGAGGCTTAAAACCAGAATGCTCAAAACCAACCAAGAATGCTTAAAAAAGAGGTTTCCCGTTTTCATTCCTACTCCAATATGGTCTTTTGCGCTTGGGGCGTTTAAGAGAGTAAGATTGGGACTAACAAGTACCAAACTGTTGATCATCTCAAGACGGCGTTTCGTCAGGATTGGGCTAAAATACCACAGAGCCACTTTCGTGAAGCATGTTTTAGCTTTTTCGGCCGTTTGAAAGCCATAATTCGTGCCACAGGTACCTAATTCTAACAAATCTAAAATGTTTCTAAAAGTTGATGTTATTTTCGATAATTTTTAATTTTGAATCATTAATTAAAAAAATAATAAATATAGCGTATCAATTTGCTGCATTACTTACCAGCCACCCTGTAGTGTAGGGTATAAAAACAAACATCCATTTGTAGCGAAGATCAACTAAAATTTTGAATTGTTAGATTAAAAAAAATAATAATTTGTATATATAGGTTAGGTTGTAGAGGGTGACATCAATGTTCTTGTATTGATGCCCACTTAGACCAGTATAGGTCCATTGTGATCCCTCGATGTGATTTTTCAATCTTTATCCTTCCGATGCGGCCGCTTTGTCCCAGAAACTTCCACCTGCTCATTCTCTTTGAAAGAAAGAATAACCAACCAGAGGCCCTGATGAATGCAAGTATGTTCCTTAAGCTGCACTCTCGCAGATCAGTGAGAGTTTGAAAGAAAAAGGAGCCCAGTATTTTGTTTCTTCTAAAGGATAAAGCTGGGCACTGACACAGGAAGTGGTACGAGCCCTAACTTCCGGGTCCAGGCACCATCTACAGATATCATCGTCTTTAAGTTCTATTCTTACCATGTGTTTCCCAAGTGTGTTGTGTCCTGTTATGATACCAATCAATGGCCGTAATTCCTCTCTCTTCATCGACAACAAAATTTCACAGTTCCTACGTTTTTTTTCATCCCATATCAACTTGGTTTGCTCGCAACCATCCGAAGAGACCTAGCATCTTCGCCATTGCTCATCATATTTAACCTCTATCCTGTAATGATAGTGGAGGAAAAACGTCCGCTAGGACGTTGTTCGTTCCACGAGCACCCTCCTTAGCCAGCACATCCGCTTTCTCATTTCCTATTATCCCATAGTGCCCAGGTTCCCAGCACAGATTTATATTATGCAGTTCAGTGAGGACCTTGAGTTCTCGACTTCAGCGGCTGACTACCCTAGATCTTATGTCAGCACTGCACAATGCCTTTATAAAGGGTGATACGGTCAAAATGTGGTCAAGGGAAAACGCGTGTAAATCGGTGAAATCGTTTATTTAAATCAAATAAAATTTCTTTTTCAAGTTCAATTAGTATACAATTCAGGAAAATTATTCACTTAGGCTTTCGCTTTTCCAAATGCGAATTGCCGGGCCTTACGCTTGACACCTGCCATCAGATTTTGTACAGCCACCTTGTCCACCTTCTTCGCCGCAGAAAGCCAGTTTGCCTTGAACTGCTGCTCGTCCTTAGCAGTTTTTTGGTCTTCTTTAGGTTCCGCTTGACAATAGCCCAGTATTTCTCAATTGGGCGGAGCTCTGGCGTGTTGGGAGGGTTCTTGTCCTTGGGACCCACCTGCGCGTTGTTGGCGGCGTACCACTCCATGGCCTTTTTACCGTAATGGCAAGATGCCAAATCCGGCCAAAACAGTACGGAACAACCGTGTTTTTTTCAGGAAAGGGAGCAGACGTTTATTCAAACACTCTTTCACGTAAATTTCTTGGTTGACAGTCCCGGAAGCTATGAAAATGCTGCTTTTCAAGCCACAGGTACAGATGGCTTGCCAAACCAGATATTTCTTTGCGAACTTTGACATTTTTATGTGCTTGAAAATATCTGCTACCTTTCCCCTTCCTTTTGCCGTATAAAACTCCTGTCCCGGAAGCTGCTTGTAGTCGGCTTTGACGTAGGTTTCGTCGTCCATTACCACGCAGTCAAACTTCGTCAGCATCGTCGTGTACAGTCTCCGGGATCGCGCTTTGGCCGTCGTATTTTGTTTATCATTGCGATTTGGAGTCACTACCTTCTTGTAAGTCGATAGTCCGGCACGTTTTTTGGCTCGATGCACGGTTGTAGACGATACACCCAGCTTATTTGCGGCATCTCGGAGAGAGAAGTTAGGGTTTCGCTTTAAACTACCGGCAACTTTCTTTGTCGTCTCAGCGGCTTCGGGTTTTCGATTTCCCCCCGATCCAGACATCCTGGCTGTCGACAAACGTTCCCCAAACACTTTAATTACATTTGTAACGGTTGATTTGGCAACATTTAGTGATTTTGCCAGCTTTGCTTGCGAGTAGCTCGGATTTTCGCGATGCGCGAGCAAAATTTTGATACGCTGCTCTTCTTGCTTGGACGGCATTTTGACAACTGAAGAGTGAATTCCAAACTCAAAATAGGAGCAACATTCTACACACACACACACCTTCAAAATGTGGGGTTTTTTAAATGCAAAATTGAAAGAAATACGTCAAGTTTATATTGACCAAATTTTGACCGTATCACTCTTTAGCTGCCTGACTGTCGATGAAGAAGCTGATATCGCTCTGTATAACGGCCTCATCAACAGCGACTCAGCAGCCTTTGTGATCGCAGAAATCTCAGCCTGAAAAATACTCGTATAAGTTTCCACATATAATCAATCAATAGTTCGATTTCAAAACATCACACAATGCTTATTGGGTTTTTTGCACTATGATGTCCCCCATTTTTTGTGCGGCCCCTATTAACGATAACACGCATATATCATATACTAACAATCTGACACACTTTCTGTTTCATACTCAAGGGAATGCTGCAAAAAAAGCAACCCAATCGAGCATATAAAATCCACTTGAACTCAAAAGAATGGCAACAAGCTGGCGAGCAAACAAAAGACCACATAACAAATTAACCAGAAAGGACACTACCAGAACTTGCCTTGAGCTCAGCATACTCGTAGTGTAGCAGCAGGAGCCGCAACGAAAGCAGCAGGATGTAAAATATGTACGTTTTGATTAAGTGGGTGATGCTACCCAAATAGCTTTTGTTGAGAGACAGAGATGATACACGCGCCAAATTTTCAGTGTTGTTAAGATTCGTGGGTGTGTGTGTGTGTGACTGTGAAGATTTTGTGAGTTAACACACACGAGTAAACTTACGACTCTTGTTTATTGTCTGAGTGTGTTAAAACACTGCAATTTGTGTTCAAATTTCTTCTTTGGTCACTCACAAACACACGCATACAAAATTATTTGCTTCTTGTGTGTGTGCCTGTAAATGTGCAGCGTTGTTGAGTTGTTAGCTTAAGGTGCCAAATTAAGATGGACGCTCTTATCCCTAAGAGGATGACGAAGTTGTCTTTGCACTGTGGATTGTTAAATAAATGTTTTAAAATTTGCCACAGGCATTTAATGCTTATTTAGAGCATTTCATCGTGGCAAACAACATCCCAACAATACCGTATGCTTGAGAATAATGGCTAACCAACACTGATAATAAATGTGTGGTCGTAACGAACAATGGTCGCTCCCCGATTGGATTCATCGATCGTGGTGTCAAAATAAATGCCTAATATTATCGGGAAAATGTCATAAAGACAGAACATAGACATTCCAACAGGACTCAGCACTAGAGGTATCACGAACGATTTTTTTCCCAATCACGCACACTCATGAAATGAAAATTCGTACCTACGCACGAAAAACTTTTAATGATTCCCACTCAAGTATGGAAATTTTTTTATTTACGCATACTCACAATCAGAAAACGGTACTAAAGTACAGAAAAGTCGTGACTAAAGACAAAAAATCAGGAGACTCACATACACTCAAGTGACTTACGAAAAATATCTTCATTCACGAAAATACGCACCACTCAAGAAAATAATTTATTTATTCGTATGTTACGTTTGAATTTGGTGGCCAGCACTTCAACAGTCTACAAGTTTAGTTAAACATCAATGAATCCCATGCGCATTCAGTTAAAACAGGATCAGATCAGATTCCCTTAATGTCTGTTGCTAAAACTGTCAGCTGCAATAACTGTTGTACGGTTGCGCGAGCTATCGCTGTGATAGGAAAGAAAGCACGGTTACAGTTCGGCCCTCAAAATAGGGCCAAACGTATTGGATTATACTCTGGCGAAACCGCTTTTCGACAATAAATTTGAAACCTTAATTCCCAATAATGGGGCGTGGTGCATACAGACTCTGACAAACAAAAATTATATAGTTTTCTATAACGATGGCCCAGAATTAGATGCACATGCTAACACCTCTCAAGAAAACATAAAAATCTACAGGAACTTTAACAAATATATTACCAACTTATCTACAGAGAAAAAAAATATCATCAAAATATTTCCAAGTAAAAAGCAACACAATGCAATTTAAACCAGTAAGGAAAGTCTAAAGTCGGGCGGGGCCGACTATATTATACCCTGCACCACTTTGTAGATCTAAATTTTCGATACCATATCACATCCGTCAAATATGTTTGGGGCTATATATAAAGGTTTGTCCCAAATACATACATTTAAATATCGCTCGATCTGGAAGAATTTGATAGACTTCTACAAAATCTATAGACTCAAAATTTAAGTCGGCTAATGCACTAGGGTGGAACACAATGTTAGTAAAAAAATATGGGAAACATTTAAATCTGAAGCAATTTTAAGGAAACTTTGCAAAAGTTTATTTATGATTTATCGCTCGATATATATGTATTAGAAGTTTAGGAAATTAGAGTCATTTTTACAACTTTACGACTAAACAGTGCGATTTTACAAGGAAATTGTTGGTATTTTGACCATTTTTGTCGAAATCAGAAAAACATATATATGGGAGCTATATCTAAATCTGAACCGATTTCAACCAAATTTGGCACGAATAGCAACAATGCTAATTCTACTCTCTGTGCAAAATTTCAACTAAATTGGAGTTAAAAATTGGCCTCTGTGGTCATATGAGTGTAAATCGGGCGAAAGCTATATATGGGAGATATATCTAAATCTGAACCGATTTCAACCAAATTTGGCACGCATAGTTTCAATGCTAATTCTACTCCCTGTGCAAAATTTCAACTAAATCGGAGTTAAAAATTGGCCTCTGTGGTCATATGAGTGTAAATCGGGCGAAAGCTATATATGGGAGATATATCCAAATCTGAACCGATTTCAACCAAATTTGGCACGCATAGTTACAATGCTAATTCTACTCCCTCTGCAAAATTTCAACCAAATCGGAGTTAAAAATTGGCCTCTTTGGGCAAATGAGTGTAAATCGGTCGAAAGCTATATATGAGAGCTATATCTAAATCTGCACCGATTTGGCTGGTATTTTGCAAGTTTTTCGAGACCCATAAAATATTCGGATGTACGGAATTTGAGGAAGATCGGTTGATATATACGCCAATTATGACCAGATCGGCGAAAAATATATATGGCAGCTATATCTAAATCTGAACCGATTTTTTCCAAAATCAATAGGGATCGTCTTTGAGCCGAAACAGGACCCTATACCAAATTTTAGGACAATCGGACTAAAACTGCGAGCTGTACTTTGCACACAAAAATACATCAACAGACAGACAGACAGACAGACAGACAGACAGACGGACAGACAGACGGACAGACAGACGGACAGACAGACAGACGGACATCGCTAAATCGACTCAGAATTTAATTCTAAGCTGATCCGTATACTAAAAGGTTGGTCTATGATTACTCCTTCTTGGCGTTACATACAAATGCACAAACTTATTATACCCTGTACCACAGTAGTGGTGAAGGGTATAAAAAACGTTTATTTGATCATTATTCAAATGTACAATAAATATAGTACATTTTTTTTATTAATTGTTATTTATCTTCATTTTTCTTTTTATATATTAATTTTTTTGATATTAATTCATTCATTAATTTTTCACTCATTTAATTTATTACTTTAATTTATATTTTATTTTTTTTTAAATTTATTTATTCACTTTATTTGTCATTTATATTTTCTTTTTTACTCAAACAAACAATTGTTGTAGTTAATTTCATTTCTGTTTTTTATCTTCAAATTATTTTATTTTAATTTGTATAATATAAGGATGTTATTGTTGGACACTAAATGCCTGTACTGTAATTATAAGAATTAATTCTTGTTGTGCTGGTTATTAAAATACACAATAGAAAATAAAAAATAAAAAAAAATTTAATTGAATTTTAAAAAAATATTCAATTAAAATTTTAATTGGTCCAACAAATTTTTTAATTGAAACAAAGATCAATCACGTAAATTAATTGTAATTTTTTAATTGACTTTGGCTTCTTGGTTTCATTTCTGTGATTGGAAATGGATATGAAAAATTCACAAAAAAACAATGAAAAACTCTCCAAATCCTTTATGAAAAATTCCCAATGAAATATTCCCCAAATATAATGCAAAATTGCCCGAAATTAATATACAATTGTAAAAATTCAAAAAAGTGTATTTTTCAAAACTAAAAGATGTCTATTTGTTCTTTTTGGTCATTAAAAAATTTGGGTGTAAAAACTATAAGTTTGGAACTCAAATTTGTTAACACAATATTTTGAAGTGCAAGCATACGATTTTTTTTTTTGTGTATAAACTCAGATGTTTTTGTCACTTTATGGAAGGAGAGAGTTTGTGCGACTTAATAATACCCCACAAAAAAATTTGGAAGCACAACTTTAAAAGCTTTAAAAGCACTTCCAAACATTTCCTCCCAAAGATGTTCTTTATTTTACTACGTACTTCGGAATTTTTTTCACTTAAATTTTTTATAATTCGCTTTTTTTAATTTAATTTTAATTTTTTTGTTTCAAATAGGTTAAAAACAGAGTAAGGATTAATAAAATGGTACAAATTATTTAAATTTTGTCGAAAAAAATGCTAAATCCGTTCTAGAAAAATTGCGAATTTTTGAAAATATTTCAGGTCAATCGTTTCGGATAAAAGTTAGAATTCATTAAAAATCATACAAAATTTCTAAAATTATTTATTTATCAAAATATCACAGAATTTTTAATTCACATCCAACGGTACAACGGCTGTTGAAATGGTGGACAATGGTGGATAGTGCAACGGCTGTTGAAATGGTGGACAGACGTCCGATGTCAATGCCATGTTTAATTTATCGCTTCTGCGCCAATTTTGCACCACTTCCGCATCCAAAAAGAACATTTTCACTACTTTTTTGGCGACGTTTTTTCTTTGCTGGGACTGTATAGATTTGGAAAAATTCCTAAATTTATTGAAATCCTCTATCACATCACTATGTCCCCAAACTCATGAGAAAAACCTTCAATACTGACAACACTGATCACGAATTTTTATACCCTGCGCCACACTGTGTGTGGTGTCTTTGGCAATAATGCTCAGGGTGGGTCCCTGAGTCGATATAACGATGTCCGTCCGTCTGTCTGTGAACACATTTTTGTGATCAAAGTCTAGGTCGCAATTTAAGTCCAATCGCCTTCAAATTTGGCACATATTTCTAATTTGGGTCAGAATAGAACCCTTTTGATTTTGGAAGAAATCGGTTCAGATTTAGATATAGCTCCCATATATATTTTTCGCCCGATATGCACTAATATGGACCAACAGCAGCCAGAGTTGTGTACCGATTTACTTGAAATTTTGTACAAGCATAACACTTAGTCGTATAGTCAAGTGTGCAAAATTTGATTGAAATCGGTTCAGATTTAGATATAGCTCCCATATATATCTTTCGCCCGATATGGACTTATATGGCCCCAGAAGACAGATTTTTGGCCCAATTTGTTTGAAATTTTGCACAGGGAGTAGATTTAGCATTGCAGCTATGCATGCCAAATTTGATTGAAATCGATTCAGATTTAGATATAGCTCCCATATATATCTTTCGCCCGATATGAACTTATATGGACCCAGAAGCCAGAGTTTTATCCCGATTAGTTTGAAACTTTGCACAAGGAGTACAATTGGTAGTACAGTCATGTGTGCCAAATTTGATTGAAATCGGTTCAGATTTAGATATAGCTTCCATATATATTTTTCGCCCGATATGGACTTATATGGCCCCAGAACCCACAGTTTTGGCCCAATTTGTTTGAAATTTTCCACTAGGAGTACAATTAGTAACATAGTCATGTATGCCACATTTGATTGAAAGCGGTTCAGATTTAGATATAGCTCCCATATATATGTTTTTTTGATTTCGACAAAAATGGTCAAAATACCAACATTTTCCTTGTTAAATCGCCACTGCTTAGTCGAAAATTGCTTAGGGTAAAACTCTGGCTTCTGGGACCGTATTAGTCCATATCGTGCGAAAGATATATATGGGAGCTACATCTAAATCTGAACCGATTTCAACAAAATTTGGCACACTTGACTATAGTACTAATTGTTCTTCTTGTGCAAAATTTTAAGCAAATTAAGTAAAACTCTGGCTTCTGGGGCCATATAAGTCCATATCGGGCGAAATATATATATGGGAGCTATATCTAAATCTGAACCGATTTCTTCCAAAATCAATAGGGTTCTATTCTGAGCCAAAGCACATAGTTGTGCCAAATTTGAAGACGATTGGACTAAAACTGCGACCTAGACTTTGATTACAAAAATGTGTTCACGGACAGACGAATAGACGGACATGGCTATATCGACTCAGGAGCCCACCCTGAGCATTTTTGCCAAAGACACCATGTGTCTATCTCGTCTCCTTCTGGGTGTTGCAAACATATGCACTGACTTATAATACCCTGTTCCACAGTGTGGCGCAGGGTATAAAAACACGGTGCTCTTTGTTCATTCTATATTACACACTATCGTATTCTTTTCACTAATACAAAAGTATACATATATGTGCACACATAAGTGTTGTTGTTTATTATCGGATGAAATGGTGTTGTATTCTGTAAAGTAAATACTGTCTCCACTATTGTTGCTAGAGCTTTTCCTGCATTTTCTGTGGTTTGGTCATCTTCCATGGAATGCCTTGTTGTTTGAAGTGATGGTCTTTGTGGTATTTGAAGAGTGTTCATGGGCTAGTATATCTCTTTTTCTCCAATGCCAATGCCGTTGCTATGTCAAGTATACAATTATGATAAGATTTTATGCAGTTTATGCAAATATTTTCAATTTCAGATAAAAAGGTGATACTAACCCACACTGTCAACTTGCAAAAATAATACAGTCGTTACATTTACCCTTTCAGTTTTACTTTGAGCTGCAGTGGCTAGTATGGTATATTTTAGGGATGCCATTTAAGATAGTTTTAGGATCTATTAAACGGAGGGTACAATAGCTTTGTAAGATAAATAAATAAAAATGTATATGTATACCCTTACAAAAAATCGCTTCTGTAACATATACTCCCAAACATATTTTGCTTCAATCATATACATTTTTGGGTATTGCCCACACATTTATATGTTTGATCTCTTCCAATATATAATATGTTTGAAAGCATATTGGTCTAAACAATATATGTTTGGGTAGTCTAAGTTCCAAACATTTTGTATTTTTGCATCCAAATTCAATAATGTTGTCTTCTAAAAAACAATATGTTATTATGTGAACATATAATATGTTTGGAAGCATTTTGCGCCCAAAAATATTATATGCTTAAAAAAAATTCTCCCAAACAATATTGTGCTCAAAATTTTATTTATTTATTTATATATTTACAATCATAATGAATTATGAAAATAAACAGGTAATATAGGTGCTAACAACATAGGTTTTCGACCTGAATGCTCAAAATTTTGTTTCTGCCTAATTGTACATTCCCCCACATCTTTCTCACTTCCACGAGATTTTTTAGTTCTTAGCACCTTTTTCTGTAATACAAACATTGTAGAAGAAATTATTCAATTTTATGATTTTTTTTTATTTTAATTTTACCTTTTGCCGGACGGGGATTCGAACAGCGGACCACACAGTTTGTAAGGATCAAAGAAGTAGCTGATCAATTGCCCAAGGAAAAATAAAATGTTAATTTTGTAATAACAAGCAACAACCACCAACTTAATTCAATATCGCTCCCTGTTAAATAGCGCTCCAAGCTACTAAACACATATATGTTTATAGGCTATTTCTAAATTAATATATGTTTGCATCCAAGCATATTATATTTACAAACATTTTATGTCCCAAACATAATATGTTCTAACATATTAACATATATGTCCCAAACATCTTATGCTAGTTTATGAACATTATATGCTTGCACTCAAAAATATTGTGTTTAAAAATTTGTGTTCCAAACATATAATGTTTATAGCGAAACATATGAAAAACAGTCTTTTTCATCCGTGCATATATTTAGGATTACAGTTATTACTTTATTAGAAAATATGTAACAATTGTAATATATTTTCGGCTATAAATAAGTAGCGTTTTGATTTATAAAATTTATGAATTAATACAATCGAATTGTAGCTTTGTCATCGCTATACTAGTAGGGAATTTTAATCGTCCTAAATGTTTAAGATAAATTTAACGACAATCTATCGAAATCACGTTATCTTTCGAACAAAACGGAATATAGTCGTAGAAATCTGTTTTGGTGTAGTTATAATCGGTCGTCATTGAAATAAAATTTGATGAGGCCATCAATAACCACTATGAATACGATCTTATTTTTTGATATCCAGATTTCATTCTTAAAAGACTTAATACATTTTTCACAAATAAAAAGTTCACAGAAAAAGTTTTACCAAAATGATTCAAATTAAGAAGTTCATTAAATTATTAAAACTCGAACCCAAAGAAGTATAATTATAATAGGAAAATTCATAAAAAAATATTTTTTTTTTCTAAAACTACAAACCTTTTTTTCTAAAGGAAAATTAATTATAAGTAATAAAATAAATTAAATTAACTTAATTGAGGTTTGTGATCAAAACCAGTTAAAGATTTAATTGAAAGTAGCGAAGATATCAATTAAATTTTTAAATAAGCATCATTTTTATTTCTAATTAATTTTATGATTGAAGCTATAATTTTCGTGATTGAAGCAGTTTCACTAAAAAAATTAATTAAAAAATTAATTTCTTGAAAAATTATGATAAATTTATTTTTAAAAAAATATTTTCTGTGCAGAATTTTAAATCAATCGGTAATTTCTCCTATTGCATCCACGGTTGCCACTCGAGCCATAAATAATCTACCAAAATTTGGAGAAAATATAACCAAAAAACTACAAAAAATTGTATTTCTTTCAAAATTTTATTTCTATAGAAAATTTTGTCAAAATTTTATTTCTATATAGACTTAGACGTCAAAATTTTATTTCTATAGAAAATTTTGTCAAAATTTTATTTCTGTATAAAATTTTGTCAACATTTTATTTCTTTAGAAGATTTTATCAAAATTTTATTTCCATAGAAAATTTTTTATTTTATTTTATTTCTATAGAAAATTTTGTCAAAATTTTATTTCTATAGAAAATTTTGTCAAAATTTTATTTCTATAGAAAATGTTGTCAAAATTTAATTTCTATAGAAAACTTTGTTTTTTTTATTTCTATAGAAAATTTTGTCAAAATTTTATTTCTATAGAAAATTTTGTCAAAATTTTATTTCTATAGAATATTTTGTCAAAATTTGATTTCTATAGAAAATTGATATTTGTGTTGACATTTTATTTCTATAGAAAATTTTGTCAAAATTTTATTTTACAGAAAATTTTGTCAAAATTTTATTTCTATAGAAAATTTTATAAAAATTTTATTTCCATAAAAACTTTTGTCACAATTTTATCTCCATAGAACATTTTGTCAAAATTTTATTTCTATAAAAAATTTTGTCAAAATTTTAATTCTATAGAAAATTTTGTCAAAATTTTATATCTATAGAAAATTTTGCCAAAATTTTATATCTATAGAAAATTTTGCCAAAATTTTATATCTATAGAAAATTTTGCCAAAATTTTATTTTTATAGAAAATTTTGCCAAAATTTTATTTCTATAGAAAATTATGCCAAAATTTTATTTCTAAAGAAAATTTTTCCAAAATTTTATTTCTATAGAAAATTTTGCCAAAATTTTATTTCTATAGAAAATTTTGCCAAAACTTTATTTCTATAGAAAATTTTATTAAAATCTTATTTCTGTAGAAAATTTTGTCAAAATTTTATTTCTATAGAAAATTTTATAAAAATTTTATTTCTGTAGAAAATTTTGCCAAGATTTTATTTCTATAGAAAATGTTGTCAACTTTTTATTCCTATAGAATTTTTTTTCAAAATGTTATTTCTATAGACAATTTTATCAAAATTTTATTTCTATAGAAAATTATGTCAAAAATTAAAAAAAAAACAACAATAACGATTGAAGAGAAGCCAACAATAACAAACAAAACGAATGAAGATAGAGGAAGCACGCTCAAAAACAAACCCAGCCAAATACATACAAATCGATGATTTGAGTTTGGCAAAGGAAAAGAGATATGCTGGCAAATTTGTTTAGGCAGTAGCCGACTATCAAACCCTTTTTCGGGAGGTTCAAGTGTAGTTCACGTTGGGTTGAGTGAATTACCCGAATTTATTCTGATAATTGGTTGATAGTTTTGCTGCAAGTAGAGGATGCTGATGAGGAATGTGGTAATTCCGAAACAGCTGTACATCCAACCATCTTGCAGTCTATAGGGCTTTGCCCAAATAAATTTGACAAGCATACTTTTCCTCTGTTGGTTAAGCTACACTTGTAGTTTAGTCAATGCATGGCTTTAAGCTGAGATAAAAAAAAACAACAATAAAAATTTATTTCTATAGAAAATTTTGTCAAAAATTTATTTCTACACCCTCAAAAAAAAAAAAACGCTTCTGTGACATATATCCCAAACACATTTTGCTTCAAGCATATATATTTTCAGGATTGGTCCCAACAAAATATTATTTGTATTGCTAAAACATATTATATTTCACATTAGGGCATACACTGGTAGTAAAAAATTTTAATGAAATTTTCTTTGTGTGGATATATTTTTAAGGCGCTCTAGATCTCTCTTTGTAAACACATATAGGCTATTATAGGCTATTTCCAAATTAATATATGTTTGCATCTAAGCATATTATATTTACAAACATTTTATGTTCCAAACATAATATGTTCTAACATATTAACATATATGTCCCAAACATGTTATGCTAGATTATTAACATTATATGCTTGCACTTAAAATATTGTGTTAAAAAATTTGAGTTCCAAACATATAATTTTTACACCCAAACATATGAAAAACAGTCTTTTTTGTCCGTGTATGGAGAATTTAGTCAAAATTTTATTTCTATGGAAAATTTTGTCAAAATGTTTTTTCTATGAAAAATTTTGTCAAAATTTTATTTCTATGGAATATTTTGTCAAATCTTTATTTCTATAGAATATTTTGTCAAAATTTGATTTCTATACAAAATTAACAGTTTTGTTGACATTTTATTTCTATAAAAGATTTTGTCAAAATTTTATTTCTTAAGAAAATTTTGTCAAAATTTTATTTCTATAGAAAATTTTGTCAGAATTTTATTTCTTAAGAAAATTATGTCAAAATGTTATTTCTATAGAAAATTTTGTCAAAATTTTATTTCTATAGAAAATTTGTGAAATAACTCTTAGTTGGAGAGGAATATACATCAATAGAATATACATTGATAGAATTCTACCAATTGTGTCAACCGTGATTGCATCTCTATTATCGACCCAGTTGGATGTCGAGCATTTAAAGCCCGACACTAAGTGCTCTGTGTGCTTGATTTTGGAAAGCAACATAAAGACATAGCATATCAAGGATATTTCTAGAAGCTGTTGTCAATGTTGTTGCCAAGTTGTTAGGTTCTATGGTTAGCCGATGTTGTTTCTTGATTATATTCATGATTGTTCTTTCCAGTTCCAGTTATCGTCATTGTTATAGCTGTTGTTATAGTTATTGTTATTATTTGAATGTTAAGGTTAAGGTTGTCCTTAAAATTTATTTTGGGGATAGTTTGTATTTTTGTTCTAAACCACCTACCGTAGTAAAGATTATAAATTTTCGTTGTTTTTTTTGGCATTCATTTTCAACAATAGCCGAGATTTTTTGGCATTGAATTTATTAAGGTTTTGTAGTAGGTGGCATAAAAGTTTTAGCCATGTATTAGAATATCTCTAGGTCAAAGAAATTAATTTTGTGGCCAAAAGTGCAATCATTTTATTGGATAATAATTACTTTGAGTTGGATGGAACTTGAGAGCAGAGATAAAAATCTGTCACTAGTCCGAGTTAAATTGACTTCGCTGGTTTTTGTATTTGTATACGGTACAATTGGGCAATAAATTTTTTGAAGTAAAAAAAAAAAAAAACATTAGCAAAGGAAATGGTATATGTTTCTACAAATTTATTAAGGCAAAGTCTACTATCGAAAACTGTTTTTCAGCAGGTCAATTGTAATTCACTTCGGGTTAGTGAATTATCCAAATTTATTCTGATAATTTATTGATAGTTTTGCTGCAAATGGTGGATGCTGATGAGGAATGTGGTAATTCCAAAACGGCCGTCCATATAACTATTTTGCAGGCTATGTCCAAACAAATTTGACAAATATATTTAGATATAATGCATTTGGACGTCAATTGCCTGTTACGATATCAGGCTAACATGAGATATAAATATATTTAAGCTACTCTTGTAATTTGGTCAGGGCATGGTTTAAGCTGAAATCAAAAGCATAATAGTGAAAAATTAATTGCTACGAAACACTATTAATTAAAAATCTTAACAAACGTCATATAAAGGGTGTTTCAACAAGAGATGTTATCTTGTTAGTTTTTTTGTAAAAAATATTCGTTAACAATGAAAATAAGTACCAGCTAAGTGGCCGCAAAGGCCACGTGTCATGAAAATTTGCATAACCAAATCACAGAGGGGCCAAAGAATGAAGTCGGAAGGTGTTAAATCTCAAGATCACGGTACTAAATTAAGATCACTATTTTTGAGAGATAATATGGGCCGGAAACATTTCCGTAAAATCGCAATGATTTCTTTATTTGCATGGCTTGTAGCACCATCTTGTTGAAAGTAAATGACATCCCGATCAATTTAATACAACTCCGACTAAAAAAAGTCATTAATTGATAGTGCAATCCATGTTGATCGCACCTCATTTTCATAATAAGGTCAAATTACTCCGCAGGGTCCAACAACAGCACTAAACACTCATTCGTTGAGATTTTTCCATCTTATACGAATTATGTTAATTCTCATTTCGATGGCTATTCACACTATAGACACTGGCGATATGATACCAGAGTCCATAGTGTCATATTGATTTGCTTTGAATTTTGCACAAGCAGCAGATTTGATATCAAATGTGCCAAATTTGGTTGAAATCAGTCCCGATTTAGATATAGGTCCCATGTATCCCTCGATTGCCACCAAAGACCATTATTTCACCTTGATTCGCTTCAAATATTCCACGAACTGATGGAATCGTTAAGCATGCTAAATATGATTCAAATCGGTACAGATTTTTTTTTTTTTAATTTAAAAAGTTATTTTTATTAGCTTATATAAACAAATAAGCTTTGTTTAAATCCTTAAGAAAACATTACAGTTTAATCTTCCTCTTCTTCGGCACCACCGGAACCACCTTGGATCTTCTTCATGTTCTTCCTCTTAACGCGACCAGGGCGGCCACCACCGAAGGGTGACTTCAATGAGAAGTCAATGTGTTTCTGGGAATCCAAACGGACAACAAATGAGTGAATGTTGACCACTTGTTTGCGGACGCGAATGTGACGTTGACGGATCAAGACACGAGCATGATGGATGGACTTGGCCAATCCCAATTTGAAAACTTGGGTTTGGAGACGGCGTTCCAAGAAATCTTCGATTTTCAAACCCAACACGTAATCGAGCTTCATGCGAGACTCATCCAAGACGCCAATGCGAACCAAACGACGCAACAAAGCGTTACCTTGGAACAATCTTTTTTCGTCCTTCTCTTCCAATGTCAACAATTCACGGGCAGCCTTACGGATTTTAGCCAAAGCATACTTGACACGCCATACCTCACGTTTGTTACGGAGACCATATTCACCAATGATCTTCAATTCATGGTCCAAGCGTGCCTTTTCATAAGGACGACGAGGAGTGACATAGGTCTTTGAAAAGACCGAGGGTATACGTCCGTTCACCATGTTGTTTCCAACTCAAGCCGATTAATTCGGTTTGACGATTCAACAAAGAACGCTTATATATATCATACGACCGATTTATATTCCTAGTTTTTCCTATTCCTAATTTTGCGCTACTTTCGGATTCCATTGCTTTTTGTTTTGGTTTATACACGCAAAGAAAAAAAACGTTTGGAAAACGTGTACCGAAAACGTTTTTCTTTTGTTAGAGTTTTTTGAATTGCTTCGAAAAGTATACACTTTTATCACCAAAAAAATTCGTTTGTTACAAAATGTTAATTTTTTTAATAAAAAAAGATATTTTTGAACCAAAAACACAGTCCATTTCGTTTATATCAAACACTGTTCTTTTCTGACTTTAGGTCTTTAATAAGACACATTTTACAGTTCAAAATTGAATATACTACAATGTAATGTTGAACATTTTTTCGGAATCTTCCTAATATAGAATAGAATATATGTAAAAAAAAAAAAAAACTTTGGTCGAAGGAGGGATCGAACCCACGACCCTTGGCATGCAAGTCAGACGTAGCAACCACTGCTCCATGGTGCCCAACTAAATGTATTTTTCTGTGAAATAAACTTTGTTTAATCGGCTCGTGGGCGCCGCAAGCTATGCTATATAAATATAACTTATATGGGTAATTGTCTATTGATGACAATAACGGCTACATAGCTCAGTGGGTAGTGTGTTGGCTTACAAATTGCATGGTCCGCGGTTCGATTCTCCGTCCAGGCGAAAGGTAAAAAAAAAATTTTAAATTTATAAAATCGTATAATTTCTTCTACATTGTTTGTATTACAGAAAAAGGTGCTAAAGAACTAAAAAACTTCGTGGAAGTGAGGAAGATGTGAGGGAAAATGCAATTAGCCAGAAAAAGATTTTTTTCAGTTAGTCTTTATGAAATTGTTTTTACATCCTGGAAAAGAATAAACGTTTATCACAAAAAGTATATACTTTTCTTCCAAATACACTTCCTTTCAACGAAAAGCAAATGAGAAACGAACTTTGTTTGTCTAAAATTTCGTTTGGTAGGAAAGAATTATTTTTTTGCGTGTATGACCACCGGAAGTCATCATTCTGATTTAGTATGTATACATTTGTATGTATACATCATTTGATTAGAATTGTTTGTTCTATTGTCTCGGAATATAAAAGACTACCCTCGTATTCATAATTTCCAGGGCAAATGGCAGCCACAGTTGGTAGAATTTTACCAAAAATGGTAGATTTTTTAATGTTTGGTAGATTGGTCGAATTCTTGGTGTTTTGGTAGATTTTACAAAATATTCCACTCCAATTAAGAGGTACTTCAATTTTTTTATAGAAATAAAAACAAAAATTTCCAATAGAAAAAAAATTGGCATAAACTGTTAATAAATAAAATTGTGGCAACATTTTCTATAAAAATGAAATATCGACAAAATATTTTATAGAAATAACATTTTTACAATATTTTCTGTAGAATTAAAATGTTGACAAAATTTTCTATAGAAATAACATTTTGACGAAATTTTCTATAGAAATAAAATTTTGACAAACTTTTCTATAAGAGTATAATCTTGTCAAAATTTTCTAAAAAAATAAAATTTTGACAAATTTTTTTTTTGAAATAAAATGTAGACAAAATTTTCTATAGGAATAAAAATTTCTATAGAAATGAAATTTTGACAAAATTTTCTATAGAAATAAATTTTTGGAAAAATTTTCTATTGAAATGAAATTTTGCAATAATTTTCTATAGGAATAAAATTTTGATAAAATTTTCTACAGAAATAAAATTGTTGTTGTTTTTTTTTTATTTCAGCCAGTGTTGCCAGTATTTTTTTGGCTCTTGTCCGCAAATTATGATGTTTTCGTCCCCAAAAATCCCCAATTTAAATTTAAATTCCTCACAAAAATCCCCAATACATTTTTGACTATTAAAAAAAATATATATAGGCATAAAATTTTGACAAAATTTTCTATATAGAAATAAAATTTTGACAAAATTTTCTATAGAAATAGAATTTTAAAAAAACTTTCTATAGAAATAAAATATTAACAAAATTTTCCATAAAAATAAAATTTTGACAAAAGTTTCCATAGAAATAAAAGTTTGACAACATTTTCTATGGAAATAAAATTTTAATAAAAGTGTCTATAGAAATAAAATTTTAATAAAATTTTCACACAATTTTCTATAGAAATACAATTTTGACAAAATTTTCTATAGAAATAAACTTTTCACCAAATTGTCTATAGAAATAGAATTTTGGCAAAATTTTCTATAGAAATAAAATTTTCACAAAATTTTCTACATAGAAATAAAATTTTTACAACATTTTCTATATAGAAATAAAATTTTGACAAAATTTTCTATAGAAGTAAAATTTGGAAAAAATTTTATATAGAATTAAAATTTGGACAAAATTTTATATAGAAATAAAATTTTGGCAAAATCGTCTATAGAAATAAAATTTTGACAAAATTTTCTATTGAAAAAAAAAATTGAAGAAAAAAATAAGAGCATAATTTTGTCGAAATTTTCTATAAAAATAAAATTTTGACAAAACTTTCTATTGAAATAAAATGTAGACAAAATTTTCTATAAGAATAAAAATTTCTATAGAAATGAAATTTTGACAAAATTTTCTATAGAAATAAATTTTTGGAAAAAATTTCTATTGAAATGAAATTTTGCAATAATTTTCTATAGGAATAAAATTTTGTTAAAATTTTCTACAGAAATAAAATTGTTGTTGTTTTTTTTATTTCAGCCAGTGTTGCCAGTATTTTTTTGGCTCTTGTCCCCAAATTATGATGTTTTCGTCCCCAAAAATCCCCAATTAAATTTAAATTCCTCAAAAAAATCACCAATACCTTTTTGGCAATTAAAAAAAAATTATATAGACATAAAATTTTGACAAAATTTTCTATACAGAAATAAAATTTTGACAAAATTTTCTATAGAAATACAATTTTGACAAAACTTTCTATAGAAGTAAAATTTTAACAAAATTTTCCATAAAAATAAAATTTTGACAAAAGTTTCCATAGAAATAAAAGTTTGACAAAATTTTCTACGGAAATAAAATTTTAATAAAAATGTCTATAGAAATAAAATTTTAATAAAATTATTTTAATAAAATCTATAAAAATAAAATTTTGACAAAATTTTCTATAAAAATAAAATTTTGATAAATTTTTCTATATAGAAATAAAATTTTGACAAAATTTTCTATAGAAATAAAAGGTTGACAAAACTTTCTATAGAAATAAAATTTTGTCTATGGAAATTGTCTATAGAAATAGAATTTTGGCAAAATTTCCTATAGAAATAAAATTTTGTTAAAAAAGATTAAACCGATTTCTCAAAAAAAAACCCTACAAAATTCCCCAAATTTATGGAAATTCCCCACCAAATCCCCAAGTCCCCAACTCAAAAATGTCGTCCCCATTCACGAAAAAATATCCCCAATTTGGGGAAAAATCCCTAATACTGGCAACACTGATTTCAGCTTAAAACAATGCATTGACCAAACTACAAGTGTAGCTTAACCAACAGAGGAAAAGAATGTTTGTCAAATTTATTTGGGCAAAGCCCTATAGACGGCAAGATGGTTGGATGGACGCACGTTTCGGAATTACCACATTCCTCATCAGCATCCTCTACTTGCAGCAAAACTATCAACCAATTATGAGAATAAATTCAGGCAGTTCACTAAACCCAAAAGTAAACCACACTTGAACCTTCCGAAAAAGGTTTTACATGATATCCGGCTTATGCCGAAATAAATTCATACAAACATATCTCTTTTCCTATTTTCCTTTTTTCGGAAGGTTCAAGTGTGGTCTACTTTTGGGTTTAATGAACTACTGCTGCAAGTAGAGGATGCTGATGAGGAACGTGGTAATTCCGAAACGTTCGTCCATCCAACCATCTTGCCGTCTATAGAGCTTTGCCCAAATAAATTTGACAAACATTCTTTTCCTCTGTTGGTTAAGCTACACTTGTAGTTTGGTCAATGCATGGTTTTAACCTGAAATAAAAAAAAAACAACAACAATGATTAAAGAAAAAAAACCAACAATAACAAAACAAAACAACAGAAATAAAATTTTGTTAAAATTTTCTACAGAAATAATATTTTGACAAAATTTTCTATAAAAATAAAATTTTGACAATATTTTCTATAGAAAGAATTTTTGACAAACTTTTTCTATAAGAATTTAATTTTGTCAACATTTTCTATAGAATTAAAATTTTGTCAAAATTTTCTATAAAAATAAAATTTTGACAATATTTTCTATGGAACTCCGACTATAAACAGTTAGTAATTGATAGTACTATAAAAAAAAGTTTTGACAAAATTTTCTATAGAAATGATATTTTGACAAAATATAATAAATAAATTTTTGCAAAATAAAATAAAATTTTGACAAACTTTTCTATAAGAATATAATTTTGTCAAAATTTTCTATAGAAATTAAATTTTGACAAAACTTTCTATTGAAATCAAGTGTGGACGAAATTTTCCATAGAAATAAAATTTTCTATAGAAATGAAATTTTAACAAAATATAATAAATAAATTTTTGGAAAAAAATTCTATTGAAATGAAATTTTGCAAAAATTTTCTATAGAAATAATATTTTGCTAAAATTTTTTATAAAAATAAAATTTTGACAAAATTTTCTATAGAAATAAAATTTTTAAAAAAACTTTTCTATATGAATATAATTTTGTCAAATTTTCAATAGAATTAAAATTTTGTCAAAATTTTCTATAAGAATATAATTTTGTCAAAATTTTCTATAAAAATGAGATTTTGACAAAACTTTCTATTGAAATAAAATGTGGACAAAATTTTCTATAGAAATGAAATTTTGACAAAATTTTGTGTAAAATAAAACTTTGACAAACATTTTCTATAAGAATTTAATTTTGTCAAAATTTTCTATAAAAATAAAATTTTGACAAAATTTTCTATAAAAATAAAATTTTGACAATATTTTCTATAGAACTCCGACTATAAACAGTCATTAATTGTACTAAAATTTTGACAAAATTTTCTATAGAAATGAAATTTTGACAAAATATAATAAATAAATTTTTGCAAAATAAAATAAAATTTTGACACACTTTTCTATAAGAATATAATTTTGTTAAAATTTTCTATAAAAATAAAGTTTTGACAAAACTTTCTATTGAAATAAAATGTGGACAAAATTTTTTATGGAAATGAAATTTTGCAAAAATTTTCTATAGAAATAAAATTTTGTTAAAATTTTCTACAGAAATAATATTTTGACAAAATTTTTTATAAAAATAAAGTTTTGACAAAATTTTCTATAGAAATAAAATTTTTAAAAAACTTTTCTATAAGAATATAATTTTGTCAAATTTTCTTTAAAATTAAAATTTTGTCAAAAATTTTCTATAAAAATAAAATTTTGACAAAATTTTCTATTGAAAGAAAGTGTTGACAAAATTTTCTATAGAAATGAAATTTTAACAATATATAATAAATAAATTTTTGGAAAAATTTTCTATTGAAATAAAATTTTGCTAAAATTGTCTACAGAAATAATATTTTGACAACATTTTCTATAAAAATGAAATTTTGAAAAATTTTTCTATGGAAATGCATTTTCTACAAAAATTTGATGCAAAGCTTCAAAATAAGATTTTTTAAAATTGGTAGATTTTTGGTAATATTTTCTTCAAATTTTCGTAGTTAATTTTTGGTTATATTCCTTTGAGGCGTGCACGTGACAATTTCGTGTCACGTGCACGCCTCAAGTGAATCTTGAGTCACGCTGATGGCAAGGGTGTGAGTGTGAGCGTGATTAACAAACCAAATGTCGTGCGTGAGCATTAATCACGAAAATAATTTCTTCGTTAGTGTGCGTGAGTAATGAATTTCGGAAAAATACGCTCACGAAAATAATCCCACCAACGGACATAAAACCCTTACGAGTTGAATTCATTTACAACTTTAATGGCACCTGGTATGTTAAGAGTTTAACAATGTTCTCGATTTTAATCCTGCTCATGTTTTCAGACATGTCTCTAAGGTAAATTACTCATAAAATTATTCGTGAGTCACGAAAATTTTTTGAGTCATGATATTTTCGAGCGTGAGTACAAATTTTCTTTTCGTGAGTCCTACCAAACAATGTCGTGCGTGAGTGTGCGTGAGTAAGATTTTTCCGTCGTGAGTGTGCGTGAGCGTGAGTAAAATATTACTCACGTGCATACCTCTACTTTGAACCTAGTTGATTAAGAAACGCTGAACATGGTAGCGTATGAGTGTTACATTATATCGTATACGCACCCAATACCCATCAACAATAACCCCCTAAAGTATGCAATATTTTTTGTGTCTGAATAAACAATGAACTAAAATCCTGAACAATTGTATTTATTTACTCTCACCTTAATTTGCCATCCAAAGAAACAAAAAAAAAACGCATTTACCACATTTATTTAGTTTTAGTTAAAACAATTTAATATTTATTTATTGACATTAGTTTTTGTTGTTTTATATAATTGGTTTCTCAGAGTTACATTTAAAATTTTAAAATTGACATCACATATCTACACATTAAACATTTATTTTAATTTTCTTGTTGTTGTTCTTCTTCATTTGTTTAAATCTGTGTATTTTTGTTCTGTGTGTGTGTTTTAAAGTTTTTGCTCAGCTTTCAATTTTCATTTAGTTTTTTGTTCAAGTTTGAATGTGGTTTATTTAGAATTTATTTGACAATAAATAAATAGGTTATACCACCAAATGACATTGTTTTTTTTCTAGTTTTGTATTCCTTGGCTTGTGCTGACTGCTCGTATTTGTTGGTTAGCATACTGTTCAACGTTGTTGTTGTTGCTGTTTCTGTTAGTATTATTATAATATTAGTAATAGATACTTATCATTTATATGTATATATTATTTAAAGATTTTTTGCTGTTGTTGTTGTCTTTGAAAAAATATCTAGTTTGTTGTTATTCAAATTGACCCATAAAAAGAGAACACTAATCTGGCTTTTAGTTACTGTGTGACATAAAAACTATAATAATTGTATGACATAAATATTTACTAATACACTTTGATTTTCTGTTGGTATTTATTTATGTTTGTATTTTTTGATTGGTTTGGTTTGGCTTATTAAAGTTTTGGGGTTTTTAGGGACTTACTGTGTTGTTGTTTTTTTTTGTTTGTTTTGATAAAAATTACACTAATGCTAAAAAGTAAATAAATTGTTGCCAAGTTGGGGCCTTTTTAAGGAATGTGAAAAGAGTATGATTTTGCAGTAACATTCCATATTTCAGTAATCAGAAACGGCAGATTTTCTCCTATAACTTCGTATTGATGTTGAAGATTATATCACTAGTTTGACTAGTTTAACATTTACCAGACCTATAACTTGGCCGACCTTTTTTTTTAACTCTCTAGACTCTTTTTTTTTATTGAATATTGTACATACCTTAAATCCGGTAAAGCCGATATTTTTCCCATCAAAATATTCAAAATAAATATGCTTCATAATATTTTAATATGGTGCTGGGAATATGAGGAAATTAGATTCCACTTTTTGAGAACAAATAGGAGTTAATTTTGAAGAGTGCTACGGAAAATGTTTGTAAACATTTATTTAAAACCCAAAAAAAATCAAAAAAGGAATGTAAAATTTCAAATTAATAAGGTTGTATATAATTAATAATAAATATTTTGATGAATAATTTAATGATTGATTTCTAGCAAACATTCTTTACTAGATAAACAGCAAAAGGACTTATCATAATTTTGACTATTTTTTTGGGGACCAAAAATAGGAACGAAACCATTTTAGGGTAGCATTTTTGAAAATTATGGCGTCAAAAACCGACTTTAATATATATTACAATACTATAATGAACGATATGTTATCTCCGAGATATATAGGCGAGCTAAAATAGAAAGGATCTTACTATGTGAGTCTGTGGTAACCTTGCTCACTTAGGGAATTTCGATGCACTTGAAAGAAGCCATACAAAAGGAGATGTTGGTCCATGTTATAGACAGATATTTTGGTGATTTGCATTCATGAAAATCATCTATAAAAGAATTCTTCTGAAGTCAAACGGAGATACTGAAAAAAAAACCAAAAATAACAATACGAGTTATTCAATTTTAAGACAACCGATCAAAGGGTGATCCAGGTTTTGTCCAAATATTTTATCATAATAAGTATCAAATGTTTTACCAGGAGCATTTTCGTAATATCTGGTATCGTTTTAAAAAAATAAAGAGTGATAAACAAGTAAGAAAAGTCGAAAGACGGGGGGGGGGGACTATATTATACCCTTCACCCCTATGTAGGCCAAAATTTGTGTTACCATTTCAACTATACACAAAAAAAAATTTTTCTGATTCAATCACGAAATTAATTGATCCAATTAATTTTTTAATTGAAATGTCTTCAATCACAGAAATGCTAATATCAATTAAAAAATTAATTGATAGTCAATTAAAAAATTAATTGATCCAATTAAAAAATTAATTGATATTATTAATTTGTGTGATTGATTTTTGTTTCAATTAAAAAATTTGTTGAATCAATTAAATTTTTAATTGAATATTTCTTAAAAGTCAATTAAGATTTTAATTGGAAAAATTTCCGTGAAATTTTTTTCTGTGTACTTCACATTTGCTGGAAGCTATACAAAGGAGACAATTTTTTTACTTCTACAAAATCTCTAGAATTAAAATTTAAATCGGCTAATGCTATCCAGTTAATTGGAGGAAACTTCCGTTGAAAATGGGTCTAAAATGTGTAACAGTCTACCATATTTCCCCAACTCTGGTGTACGTATATATGGGAGCTATATATAATATGAACCGATTTTTTGCTATCTATGCGAAATTTCACACAAATGGGAGTATTACTTTGGCGCCCCTAGTCATATGAGTACAAATCGGACGGAAAATATATATGGGAGCCATATCTAAATCTGAACCGATTTCAACCAAATTTGGCACAATTAACGATACTACTAAACGTACTCCTTGTGCGAAATTTGAAGCAAATCACGGCAAAACCCTGGATTTTGAGGCCATATAAGTTCAAATCGGACGAAAGATGTATATGGGAGCTATATATAAATCTGAATCGATTTTGACCATATTTGTCACATACAATAGTATCGTTAAAAGTACCGCTTGTGCAAAATTTGAAGTAAGTCAGGGCAAAACTCTGGCTTTTGAGGTCATATAAGTCTAAATCGGGCGAAAGATATATATGTGAGCTATATCTAAATCTGAACCGATTTTAACAAAATTTGACACACTTAACGATACTATTAAACGTACCCCTTGTGCAAAATTTGAAGCAAATCACGGAAAAACTCTGGCTTTTGTGGCAATATAAGTTAAAATCGGACGAAAGATATATATGGGAGCTATATCTAAATTCTAACCGATTTCAATCAAATTTACCAAGCATTGGTAGAATGTCAACTTTGGCCTCTGTAGTCATATGAGTCTAAATCGGAAGAAAGATATGTATGGGAGCTATATATAAATCTGAACCGATTTGGATGATATTTTACAAGATTTTCGAGATTCATAAAATATTTGGATGTACGGTATTTGAAGAAAATCGGTTGATAAACACGCTAACTATGACCAAATCGGGGATAAATATATATGGCAGCTATATCTAAATCTGAACCGATTTTTTCCAAAACCAATAGCGATTGTCTCTGTCCCAAGAAACGGCCCTATGCCAAGTTTGAGGACAATCGGACTTAAATTGCGAGCTGTACTTTGTGCACAAAATTACATATACAGACAGAAGGACGGACAGACAGACATGCAGACAGACAGACAGACGGACATCGCTAAATCGACTCAGAATTTAATTATAAGACGATCGGTATACTAAAAGATGGGTCTATGACCACTATTTCTTGGCGTTACATAAAAATGCACAAACTTATTATACCTTGTACCACAGTAGTGGTGAAGGGTATAAAAAGGGAAGCATTATAACATCCGAAGGTCTTACCTACGAAGATATAAAAAGTCGCCTCAACAAGGGCCGAGCCGCTTCCGCGTCCCTGAGAAGGTATGGCGTTCAACATATATATCGAGGAACACGAAAATTAAGATCTTCAAAGCCAGTATAAAATCAGTAATACTATTGTATGGCTGTGAGACATGGAATTCCGCAAACAAAAAACTACAGGCTATTCAAGTGTTTATTAATCGCTGATCCGAATATTTTCGGCCAAACTTTATCACTAACGAAGACCTATGGCGTACCACCAAGCAGCAATATGTATTATTGGAATTTCGTAGAAGAAAATGGATGTGGATCGGGTATACCTGGAGGAAGCCGCACGATACGTTAGGTTAGGTTAGGTGGCAGCCCGATGTTTCAGGCTCACTTAGACTATTCAGTCCATTGTGATACCACATTGGTGAATTGGTGGCGGGCATGCTAACCATTGCACCACGGTGGCTCCCTTTTAATTAATTAAATTAATTACTTTCATTGCCGCACGATGACATAACAAGAACAGCACTGGACTGGAATCCACAGGGAAGCTGAAGAAGAGGGAGACCAGCGAACACGTGGAGAAGATTAGTAGATGCCGAAGTACACGATGCGGGACACATATGACGAGAACTAAAATACTTAGCTAATGACAGAACACAATGGACTGCATTTGTTACGGCCGCCATATATGTTCCTCTTAGGAATTTCAGGAAAATATATTCCAGGAGAATTTTCGAACATACAAAAAAATATCAATTAATTTGATTGTCAATACAATTAAAATTATGTTTAAATTTGAGCTAACAAAGTAATTTGTAAATACAATTACGATTTTAGTCACTTTAGCAACCAATTTTGTTATATCAACAAAAATGTTGTTGAACTTAAAAATTTTCTGTAGCAACAATTTATTGTTAGCTCAAAAATGATAAAATTATTTTCTGTGAACTATCTGGTTATATTTGTCCATTATGGATGCACCGTAATTTTTGACCAAATTTATATCTGGCAAAATTGTCTAAAGGGGGTTTCAAAGAAAATCTATTTATTGAGAGACAGGCTTGTGCTCTAGAAATGAGCGAACAAGTGTTAAAGTGTAGAAGGCTATGATAAGGATTTGCTTTTCTGACAATGTTTGCCAAGGCAGCCCAAAAAAAAAGACCGTTATGTTCAAAAGTCACAATGAATATTGGCTTTTAAATTTATTCACTTTGGATTTTTTGTAATACTTCTGGGGTTTATATATTTTAGAGTGACCGCAACTTATATGGGGCAAAAAAACTGCCGGAATCTTGTTCGCCTTAACCCCGTAAAACGAATCCCCTTTCCAGATATTGGGATAGCCAAAATTTGAGCCCGATTAAACGACGTGCCGCTCGTCGCTGAGTCAAACCGAGTTACGCCAGCCTTTAGCATCGAAAACGCGACCTGGTGCCACTAGGAGCATTCGCCTTAACCCCACAAAACGAATCCCCTTTCCATATATTGGGATAGCCAACATTTGAGCCCGATTAAACGACGTTAACATTTTTTTCGACAAAATTTAAATGATTTGTACCATTTTATGAATTCTTACTCTGTTTTTAACCTATTTGAAACAAAATTAATTGATTAAGTTTTCAACCTTAATCAAATTTTTATTGGAAAATATTTTAATCCATTTAAAAAAAAGGGCAGTTAAAAAAGAGATTGGATTTTTTTTTTTAATTTTTTTAGTGAAAATATTAATTATCCTAATTCTGATTAAATAAAAAATATTTCCAACCAGTCAGTTAAAAACATATTGGATTTTTATTTTACTTTTTTAGTTAAATTATCCTAATTCTAATTAACCCTAGACAGCTTATCTACGTCTAAGAGACGTATGCGTTTTTTTAGTTTTCGTCGCTCTCCCTCACTGAAAATGAATACTGAAAATGTGATTTGTTTGTTACACAATAAATAACAATTTATCCAAAAACATGTTTAAATTATAAGGATTTGTTTAAGGAATTTGTGTAAGTACAAAAAATTAAAAAAAAATCCACAGATATTGTCACCATACGTCCCACAAACGTATGTTTATCTTTTCTGTAACTTTCAGTAAGTTAAGATTTCTAGGGTTAAAAAAAAAATATTTAATGAACATTTTGCTCAGAAATAATTAGTTTATACCCTACAGGAAATGGATTAACCAAAGGACCGGTATAGGATTAGTTCCTGGTGTTTATAGACCAATCCTAGTTCTGGTCAAGACATATGGAAGGTACCGGTCACTTTAGCATGGTAAACGGTCTCTTAAGTGTAAAATTTACATTGACGGGGTAAATTTACACTTTAGGATACATCTTGGACTTGTTCCTAAGGCCATGTCCTAGGACATTTTAGTAGTAGCACTCCATAGACAGGTCCTCATGAACCAGTCTCGGACAAACTCTTAGGAATCTGTTTCATTTTGGTTATCCGAATCGCACCAGAAATGAAAAACTTTTCAAATATGTTGAACAATAGGTTATTCTGGTAATTCTACTTCACTAAATGTTTAGATCCAATAAGATTTTTATATCAAGCGAGTATGGAAATCATTAAATTATGACTATTTAAAAACTACGACAAACTGGATCACCGGCACCAGTCCTGCGATAGGTCCATCAGTGGCAATTTGCACTAATTTCCCGTAAGGTATATATACCACTATTAGCTTATTACATGTTCACTAAAATCCAGGGACAAACTGGAATTGCCATTGAAAACACACATAAAAAAGCCTTAAATCATCTTATAGTTTCCTTTTCTAAAAATTTTAAAGAATACTTTAAGGCTTCTGTTGCCATATAAATTCCTTTGATAAACTGTTAGAAAATTGTTTCGAATTTGGGCAATGCATTAGTTTTAATGAAACATCCTAAAAATTATTGGGGTTTGCTATCAAAATATATTTTTTATTTTTAATTGAATCAATATAAAAATTAGTTGAAAATTTCGAAAAACATTTATATTTTTTATATTACTATCATTTTCATGATTGAAGTAATGCCAATTAAAAAGTTAATTGGATCAATTAATGTCGATTTAATCAGAGAAATTTCAAATCTGTTTCTAAACAATAGTCAATATTTGGTTAATTGACAAATCAACAAAGATTTTAATATTTGTTCAATATTCCAGATATATTTAAATAAAAAATTATCGGTTTAATTAATATATTAATCGATAAAAAAATCAACTAAAATGATTGATATTATCGCTGATTTAATCAATTTCAATTAGTTTTAATTAAGTAAAATAATTGGATCAATTAATTTCTTGACTGAAAATAAGAATATTGTTTTCCTTATACAACAGCCATTATTTGGATAAGTGGTCAAACCAAAAAGAATTGAATATTAATATTTGAGGAAAAATAATTCTAACCATTATTTATTAACGTAGTTTTAATTAATTATAATAATTGGATCAAATAATTTCTTGACTGAAAACAAAAGTATTGTTTTTTTTTTTGTGTATACAATACCCAATAATTTGGTTAATGGATAAACCAAAGAAATTTAATATTTTTTTTAATATTTCCAATGCAAATAATTTAAATAACACTTTATAACAAATAGTATGAAAGTGTTTTAATATATTCGATAAACCACCAAAAAAGAGCCAAAAAGAATTGAATATTAATATTTGAGGAAAAATAATTCTAACCATTATTTATTAACGTAGTTTTAATTAATTAAAATAATTGAATCAAATAATTTCTTGACTGAAAACAAAAGTATTGTTTTTTTTGTATATAATACCCAATGTTTTGGTTAATGGATAAACCAAAGAAATTTAATATTCTTTAATATTTCAGATGCATATAATTTTAATAACACTTTATAACAAATAGTATGAAAGAATTTTACTATATTCGATAAACCACCAAAAAAGAGCCAAAAAGAATTGAATATTAATATTTGAGGAAAAATATTTCTAACCATTATTTATTAACGTAGTTTTAATTAATTATAATAATTGAATCAAATAATTTCTTGACTGAAAACAAAAGTATTGTTTTTTTTTTGTATATAATACCCAATGTTTTGGTTAATAGCTAAACCAAAGAAATTTAATATTTTTTAATATTTCCGATGCAAATAATTTTAATAACACTTTATAACAAATAGTATGAAAGAATTTTACTATATTCGATAATGTTTTTTTAAAATTAATGTATACTATTAGGGTACTTTAGGTATTATGAGTCATCCTATAACAAGTTTTATTCCAATTCTTGATATTATACCATCCAATTGCTGCCGCTTCGCCAAAAATACACTTGGCCAATATTCAAACAAAATAGTATCTGAGTACTGTGTAGTATTATTTTTTTGCTTTTTCAATTTTATTTACTTTATATATATAAATAAATATATATGTATATAACATTTATATATAAGTTAGTATTTTCATATTGATTTGATTTTATTATTTTAAATTCAACATTTAGTTTTCAGTTACTTTGTTTATTGTGTTCTGTTTTGGTTTGGATTTATTTTCTTTGGACTAATTCAAAAAAATTTGTTTGCTTTGGTTAGTATTCATATAACAGATTTTAAGGTTTTGGGTTTCAGAAAGAAAAAACGAAAAACACATTAAGGAAGTGGAAAAATAAAGTTCATTCATCATTTTCTTAGAATGTCAATATATTGTTTGTTTGTATTTTTTTTTTTTTTTTTGGTTTTCATTATATTAATTCCTCTTTATGTTTGCACTTCATTATAATTAAATATTTATTTCTTTTGGTGTTGCTTGTTGAAAAATTTTTTTTGTTGTCCTTTTGCCTTTCATTTAATTTTGTTAAAATGAAGTTTTGCCAAAAATGAAATTTCCAGGTGCATTGGCATCTTCTGCCGAGAAATATTCCTTCCACAAGGCAGCAAATTGGTCACGTGTTACTTCAGCATTACCCTGGGCCATTTTGGCAAAGGCCTGTTCACATTCGCTCTTCTCCAAACCATAGCTGGAGCAAACCAAGGCAAATTCATCAACATCAATGCTACCATCATTGGAGGCATCTTCTAAATCGAACATAAAGTTCATGTATTTATTTTGCCAATCCATAACAGTGCTGGGATCCTTGGCATAAGCGTCCCACATGTTGCACCATTCGTCAACGGAAACCTGCAAGCATACAGATAACAAAAATAATATTTTTGTTTTTAGAATTTCTATGGAAAGTTTTATGAGAGAAAAACATTGGGAAGAAATACAAAAAACTTTGTATTTGTGATAACTAAAGTTTTTCTTAATTTTAGAAATCATTTATTTTATAGACTATATTCAAATATGTTCACAATGATTGATGGTTCTAAGTTTTCAAAACAATATGGAGAATTGTTACGATTATATTTAGTTTTGTAATTTAATTTTGTTATATTTAAGTTATGTAGAATTTTATATAAGACATTAATAAGTTCCTCACACACTCAAAAAAATGGAACCCTCAATTTCACTAAAGCCAATTTAACTTTATTTTAGTTTATGGTATTATTACGTTTGAAGAAAGTTGCCTTTACTCCATATTTCTTTAAATTTGCACATTGTACAGCAAATGAGCCCATCTTGAATTTCGTATGGCCTCAAAAAAATTCTTGCAATTTTGAACACCAAGTCTTTCCTTCAAACTATAAAATTTTCTTTAGCAAGTGAACAAAAATTATTATGTCTATTGTCGAAAAATATTTATTTATTTTTGAGATATCGGCGTGATGTCAGCGTTTGTAATAATCAGCGTTGCCAGAATTGTTTCACCAAAAACCGCTAGATTTGCCCAAAAAAATAGCTAAAAAAAGCTAAAAAATGCTAAAAAATAGCTAGAAAAAAAGCTAAATTTTTTTGTATCAAAAGTCACATTTTTGATTGAAATTTAACAAACTTAAAGGCTTTATTTCACTTACAATGCATATTATTTTCATTTTAGTTCCACTTCTGTGAGACTGTAACAATATCTAAGGCATAGTAGCTCTGTTTGCGTATTCGATACATTTTGATTACTATCACAAATTTTTTACTGGAAGTCCTTCGTTTTGTGGGAGCTACCTTCCCAACACCTCTATTTTATTTACTTGTTATTTTAAAATAATAAATGATCTAAGCATGCTTTGGATTTGGTAAAAAAATGATTTGTCATTTTTTTAAATAAAATTTTAGTTTGGATTTGAAATTGTGAAAAATTCGAAATACATTACTTTTATTTAAATTGTAGAAAATACTATCAAAGTGCCTATCAAAGTGCTTTAAAAACGTGCTAACGCCAACTTAAATTTCCAAATTCAGACTCGACTTCAAGTAGAAATTATTGTATATATACGTTTTTAAAATAAAGTGTTGAAAAACATCTTCTATTTTTGAACGCTATTTTGGTTTGTGGTTAAGATGCAAAAACTCCTCACATTTAAAGACTATTTCATTAATTCTTCCTTCTTTCATGAAAACATACCCATTTTTAAGTTGAATCGCTTAATTATAAGGACAAAACGACTTTATCGTCTTTTGGACAAGGAAAACATAAAAGAAATTCACAAATGCTATTATAACCAAAATTCGCGTTCGTATTTTAAGGAGACGACAATATTTTTCAGTGCACAAAGCTATTCACATCTACTATTTTAATTTAGTAATATCGTAATAACTTTAGAATATTATAATAACATAAAAAGGATAAACGAGTCAAATGATAATATTCCCAATAATTTACTGACAGTTTATCTAACAAATTTGTATGGTAATAGTAGATTTAAAGTTTACGATAACTTTTATGTATATAATGAAAAAACTTTACAACAAGGTGTATTTGCTACAAAAATGCCCGCATAATGGCTGGACTCATTATTAATGTTTCAACTGTGCTTTGAAATATGTGGAAGCCCTTATACTTGCAGCAAGGCTTAGATAAAAACGACGATTTATCCATATTTCAATAGAAACATGTCGAAAATAAAAAAAGCCAAAAATAGCTAAAAGGGTCATGAAAAAAAGCCAGAAAAAAAGCTAAAAGCTAAATACATTTTTTTCCCGCTAAACGTCTTCAAAAAAAGCCAAATCTAGCGGGAAAAAAGCTAAATTGGCAACGCTGGTAATAATGTTTAGTTTCAATTTTTTAAAAATAATTTAAATTTTCTAAAATAAACCAACATTTTTCTTCATGGTGCGTTCACTGGTTTTTCAGTGTATATAAGGTATATTGGTTTCCCCAGTTTATACACAGACAAAAAAAATATTCTTTGTCTTCAATCACGAAATTAATTGAATCAGTTTTAATTGAAATTTCTTCAATCACGGAATTCATAATAGCAATCACCAAAGTCAATTAAAAATTCCATTGATCCAAGTATTTGATACAAATAATTTTGTTATTGACTTTTGTTTGAATTATAAAATTTGTTGAATTAAATAAATTTTTAATTGAATATTTTTTTAAAATTTAATTAAAATTTTAATTGGAAAAATTTTGATGATATTAAAAAATTGAAAAAAAAACAATTAAACATTTCATTGATCCAAGTATTTGATACAATTAATTTTGTGATTGAGTTTTGTTTCAATTATAAAATTTGTTGAATTAATTAAAATTTTAATTAATAATTTATATATATAATTTATATATATTATAATTTAAAATGCAAAGTATGTTTGTTTATTTGTTTGTATGTTCGAAATATTGCTCTAAGACCCCATAAAGTATATATATTCTGGGTCGTGCTGAAATTCTGAGTCGATCTGAGCATGTCCGTCCGTCCGTCTGTTGGAATCACGCTAACTTCCGAACGAAATAAGCTATCGACTTGAAACTTGGCACAAGTAGTTGTTATTGATGTAGGTCGGATGGTATTCAAAATGGGCCATATCGGTCCACTTTTACGTATAGCCCCCATACAAACGGACCCCATTTGGTACATGGTGTTAGTATATGGTCTCTAACAACCATGCAAAAATTGGTCCATATCGGTCCACTTTTACGTATAGCCCCCATATAAACCGATCCCCCGATTTGGCTTGCGGAGCCTCTAAGAGAACCAAATTTCATCCGATCCGGCTGAAATTTGGTACATGGTGTTAGTATATGGTCTCTAACAACCATGCAAAAATTGGTTCACATCGGCCCATAATTATATATAGCCCCCATTAAAAACCAATCCCCCGATTTGGCTTGCGGAGCCTCTAAGAGAAGCAAATTTCATTCGATCCGGCTGAAATTTGGTACATGGTGTTAGTATATGGTCTCTAACAACCATGCAAAAATTGGTCCACATCGGCCCATAATTATATATAGCCCCCATATAAACCGATCCCCAGATTTGACCTCCGGAGCCTCTTAGAGGAGCAAAAGTCATCCCATCCGATTGAAACTTGGTACGTGGTGTTAGTATATTGTCTCTAACAACCATGCCAAAAT
Source organism: Haematobia irritans (assembly GCF_050003625.1). NCBI lineage: Eukaryota > Metazoa > Arthropoda > Insecta > Diptera > Muscidae > Haematobia > Haematobia irritans. The sequence goes on along the minus strand of NC_134397.1, from coordinate 219,416,936 downwards.
TGGTCCATATCGGTCCATAATTATATATAGCCCCCATATAAATCGATCCCCAGATTTGTCCTCCGGAGCCTCTTGGAGGAGCAAAATTCATCCGTTGAAATTTGCAACGTGGTGTTAGTATAAGGCCGCTAATAACCATGCCAAAATTGGTCCATATCGGGCTATAGTTATATATAGCCGATCCCCTATCACACAAAAATTGGTCCATATCGGTTCATAATCATGGTTGCCACTCGAGCCAAAAATAATTTACCAAAATTTTATTTTTATAGAAAACATTGTCAAAATGTTATTTCTATAGAAAATTTTGTCATAATTTTATTTCTATAGAAAATTTTGTCAAAATTTTATTTCTATTGAAAAATTTGTGAAAATATTATTTCTATAGCAAATTTTGTCAACATTTTATTTCTATAGAAACATTTGTGAAAATTTTATTTCTATAGAAAATTTTTTCCAAATTTTATTTCTACAGAAAATTTTTTCCAAATTTTACTTATATAGAAAATGTTGTCAAAATTTTATTTTGTCAAAATTGTATTTCTATAGAAACTTTAAACTTAATAATATACGTATTTAATCGGCCTTTTTAGTTTAATATATACCACGTATGGACTATGTGGTATATATTACGGTGTTAGGAAGTTTTAAGATATCTTGCCATCGGCAAGTGTTACCGCAACCCAAGTAATTCGATTGTGGATGACAGTCTTCAATAGAAGTTTCTACGCAATCCATGGTGGAGGGTACATAAGCTTCGGCCTGGCCGAACTTACGGCCGTATATACTTGTTATGTGTGAAGAAAGTTGCCTTTACTCCATATTTCTTTAAATTTGTAAATTTTACTGCAAATGAGCCCATCTTGAATTTCGTATGGCCCCAAAAAATTCTTGCAATTTTGAACACCAAGTGATTTGCTTGAAATTTTCATTGAAGGTTGGGGTTGGCATCTAGACAAAGATCAGCTATATTATTTTTCGATATTTGGTGGCGGAGGGGGACCTTCCTTTGTCCGACTTTTTTTGAAAGTACAGTGAAAACAAAACTAAACTCCCCCAACTGAAATTTTACGGAAAAAATGGGTGAGGTTATGAAATTTATATTAGGTTCTTGATTTTTTTAATATTTGGTCGGGGAAAAATAAAAGGGCATAGGGAGACATCCGCTTCTCTTAAGTACATACAGAGAAAAAATTAAACTTTACCTAGTTACTTGAAATCTACAGAGGACTGGGGAGAGGTTACGATATTAATATTTGATACCTGATTTTGTGATGTTTGGTCGGAAGAGGGCCGCCCCTTTGGGCTTATAATTTGCTTGATATTTTCTGAGACGTTTACAAAAGATACGCTACATCACTTTTCGATATTTGGTCGGGGAAGAGGACCTCCTCTAAAACTGAAAATAAAATTCTTAGGTTTTCTTGAAATTTACAAAGGCAGTAGGGGGAATTTTATGAACGGGGAGGCAACCTTCCTTACACCACACTTGATGGTGTAAGGAAGGGAAGGTTAAGGGTACTATTTACTTCGGTGTTTGTCGATATTGTATCGGGGAAAGTGACGTCCCTTTAAAACAATAGAGCAAAATTTAAACTTCTCCGATTTACTTGAAATTTACAGGGAACGTGGGAGGAGGTGATTAGGGTATTATAAGTTAGTGCATATGTTTGCAACACCCACAAGGAGACGAGATAGACACATGATGCCTTTGGCAATAACACTCAAGGCGGGTCCCAGAGTCGATCTAGCCATGTCCGTCTGTCCGTCCGTCTGTCTGTGTATACATTTTTGTGATCAAAGTCTAGGTCGCAGTTTAAGTCCAATCGCCTTCAAATTTGCCACAAGTTCCTGTTTTGGGTCAGAATAGAAACCCTATTGATTTTGGAAGAAATCGGTTCAGATTTAGATATAGCTCCCATATATATCTTGCGCCCGATGTGGACTTATATGGCCCCAGAAGCCAGAGTTTTACCCTAATTAGTTTGAAATTATGCACCAGGAGAACAATAAGTACTATAGTCAGGAGTGCCAAATTTGATTGAAATCGGTTCAGATTGAGATATAACTCTCATATACATCTATCGCCCGATATAGACTTATATGGCCCCAGAAGCCAGAGTTTTAGCCGAATTTGGTTGAAATTTTGCACTAGGAGTACAATTAGTAATGTAGTCTTGTGTGATAAATTTTACTGAAATCGGTTCAGATTTAGATAGAGCCCGATATTGACTAATATGATCCTAGAAGCCAGAGTTTTGGCCCAATTTGGTTGAAATTTTGCACTAGAAGTACAATTAGTAGTGTAGTCATGTGTGCTAAATTTGGTTGAAATCGGTTCAGATTTATATATATATATATATATATATATATATATATATATATATATATATATATATATATATATATATATATATATATATATATATATATATATATATATATATATATATATATATATATATATATATATATTATATATATATATTTATATATATATATATATATATATATATATATATATATATATATATATATATATATATATATATATATATATATATATATATATATATATAAATATATATATATATATATTAAAATACGTATATTATTAAGTTTAAAGTTTCTATAGAAATACAATATATATATATATATATATATATATATATATATATATATATATATATATATATATATATATATATATATATATATATATATATATATATATATATATATATATATATATATATATATATATATATATATATATATATATATATATATATATTGTATTTCTATAGAAACTTTAAACTTAATAATATACGTATTTAATATATATATATATATATATATATATATATATATATATATATATATATATATATATATATATATCTTTCGCCCGATATGGACTAATATGGTCCTAGAAGCTAGAGGTTTGGCCCAATTTGATTGAAATTTTGCACTAGGAGTACAACTAGTAGTGTAGTCAAGTGTGCTAAATTTGATGGAAATCGGTTCAGATTTAGATATAGTTCCCATATATAGCTTTCGCCCGATTTACACTCATATGACCACAGAGGCCAACTTTTTACTGCGATTTAGTTGAAATTTTGCACAGGCAGTATAATAAGCATTGTTGCTATGCGTGCCAAATTTGGTTGAAATCGGTTCAGATTTAGTTATGCGTGCCAAATTTGGTTGAAATCGGTTCAGATTTAGGTATAGCTGCCATATATATGTTTTTCTGATTTCGACAAAAATGGTCAAAATACGAACATTTCCCTTTTAAAATCGCCTCTGCTTAGTCGAACAGTTAAAAAAATTACTCTAATTTTCCTCTACTTCTAATACATATATATCGAGCGATAAATCATAAATAAAAGTTTGTGAAGTTTCCTTACAGTTGCTTCAGATTTAAATGTTTCCCATATTATTTTTTACTAACATTGTGTTCCATTGCATTAGCCGACTTAAATTTTGAGTCTGTAGATTTTGTAGAAGTCTATCAAATTCTGTCCAGATCGAGTGATATTTAAATGTATGTATTTGGGACAAACCTTTATATATAGCCCCCAACACATTTGATGGATGTGATATGGTATCGAAAATTTAGATCTACAAAGTGGTGCAGGGTATAATATAGTCGGCCCCGCCCGACTTTAGACTTTCCTTACTTGTTTTTTACTAACATAGTGTACCATCCCAGGGCATTAGCCGTGGGATGGTACACTATGTATTTGGGACAAAAACCTTTATATATAGCACCCAACACATTTGACGGATTTGATATAGTATCGAAAATGTGGATTTACAGGGTAGAATATAGTCGGCCCCGCCCGACTTTAGACTTTCCTTACTTGTTTAAAATTCAATTAAAATTTTAATTGGAACAATTTTGGTGGTATTTTTTCCCCCTTAAGGCATTTGTATTTTCGAATGCCCGAAAAATATTTTCATACTGAGTACCAAACATTTATATGGAAATCAATTTTCGTTACGAATATCTCCAAAGTACATAACATTATAAGTTGAATTAAACGAAAAATTTTCTATTTTATTGTATTGGACATTTTTCATTTCGTCATACTAAAGAATATGATGCTACGTGTTCAAATTACTTTAACTTACTGTGAACATTGTTCGAAATGCTATTTGCAATAAAAGTAAAAAATGGAAGAAAAAACGTAGTAATTCCCAACCATTAATTGTACAAAGTATATTTGCTCCCAATGGATGTCACTCAAAAAAAAAAATGCCTTGTCATCATCATTTACATTTTCATTGAAAATATTTCGCTTCAGGCTCAAATGAAAGGCCATATTTAATTGCAGTTACAAGTAAGATACGTTGTTCAATAAAACTGCACGTAAGTTATAAGAATGCCATTGAGTTTTGAGGAATAATATTGATGCCACAAAGTTAAGAGCGTATGACATACATCGGTCACATTAAATAATTGTGACTACGGGTTCTTTATATTTCTTGCAATTAAACTACACTCAAGAAAATATGTGCACATTATCTATTAATTTTCAATATATTTCAGTTAACCACTCTCAATTGTACTGTAACACTTAAGTTTTGTTTGGGTTTTGCCCTTCACTTTGGAAGTGTATAATTAGTGGATCAAATTGTCGGTAGCTCATTTAAATATTTGTGACAGGTGGAAATTTCCAATGGTTTAACGGTGTGCGTCCGTCTTTGACTCACTGTTTGGCTCTATATTAGTTTATTTTCAGTTATTAGTAATGAAACTCGATCCACGTAAAATATAGGTGGAGAATATTATATTCTGATTAAGTTTTTACTTGACCTTGAGTCGATAAACTTTTCAATGAAGACTTGTTGTTCTTAAAGTTATGTGATTCAACTTTAAAATGGATATCTTAACGAGGTCGCATCGTTAATACCAGGGATACCGGGATGAAGTGAGCGGCAAATTTTTCCAATTAAAATTTTAATTGAGTTTTAAAAAATATTCAATTAAAAATTTAATTGATTCAACAAATTTTTTAATTGAAACAAAAATCAATCACAAAAATGATAGTATCAATTAATTTTTTAATTGGATCAGTTAACTTTATAATTGACCTTCAATTAAGTTTTTAATTGATACTATCATTTCTGTGATTGAAGACATTTCAATTAAAAATTAATTGGATCAATTAATTTCGTGATTGAATCAGAAAAAATATTTTTTGTGTGTAGGGAACTGTTGTTGTGAACGAGCCCTTATTATACCCACCACCATAGAATGGTGACGGGGGTATAATAAGTTTGTCATTCCGTTTGTAATACATCGAAATATCGATTTCCGACTATATAAAGTATATATATTCTTGATCAGGGAGAAATTCTAAGACGATATAACGATGTCCGTCTGTCTGCTGTAATCACGCTACAGTCTTCAATAATGAAGCAATTGTGCTGAATTTTTGCACAAACTCGTCTTTTGTCTGCAGGCAGGTCAAGTTCGAAGATGAGCTATATCGGTCCAGGTTTTGATATAGTCCCCATATAAACCGACCTCCCGATTTGGGGTCTTGGACTTATAGAAATCGTAGTTTTTATCCAATTTGCCTGAAATTTGAAATCTAGAGGTATTTTATGACCATAAAGAGGTGTGCCAAAAATGGTGAGAATCGGTCCATGTTTTGGTATAGCCCCCATATAGACCGATCTCCCGATTTTATTTCTTGGGCTTATAGGAACCGCAGTTTTTATTCAATTTACCTGAAATTGGAAATCTAGAGGTATTGTATTGAAAAAAACAAACGTTTATAATCTTTGATTTATAAAATTCCTTCTTTATGTTTAGGACACGAAAATTTGAAATTCGCGTCCCTCTGTCAAAATCGCAAGAAAAACTTTTTTGATTTAAAGAAATAGTCATTAAATTAAGTGATATGTTGAATCTTTGTATCAATCAAATTTGGCACACATGACTATACTACTAATTGTACTCCTTGTGCAAAATTTCAAGCTAATCGGGATAAAACTCTGGCTTCTGGGTCCATATAAGTGCATATCGGGCGAAATATATATATATGGGAGCTATATCTAAATCTGAACCGATTTCTTCCAAAATCAATAGGGTTCTAATCTGACCCAAAAAAGGAACACGTTCCTAATTTGAAGGCGATTGGACTTATATTGCGACCTAGACTTTGATCACAAAAATGTGTTCACAGACAGACGGACGGACAGACGGACATGGTTATATCGACTCAGGGAACCACCCTGAGCATTATTGCCAAAGATACCATATGTCTACCTCGTCTCCTTCTGGGTGTTACAAACATATGCACTAACTTATAATACCCTGTTCCACAGTGTGGCGCAGGGTATAAAAATATTGACCCAATGTGAACGATTATGCAACCTAAACATTAAGACATGAAATTTACAAAATAAATATTAAGGCTAACTTTCTTAAATATAAAGAAATTAAAAGTAGTTTACAATCTTTGCTATAGAAAATATTTCGGCCAGATATTATAGTCACAAATCTTGGAATTAAGTAAAATTTTCGTTAAAGGAAAAAATGCATTTGTGATATAAAGTAACAAAATAAGGTAACAATGCCTCTGGCGGACCTTTCACAGGACTTAAGCCAATGCTCCGGTGTATAGTAATTTTGTAATGTTAATTTATAATAAATCCCATAATCTCATATTATTTCCACCTTATATTAAAATATGTCTAACTTCGAAATTAATCCCATCAGTGACAACCCCATGTCAAAATGACGTTTTGAACAGAACTAGGATTGGTCCGTTCACATGAAGGACTATTCCTATATCGATGCTGGGGATAAATCATTTCCCATAGAGTAAATTTAAGTTTTTAAGTTTTTTTTTCAAATTTTTCTATTAATTAAGAAAACATTTTTTTTGCAATCAAGTATTTTCTATAAATTTGATTTTGACGTAAATATATTTATTACAATATTGCTAAAATAGAAGATCTTTATTTTAATGAATCGACATCTTTGGCTATAAATGAATACCAAAATCCTTAAGGGAAGGTCAAAATCTTTGGCATTTCCAAATATGGTGAGAGGCAACTTCAATTACTGTATATTTAGTATCATTAATCGATCTAAACTAATCACATGGAAAGTTTTACAAATATTATAGTTTTCCCATACAACACTGAATTAATGCTTAGGTAAAATTTTACTATTTTTCATTGGTTCATTGCAATACTCTTGTGAAGAACATAATTTTAAAGTTTCCAAAACTAACTATTTTAGCATACCGTATTTGGGCTCTTTAAAAGTTGAACACGTGTTTCCAAATGAATAGCCTTTTGGAAAATTTCTCAACACCATTTTCATTCTTATCGTCGTCCCCTTTTTGGCGTTTTGCATACATTATGTGCTGCCGCCTTCAAATTATTCGCATTGAGTTGGAATGTAAAATAAAATGGTATTCACCATGCGGATGTGCATAGAGGCAGAAACTATATAATCTGCTTTAAGGCACTTACACAAAGTGTAATTTCATAGCCTAGTTTTGGTAGCATTAAATCATTTAAATAATTTTTGTGGATATTCATAATTCCACTGACAATGTGTAGAAGAAGAAGAAGAATATGGAAAATTTAAGGGTTTTTCAGGTTTAAGGAGTATATTGAGTTTAAACATTTTAGAAGAAATTTAATGTAGAAAAATAAAATATATGGGAGTATCCAACAAGAGGTGTTATTTCACCCAAAATCACCCAGTTTTTTGGTAGTTCCCACTGTCGAGCCTTTTATTCTTTATTATTTTTAAATTAGAAAGTGTGATATTACTAAAAGCCAATATAGCAGAAGTTATAAAGAAAAATCAGTTGTGGCATATAAGTCGAACGAAAGCGTTAATTTCGGATATGATAAATTGGCTGTGAAAATGGAAAAATGAAATTAAACAAGTATATACGGCCGTAAGCTCGGCCAGGCCGAATCTTATGTACCCTCCACCATGGATTGCATAGAAACTTGTACTAAAGACTGTCATCCACAATCGAATTACTTGGGTTGCGGTAACGCTTGGCGATGGCAAGGTATCTTAGAACTTCTTAACACCGTCTTCTCAATTGTAAGTTAGTCCATATGGGGTATATATTAAACAAGAAAAAAAAGACCGATTAAATACGTAAATAATTCAGTTGGAAAAAATTTTCTATAGAAGTAAAATGTTGACAAAAATTTCCATAGAAATAAAATATTGATAAAATTTTCTATAACAATAAAATTTTGACAAATTTTTCTATACAAATAAAATCCAATGAAGGACTGGGAATTCTTCCCACTTAAATATGAGCTAAATTATTAGTTTTTGTACCCAAAAGAATAGCAACAACTGAATTCCAATTACACCAAACAACAACAATGCAGCAATTTTAAATTAAGCCAAACGAAGTTTCAACAACCCACAAAACGGCGAAGAAAGCAACTACAGGGATTGATGGCAACAACAACAACAATGATGTGAAGTCTAAGTAAGATTTTCCACTTCCACAAAAGTTGAAGGTACCACCAGTAATCATAAGTTTTGTTGGGCATAGTAATAAAATGTTAACAAAATTTTCTATAGTAAAAACATTTTGACAAAATTTTCTATAGTAAAAAAAATTGACAACATTTTCTATAGAAATAAAAATTTTGGTAGATTATTTTTGGAGATCGGCTATATATAACTATAGATCGATATGGACCAATTTTGGCATGGTTGTTAGCGGCTATATACTAGCGCAATATACCAAATTTCACCACGTACCAAATTTCAAGTGGGTCGGATGAATTCTGCTCCTCCAATAGCTCCGGAAGTCAAATCTGGGGATCGGTTTAAATGGGGGTTATATATAATTAAAATCGGTGTAGACCAATTTTTGCCTGGTTGTTAGAGACCATATACTAACACCACGTACCAAATTTCAACCGGATCGGGAGAATTTTGCTCTTCCAAGGGGCTCCTGAGGTCAAATCTGGAGATCGGTTTATATGGGGGCTATATATAATTATGGACCGATGTGAACCAATTTTTTCATGGTTGTTAGAGACCATATACTAACACCATGTACCAAATTTCAGCCGGATCGGATGAAATTTGATTCTCTTAGAGGCTCCGCAAGCCAAATCGGGGGATTGGTTTATATGGGGGTTATATATAATTATGGACCGATGTGGACCAATTTTTGCATGTTTGGTAAATACCATATACTAGCACTACGAGTATGTACCAAATTTCAGCCGGATCGGATGAAATTTGCTTCTCTTAGAGGCTCCGCAAGCCAAATCTGGGGATCGGTTTATATGGGGGCTATATATAATTAAGGACCGATGTGGACCAATTTTCGCATGTCTGTTAAAGACCATATACTTACACCATGTACCAAATTTCGGCCGGATCGGATGAAATTTGTTTCTCTTAGAGGCTCCGCAAACCAAATCTGAGGATCGGTTTATATGGGGGCTATATATAATTATGGACCGATTTGGACCAGTTTTTGCATGGTTGTGAGAGACCATATACTAACACCATGTACCAAATTTCAGCCGGATCGGATGAAATTTACTTCTCTTAGGGGCACCGCAAACCAAATCGGGAGATCGGTTTATATGGGGGCTATTTATAATTATGGACCGATGTGGACCAATTTTGGCATCGTTGTTAGCGGCCATATACTAGCGCAATATACCAAATTTCACCGCATACCATATTTCAAGCGGGTCGGATGAATTTTGCTCCTCCAATAGCTTCGGAGGTCAAATCTGGGGATCGGTTTATATGGGGGCCATATATAATTATGAACACAACTTTGCATGGTTGTTAGAAACCATATACTAACATCATGTACCAAATTTCAGCTGGATCGGATGAAATTTGCTTCTCTTTGAGGCACCGCAAGCCAAATCGGGGGATCGGTTTATATGGGGGCTATATATAATTATGGACCGATGTGAAGCAATTTTTGCGTAGTTGTTAGAGACCACATACTTACACCATGTACCAAATTTCGGCCGGATCGGATGAAATTTGCTTCTCTTAGAGGCACCGCAAGCCAAATCGGGGGATCGGTTTATATGGGGGCTATATATAATTATGGACCGATTTAGATCAGTTTTTGCATGGTTGTGAAAGACTTACACCATGTACCAAATTTCGGCCGGATCGGATGAAATTTGTTTCTCTTAGAGGCTCCGCAAACCAAATCTGAGGATCGGTTTATATGGGGGCTATATATAATTATGGACCGATTTGGACCAGTTTTTGCATGGTTGTGAGAGACCATATACTAACACCATGTACCAAATTTCAGCCGGATCGGATGAAATTTACTTCTCTTAGAGGCACCGCAAGCCAAACCGGGAGATCGGTTTATATGGGGGCTATTTATAATTATGGACTGATGTGGACCAATTTTTCATAGGTGTTAGAGACCATATACTTACACCATGTACTAAATTTCGGCCAGATCGGATGAAATTTGCTTCTCTTAGAGGCTCCGCAAACCAAATCTGGGGATCGGTTTATATGGGGGCTATATATAATTATTGACCGATGTGGACCAATTTTCAGCCGGATCGGATAAAATTTGCTTCTCTTAGAGGCTCCTCAAGCCAAATCTGGGGATTGGTTTATATGGGGGCTATATATAATTATGGACCGATTTGGACCAGTTTTTGCATGGTTGTGGGAGACCATATACAAACACCATGTACCAAATTTCAACCGGATCGGATGAATTTTGCTCCTCCAACAGGCTCCGCAAGCCAAATCTGAGCGTCGGTTTATATAGGGGCTATACGTAAAAGTGGTCCGATAAGGCCCATTTTCAATACCGTCCGACCTACATCAATAACAACTACTTGTGTCAAGTTTCAAGTCGATAGCTTGTTTCGTTCGGAAGATAGCGTGATTTCAACAGACGGACGGACATGCTTTGATCGACTCAGAACTTCACCACGACCCAGAATACATATACTTTATGGGGTCTTAGAGCAATATTTCGATGTGTTACAAACGGAATGACAAAGTTAATATACCCCCCATCTTATGGTGGGGGCTATAAAAACTTCACTATAAAAATGGTGAAAATCCTTTCCGCAAAAAATTCATATTGACTGCTTAGGACCAATTGTGCCTCTGTAGTTATGCCAACAAGCAAAATTATCACATAAGAGCAGAGTTACCGTTGAGAATTTCTGAAAAGTGGCACACAAAATTGCACTCGCACTAAAAGGTTACACACTGATTTTAAAGTAGAAGTTTGCACGTGACACGAAATTGTCGTGACTCAAGATAATTTTCGTGACTCACGAGTGAATCGTGATTCACGCTGATTAACCAACCAAATGTCGTGAGTGAGCGTGAGTCACGAAATAATATCTTCGTGAGTGTGCGTGAGTAACGAATTTCGGAAAAACACACTCACGAAAAAATTTACGCGTACGAACATAAGATGCTTACGAGTTGAATTCATTTATAATTTTAGTGACACCCTAGGTGTAAAGAGTTTTATAACGCTCTCGATTTTACACTACTCATGTTTTCAATCAGGTTCCATAGGTAAATTACTCATAAATTTATTCGTGAGTCACGACATTTTTCGTGAGTCACGACATTTAACAGATTTTCGTGCGTGAGTACAAATTTTCTTTTCGCGAGCGTGAGTCCTACCAAGAAAATGCGTGAGTGTGCGTGAATAAGATTTCTCCGTCGTGAGTGTGCGTGAGTGTGAGCAAAATATTACTCACGTGCACACCTCTATTTTAACGTGACAACTTTTTCATAAAGAAAAATTAGCAATTTGCCAATAATTTATATCAGTATTTTATAAAGAATTGTGAAATATATATTTCTTTAACTTAGATAATAATTAACTCAAAATCATCTTAATTTAATTTCATTTTAAATCATTCCTTGAAATTTAATATTAAACCGGTTTATCTAGTTTAGAAAATTTCCTTTGCATACTTTTAGGCGGAACATTTGTCCACTACGAACATTATGCACAAAAGGGAAATTGTTCACAAATATAGTACTTGAATGATAATGATCGAATTATTATTTATTTAGATACCGACCATATACGTAACCTTAACGATATGTAGGATCACAAATGCCGTTAAGGTTACAGAAAAAAGAAATGGTATTAAAAAGTGGCACAATATGACGAAAAGTTGGAACAAAAATTTAAAATATATCATAATTAGTGGCATAAGAAAAAAAGTGGCACCAAAGTATCACCGCTTAAAATAAGTGGCAAATTTAACACTAAAGTGGCACAACGGTAGCATTGCATGTAAGGCTCAAATCCTCAAGAGTTATTGTTGAGAAGCCTCTCCCCCTTTTAAATGTGTGACTGTTTAGCTTATGCTTAGGAGTGTCCCATGGCAGCCACTTTGCGATTTTTTTTATACATTTTTATACCCTGCGCCACATTGTGGAACAGGGTATTATATGTTAGTGCATATGTTTGTAACACCCAGAAGGAGACGAGGTAGACATATTGTGTCTTTGGCAATAATGCTCAGGGTGGTTCCCTGAGTCGATATAACCATGTCCGTCTGTCCGTCCGTCCGTCTGTCTGTGAACACATTTTTGTGATCAAAGTCTAGGTCGCAATATAAGTCCAATCGCCTTCAAATTTGGCACGTGTTCCTTTTTTGGGTCAGAATAGAACCCTATTGATTTTGGAAGAAATCGGTTCAGATTTGATATAGCTCCCATATATATCTTTCGCCCAAAATGCACTTATATGGACCCAGAAGCCAGAGTTTTATTCCGATTAGCTTGAAATTTTGCACAAGGAGTACAATTGGTAGTATAGTCATATGTGCCAAATTTGATTGAAATCGGTTCAGATTTAGATATAGCTTCCATATATATTTTCGCCCGATGTGGACTTATATGGCCCCAGAAGCCAAATTTTTGGCCCAATTTGGTTGAAATTTTGCACTAGGAGTGCAATTAGTAATATAGTCATGTGTGCCAAATTTGATTGAAATCGGTTCAGATTTAGATATAGCTCCCATATATAGCTTTCGCCCGATATGGACTAATATGATCCAAGAAGCCAGAGTTTTGGTCCAATTTGGTTCAAATTTTGCACAAGGAGTACAATTCGTAGTATAGTCACGTGTGCCAAATTTGGTTGAAATCGGTTCAGATTTAGATATAGCTCCCATATATATGTTTTTCTGATTTTGACAAAAATGTCAACATTTTCCCTGTAAAATCGCCACTGCTTAGTCGAAAAGTTATAAAAATCGCTCTAATTTTCCTAAACTTCTAATACATATATATCGAGCGATAAATCATAAATAAACTTTTGCGAAGCTATATATAATTAAGGACCGATGTGGACCAATTTTCGCATGTCTGTTAAAGACCATATACTTACACCATGTACCAAATTTCGGCCGGATCGGATGAAATTTGTTTCTCTTAGAGGCTCCGCAAACCAAATCTGAGGATCGGTTTATATGGGGGCTATATATAATTATGGACCGATTTGGACCAGTTTTTGCATGGTTGTGAGAGACCATATACTAACACCATGTACCAAATTTCAGCCGGATCGGATGAAATTTACTTCTCTTAGGGGCACCGCAAACCAAATCGGGAGATCGGTTTATATGGGGGCTATTTATAATTATGGACCGATGTGGACCAATTTTGGCATCGTTGTTAGCGGCCATATACTAGCGCAATATACCAAATTTCACCGCATACCATATTTCAAGCGGGTCGGATGAATTTTGCTCCTCCAATAGCTTCGGAGGTCAAATCTGGGGATCGGTTTATATGGGGGCCATATATAATTATGAACACAACTTTGCATGGTTGTTAGAAACCATATACTAACATCATGTACCAAATTTCAGCTGGATCGGATGAAATTTGCTTCTCTTTGAGGCACCGCAAGCCAAATCGGGGGATCGGTTTATATGGGGGCTATATATAATTATGGACCGATGTGAAGCAATTTTTGCGTAGTTGTTAGAGACCACATACTTACACCATGTACCAAATTTCGGCCGGATCGGATGAAATTTGCTTCTCTTAGAGGCACCGCAAGCCAAATCGGGGGATCGGTTTATATGGGGGCTATATATAATTATGGACCGATTTAGATCAGTTTTTGCATGGTTGTGAAAGACTTACACCATGTACCAAATTTCGGCCGGATCGGATGAAATTTGTTTCTCTTAGAGGCTCCGCAAACCAAATCTGAGGATCGGTTTATATGGGGGCTATATATAATTATGGACCGATTTGGACCAGTTTTTGCATGGTTGTGAGAGACCATATACTAACACCATGTACCAAATTTCAGCCGGATCGGATGAAATTTACTTCTCTTAGAGGCACCGCAAGCCAAACCGGGAGATCGGTTTATATGGGGGCTATTTATAATTATGGACCGATGTGGACCAATTTTTCATAGGTGTTAGAGACCATATACTTACACCATGTACTAAATTTCGGCCAGATCGGATGAAATTTGCTTCTCTTAGAGGCTCCGCAAACCAAATCTGGGGATCGGTTTATATGGGGGCTATATATAATTATTGACCGATGTGGACCAATTTTCAGCCGGATCGGATAAAATTTGCTTCTCTTAGAGGCTCCTCAAGCCAAATCTGGGGATTGGTTTATATGGGGGCTATATATAATTATGGACCGATTTGGACCAGTTTTTGCATGGTTGTGGGAGACCATATACAAACACCATGTACCAAATTTCAACCGGATCGGATGAATTTTGCTCCTCCAACAGGCTCCGCAAGCCAAATCTGAGCGTCGGTTTATATAGGGGCTATACGTAAAAGTGGTCCGATAAGGCCCATTTTCAATACCGTCCGACCTACATCAATAACAACTACTTGTGTCAAGTTTCAAGTCGATAGCTTGTTTCGTTCGGAAGATAGCGTGATTTCAACAGACGGACGGACATGCTTTGATCGACTCAGAACTTCACCACGACCCAGAATACATATACTTTATGGGGTCTTAGAGCAATATTTCGATGTGTTACAAACGGAATGACAAAGTTAATATACCCCCCATCTTATGGTGGGGGCTATAAAAACTTCACTATAAAAATGGTGAAAATCCTTTCCGCAAAAAATTCATATTGACTGCTTAGGACCAATTGTGCCTCTGTAGTTATGCCAACAAGCAAAATTATCACATAAGAGCAGAGTTACCGTTGAGAATTTTTGAAAAGTGGCACACAAAATTGCACTCGCACTAAAAGGTTACACACTGATTTTAAAGTAGAAGTTTGCACGTGACACGAAATTGTCGTGACTCAAGATAATTTTCGTGACTCACGAGTGAATCGTGATTCACGCTGATTAACCAACCAAATGTCGTGAGTGAGCGTGAGTCACGAAATAATATCTTCGTGAGTGTGCGTGAGTAACGAATTTCGGAAAAACACACTCACGAAAAAATTTACGCGTACGAACATAAGATGCTTACGAGTTGAATTCATTTATAATTTTAGTGACACCCTAGGTGTAAAGAGTTTTATAACGCTCTCGATTTTACACTACTCATGTTTTCAATCAGGTTCCATAGGTAAATTACTCATAAATTTATTCGTGAGTCACGACATTTTTCGTGAGTCACGACATTTAACAGATTTTCGTGCGTGAGTACAAATTTTCTTTTCGCGAGCGTGAGTCCTACCAAGAAAATGCGTGAGTGTGCGTGAATAAGATTTCTCCGTCGTGAGTGTGCGTGAGTGTGAGCAAAATATTACTCACGTGCACACCTCTATTTTAACGTGACAACTTTTTCATAAAGAAAAATTAGCAATTTGCCAATAATTTATATCAGTATTTTATAAAGAATTGTGAAATATATATTTCTTTAACTTAGATAATAATTAACTCAAAATCATCTTAATTTAATTTCATTTTAAATCATTCCTTGAAATTTAATATTAAACCGGTTTATCTAGTTTAGAAAATTTCCTTTGCATACTTTTAGGCGGAACATTTGTCCACTACGAACATTATGCACAAAAGGGAAATTGTTCACAAATATAGTACTTGAATGATAATGATCGAATTATTATTTATTTAGATACCGACCATATACGTAACCTTAACGATATGTAGGATCACAAATGCCGTTAAGGTTACAGAAAAAAGAAATGGTATTAAAAAGTGGCACAATATGACGAAAAGTTGGAACAAAAATTTAAAATATATCATAATTAGTGGCATAAGAAAAAAAGTGGCACCAAAGTATCACCGCTTAAAATAAGTGGCAAATTTAACACTAAAGTGGCACAACGGTAGCATTGCATGTAAGGCTCAAATCCTCAAGAGTTATTGTTGAGAAGCCTCTCCCCCTTTTAAATGTGTGACTGTTTAGCTTATGCTTAGGAGTGTCCCATGGCAGCCACTTTGCGATTTTTTTTATACATTTTTATACCCTGCGCCACATTGTGGAACAGGGTATTATATGTTAGTGCATATGTTTGTAACACCCAGAAGGAGACGAGGTAGACATATTGTGTCTTTGGCAATAATGCTCAGGGTGGTTCCCTGAGTCGATATAACCATGTCCGTCTGTCCGTCCGTCCGTCTGTCTGTGAACACATTTTTGTGATCAAAGTCTAGGTCGCAATATAAGTCCAATCGCCTTCAAATTTGGCACGTGTTCCTTTTTTGGGTCAGAATAGAACCCTATTGATTTTGGAAGAAATCGGTTCAGATTTGATATAGCTCCCATATATATCTTTCGCCCAAAATGCACTTATATGGACCCAGAAGCCAGAGTTTTATTCCGATTAGCTTGAAATTTTGCACAAGGAGTACAATTGGTAGTATAGTCATATGTGCCAAATTTGATTGAAATCGGTTCAGATTTAGATATAGCTTCCATATATATTTTCGCCCGATGTGGACTTATATGGCCCCAGAAGCCAAATTTTTGGCCCAATTTGGTTGAAATTTTGCACTAGGAGTGCAATTAGTAATATAGTCATGTGTGCCAAATTTGATTGAAATCGGTTCAGATTTAGATATAGCTCCCATATATAGCTTTCGCCCGATATGGACTAATATGATCCAAGAAGCCAGAGTTTTGGTCCAATTTGGTTCAAATTTTGCACAAGGAGTACAATTCGTAGTATAGTCACGTGTGCCAAATTTGGTTGAAATCGGTTCAGATTTAGATATAGCTCCCATATATATGTTTTTCTGATTTTGACAAAAATGTCAACATTTTCCCTGTAAAATCGCCACTGCTTAGTCGAAAAGTTATAAAAATCGCTCTAATTTTCCTAAACTTCTAATACATATATATCGAGCGATAAATCATAAATAAACTTTTGCGAAGCTATATATAATTAAGGACCGATGTGGACCAATTTTCGCATGTCTGTTAAAGACCATATACTTACACCATGTACCAAATTTCGGCCGGATCGGATGAAATTTGTTTCTCTTAGAGGCTCCGCAAACCAAATCTGAGGATCGGTTTATATGGGGGCTATATATAATTATGGACCGATTTGGACCAGTTTTTGCATGGTTGTGAGAGACCATATACTAACACCATGTACCAAATTTCAGCCGGATCGGATGAAATTTACTTCTCTTAGGGGCACCGCAAACCAAATCGGGAGATCGGTTTATATGGGGGCTATTTATAATTATGGACCGATGTGGACCAATTTTGGCATCGTTGTTAGCGGCCATATACTAGCGCAATATACCAAATTTCACCGCATACCATATTTCAAGCGGGTCGGATGAATTTTGCTCCTCCAATAGCTTCGGAGGTCAAATCTGGGGATCGGTTTATATGGGGGCCATATATAATTATGAACACAACTTTGCATGGTTGTTAGAAACCATATACTAACATCATGTACCAAATTTCAGCTGGATCGGATGAAATTTGCTTCTCTTTGAGGCACCGCAAGCCAAATCGGGGGATCGGTTTATATGGGGGCTATATATAATTATGGACCGATGTGAAGCAATTTTTGCGTAGTTGTTAGAGACCACATACTTACACCATGTACCAAATTTCGGCCGGATCGGATGAAATTTGCTTCTCTTAGAGGCACCGCAAGCCAAATCGGGGGATCGGTTTATATGGGGGCTATATATAATTATGGACCGATTTAGATCAGTTTTTGCATGGTTGTGAAAGACTTACACCATGTACCAAATTTCGGCCGGATCGGATGAAATTTGTTTCTCTTAGAGGCTCCGCAAACCAAATCTGAGGATCGGTTTATATGGGGGCTATATATAATTATGGACCGATTTGGACCAGTTTTTGCATGGTTGTGAGAGACCATATACTAACACCATGTACCAAATTTCAGCCGGATCGGATGAAATTTACTTCTCTTAGAGGCACCGCAAGCCAAACCGGGAGATCGGTTTATATGGGGGCTATTTATAATTATGGACCGATGTGGACCAATTTTTCATAGGTGTTAGAGACCATATACTTACACCATGTACTAAATTTCGGCCAGATCGGATGAAATTTGCTTCTCTTAGAGGCTCCGCAAACCAAATCTGGGGATCGGTTTATATGGGGGCTATATATAATTATTGACCGATGTGGACCAATTTTCAGCCGGATCGGATAAAATTTGCTTCTCTTAGAGGCTCCTCAAGCCAAATCTGGGGATTGGTTTATATGGGGGCTATATATAATTATGGACCGATTTGGACCAGTTTTTGCATGGTTGTGGGAGACCATATACAAACACCATGTACCAAATTTCAACCGGATCGGACGAATTTTGCTCCTCCAACAGGCTCCGCCAGCCAAATCTGAGCGTCGGTTTATATAGGGGCTATACGTAAAAGTGGTCCGATAAGGCCCATTTTCAATACCGTCCGACCTACATCAATAACAACTACTTGTGTCAAGTTTCAAGTCGATAGCTTGTTTCGTTCGGAAGATAGCGTGATTTCAACAGACGGACGGACATGCTTTGATCGACTCAGAACTTCACCACGACCCAGAATACATATACTTTATGGGGTCTTAGAGCAATATTTCGATGTGTTACAAACGGAATGACAAAGTTAATATACCCCCCATCTTATGGTGGGGGCTATAAAAACTTCACTATAAAAATGGTGAAAATCCTTTCCGCAAAAAATTCATATTGACTGCTTAGGACCAATTGTGCCTCTGTAGTTATGCCAACAAGCAAAATTATCACATAAGAGCAGAGTTACCGTTGAGAATTTCTGAAAAGTGGCACACAAAATTGCACTCGCACTAAAAGGTTACACACTGATTTTAAAGTAGAAGTTTGCACGTGACACGAAATTGTCGTGACTCAAGATAATTTTCGTGACTCACGAGTGAATCGTGATTCACGCTGATTAACCAACCAAATGTCGTGAGTGAGCGTGAGTCACGAAATAATATCTTCGTGAGTGTGCGTGAGTAACGAATTTCGGAAAAACACACTCACGAAAAAATTTACGCGTACGAACATAAGATGCTTACGAGTTGAATTCATTTATAATTTTAGTGACACCCTAGGTGTAAAGAGTTTTATAACGCTCTCGATTTTACACTACTCATGTTTTCAATCAGGTTCCATAGGTAAATTACTCATAAATTTATTCGTGAGTCACGACATTTTTCGTGAGTCACGACATTTAACAGATTTTCGTGCGTGAGTACAAATTTTCTTTTCGCGAGCGTGAGTCCTACCAAGAAAATGCGTGAGTGTGCGTGAATAAGATTTCTCCGTCGTGAGTGTGAGCAAAATATTACTCACGTGCACACCTCTATTTTAACGTGACAACTTTTTCATAAAGAAAAATTAGCAATTTGCCAATAATTTATATCAGTATTTTATAAAGAATTGTGAAATATATATTTCTTTAACTTAGATAATAATTAACTCAAAATCATCTTAATTTAATTTCATTTTAAATCATTCCTTGAAATTTAATATTAAACCGGTTTATCTAGTTTAGAAAATTTCCTTTGCATACTTTTAGGCGGAACATTTGTCCACTACGAACATTATGCACAAAAGGGAAATTGTTCACAAATATAGTACTTGAATGATAATGATCGAATTATTATTTATTTAGATACCGACCATATACGTAACCTTAACGATATGTAGGATCACAAATGCCGTTAAGGTTACAGAAAAAAGAAATGGTATTAAAAAGTGGCACAATATGACGAAAAGTTGGAACAAAAATTTAAAATATATCATAATTAGTGGCATAAGAAAAAAAGTGGCACCAAAGTATCACCGCTTAAAATAAGTGGCAAATTTAACACTAAAGTGGCACAACGGTAGCATTGCATGTAAGGCTCAAATCCTCAAGAGTTATTGTTGAGAAGCCTCTCCCCCTTTTAAATGTGTGACTGTTTAGCTTATGCTTAGGAGTGTCCCATGGCAGCCACTTTGCGATTTTTTTTATACATTTTTATACCCTGCGCCACATTGTGGAACAGGGTATTATATGTTAGTGCATATGTTTGTAACACCCAGAAGGAGACGAGGTAGACATATTGTGTCTTTGGCAATAATGCTCAGGGTGGTTCCCTGAGTCGATATAACCATGTCCGTCTGTCCGTCCGTCCGTCTGTCTGTGAACACATTTTTGTGATCAAAGTCTAGGTCGCAATATAAGTCCAATCGCCTTCAAATTTGGCACGTGTTCCTTTTTTGGGTCAGAATAGAACCCTATTGATTTTGGAAGAAATCGGTTCAGATTTGATATAGCTCCCATATATATCTTTCGCCCAAAATGCACTTATATGGACCCAGAAGCCAGAGTTTTATTCCGATTAGCTTGAAATTTTGCACAAGGAGTACAATTGGTAGTATAGTCATATGTGCCAAATTTGATTGAAATATATATTTTCGCCCGATGTGGACTTATATGGCCCCAGAAGCCAAATTTTTGGCCCAATTTGGTTGAAATTTTGCACTAGGAGTGCAATTAGTAATATAGTCATGTGTGCCAAATTTGATTGAAATCGGTTCAGATTTAGATATAGCTCCCATATATAGCTTTCGCCCGATATGGACTAATATGATCCAAGAAGCCAGAGTTTTGGTCCAATTTGGTTCAAATTTTGCACAAGGAGTACAATTCGTAGTATAGTCACGTGTGCCAAATTTGGTTGAAATCGGTTCAGATTTAGATATAGCTCCCATATATATGTTTTTCTGATTTTGACAAAAATGTCAACATTTTCCCTGTAAAATCGCCACTGCTTAGTCGAAAAGTTATAAAAATCGCTCTAATTTTCCTAAACTTCTAATACATATATATCGAGCGATAAATCATAAATAAACTTTTGCAAAGTTTCCTTAAAATTGCTTCAGATTTAAATGTTTCCAATATTTTTTACTAACATTGTGTTCCACCCTAGTGCATTAGCCGACTTAAATTTTGAGTCTATAGATTTTGGAGAAGTCTATCAAATTCTGTCCAGATCGAGTGATATGTAATGTATGTATTTGGGACCTTTATATAGCCCCCAACACATTTGACGGATGTGATATGGTATCGAGAATTTAGATCTACAAAAAGGCGCAGGGTATAATATAATCGGCCCCGCCCGACTTTAGACTTTCCTTACTTGTTTTTGATATGATATGGTCCTGTAAGAGTGGTTATTGTGCCCATTTGGTTGATATTGCTTTTTATATTTTTAGACAAATTCAAGAAAATGTATTAAATTATTTTATTACCTTATTGCAAAAAAAAAATCGTAGTTTGAAGGAACAAATTGGAGTTGAAAATCGCAAAAAATGTCTTTAGTACCAGATGGGTACATTATTGGTAGACTACAAATTTTAAGAAATTCTGAATTATTTTGTGGGAGACAGAAATTTAGTAAATATTTATACTGCACTTGTGTATAATTTTCCCCCTTGTTTAGTTCATTTAACTAAGGTACGAAAAAATTATTAAGGTCAAGAAAACTTTTCTCAAAATATAGAAATTCAGCAGGATTTAGTATCATGTCACTATTCACAAATGATTCTTGAACAGTATGCCAACAACGATTTGTACCTCCTGAGGAAAGTCAACCAAACTGATTAACTCGATTGAAATTTATATGTAAATAACATTATTTCCAGAAGCTCGAATAAAAAAATGTTTTAAATTTCAGTTATTAATATTTCCAGATCAAATTGAACTTTAATCATTTCAAGGAAAATAAATATATATTTATGCCAAGTATTTGGTGATAATTATCAATAGTGCATAAAAAATCAATTTGATTAAAATTTTATTATGAGCTGCTCATAACATTCACATGTAATTATTTCATGCTTGAAAGGATATATGTTAAATTTCAGTTATTAATGTATCGATATCAAATATTAATTATGAATGGTTTTTAATCAATTATATTTACAATCTTTGGAATATACTCACAATTATGTGTGATAATTATAAAATAAAGTATTAAAAAAAAATCTCTTTGATTAAAATTTCAAATAAGATGCGAATAACTTTACATAACTTTATGTAAAGCTTGAATGGATGACTTTGAAATGACAGTTATTAATTTTTCAGGATAAAATATTAAAATTTTATTATGAGCTGCGCATAATATTCACATGTAATTATTTCAAGCTTGAAAGGATATATTTTAAATTTCAGTTATTAATGCATCGAGATCAAATATTAATTATAAATTGATTTTAATTAATTATATTTATGTTCTTTGAAATATACTCACAGTTATATGTGATAATTATATAATAATGTATTAAAACAATCTCTTTGATTAAAATTTCAAATAAAGTGCGAATAACATTCATATAACTTTATTTGAGTCTTCGAAGGATATATTTGAAATGACAGTTATTAATGTTTCAGGATCAAATATTAAAATTGATTGGACTTTAACTATCTCTATATATATTTATATTCTTTAAAATGTAGGTCAATTTTGTTTGATAATTATTAAAAAAATGTATAAACAAATTCATTTCTATTAAAATTTTATTATGAGCAGTGAATAACCTTCGCGTGTAATTATTTCAAGCTTGAAAGGATATATTTTAAATTTGATTTAATTTTATAGTTTAATTAAATATTAAAATACAGTTGGATCTATTTAATAATATACTATATACTAAAAGTTTATGAATAATGTATTCAAAAAATTCTTTTTGATTAATATTTCAAATAAGATGAAAAAATAATGTTAATTTTTCTAAATTTGCAAAATTTTAGTTTTTGAATTGAATGCAAACAACAACTATAAACCAAAATCAAAAAAGAAATAAAATTCGGAGATATAATTTTTTGTTACAAGTCCCTAAAGTACCAAGATGGACAAAAAGGAAAACAATTGAAATTTCAAAAAGGAAACACAAAGGAAAACCATTAACATTTTACAAAATTTTGCAAAAATATCGCTAATTTTTAAAAATTAGCAAAATTTTATTTTTTTTTTTTTTTTGAATGGAAAATTTAAAACA
This sequence comes from Haematobia irritans, assembly GCF_050003625.1. Lineage (NCBI taxonomy): Eukaryota > Metazoa > Arthropoda > Insecta > Diptera > Muscidae > Haematobia > Haematobia irritans. The sequence goes on along the minus strand of NC_134397.1, from coordinate 219,393,450 downwards.
AGTATATACGGCCGTAAGTTCGGCCAGGTTGAAGCTTATGTATCCTCCACCATGGATTGCGTAGAAACTTCTCCTAAACACTGTCATCCACAATCGAATTACTTAAGTTGCGGTAACGCTTGCCGATGGCAAGGTATCTTAAAACCTCCTAACACCGTCTTCTAAATTGTATGTAAGTCCATACGTGGTATATATTAAATCAAAAAAGATCGATTAAATACGTTATAATTCAGTTTGACAAAATTTTCTATAGACATAAAATTTTAACAAAATTTATTATAGAAATAAAATTTTCACAAATTTTATTATAGATATAAAATTTTCACAAAATTTTCTATAAAAATAAAATTTTGACAAAATTTTCTATAGAAATAAAATTTTAACAAAATTAACTATAGGAATAAAATTTTCACAAAATTTTCTATAGAAATAAAATTTTGACAAAATTTTCTATAGAAATAAAATTTTAACAAAATTTTCTATAGAAATAAAATTTTGACAAAATTTTCTATAGAAATAAAATTTTAACAAAATTTTCTATAGAAATAAAATTTTGACAAAATTTTCTATAGAAATAAAATTTTAACAAAATTTTCTATAGCAATAAAAATTTTAACAAAATTGTCTATAGAAATAAAATTTTGACAATATTTCTATACAAAGAAAATTTTGACAAAATTTTCTATAGAAATAAAATTTTAACAAAATTTTCTATAGAAATAAAATTTTAACAAAATTTTCTATAGCAATAAAAATTTTCGCAAAATTTTCTATAAAAATAAAATTTTGACAAAATTTTCTATAGAAATAAAATTTTGACAAAATTTTCTATAGAAATAAAATTTTAACAAAATTTTCTATAGAAATAAAATTTTAACAAAATATTCTATAGCAATAAAAGTTTCACAAAATTTTCTATAGAAATTGAAAAAAGAAATTAGAATAAACAAAATATTGAACTTGGTTAAAATCGTATTGGATTCATTCTTTTATACTAATTTAACCACATTTTCAACCAAAAAAGCTTTAAATTAAGATATTTAAAAAAAATAGTTTTAGTCAATTATAGCAAAATTTTATTTTTATATTCGAAGCTAGATATTGTAGACTTTTGAAAACAGAATTTAGAATAAACATCGGAGCTCGTATTTTTTAACATGGGTGGCGCCCATATTAATTTCTTGGTTTTGTATTAAACGCAAACCAAAAACTTCTCAAAGCGGTGTATGAGAAAAATTACATCATTAGTCTAGTTAACTTTTTATATTGATATGTGTAATAACATCTATCCAATAAATCTTAAACGATTTTTTTTAGTTCACCATGTGACATTATACAACACTAACTGATACATGGCTAAATACTTTAAGCATGTAGAGAACTTTATCATAATTGAGTTAATATCAATTTCAATTGCCTTTCCATATTAATAATAAAAGTTAACTATTCCTTGATATGAATATTAAAATTTCAGTCCAATTGCTTTTTGCATATATTTTTATACAATATGTGGGATAATGATATGCGTTACAAGATATGTGTAATTACTTGAGGACCAGCGTTGCCAAATGCTTTTCTTTTTTTTGAAGTATTTTTTGAGGGGAAAAAAATGATTTTATGTCCCTTTTTAGCTGTTTTTAGTCTTTTTTATACCCTCCAGCGTTGCCACAATTGTTTCACCAAAAACCGCTAGATTTGCCCAAAAAAATAGCTAGAAAAAAAGCTAAATTTTTTTGTATCAAAAGTCACATTTTTGATTGAAATTTAACAAACTTAAAGGCTTTATTTCACTTACAATGCATATTATTTTCATTTTAATTCCACTTCTGTGAGACTGTAACGATATCTAAGGCATAGTAGCTCTGTTTGCGTATTCGATACATTTTGATTACTATCACAAATTTTTTACTGGAAGTCCTTCGTTTTGTGGGAGCTACCTTCCCAACACCTCTATTTTATTTACTTGTTATTTTAAAATATTAAATGATCTAAGCATGCTTTGGATTTGGTAAAAAAATGATTTGTCATTTTTTTAAATAAAATTTTAGTTTGGTTTTGAAATTGTGAAAAATTCGAAATACATTACTTTTATTTAAATTGTAAAAAATACCTATAGTTTACATTTCCCAGTAAAAACATTTTCCTTTTCTTCATGAGCTATCAAAGTGCTTTAAAAACGTGCTAACGCCAACTTAAATTTCCAAATTCAGACTCGACTTCAAGTAGAAATTATTGTATATATATATATGTTTTTAAAATAAAGTGTTGAAAAACATCTTCTATTTTTGAACGCTATTTTGGTTTGTGGTTAAGATGCAAAAACTCCTCACATTTAAAGACTATTTCATTAATTCTTCCTTCTTTCATGAAAACATACCCATTTTTAAGTTGAATCATAAGGACAAAACGACTTTATCGTCTTTTGGACAAGGAAAACAGTTTATATAAAAGAAATTCACAAATGCTATTATAACCAAAATTCGCGTTCGTATTTTAAGGCGATGAAATCTTTGGCCTCACGACAATATTTTTTCAGTGCACAAAGCGATTCACATCTACTATTTTAATTTAGTAATATCGTAATAACTTTAGAATATTATAATAACATAAAAAGGATAAACGAGTCAAATGATAATATTCCCAATAATTTACTGACAGTCTATCTAACAAATTTGTAATAGTAGATTTAAATTTTACGATAACTTTTATGTATATAATGAAAAAACTTTACAACAAGGTGTATTTTCTACAAAAATGCCCGCATAATGGCTGGAATCATTATTAATGTTTCAACTGAGCTTTGAAATATGTGGAAACCCTTATTCTTGCAGCAAGGCTTAGATAAAAACGCCGATTTATCCATATTTCAATAGAAACATGTCGAAAATAAAAAAAGCCAAAAATAGCTAAAAGGGTCATGAAAAAAAGCCAGAAAAAAAGCTAAAAGCTAAATGCATTTTTTCCCCGCTAAACGTCTTCAAAAAAAGCCAAATCTAGCGGGAAAAAAGCTAAATTGGCAACGCTGATACCCTCCACCATAGGATGGGGGTATATTAACTTTGTCATTCCGTTTGTAACACATCGAAATATTGCTCTAAGACCCCATAAAGTATATATATTCTGGGTCGTGGTGAAATTCTGAGTCGATCTGAGCATGTCCGCCCATCTGTTGAAATCACGCTAACTTCCGAACAAAACAAGCTATCGACTTGAAACTTGGCACAAGTAGTTGTTATTGATGTAGGTCATACGGTATTGAAAATGGGCCATATCGGTCCCCATATAAACGGACCCCCAAATTTGGCTTGAGATTGCTCTAAGAGAAGCAAATTTCATCCGATCCGACTGAACTGTGGTACATGGTGCTAGTATATGGTCTTTTAACACCACGCAAAAATAGGTCAACATCGGTCAATAATTATATACAGCCCTCATATAAACCGATCCCCCAATTTGGCTCTAAGAGAAGCAAATTTCATCCGATCCGGCTGAAATTTGGTACATAGTGTTAGTATATGGTCTCTAATGACCATGCAAAAATTGGTCCACATCGGTCCATAATTATCTATATCCCCCATATTATCCGATCACCAGATTTGACATCCGGAGCCTCTTGGTATACCAAAATTCATCTGATTCTGTTGAAATTTGGTACGTGGTGTTAATATATGGCCTCAAACAGCCATGCAAAAATTGGTCGAAATCGGTCCATAATTATATATAGCCCTCATATAAACCGATTCCCAGATTTGACCTCCGGAGCCTCTTGGGAGAGCAAAATTCATCCGATTCGGTTGAAATTTAGTACGTGGTGTTAGTATATGGTATCCAATAGCCATGCAAGAATTGGTTCATATCAGTCCGTAATTATATATAGCCCCCATATAAACCGATCCCCAGATTTGACCTCTGGTACCTTTTGGAGAAGCAAAATTCATCCGATCTGGTTGAAATTTGGTACGTAGTATATGATATTTAACAACCATGCCAAAAGTGGTCCATATCAGTCCATAATCATATATAGCCCCCATATAAACCGATCCCGAGATTTGGTTTGGAGCCTCTTGGAGGAGCAAATTTCATTCGAGTCAGTTGAAATTTGGTACATTGTGCTAGTGGCCGTTAACAACCATGTCTAACTAGGTCCGTATCGGTCTATAGTTATATATAGCCCTCAGATAAATCGATCCCCAATCACACAAAAATTGGTCCATATCAAGTTCATAATTCTATATAGCCCCGATATAAGCGACCCCCATATTTCAATTCTGGCTCTCTACGTACCGTGCAAATGTCCATGTCGATTCGTAATTACTTGTAGACATACCTATACTTTTTTGTCTAATATATACCACGTATGGAATAACTCACAATTTAGAAAACGATGTTAAGAAGTTTTAAGATACCACAACCCAAGTAATTCGATTGTAGATGACAGTCTTTCGTAGAAGTTTATACGCAATCTGTGGTGGAGGGTACATAAGATTCGGCCTGGCCGAGCTTACGGCCGTATATACTTGTTTAAATTAAAGTAAGTGACAAACATTGTAAGTAGTTATGAAGGGCATTCTTATCATAATTACTGCCAGAATTTGATTTTCTACATATTTAAAATCTCAATCCAAATATTAACAATAATTCTTGCCGTGAATTTTGTTTAAAAAAATATATATTTAGGGATTTTTTCAGCCTGTTTTTGCTTTTCTAAGCAGCTGTTTTTTTTTTATAAAAAAAAGAATTCTGGTAATGCTCATGAGGACATCATGCCTATAGTTCTCAATTGTATGGCCTTTAAATTCATCACAGAACATTAGTGCGTATAAGTGTTGAACAATAATTATTATTACTTATACGACACCGCGTGATTTGTATTAAGCACTTTAAACAACCGGAGAACTTCATTAACATTGAGTTCATATCAATTTTAATTGTCTTTACATATCCGAGTAATATTCCACAGACATTCATTCGTTTATCTTTTTCCATTGTGTCAATCAACAAGGCCAATTGGCCATTGTTTATGAAATAATATAAAAAAAAAAATAATTAATGAGCTTCATCACTTTTATAAATTATAAATCAATTACATTCATTTGTGTACACATGTCCTTTGTTATTTACGAATTCAGTCATGTATTTATATAACGTAATTTATATGTTTACAATAAAATTTAATAAATTAAATTGCAAAGTGGTGGGAAATTGAATTGAACCATACATAACACACGTGCGAGAGAACATTAATATTGTAATTGCATAATATTCTCTGTTTTTTTTTTATCGATGTTAAACAAAATTCACATTTGTAATGCACACAAAACGGAGAACTTATACAAAGCACTGACATAATCCAAAGCAGAATTAACAAAAGTGTCATCTCTCTCTCTTAAAGGACATATAAAAGCATGTTTGCACTTTTGTTTCTATATTGGAAAGTAGCCAGAATTCATACAATATAATCTAGGTAATATGTATAAAAAAGGGTAATTGCGTATATATACAAAATGAGTTGACGTTTATATTCTCGTTATAAGATGAATGGAAGGTATACAAGTGGCATTCGAAGGGCCTAAAGGCTCAAATCCATGGAGGAGCTAATATAAGCTTCGCACTCTTGGAGTGTCGTTTCTATTTGCATTTAATCCCCAAAATACCCCAAAGGAATCATGACTCACATGTGGTCCCCTCCCATTTTTGAAATCCCATATTTGGAATTATTCGTAAAATCATAAAATTGAACCATCGTTTAAGCTGGGAAGGTAATAACACACATTTTACCAGCTCTCCAGCATATTCCAATTTTTAATTGTATGACCTTTACGTACGATTCGTGTTCATATGTTATGACTACGTGTCATACATGTGTATGACACGTGTATGTGTATGTTTTGTTGCTATATACAAATGTACTGTTGTATGTGTTGGATTATCCTGAATATATCATTATAATGATTATCTTTTATGAAAACACAATGAAACACATGGAAATGTTGGGTGACAAAATATTTGTGTTCTTTTTGTTGTCATTCCTTTTGGTGAGTCGAGAAAGAAATTCACAGCAGATACATTTAAATTAAAAATTGCTGATCAAAACGTACGGCGCAAATGGATTGTCCCTATAGTGGAATAAGAAGACCTAGATTGTATACCGAGAGCGCTGAGAGTTCACGATTTATACGAGGGTGCTTTGATAATAATTTGGCCTAAGTACAAAATTTTTGACAAAATTTTGACAAAATTTTCTATAGAAGTAAAATTTTGACAAAATATTTTATAGAAATAAAATTTTGACAAAATATTCTATAGAAATAAAATTTGACAACCTTTTCTATAGAAAACAAGTAAGGAAAGTCTAAAGTCGGGCGGGGCCGACTATATTATACCCTGCACCACTTTGTAGATCCACATTTTCGATACTATATCAAATCCGTCCAATGTGTTGGGTTCTATATATAAAGATTTGTCCCAAATACATACATTTAAATATCACTCGATCCTGACAGAATTTGATAGACTTCTACAAAATCTATAGACTCAAAATTTAATATCGGCTAATGCACTAGGATGGAACACAATGTTAGTAAAAAAAAATATGGGAAACATTTAAATCTGAAGCAATTTTAAGGAAACTTCACAAAAGCTTATTTATGATTTATCGCTTGATATATATGTATTAGAAGTTTAGGAAAATTAGAGTCATTTTTACAACTTTTCGACTAAGCAGTGGCGATTTAACAAGGAAAATGTTGGTATTTTGACCATTTTTGTCGAAATCAGAAAAACATATATATGGGAGCTATATCTAAATCTGAACCGATTTCAATCACATTTGGCACACATGACTATACTACCAATTGTACTCCTTGTGCAAAATTTCAAGCTAATCGGGATAAAATTCTGGCTTCTGGGTCCATATAAGTCCATATCAGGGCCAAAACTCTGGCTTCTGGGGCCATATAAGTCCATATCGGGCGAAAAATATATATGGAAGCTATATCTAAATCTGAACCGATTTCAATCAAATTTGGCACACATAACTATACTACCAATTGTACTCCTTGTGCAAAATTTCAAACTAATCGGGATAAAACTCTGGCATCTGGGTCCATATAAGTGCATATCGGGCGAAAGATATATATGGGAGCTATATCTAAATCAGAATAGATTTCAACCAAATTTGGCACAAATAGTTACAATGTTAAATCTACTCCCTGTGCAAAATTTCAACCAAATTGGGCCAAAACTCTGGCTTTTAGGACCATATTAGTCCATATCGGGCGAAAAATATATATGGGAGCTATATCTAAATCTGAACCGATTTCAATCAAATTTTGCACACTTCACTATACGACTAAGTGTTATGTTTGCACAAAATTTCAAGCAAATTGGTATAAAACTCTGTCTGCTGGGTCCATATTAGTGCATATCAGGCGAAATATATATATGGGAGCTATATCTAAATCTGAACCGATTTCTTCCAAAATCAATAGAGTTCTATTCTGACGCAAATTAGGAACATGTGCCAAATTTGAAGGCGATTGGACTTAAATTGCGATCTAGACTTTGATCACAAAAATGTGTTCACAGACAGACCGACGGACGGACGGACGGACGGACCGACGGACAGACGGACATGGTTATATCGACTCAGGGACCCAACCTGAGCATTATTGCCAAAGACACCATGTGTCTATCTCGTCTCCTTCTGGGTGTTACAAACATATGCACTAACTTATAATACCCTGTTCCACAGTCTGGCACAGGGTATAAAAATCTTGAAAGAAATAATTTTTTTCTAAAGAAATACAATTTTGACAAAATTTTCTATATTCTATAAAAATAAAGTTTTGACATTTTCAATAGAAATAACAGTTTGACAAAATTTTCTATAGAAATAAAATTTTGACAAATTTTTTTTTAGAAATAAAATTTTGAGAAAATTTTCTATAGAAATAAAATTTTGAGAAAATTTTCTATAGAAAAAAATTTTGACAAAATTTTCTATAGAAATAAAATTTTTACAAAATTTTCTATAGAAATAAAATTTTGACAAAATTTTCTATAGAAATAAAATTTTGACAATATTTTCTATAGAAATAAAATTTTGAAAAAATTTTCTATAGACATAAAATTTTGACAAAATTTTCTATAGAAATAAAATTTTGACAAAACTTCCTATAGAAATGAAATTTTGACAAAACTTTCTATAGAAATAAAATTTTGATAAAACTTTCTATAGAAATAAAATTTTGACAAAATCTATAGAAATAAAATTTTGACAAAATTTTCTAGATTTTGACAGAAATAGAAAATTCTGTCAAAAATAAAATTTGACAAAACTTTCTATAGAAATAACATTTTGACAAAATTTTCTATAGAAATAAAATTTTGACAAAATTTTCTATAGAAATAAAATTTTGATAAAACTTTCTATAGAAATAAAATTTTGTTAAAACTTTCTATTTTCTATTTTTCTATTTTGACAAAATTTTCTAGATTTTGACAGAAATAGAAAATTCTTTCAAAAATAAAATTTGACAAAATTTTCTTTAGAAATAAAATTTTGACAAAACTTTCTATAGAAATAAAATTTTGACAAAATTTTCTATAGAAATAAAATTTTGACAAAATTTTCCATAGAAATAAAATTTTAATAAAACTTTCTATAGAAATAAAATTCTTACAAAATTTTCTAGATTTTGACAGAAATATTAAATTCTGTCAAAAATAAAATTTGACAAAATTTTCTATAGAAAAAAATTTTTTGACAAAACTTTCTATAGAAATAAAATTTTTATTATATTTCAAGTTAGCCTGTTACCGAAGCAGGCAATTGACGTCCAAATGCATTATATCTAATTATACAATTATTTTTCGAGCTTTATTGACAGATATAGATTAGGGAACATGGTTAATAGAGCCATTGAAAAGAAAACGCCAGATACAAATCTATACACGCCTGGACTGTACATGTTTCGGTTCGGGCGAATGAACCTTTCCACAGCCTTTAGTATAGATCTGGCTGGGAGAGATAACTCAATTTTGGGCCCTTTATGCGCTTTACAGACTATCAGCTATTCCGGACGACAGTGCTCGTGTCGAACATATCCCATATATTGTGCACATTATAAGTTAAGTCCGAAGGCATAATCGATACTGCTGCATGTTTATGGGATCGATAACACATTTACCAATTATTTAGTCATCGCCGACAAGTCGTATCGATCCGACACACAGTAAGATTCTTAACAAACACCGACATTCCGTCCGGAATAACTGATAGTCTGTAAAGCGCATTATGCTAACTCCTTATGGAGAAAACATTTGGGAAATTTCCTATTACAAATTGAATCATCTTTTCTCCCACCGTACATCATCTTTTCATATAACTTACAAGTCCCTTAATCTTATTTTTATTTCGTTTTGTTACATAGTAATGCAACAATACGAAATTTATTTTTAGAAAGCTAATTTGTTAGAATTCACCTAAGTGGTGAACGTGTATAGATTTGTATCTGGCGTTTTCTTTTCAATGGCTCTATTAACCATGTTCCCTAATCTATATCTGTCCATAAAGCTCGAAAAATAATTGTATAATTGGAAATAAAATTTTGACAACATTTTCTATAGAAATAAAATTTTGACAAAATTTTCCATAGAAATAAAATTTTGACAAAAATGTCTATAGAAATAAAATTTTGACAAAATATTCTAAGGAGACAAAATTTGGACAAAATTTTCTAGATCGAATTTCATCCAACCCAGAATATACCATATATTTTGTGGGGTCTAAGACCAATATTTCCATGTCCTATGGTGGAGAGTATAAAAATTCTCGATTTAAGCATTTGAAAAAAAATTCAGAACAGCGTTTGATCCTGTTTTAGCGTAATTCAAAGTAGTTTTCTAAATAATCGAACCAGTTAATAAAATTTGGATAAGCTGTTACAAAGCAAAAAATGATCGTCGAGGAAGACTCTGTGTGTTCTTAAAATTGGTTCAAAATGATAACACTCTCAAATTTGAAGATTGAACTACTAGAGATATTAGTCCTTGGCGAGAGAGACTTCTTTTTGATGATGATGAATTGTTAAAAAACCACCTGACTTGATGAAGAAAAATCAGTCCTTTTACCATCGGCTTACACCTCAAGCTATCCAACGATCAAGTTGATAGATTGGTCTACGAACTGCTGATCCCCTCTAATGGGGACCTGCGAAACTTATTGAAGTCATATAGTCCTTGGTGAAGAAACAAGTGTCCATGACAACAAATCAGCTAACCACTGACGCTTCGCCACTTATTGAAGTCATATAGTCCATGGTGACGAAACAAGTGCCCATGATAGCAAATCAGCTAACCACTGACGCTTCGCCACTGACAACTTGATTGGGCTATAATATGGGAGCATATTCTAATTTGCGTGAAACATACATCAATTTTTCAGGCCTCGGGAAACATATTTTGCAGAAAGGTCAAAACCAATGGAGCATCACCCTCTCTCACTGGGTCAAGTGTATCGAATTGAAATGTGACAAGGTTCAAAAATAAATCGCCAAAAAATAAAAAACAAAAAAGAAAACAAACATATATAAAGAAATTACTGCTTTCTTAAAAATAATATTCTGAAATGTAGAGAGCAGCTTTATATATATATATATATATATATTTATATAACTCAAAAACAAAAATGTTATAACAAACATGAAAGTGCTGGACATTTTCTTCACTTTTCCAAATTTGTTGTTCTGTTTTTTGTAGAATGAGTGCCACTCTTCCGCAAGCGCACCTTGTATCCTCTTCTGATGAGTATTGTGAGAAATTGTTTTCCGATATCACTGTTCGAGATATTGATTGTAGATATATAGTGTCATTGCCTTTTAAAGAGTAATTTTTGGACAAATCCATTTCTCAATTTTCAATTTCACAATTTCTCGTAATAGTACTTGCCTTCCAAACCAAATTTTAGGAGGACGATAGATGGGAGATGGCATTAAATCTAGGATTTCTCAAAAATAATAATTATGATGATCATCATAGAAGGAGGTGTAATGGCAATTATGCTTGGTATTCAAACTAAGTGTCATGGTTTCATTCTCAGTTTTTGGCAAATATCAGGTGGTTAAATTGTAAGGGCCGATGTTGAATGTGAACCACACCTAAACGCCAAGTTTTTTTTCCGAATTTTATTTGACATTTCTCTATTTCAGACCTACTCAATTTGAACCGTGGAGAGATACACAATCCAACAACGTGTTAAATGGTTCCAAGAAATGACAACAGTGGATGATCAATTTTCGAAGAAAATCATCTTCAGTGATGAGGCACACTTTCACCTCAGTGGATTTGTCAATAAACAGAATTGCCGCATTTGGGCGAATGAGAATCCAAGGGTGATTGTCGAAAAACCAATGCACCCACAAGGAGTGACTGTTTGGTTAGTTTGTGTTTTATTCAAAATCAACATCGGCCGTTGAAATTTTAACCACCCTTTAAATGTTGTAGGTTTTTTCAGCTTTTTAACTGCAATTTAACAATGAAAATTTGTTCCTTGACAATATAACTGCTTTAATATAAATGAGATATATGAGATGCCATGGTTTCATTCTCAGTTTTTGGCAAATATCAGGTGGTTAAATTGTAAGGGCCGATGTTGAATGTGAACCACACCTAAACGCCAAGTTTTTTTCCGAATTTTATTTGACATTTCTCTATTTCAGACCTACTCAATTTGAACCGTGGAGAGATACACAATCCAACAACGTGTTAAATGGTTCCAAGAAATGACAACAGTGGATGATCAATTTTCGAAGAAAATCATCTTCGGTGATGAGGCACATTTTCACCTCAGTGGATTTGTCAATAAACAGAATTGCCGCGAATGAGAATCCAAGGGTGATTGTCGAAAAACCAATGCACCCACAAGGAGTGACTGTTTGTTTAGTTTGTGTTTTATTCAAAATCAACATCGGCCGTTGAAATTTTAACCACCCTTTAAATGTTGTAGTTTTTTCAGCTTTTTAACTGCAATAAAAGAATGAACATTTGCTCCTTGACAATATAACTGTTTTAATATAAGTGAGATATACCCATATAATACTGGCAGTTTATCGAAGATATTTGTTTAAAGCTTACGTTAACTTTTTGTGAATATGGGGGTTTAAATTTAATTTTTTTGTCGGGAATTTTTTCAAAAATGACTTTCAAATCTCAAATTTAAATTTTGAACAAAAAAAGAAAATGACAAACAATTTTTGGCCTTTTTCATGCCATTTTATTTATCAGTAAATATCTTTATTATATTTTCTGAGTACCCGATGCTGAATGTTGGTCAGTGGTTAGTATGGTATGGTATTGTAATGATGTGACAATGTGTTGTTGTTGTTTTTTTTCTCCTACAGCAATGTCATGATGGTTGCCAATGCTATGTTGAACATAACAAGAATACATATATTTGGCATAATGAAAACGAAAAATACAATTATTTCCATCTCAAATACATCCTACCACCTTTCTTTTCTCTCCTCCCAATTTTGTAACCACCTTAAAATTCTGATTCAAAACTAAAAGAAACAAATCCTGGGAATTTATTTCGTTTTGGTTGGAGGCTTTTTTTTTCTTTTTCGTATTCAATTACAGCATGTTTTTCTAAGGGGTGTTGGTTTGTAGGTGAGTATAAATTTGATATTTCATCCAATTGCATGCATACACCAAGCCACCCATAAACACACACATATATCGAGAAACTCAAACTCATGTCAACACCTACTGGCAGTAGGCCAAAATTGTGTCAAAAAAGAATTGTACCCAATGTGCACTGACACTGTGATACTCAGTGTTGGTATGTTCTGCTGCTAGTGTGGTTCAAAGAGGAACAAAAATCATTGCTTTCAATATATGGAAAATAACATACTCACAATATGTACTCACGTGTGAGAGTGAACACGCACACGCATCGCATATACAAAGAGGGCATACTTATGCAAACACAAAGGCAACCACAATACAACAAATGCAATTGAAAAGCCAGGACAATAAAACACTTTGTGAGGTTTACCAAGCTGAGCACGTCTGTGTGTGCGTTCGTTTTGCCTTTCTCGAGGTAGGGCAGAACGATAGATGCGAACATGTGGATATCGTTGAATATCTCAAACACCTGGCATTTATGATTTTGTTGTCGTTGTTGTTGTGAAATATTTCAGGATATCCTTCAATGGATTTGATTTTCCTTTATTAAGGGAATTTTTTAGATTTTAGCTATAAAGTACAATTTAGTGAAAAATATTGTTTTTTTTTGTCAAAGAAATGAAAATTTATTTGGCTCGTGAATTAGGCAACATTTTGAATTTATTGTTGCTTGTATCGTTGATAAGTCTTACAGAAGTATTGATTTTGTAAAAAATTTGCAAGATAGAAAGTTTAAGAGTTTTCCGATCGTTATAGAATTTGTAGAAAGAACTGGAACATGCAAACGACCCAGTATAAAAAACCGTCTTCAAAAATGTAGTGAAAATTTTCTTTTTGGAACAGTAAGTGGTGCAAAATTGGCGCGGAAGCGATGAATTTAACATCTACTTGCCATAGGACGCATGTCCACCATTTCAACAACCGTTGCATTGAATTTGCATCACTTATTAATCACTTTCGACCCTAAAGTTGCCTGTGGGCAACTTTTTGTATTTTGAGACTCACTGTCAGCGTTGTTTTTGTTCATAAAACTGTAACGGTATCGAAAGCTACAAGTGTTTTCTTCAAGTTGAATGAAAAATCAGCTAATTTGGTTATCAATTTGCAAACAATTTTTCATTAATACGTACGTACTTCAAGAAAAAAATATTTGCGAATTTAAAAAGAGGTTTTTATACATGTGACTTTTTTCAAAAATTACAACTAAAATGTTGAAAGTTTTTATTAAATCTATTGTAGTACATGTCAAATAAAATATTTCTGGAAGTCAAATCTTAGAATTGCAAAAAAATAACAGATGAGAAATTTTTAAAATTGAAAAGTTGAAAACTTTGGGCAATTGTGGTAGTAAAATTCATATTTTTGAACATAAGGCCTGGAGAAAAAAGGTTTGAAAAACAATGATTTTGAAAAAATTTTGATCTTCAATTGGGATGTCCCAGTGACGAGAAATGCGGCGCTGGTGTGGAAAACATATCTGCAGTGCAGTGGGGAATTTGGAAGGAATCGTAAAAAGGGAGGAAGCCACTTCTTGGCAACATACTAGTGGATTAGCACGAATATTGACGCTTTATACTACTTTGGTTTTTTACACCGCCAGTTAAATTGCCATGGGTTAAAAACAAAAAAAAACAAAAAAAAAACATTTTAGTGAGTCACGCGTGATTCACGCGAAGCCGTGAATGAAATTTAAACGAAATCTCGTGAATATGCGTGAACGGAATTAAAGAAAAATGTGTGGCGCGTGAGCGTGAGTAAAAATCTAATTGTGTTCGTGATTGTGAGTGAGTAAACTTTCTCCGAAATCACGCTCCCGATAAAAATTTACTTTCAAGATCCAACCCACGCTCACGATCCAACTCACGCTCAAGATAAAATTCACGTTAACAATAAAATTCATATTCACGATAAAATTCGCACTCACGGTAAAACAGACACAAAAAGTGACAATCACGAACAAATTCACGTTCACGATTAAATTCAAGCTCACCGATTTTAATCACCTTTACATATTTAATCACGCTTAAGATTTCAATAGCGTGAGTCACGAGAAATTTCGTTAATTACCAGAATTTTATTGAGTCACGAAAATTGTCGTGTTCCGAAAATATTCATGACTTACGAGATTTGTCGTGAACTACGAAAATTGTCGTGAATCGTGCGAATGCGTGAGACATAAACATTGTTCATGTGTGAGCGTGTGCGAGTATGACTTTTCATTTCGTGACCGTGAATTCCTACCCACATGGCATGCGTGAGTACAAATATTTCTTCGTGAATGTGTTTGAGCGTGATTGAAATTCCACTCACGCGCGCATCTAAGTATATATTTACTGTAAAATAACAAAAAACTTAACAAAAATCCAATAAAACGTAATACGTCTATCATTACAAAACAAAATAGTTTGTAGTCACAATTGCCCAAAGTTGCCCACAGGCAACATTCTCTAGACGCTTCAACATTCTCTAGACATTTGGCTAGACGCTTCTTAAATGACTTCAACATGATTAAAAATAAAAAAAAAATTAGCGATAACTATAAAAATTCGGGGTCGAAAGGGTTAAGGTGTGTTCCAAATTCAGAGTTTTGGATGTGAATTGAAAAATTGTGTAATATTTTGTCAAATAAATAAATTTTTTTATACCCTCCACCATAGGATGGGGGTATATTAACTTTGTCATTCCGTTTGTAACACATCGAAATATTGCTCTAAGACCCCGTAAAGTATATATATTCTGGGTCGTGGTGAAATTCTGAGTCGATCTGAGCATGTCCGTCCGTCCGTCCGTCTGTTGAAATCACGCTAACTTCCGAACGAAACAAGCTATCGACTTGAAACTTGGCACAATTAGTTGTTATTGATGTAGGTCGGATGGTATTGCAAATGGGCTATATCGGTCCACTTTTACGTATAGCCCCCATATAAACGGACTCTCAGATTTGGCTTGCGGAGCCTCTAAATGAAGCAAATTTCATCTCATCCGGCTGAAATTTGATACATGGTGTTGATATATGGTCTCTAACAACCACGCAAAAATTGGTCCAAATCGGTCCATAATTATATATAGACCCCATATAAACCGATCCCCAGATTTGGCTTGCGGAGCCTCAAAGAGAAGCAAATTTTATCCGATCCGGCTGAAATTTGGTACATGGTGCTGGTATATGGTCTCTAACAATCGTGCCAGAATTGGTCCATATCGGTCCATAATTATATATAGCCTCATATAAACCGTTCTCCAGATTTGACCTCCGGAGCCTCTTGGAAGAGCAAACTTCATCCGATCCGGTTCAAATGTTGAACCTGGTGTTAGTATATGGTCCCACATCCATGCAAAAATTGGTGCACATCGGTTCATAATTACATATATATATAAGCCCCATATAAACCGATCCCCAGATTTGACCTCCGGAGCCTCTTGGAGGAGCAATCCGATCGGGTTCAAATTTGGAACGTGGTGTTAGTATATGGTCGCTAACAACCATACCAAAATTGGTCCATATCGGTCTATAGTTATATATAACAGATCCCCAATCACACAAAAATTGGTCCATATCGGTTCATAATCATGGTTGCCAATCGAGCCAAAAATAAGCTACCAAAATTTTATTTCTATATAAAATTTTGTTAAAATTTTATTTCTATAGAAATTTTTGTCAAATTTTTATTTCTATAGAAAATTTTGTAAAACTGAATTATATACGTATTTAATCGGTCTTTTTTAAGTTAATATATACCACGTATGGACTTACTTACAATTTAGAAGACGGTGTTAGGAGATTTTAAGATACCTTGCCATCGGCAAGCGTTACCCCAACCCAAGTAATTCGATTGTGTATGGCAGTATGTAGAAGAAGTTTCTAAGCAATACATGGTGGAGGGTACATAAGCTTCGGCCTGGCCGAACTTACCGTATATACTTGTTGGTATTTTATTTTATTCTACTTACGACTCAATAGTGAATGATTTCTTTATAATTACCTGAAATTAAATTGAATAAAATATTGGTTATTATTCAAGTATTAAAATTTTTCTTAATCATCTATTTTAAATATAAAATTTAGTTGTTGCGTCTACTGAAAATTGGAAGTTCTTCTTAAGGTACAACTTTAAAAGCACTTTCAAATATGTTCTCCTAAAGATGTTCTTTATTTTAACTCCAAAGGAAGTTCAAATGAGTAACTTTTTTTTGTAACTTGCTTTTTTCATATTTTTAATAGGAAATTTAAAATTTGTTTCTTTCAAATGAGTTATAAAAAATTATTGTTTAATAATTAATTATTTAATTAATTATTAAAAATTATTAAAATTTGGCCGAAAAAAATGCTAAATATTTTCTAGAAAAATTGAGAATTGTTGAAAATATTTGATGTTAAACATTAAACAAGACACGCTTCATAATGCATTGAAAATTTTAAAAATTATTTATTTGTCTAAATATCAGAAAATTTCTTAATTCTCACCCCAAACACTGAATTTGGATTACACCTTAAGAAGTGGTGCAAATTTTTGGTGACGCTTTTTTTTGCTGCCCAGTAGAAAAAGCGTCGCCAAACAAGTACCGAAAATGTTCTTTTTGTATCCGGAAGTGGTGCAAAATTGGCGCAAAAGAGATGAATTTAACATGGACTTGTCATAGGACGGATGTCCACCATTTCAACAGCCGTTGCAATGAATATGCATCAGTTCTTAAGGCGTGATCCGAATTCAGTGTTATGGATGTAAATTAAAACAAGTATATACGGCCGTAAGTTCGGCCAGGCCGAATCTTATCTACCCTCCACCATGGATTGCGTAGAAACTTCTACGAAAGACTGTCATCCACAAATTTCAACTCACTCGGATGAAATTTGCTCCTCCAAGAGGCTCCAAAACCAAATCTCGGGATCGGTTTATATGGGGGCTATAAATGATTATGGACTGATATGGACCACTTTTGGCATGAATGTTAAATATCATATACTTCCACCACGTACCGAATTTCAACCAGATCGGATGAATTTTGCTTCCCCAAAAGGCACCGGAGGTCAAATCTGGCGATCGGTTTATATGGGAGCTATATATAATTATGGACTGATAGGAACCAATTCCTGCCTGGTTGTTGGGTACCATATACTAACATCACGTACCAAGTTTCAACCGAATGGGAAGAATTTTGCTCTTCCAAGATGCTCCGGAGGTCAAATCTGGGGATCGGTTTATATGGGGCCTATATATAATTATGGACCGATATGGACCAATTTTTGCGTGGTCATTAGATACCATATACTAACATCATGAACCAAATTTCAGCCGGATCGGATGAAATTTGTTTCTCTTAGAGGCTCTGCAAGCCAAATCAGAGGATCGGTTTATATGGGGGCTATATATAATTATGGACCGATATGGACCAATTTTTGCATGGTTGTTAGAGACCATATACCACACCATGTACCAAATTTCAGCCGTATCGGATGAAATTTGCTTCGCTTCGCCAAAACGGGGGATCGTTTTATATGGGGGCTATATATAATTATGGACCGATGTGAACCAATTTTTGCATGGTTGTTAGAGACCATATACTAACACCATGTACTAAATTTCAGCCGGATCGGATGAAATTTGCTTCTCTTAGAGGCCTCGCAAGCCAAATTTGGGGGTCCGTTTATATGGGGGCTATACGTAAAAGTGGACCGATATGGCCCATCCGATCTACATCAATAACAACTAATTGTGCCAGGTTTCAAGTCGATAGCTTGTTTCGTTCGGAAGTTAGCGTGATTTCAACAGACGGACGGACGGACGGACATGCTCAGATCGACTCAGAATTTCACCACGACCCAGAATATACAATTTATGGGGTCTTAGATCAATATTTTGATGTGTTACAAACGGAATGACAAAATTAATATACCCCCCATCCTATGGTCGAGGGTATAAAAATGTTTTGATATTTTGATAAATAAATAATTTTTAAAATTTGTTATGGTTTTTAATGCATTCTAACGCTTATCGGAAATGCTTGACTTCAAATATTTTCCAAAATTTGCAAATTTTCTAGGTAAAAAAAAATTTAAAATTAAAAAAAATTTATTTTTTTATTAATCATTTTTTAACCTATTTGAAATACAAGAAAAGTAAAAAGTAACGGTTAAAAATACGAAAAAGGCGAGTTATAAAAAAATTGAATCAAAATATATTCTGGAAGAAATTAATCTTCTGCCATCTCGAATATTCAAAACTACAGCTAATTTTAGAATGTCCCTACAAGTGAGTGCGTAAAGGACCTGGTTGGTAAGTTAGGTATAGTGGCTGTTAGGTTGGCTATAGTGGCAGACCGATATTTCAGGCTCACTTAGACTATTCAGTCCATTGTGATAACACAAGTGTTGGAATTCTCTTTCATTAATGAGTGTTGCCCAATTCTATGTTTAGCTTAATGCCGAGTCCGAACGGCGTTCCACATTTCGTTAAAACCATTTAAAACTCTCACAAGCATCACTGGGAGGCGATAATCCACCGCTGAAAATTGTTTTGGTGTTCGGTCAAAACTGTGGTTGAACTCACGACCCTATGTATGCAAGGCAAGCATGTTAACCATTGCACGACGGTGGCTATATGTAATTATAAACCGACATTGACCAATTTTTTCATGGTTGTTAGGGGACATATACCAACATCGCTTAGCTATTTTCAATCGGATCGTATGGAACCTGATTTTTCTAGAGGATCCCCAAGTCAAATCTGGTGCTCGTTTTATATGGGGGTTTTACCTATAAGTGGCCCTTATTAAAGCGCTATACATTACTTCCAACAAAAGTGTTAATATTTTGAAGGCTTTAATTTATTCTGTTTGAGTTTTCCGTTGAAATATTGTCTTGTGTCAAAATATTTCACTGAAATAGCATCTTGGTTCCATTTAGTGGAAGGTGAAATTTAACATCAAATTTCCATACAAGAAATCCGCCAATATTAATAATTAGTTGCCACAAACACATCCCTCTTCTGTTTTCACTATTGAGGGACTCTTCAACAATACTATTATCTGAAGTGTAAATAATTGAAATTTTCCACACACACACTCGATTTAATTAATGGCAAAAAAAATTGCAAGCAATTAATTTCCAATATCATACAATCAGTACTTACACAAAACACAAATGAATAGTATTTGCAATTTGCAACACATATCCTGTGGCTTTCATTTGTTATGGCATATTTTTTGGAGCATTGGCTCTAATTGCAGATTCAATGTGTGAAAGCGAACACATCACCACAAATCAGTGGAAAATATTTTTGGTTGAACTCAAAATTAAAACAACGTACACAAATGGTGAATAAGATTAAATTAAAAATTCCGAATATTTAATTAATATTTTGTTTTTTTTTTTTGGCATCAGTGATCTGTAATGAATTTCTTTTTTTTTAATATTATTACCACCAATTTATAAGAAATGCAATTTGTTGGTTTCTTAAATTTATTTGCGATTTTGAAATCGTCTATATTTGGTATTTCATACCATGGTAGGGAATGTTGGCGTAATAATTTTAAAAATTTTATTGCACACGAAAGCATTGTGGCTTTTCATCATAAGAATTTCAATATTTTCTTTTGGTATTTGTGGTATATTTTAGGGTGTATTTTAGGTAGTAATCAACAGATGTTGGCACTTCATAAGATTTTCATTTAATCTCATAAAATCGTATACGTGAAAACCACACACTTAGCCCACTCCAAAAATCGTTTTGTACATTTATCAAACTTTAACTTTAGCTGATCACAAAAAAAAAAATATATATATAATATAATTTAAGGCGGTGAGGAGGCTGGTAAGATTTCTTGTAGATGGAGGAACTTTTTACAATTTAATGGAAAAGTTTAAATACGTGAAAGTAAATACAGTAGAACTTTTTTCGCTCAGCTTCTTGTAAATCGCTTGGATTTGGAGGCCACAATTTTGTTTGTACATTTGAAGTTCATTTAATTATAATAACCAACGAATGTCTTTATACGGAAGTTCATGGAATAAATTAAGTCTAACTTAATGCCTAAAGGTATGCTTCTTAAACATTATTTTTTGTACTTAGAAATCTTTGAATAAGCAAGAAGTTTGTTACATCTTTCAACGATTGTTACATCAACTTATAAAGGAATTTTTCACAATTGAGAGTTTATGCACAGTGGGTGTTTTTTGTCATGCCTAAAAGTATACTTTGTAAAAAACATTATTTCTTGCATTTACCGGTGAAGCAAGCAATTATTATTACTGCTTTTTAGTTTAATTCATCGATTTATTAATGGAAAATGATATCTACTGAAAAGAACTCGGATAAAAATTTAAAAGAAAACAAATAAGGAAAGTTTTAAGTCGGGCGGGGCCGACTATACTATACCCTGTACCACTTTGTAGATCTAAATTTTCGATACCATATCACATCCCTCAAATGTGTTGGGGGCTTTATATAAACGTTTGTCCCAAATACATACATTCAAATATCACTCGATCTGGACAGAATTTGATAGACTTCTACAAAATCTATAGACTCAAAATTTAAGTCGGCTAATGCACTAGGGCGGAACACAATGTTAATGTAAAAAAATATGGGAAACATTTAAATCTGAAGCAATTTTAAGGAAACTTCGCAAAAGTTTATTTATGATTTATCGCACGATGTATATGTATTAGAAGTTTAGGAAAATTAGTGGCGATTTTTCAAGGGAAATGTTTGTATTTTGACTATTTTCGACAAAATCAAAAAAACATATATATGGGAGCTATATCTAAATCTCAACCGATTTCAACCAAATTTGGCACGCATAGCTACAATGCTAATTCTACTCCTTTTGCAAAATTGCAACTAAATCGGAGTTAAAAATTGGCCTCTGTGGTCATATGAGTGTAAATCGGGCGAAAGCTATATATGGGAGCTATATCTAAATCTGAACCGATTTCAACCAAATTTGGCACGCACAGCCACAATGCTAATTCTACTCCCTGTGCAAAATTTCAATTAAATCGGAGTAAAAGATTGGCCACTGTGGTCATATGAGTGTAAATCGGGCGAACGATATATATGGGAGCTATATCTAAATCCGAACCAATTTCAATAAAATTTGGCACAGTTGACTATACTACTAATTGTACTCCTAGTGCAAAATTTCAACCAAATTGGGGTAAAACTCTGGCTTCTGGGACCGTATTAGTCCATATCGGGTGAAAGATATATATGGGAGCTATATCTAAATCTGAACCGATTTCAGTAAAATTTGCAAACTTGACTATGGTACTAATTGCTCTTCTTGTGCAAAATTTTAAGCAAATTGGGGTAAAATTCTGGCTTCTGGGTCCATATCGGGCGAAATATATATATGGGAGCTATATCTAAATCTGAACCGATTTCTTCCAAAATCAATAGGGTTCTATTCAGAGCCAAAACACACACTTGTGCCAAATTTGAAGTCGATTGCACTAAAACTGCGACCTAGACTTTGATTACAAAAATGTGTTCACGGACAGACGGACATGGCTACATCGACTCAGGAGCCCAACCTGAGCATTTTTGCCAAAGACACTATGTGTCTATCTCGTCTGCTTCTGGGATTTGCAATCATATGCCCTAACTTATAATACCCTTTCCATAGTGTGGCGCAGGGTATAAAAATTTAAATACCACAGGAGGTAGGTGAGGTTAGATCTAGTGGCAGCCCCATATTTCAGGCTTACTAAAACTTTTCAGACCATTGTGACACCATAGTGGTGAACTTATCTTTTATCAGTTCAATGACAAGGGACCTCGTCTCTTATCAATGAGATCTGCATGATTTTATGGAAATGAAAAAGGACCTCCTCTTAATATTCGAGCTCGAACGGTATATAAAATAATGAGTGAAACCCATCTGTAAACATTCTGAAAAATATTGACCTAATATTAAGGGTGTGAAACCTAAATTTTAGGTTACACAATATAAATGAAAATTTTGTTTAAAATAAAGAAAATTTAATTAAAACAAAATTAATAATCTCTGCTTTGAGAATTGTTTTCTTTAAATTTAGGACAAGAATTTTTGAAATTTGCTTCTCCCCGTTTAAGTAGTACGTCTTTGAAATGAGGCAAATTTCTCTTAAAATAAAGAAAAAAATTTTTGACTTAAAGAAATAATCTTTAAATTAAGACATTAAATCTTTAGATTAACATAAATCCAAAAAAGCTAAAAAAATTAGCTTATACTTATTTTAAAAACTTTGAATCTTTGATTTCAACTAAACTTTTTTTGAGTGCACAAATGTCACCGCCATCACTGAGGAGGATGAATCACCATAAGCCTTTGTAGCACCCTATTTAGAAAAAGGAATTAATTATACGGCTTTAATGATAAAACCTCCTTAAAGCCAAGTACAAGCAGTTCTTTACACTATCGACACAAAAGGATAATTAAGATTTAAAATACATTTGATTGTATCATTTACGTAAACCAAAAAGACTCAATAAAAATAATTACAAAATTAAAAATTACATTTGCCAATTTGTAATAAATTTCTAGTTAACAAAAAAATTTTTCTGTAGCATACATTTAGGCACTAAAATCGAATATCATTTATATCATTGCAATTTTCCGCTCGATCCATTGTAACCATTGAATTTCCCTAATAAAATAATTATGTATTAGCCTTTTTCTGATACCAAAATATTATATTTCCCCCACTTCATCAATCAACAAAAAAAAAAATTGCGACTGTTTCACGTCATAGCAATTGATTTGATTCATTTATAAAATAAAATTTATTGAATAATTATTCGCTTTATGATCAATTTGTGGCTTTTCTACTATCCTTCATCATAAGTGACGAAACCACAATGTCCAAAACAAATTATCCATTAAAAAGTTTATAAAAATCAACTATAAAATATAATTTATTTGTATAGCATACTTTGTATTTTCCGACCAATATAATAATGGGTGTGTATACTTTTCCAAATGATTTATTTGTTTAAAAATGAAATGTTTGCAATTTGTGATGGATAAAAACAGATGCCAAAAGTTTACACAGATTCCAAGCGGGGTTATGGTTATGTGGAAGCTTTTGATATTTTATTTTTACCATTATGTGGCATACTTTTAGGGGTGAATTGATTTAAAAAGGAAACCACAAATGTGATTTAACCCAATTGGTCGATCGAACGAATGAATAAATTATTTAAATGTATAAAGCATATACGAAAACAAGAGAAAGTAGAGATAAATAGTAGGATATAGACTTATTATGTATTTGTTTCATTTTAAGTCACAACTTGAAATGTGGACAAATAAGATGTCCATGAGTAGCTTCCGTTCTTAAAACCCTCAGGCTATGGTCTTAAACACTGCTGATTTCATTAAGATTAATTTCGTATTTTTGGTTTTATCCCAATGCAGTAGGACGAAGATCAATATCGGTCGGTAATTCGAAGTTTGATTTTGGAAGAAAAATTGAGTAATAAGCACAAAAATCCTTTGGTTTAGGTACGGTAAATTTTCTCTTTTGATAGCTATTTTTGACTTTTTATGAGTCACATCCAGGTGCATCGAAAAAAGTTGCCACAGAGGATAAAATTAAAAAATTGGTTCACATTTCCTATTTCACCTGAAATTAGCTTCGAATAGGGAGTGTCACCGCTTTCCAGAATTCATGTCTATTACTTGGACAAAGGTCGGAGGACCACATGACTGTACTTTTCGAAATGTTTTGACTCATTCGACCCTGTATCCATCGTATTTTACTCATCTGAGCCCTGACGACTTCTGTTTCCCTTTGCGAAGCAAAAAAATCACTTCTTGGGCACCGATATCAGAGGAATGAAAACATTATCTTCGCAAAGGAGGCAAAGTTTTCTCGATCCTGATTTGAAGCAAATATAAGCCAACTTGGCGAAGAAAAGAGCACCCCCATCATAAACAAATTGAAAACATCATCTTCACCAAGCAGATCAATTTTCCAGGCCTTCTGAAAAAGAAATGTATGTTTTTTTGGGATTCCCAAAATGAATACGATTAAATAAATT
Organism: Haematobia irritans; assembly: GCF_050003625.1. NCBI lineage: Eukaryota > Metazoa > Arthropoda > Insecta > Diptera > Muscidae > Haematobia > Haematobia irritans. Next base: position 219,368,740 of record NC_134397.1, on the reverse strand, counting down.
ACAGGCTGTAATTTGCAGAACTATTGGGCTAATAAATAAAATTTGGACAATATGTGTTTTATTTTTCTATAGAAATAAAGTTTCCACAATATTTTCCATAGAATTAAAATTTTGAACACATTTTCTCAAACCAAAAAAAAAATATGGCAAAATTTTCTATAGGAATAAAATGTTAACAAAATTTTTTGTATAGAAATACAATTTTGACAAAATTTTCTATAGAAATAAAATATTGACAACATTTTTCTATAGAAATAAAATTTTTACAAAAGGTTTCTAAAGAAATAAAATTTTGACAACATATTCTAGATGAATAAAAATGTTGATAATATTTTTCTAAAGAAATAAAATGTTGACAAAATTTTCTAAAGAAATAAAATTTTAACAAAATTTTCTATTGAAATAAAATTTTAACAAAATTTTCTATAAAAATAAAATTACGACAAAATTTTCTATAGAAGTAAAAATGTTGCCAAAATTTTTCAATAGAAATAAAGTTTTGACAAAATTTTCTTTAGAAATAAAGTTTCTACAATATTTTCTATAGAAATAAAATGTTGATAAAAGATTCTATAAAAATAAAATTTCAACAAAATTTTCTGCGAAAATAAAAAAAAACAAATTATGGCAAATTTTCTATAGGAATAAAATGTTGACAAAATGTTTTGTATAGAAATACAATTTTGACAAAATTTGCTATAGAAATAAAATATTGACAACATTTTTCTATAGAAATAAAATTTTTACAAAAGGTTTCTAACGAAATAAAATTTTTACAACATTTTCTAGATGAATAAAAATGTTGATAATATTTTTCTATAGAAATAAAATGTTGACGAAATTTTCTATAGAAATAAAATATTGACAAAATTTTCTATAGAAATAGAATTTTAACAAAATTTTCTATAGAAATAAAATTTTGACAAAATTTTCTGTAGATATAAAATTTTGACTAAATTTTTCGTCTATATGAAATTTTGACAAAATTTTCCATGTATATGAAATTTTGACAAAATTTTCTATAGAAGTAAAAAATGTTGCCAACATTTCAATAGAAATAAAGTTTTGAAAAAAATTTTCTTTAGAAATAAAGTTTCTACAATATTTTCTATAGAAATAAATTTTGACAAAATTTTTTAAAAGATTCTATAGAAACAAAATTTCAACAAAATTTTCTGCGAAAATAAAAAAACCAAATTATGGCAAAATTTTCTATAGGAATAAAATGTTGACAAAATTTTTTGTATAGAAATACAATTTTGACAAAATTTTCTATAGAAATAAAATATTGACAACATTTTTCTATATAAATAAAATTTTTACAAAAGGTTAGGTTTCTAAAGAAATAAAATTTTGACAAAATTTTCTAGACGAATAAAAATGTTTATAATATTTTTCTATAGAAATAAAATGTTGACAAAATTTTCTATAGAAATAAAATGTTGACAAAATTTCCTATAGAAATAAAATTTTAACAAAATTTTCTACAGAAATAAAATTTTAACAAAATTTTCTATAGAAATAAAATTTTGACAACATTTTTCGTGTCCATGAAATTTTGACAAAATTTTTCGTGTCTATGAAATTTTGCCAAATTTTTCGTGTCTATGAAATTTTGACAAAATTTTCTATAGAAGTAAAAAATGTTGCCAAAATTTTTGAATAGAAATAAAGTTTTGATAAAATTTTCTTTAGAAATAAAGTTTCTACAATATTTTCTAGAAATACAATTTTGACAAAATTTTCTATAGAAATAAAATATTGACAACATTTTTCTATAGAAATAAAATTTTTGCAAAAGGTTTCCAAAAAAATAAAATTTTGACAACATTTTCTAGACGAATCAAAATGTTGATAATATTTTTCTATACAAATAAAATGCTAACGAAATTTTCTATAGAAATAAAATGTTGACAAAATTTTCTATAGAAATAGAATTTTAACAAAATTTTCTATAGAAATAAAATTTTGACAAATTTTTCTATAGAAATAAAATTTTGACTACATTTTCCGTGTATATAAAATTTTGACAAAATTTTCTATAGAAATAAATATTAACAAAATTTTTCTATAGAAATAAAATTTTGATAAAAAATTCTGTAGAAATAAAATTTTGATAAAATATTCTATAGAAATAAAATTTCAACAAAATTTTCTGCGAAAATAAAATTTTGATAAAAATTTCTCTAGAAATGCAATTTTGAGAAAATTGTCCATAGAAATAAAATTTTGACAATATTTTATATAGATATACATTTTTGACAAAATATTCTGTAGAAATAAAATTGTATATGAAATTTTGACAAAATCTTCTATAGAAATAAATATTAACAAAATTTTTCTATAGAAATAAAATTTTGATAAAAAATTCTGTAGAAATAAAATTTTGATAAAATATTCTATAGAAATAAAATTTCAACAAAATTTTCTGCGAAAATAAAATTTTGATAAAAATTTCTCTAGAAATACAATTTTGAGAAAATTGTCCATAGAAATAAAATGTTGACTATTTTTTATATAGATATAAATTTTTGACAAAATATTCTGTAGAAATAAAATTTTGACAACTTTTCTGTGGGAATAAAATTTTGGGAAAATTGTTTATAGAAATAAAAATTTGATTTGAAAATTTTCTGTAGAAATAAAATTTTAACAAAATTTTCTATAGAAATAAAATTTTGACAAAATTTTCCATGTATATGAAATTTTGACAAAATTTCCAATAGAAATAAAAATGTTGCCAAAATTTTTCGATAGAAATAAAATTTTCAATAGAAATAAAGTTTTGATAAAATATTCTATAGAAATAAAATTTCAACAAAATTTTCTGCGAAAATAAAATTTTGATAAAAATTTCTATAGAAATAAAAATGTTCCCAAAATTTTTCAATAGAAATAAATTTTTGACAAAATTTTCTATAGAAATAAAATTTTGACATAATTTTCTATAGAAATAAAATTTGACAAAGTTTTCTTTACAAATAACGTTTCTACAATATTTTCTATAGAAATAAAATTTTGAGAAAATTTTCCATAGAAATAAAATGTTGACTAAATTTTATATAGATATAAATTTTTGACAAACTTTTCTGTAGAAATAAAATTTTGACAAAATTTTCTATAGGAATAAAATTTTGAGAAAAGTTTTTATAGAAATAAACATTTGACAACATTTTCTATAGAAAAAGAAACTTACAATATACATTTTGACAAAATGTTTCTATAGAAATGAAATTTTGAAAAATTTTCTATAGGAATAAACTTTGACAAAATTTTCTGTGGAAATAGAATGTTGAAAATTTTTTCTATAGAAATAGAAATTTTATAAAATTTTCAACAGAAAAAAATTTGACAAAATTTTCTATTGAAATAGAATTTTTACATTTTCCATTAAAATAAATTTTTGACAAAGTTTTCGATAGAAACAAAAATATTGAAAAAATTTTCTGTGTAAGTAAAATGTTGAAAAAATGTTCTATAATAATAAAATGTTGACAAAAATTTCTATAGAAATGAAATTTTGACAATACTTTAAATAGAAACAAAATTTTGAAAAAAATTTCCGTAGAAATACTATTTTGAAAAAATTTTCTATAAAAACAAAATTTTGAGAAAATTTTCTATATGAATTAAATTTTGAGAAAAATTTTTATAGAAATAAAAATGTTACATTATTTTCTATAGAAAGAAAAAAATTGACATTATTTTCCATATAAATAAAATTCTTCGTTTGGTAGTATTTTGGTAAAATTTTCTCCAAATTTTAATAGATAATTTTTGGCTCGAGTGGCAACTGGGCTCAGAAACCGGCCCTAAGCATTATTGCCAAGGACACCATGGGTCCATCTTATCTTTGTTTGTGTTGCAAACATAAACACTAACTTATAATATCCTGTTCCAAAACAAATCAAATCTCAAGTAGTTGTTCATTGAACCGTATATATAGCGTTACGGTGACTTGACTTTACCAACACATCACAATGAAGCCACAAAAACTACCAAATAAAAGGGAAAAGGTTCAAAGCTGACCAAAAAAAAAAACAGCAATCAAAGGCATGTTACGGTCTTCGTTTTAGAATCAGGAACAACAGATTTTTCATGTAAAATTTACACCCAACCCATCCCACACTCAAATAACTCATACGACTACAAAGTTATATTCCCTTTTTAAATAAAAAAAATGGGGAAATCGAATTCTCTCTTCCGTACTCTTATGTGGCCAATGTATTACTTTAGCAAAACAAAAAAGTGAAGCCTCCAAGTGAAGTTAAGTTTAGTAGTAAATCATGTGTATCTGTGGGAGTATGTGTCTGATACACATCACTTGTACTCAGAGATCTCTTAGTGGGGATATGGAATATGAGTGTGTGTATGTTCTCTGACCTGTATTACCCCTTAAAATAGGCAATATTTTTTCACCTATACATGTAATATAGCCTGTCTGGTCATTTTTAATGGCCAAACTGATGGCCGAACAGTGACTACATATGGAAAAGGAAGATAATTAAGAAATTTTATAAAATCCACAAATCTTAAATTAGTCTATTAAAGGTCATTTTGTTTTTGGCCTTTCCACACTTGTGATGACCCACTGTAAATATTTTATAGATTTCATTGTAAATGTGTAAAGTACCATGATGGGATTTTCTATTGTTTTGCCTATACAGATATGAAGGTGTGTAGATGTTGGAAATTTATTAGCCAAAACGAACCATAGAAATTCCTCTGTATAGTAATTGTTTATCGAAACCTCTATGGTATACATACGCATGCACACACACACGCACACACCCAAATACACTTTGATGAAGGCTATATCGAACTGAAGGTACCTTCATTCACGATTTGTTGAAATTTATGTAAGGTTCGTCCATTCATTGTATTGACCAAATTGGGTAGCAGTTGTTGATATTGGTATTGTTTTCTTTGGCTTTTTGTTTGTTGTGGCCATTTGTACGAAAAAAAATGTGCAAGTAAACACAGGTCTATGTGAAAATATTACACTGGGGCTTTTCGGTTGTGAACTTAATGGGGAGTGAGGGGCCATATTAAAAGTGTTGAGTATGGCACTAAATGTACGACTGAATGATTTGTGACTATTTTGGGGGGTCGATCCTTTTGAGAACAGCATGTTCTAAGTGGTAAATACGGTCCAGCTCTATGCTAATAACACAATATAGGTGGTAAGAAGTATTGAACTAATGTCTGTATGGGATTTTAGCTTCGCAATACACATGTCTACAAGGGTGGCAGAAAAAAAGGAGTTTGGTTTTCACTTATATCAGAAACTTTGGTGTATAGAAAATTTGCTATCCAATAAGGCTGTGAAACCTAACCCCGATCTATGTAACCAATGAGAACTTTTAAAAAGTGGGAGCAAGTATAATTTAAAGTTTAAAGTGATACGCTCATTTTAAGAAAATTGTCATAAAAGTATCAAAATATTTTATTGGGAAATATATGAACTAAATGTGTAGATATTAATTTCTATGGAAGTGTGAAATCATTTTTATTTTTGTCAAATTAGATCTTAATTAGACCAACAGTAATTTTATATACATTTCACTGAAAATCAATCCGTAGGATTTACAATGTGCAACTTCTCTCATGAGAACTTTGGAAAAGTGTCACTCGCAAAAATTGTGGCATAAAAATTACACAGCTTCTCATAAAATAAGCAAGTTAAATCTGTATGTTATGTATGTATATGAAATTCTCATTTTGAAAAGTGTTAACCTTGAGAATTTCGGAAAAGTGGCACAAAAAGTGTCACTCCCAAAAAAGGTAGCAAACTCTTTTAAAAAGTGTCATAAAAATTACACACCTTTTTATGAAAACTACGAATCAAATGTCTTTGTGTTATATTATTGAATTGTAAAATCACAATTATTGTATCCCCATAATAATTTCTAACGATTAACACTTCGGGCAATTAACCAGGTTTACATATTACCGAATATTTTTTTATACTTTTAATAAACTTAATGAGTAAAAAATTTACTTTTTATTTATACCAGAAACGTTGGTGTATAAACTATTTAGCCTCCATTAAAATCGTAGACTTTGAAACTTAATCGATATCCCATCTATCTGCCCCGATCGTTGTTACCATTGAGAATTTTTAAGAAAGGGAAGCAAATGTAATTCGCAGTATAAGGTGGTGCTTTCATTTTCAGAAAAGTGGCATAAAAAGTGTCACATTTCTTTATTGGGAAAAATATGAATTAAATAAATTGATATTAATTTGAATTCTATGGAAGTTTTAGTTCCATTTCATTAAAACTCATTCCTTGGGATTGAGTGTTCATTGTCTCACTTTATATTGCGACAGAAATTTATATGCCACTGTTCTGAAATTTTCAACGGTAACACGATAGTATTATCATTGAACTTTTCGGAAAAGTGGTACAAAAAATGTTACCCGCAAAACAACAGGAGCACATTCCTTTACAAAGTGGTACAAAAACTGTACAGCTTCTCATATAAATAGGAATTAAATGCCTCTGTACCAAATGGCCACATTTTGGAACGGGGTTTTACAAGTTAGTACATATGTCATCCAGAAGAGGGCGGGATAGACACATGATGCTTTTGGCGATAATGCTCAGGGCCAGACCCTAAGTCGATCTAGCATTGTTCGTCTGTTGGTGAACACTTTTTTGTAATCAAAGGTTGCAATTTAGATCAATATGTTTCAAATTTGGCAGAAGTATATATTTTGAAATCGGTTCAGATTTAGATATAGTTGCCATATATATCATTAGCCCGATATACACTTATATGGCCCCAGACGCTATAATTTTACCCGCATTTGCTTTAAATTTTGCACGTCAGTAAAATTTATAATGCCGTCTAGTTGATCTAAATATATTACTCGCCCGATTTACATTCATATGACCACAGAGACAAAAGTTTTACTCCGATTTACGTGAATTAACATTCAAAGAATTAACATTGAAAGGTATTCAAAATGGAATTGGTTACTGAGTGTCACATGAGGAGAAAAAATATCACAAAAATTTTAGAAAACGACACGAAAAATTCTTCACAAAATTATAATCGTTTAAATAATGTATAAGCTCGATTGCATGCTGAGGCACAAAATTATTTAATTAAAACGGGTCGCAATATGACCCAAAGGTGGTAACTAAATATAACAAGTATACACTGAAAAAAATATTTACGTGATATTAAAGATTACGAAACCCAAAATTTGGGAAATTTATGAAATTTTCATTAAAATAAAGTTTATAATATTTGCTTCAAAAAGTTTTTTCCTTAAATTTAGGACACAAATTTTTGTAAATTTGCGTCCCTCCGCATGTCTTTGAACTAAGGCTAATTTTCCCTAAAACACATTTCAAAACAAAATTTCTTCATTTTAAAGAAGCAGCATCTTTGGCTCGGAATTAATACCAAAATCCTTAAGGGAAGTTCAAAATCTTTGGATCCAAGTAAACTTTTTTTTGAGCGTATACAGTAGTAAGTTCGGCTGGGCCGAATCTTAAAAACCCACCACCATGAAGAAAATATTATAGTTTCCTTTGAAATTTCAGGTGAGGTTTGATGGCAGATATTCTCCCAAGCAGAGTAGTTCAACCATATCCCGAAAATAAATTTAGAGATTTAACCTATGAAGACTATATCACATTCTGGATTTATAACAACCATTTTTGTTTGAATTTTAGAGGAATCATTAACATCTCTTGTAAGTGTACACGAAAATGATGAAATAATTTGATTTGATATCCAAAATCTGCAGTTTTTCACCCCCATTTTTTAAATGATTACAAAAAGTAAAATCTGGAAATTTTATATTCAGTTTCAAGCAATTTTCATGATCAGTGCGCCTTCTATACCTTCAAGAATCGATAAAAACTACAGTTTTTAGAAACCCAAACCCAACCCTACAATACCTCCAGATTTCCAATTTCAGGCAATTTGGATAAAAGCTACGGTTTCTATAAGCCCAAGAAATAAAATCTGGAGATCGGTCTATATGGGGGCTACACCAAAACATGGACCGATACTCACCATTTTTGGCACACCTCTTTATGGTCCTCAAATACCTCTAGATTTCTACATTCAGGCAAATTGCATAACAACTAAGGATTCTAGAAGCCTAAGAAATAAAATCTGGATATGGGGGCTATACCAAAACATGGACCGATACTCATTATTTTTGGCACACCTCTTTATGGTCCTAAAATACCTCTAGATTTCCTATTTCAGGTAAATTGGATAAAAACTAAGGATTCTGGAAAATCGGGAGATCGGTCTATATGGGGGCTATACCAAAATATGGATCGATACTCACCATTTTTGGCACACCTGTTTATGGTCCCAAAATACCTCATGATTTCCTATTTCAGATAAATTGGATAAAAACTACTGTTTCTATAAGCCCAAGGCCTCAAATCGGGAGGTCTGTTTATATGGGGACTATATCAAAACCTGACCTGCCTGCAGATACAAGACGAGTTTGTGCAAAATTTCAGCACGATGGCTTCATTATTGAAGACTGTAGCGTAGTTACAACAGACAGCCAGACAGACAGACAAACAGGCGGACAGACGAACATGGCTATATCGTCTTAGAATTTCTCCCTGATCAAGAATATATATACATTATATAGTCGTAAGTCGATATTTCGATGTGTTACAAACGGAATGACAAACTTATTATACCCCCGTCACCATTCTATGGTGGTGGGTATAAAAAGTATGGTATTTAGTGGTACAACAAAAAAGTGCCTCATAAGTGTCATTGGTTGAATAAAAGGGACCTTAACCCAATTTTTCTACTATGCAATTTTCTGTCGAGACGGTTGCATATTTTCAGGTGCTCCCCGTATCCTCTTGAAATGTAGTATTGCATACAGGAATTAGTTTCTATTCTTATACACTGGCACCTCGACTCCAAAACTGATTAGATTTTACATGAAGCCACTGTGAAGCAATTGGCCACCTTGCATACGCAAGGAGCTGGGGTCAATCCCAGTTTCGACCGACCACAAAAAAAATGTTCAATGGTATGTCCCTTGACATTGAGCTACACACGGAATGGGGCAACAGTCAGTGATAAAAGAGAAGTTCCCCACAGAGGTGTTTAGAGACAACCGATAATTTCAATATAAAAATCCATGTCGGTGATAGAAGTCATATTTCTCTTTATGCAAGTGACTTTTGTAGTGTGACGACCATAGGTTTGATGTACTGGATATAAAAATTGAGTCAAAGGACCCTGGATTAAAGTGATGTTAAACTTTATGACGAATACGCATCTTATTAGGTTAGGTTAGGTTATGTGGCAGCCCGATGTATCAGGCTCACTTAGACTATTCAGTCCCTTGTGACACCACAGTGGTGAACTTCTCTCTTATCACTGTGTGCTGCCCGATTCCATGTTAAACTCAATGAAAAAGGGACCTCCTTTTTATAGCCGAGTCCGAACGGCGTTCCACATTCCAGTGAAACCACTTAGAGAAGCTTTGAAACCCTCAGAAATGTCACCAGCATTACTGAGGTGGGATAATCCACCGCTGAAAACCTTTTTGGTGTTCGGTCGTAGCAGGAATCGAACCCACGACCTTGTGTATGCAAGGCGGGCATGCTAACCATTGCACCACGGTGGCTCCCAACGCATCTTATTAAAATCTCTATGATATAACGCTTTACTACGGAGATAAAAGCTGATTTTATTTTCCCTTTGCTATCTATTATTTTCAGATCCTAAAATTATGCTTTATAAGTATTTTTAAATTTAAAGATATTCTTTATATTTCAAATTCGACTAGCTATCCTTTATCGGAAAGGATGTTGGCTTTCCTCAATATCTCATTTAAATAAAATATCCCCAGTAATCCTGTGTTTTTCGTTTACCTTCCTGCTAGTTGAGAGTGTGTATGGCAATTTTAGAGGTATGGTTTTTTTTTTGGCTCAATGCTAAGTGCAAGTGTTGGGCCCTTAATAACTTTGCGTGAATGTAAGATGGGTGCGTGCGTCAGTTTTTCAATTCAATAACAGATGTGAACTGCAAATGTCATGGAAAACTCTTAAGAGCACTTAAGTCAAGTATGAGATATGAGTGAAATTTAAATATTTTACAGATTAAATAAATTGAAGCACATCTATAAGCGTTTAAAATTCCAAACCTCGAAAAAGTTAAAAAGAAGGACAAGGGAAAAGGGTTGAAAAAAACTAATGTAATTTAATTCGCTTAATAATAAAAAAAATATCTAGAAAATTCTAGTGTTAATTGCAATGAATTATTTATAGTGGTATTATGTTGCTTTTGTTTTTTTTTTTTTCGATTATATAATAAACTGTTTATGAAAAATAAACAAGCACACAGAGTCGCAAACACTGATTAGTTTAACTAAATTAAATATGCCACAAAATATGCAATGTTTTGTGTAAACAAGGACATATACAATGACATGAACTAATAGCTTTAAAATTTTAAATAACCTCAGTGATTAATAATGCATAAAAGTTGATAGTATATATCCGCAACTCAACTTGGAATAATAAATTTAACATAATTAAAAAACTAAAAACTAATTGGAAAGGGTGCAAGCGATTAATAGGGTATGATATAACGTTCATATTTTAGAACTAAAGTAAATAGAAGCTAAACAGATTTTTTTAAGAAAAATGCAAACAATACCACAATATTTAAAGTGAATCCGAAATATTTTTTTTTCTGAAATTGTCAATAAGTCGCCGTTTTAATATTTTAATATTAATATTTTCTAATTTTACTTTTCTACCTACAATGATACGTTTTAAGATAGAGAGAGAGGGAGTAGAACGATTTTTTAGCATATTTTCGGGCAGAACCCTGCTGTGCTAAGAGTATGCCATTTTGATTTTGTTTAAAGCTTTTATGGGACGCATTAAATTATTAATGAATTTAGTAGCTGGTATGCATTGCAACCAAATTCAATTTGCTATCGTTTCTACTAGAGGTCTGCATCGAATAACTTTTCACTACATGTATGCAATTCGCTGTCGAATATAGTACATACACTGTCTTTCTCTCAGAGCGCAAGTAGTGAAGTGAAGAGAACACTTGCTTGTCAAATACCACCAAGTACTTATCCGAAAAAATATGTGTTCCGAAAAAAAGAAACAATAAAAATGCAAGTACTTGAGAAAAAGTACAACAAGGATTCTCTTCACTTCGCGTGGTACCACAAGTATTTCTCAGTTATATGCCACACACAAGTATTTCTCAGTTATATGCGAAGCAAAACTTTCCATTATTATTCATCATAGATATGTATGTATGTCACATATTTCATATATTTATGTATGTCACACACTGACCTTAACGTTTGCCGTTCTTTATAACAAACCGAAAAAATATATTATGGAGAGTAACTGTTTTTTGTATTTCTGAAACTGCACGTCGTACATGGAGTACTCTATGAAGCTTTGTTCTCGCAACATACTCAACGTGATCGCTCTGAGTACACTTCAATAAGAGAGAAAGAGGAATATGTGTTTGTTGGTAGTGAAGACATCAGAGTAGCAACAAGAAGTTGCTCGTGGCTTTTGGTGTTCATCAAAATGTGTACCAATTGTTTTGCGACCCTCTCAAATAGATGTACTCATGTAGCAAGTACACGTGTACTCTTCATTTACAAATGGAATTGTGCAGACCTCTAGTTTCTACACCACTCCCCTGATATTCTATTACATTCGGATATAAAGTTATTCATTATTGATTTAAAACTACATCAGATTTGGGATTTGCAAGAACCATTTTTGTTTGAGTTTTAGAGGATTCCTAATCTTATCGTCTAAGCGTGCATGAAAATACGATAAGAGAATACCTTACATATGATTTGAAATTTGAATTATATACATTTTTATCCGCATAACAGCTTTGATAAAAAAAATTCGAATTTCTAGAAACTCAAGAAGTCAAATCGACAAATCCGTCTGTATGGGGACTACACCAAAACAGGGACCAATAAACACCACAGTGAGCACAGCTGTTTGTAGATCTAAAATACCTCTGGCTTTTGAATTTCAAGCAAATCGAATACAAACTAAAAGCCAAATAAATAGTCCTTCTATATGGAACCAATACTAAAACATGGATCAGTGCACACCATATTGCGCACAGCCGTTTGTAGACCTAAACTAGTTTTGGTATTTGAATTCCAGGTAAATTTGATTTCACGAAGCCAAGGCTGTCAAATCGAGAGATCGGTCTATATAAGGGTTATACCAAAACTTGGACGGATACACACAATATTCATCAGGGCTATTTCTGAAACCAAAGCACTTCAGAATTTCCTCTATCAGTCAAATCGTATAACAAGTATTTACGGCCGTAAGTTCGGCCAGACCAAATCTTATGTATCCTCCACCATGGATTGCGTAGAAACTTCTACAAAAGACTGTCATCCACAATCGAATTACTTGTGTTGTGGTATCTTAAAACTTCTTAACATCGTTTTCTAAATTATGAGTTAGTCCATACGTGGTAGAGAGCCAGAATTGAGATATGGGGGTCTCTTATATGGGGGCTATATACAATTATGAACTTGATATGGACCAATTTTTTGTGATTGGGGATCGATTTATCTGAGGGCTATATATAACTATAGACCGATATGGATCTAGTTAGGCATGGTTGTTAACGGCCATATACTAGCATAATGTACCAAATTTCAACTGACTCGGATGAAATTTGCACCTACAAGAGGCTCCAAAATCAAATCTCGGGAGCTATATATGATTATGGACTGATATGGACCACTTTTGGCATGGCTGTTAAATATCATATATTACCACCACGTACCAAATTTCAACCAGATCGGATGAATTTTGCTTCTCCAAAAGGCACCGGAGGTCAAATCTGGGGATCGGTTTATATGGGGGCTATATATAATTATGGACTGATATGAACCAATTCCTGCATGGTTGTTGGATAACATATACTAACATCACGTATCAAATTTCAACCGAATCGTATGAATTTTGCTCTTCCAAGGTGCTCTGGAGGTCAAATCTGGGGATCGGTTTATATGGGGGCTATATATAATTATGGACCGATTTCGACCAATTTTTGCATGGGTGTTTGAGGCCATATATTAACACCACCTACCAAATTTCAACTGAATCAGATGAATTTTGGTCTTCCAAGAGGCTCCGGAGGTCGAATCTGGTGACCGGTTTATATGGGGGCTATATATAATTATGTACCGATAAGGACCATATTTTGCATGGTCATTAGACCATATACTAACACCATGTACCAAATTTCAGCCGGATCGGATGAAATTTGCTTCTCTTAGAGGCTCCGCAAGCCAAATCGAGGGATCGGTTTATATGGGGGCTATATATAATTATGGACCGATGTGGACCAATTTTTGCATAGTTGTTAGGTACCATATACATACACAATGTACCAAATTTTCGGCCGGATCGCATGAAATTTGCTTCTCTTAGAGGCTCCGCAAGCCAAATCGGTGAATAGGTTTATATGGGGGCTATATATTATTATGGACCGATGAGGACCAATTTTTGCATGGTTGTTAGAGATCATATGCTGACACCATGTACCAAATTTCAACTGGATCGGATGAAATTTGCTTCTCTTAGAGTCCCCGTAAGCCAAATCGGGGGATCGGTTTATATGGGGGCTATATATAATTATGGACCGATGTGGACCAATTTTTGCACAGTTGTTAGATACCATATACATACACCATGTACCAAATTTCAGCCGGATCGCAAGAATTTTGCTTCTCTTAGAGGCTCCGCAAGCCAAATCGGGGGATCGGTTTATATGGGGGCTATATATAATTATGGACCGATGTGGACCAATTTTTGCATGGTTGTTAGAGATCATATGCTGACACCATGTACCAAATTTCAGCCGGATCGGATGAAATTTGCTTCTCTTAGTGGGTCTGCAAGCTAAATTTGGGGGTCCGTTTATATGGTGGCTATACGTAAAAGTGGTCCGATATGGCCCATTTTCAATACCGTCCGACCTACGTCAATAACAACTACTTGTGTCAAGTTTCAAGTCGATAGCTTGTTTTATTCGGAATTTAGCGCGATTTCAACAGACGGACGAACGGACGGACGGACATGCTCAGATCGACTCAGAATTTCACCACGACCCAGAATATATATATATACTTTATGGGGTCTTAGAGCAATATTTCGATGTGTTACAAACGGAATGACAAAGTTAATATACCCCCATCCTATGGTGGAGGGTATAAAAATGGGCCAGTGCACACCATATTGCGCACAGCCGTTTGTGGACCTTAGCTACCTTTGGTATTTGAATTCCAGGTAAATTTGATTTCAAGAAGCCAAAGCTTTCAAATCGAGATATCGGTCTATATAAGGGTTATACCAAAACTTGGACCGATACACACAATATCCATCAGGGCTATTTCTGAACCCAAAGCACTTCTGAATTTCCTCTATCAGTCAAATCGTATAAAAATTGCGGTGTCTAGAAGCCCAAGCAGTCAAATTGGATGCGAAAATATGGACCGATTCAAGTACCTCTGAATTTCCAATTTCAGGTAAATTGGATAAAAACTGTGGAGACTAAATGCTCAAGACCCTTAATCGTGAGGTCGGTTTATAAGATGAGCCTGTCTCGAATTTCGGCATGACAGGTTCACTATTGAAGTAATTAAAACAGACAGACGGACAATATCGTTTAAAAAGTGATGACTTTGTTGACCGTTTGAAGGCCATAATTCATGCCAAAGGTAGCCAAGTTATATGTTAAAATATATAGCGCTTTACTTTGTAGCATATCAGCCGCCCTATGAAAGCAAATTGGTAAAAGTGGGACAAAAAGTTATACGAAAATTTGAAAGTATGACATTTACCCCCATTTTCAGGAAGCTCCGTTAGTGCTACGTTAGCTAACGAACTTTTAAACCGTACTATGGACATGTCTGCCATCTTGTCTATATGTTCCATATGCCAGTTATGAAGATATTTCGGAGGGAAGATATTTCGATTTTACTTTCTGCTAACTGGGAGTTAAAGTCTAACGGAGATACATGAAAATGGTCGTTAGTGGCACATAAATATTTTTCAGTACAAAAAAGTGTCATATTTGCCACTAAAGTAGTGCATTAGTAACACAACTCTCTGTTTTAAAGATTGCATACAAGAAAATTTTTCTAGAAACACTAGCATCAATGATCCGATTACTGGTTTAGTGAAGTAAATCGCGTGACCAAAATAATGAGTTATTGAATGCTGGGTAGATGACTCTTTACCTTCCATGGCTACAGTAACAAATTGACTTAAAGGCATTCAACATGGTCGATCGTTGGTTTTTAAGAAAAAAGTCAATTGATCCCGAAAAGGACTATCATCAGACTACCACCAGTTAAAGTTTCACATAGGCCGTTAGTCAAGTGCTTGGCCTATGAAAACACAATCCGAGAGAGAGAGAGAGAGAGAGAGAGAGAGAGAGAGAGAGTTTCTCTATCGTTTTGTTGACACAGAAACCATCATTCCGACGTAATATTCCAATGATCAAAATTTCCACTACTGGCGGATCACATTTTGGGGCACCATAAATACTTTTCGAAAGCATTCTATACTACGATATTACAATTTGACAAAATTACGCTATACACAAATCAATGAAATTATAATAATATATTATCAATCCAAATGCTTTAAAAACTTGTATGTGTCTAATTTAAAATTGTTTAATCTCTTAATATCTTGCTAATTTTCACCTTGACTTCAGGCTCTCTAGAAAACAGAACTACTGAAAATGTTGCCTATCATTAGGCTCATTGAATATTGTTGCTTTTTTTGTTATGCTCATTAAAAGAAAATACAAAATTAACATTTTTCGTATTTCGTATTTCGAAAACTGCTACATTGTCCACTTTTATGCTTCCATTAATAACTAGAATTTGTCCATTTCACAGAGCAATGATATTGCCAGTGATTAGCAAGTTAATTATGTGCCATTAAAAATTGTCTGCCAGCATAATCATAAGGGGGACTTCATTTGTTTTATTAAAC
This sequence comes from Haematobia irritans, assembly GCF_050003625.1. Lineage (NCBI taxonomy): Eukaryota > Metazoa > Arthropoda > Insecta > Diptera > Muscidae > Haematobia > Haematobia irritans. Next base: position 219,352,697 of record NC_134397.1, on the reverse strand, counting down.
CGTAGAAAGTCATTGTATACTGGTACTCAGTAAGAACCCTACAAAATATCTACTATATAAAATTAGCTAAGGGCGAAACATTAAACCAGTTGGATTTTAATAGACACACTTAGTGAAGCATACTTTTGGGTGCATTGCTTTAGGTGAACTTTTGTTATTTTGTATTCTTCTCTATATTGAGTTTGTGGAAAATTTTCATTTCATGACTTTTGAATAGGAAATGCAAAAAGCAAGGGAAATTTTTTTCATATCATACAGTGGTGTGGGATAAAAACAAATTAAAGCTGTTAGTTTAATTTCTTCGGAACTCATATTTATCCACGATTTGCCTTTTTGGCAAAATTTCATGATTTTGAATATAGAATATAAAAAAAGGGGTTGGGTTGTTTTATCCCATACAGTGGAATAACAGAAATTAGAGCGGTAAGTTGAATCTCCTTGAAATTCATATTTCATCCACCATTGCTTGGAAAAACAAAAAAATATTTATTTAAAACGGAATATCTACACTTCTTTTGAAATGTGAGAAATTTTGAATATGTTGTACATGATATTTTCGTCATCTGGCCAGGATCCAGTTGAATCAAATCTTTGCGTTCCTTGTCCACCGTTCAATATAGATTTAAAAATTGAAAACAAAAACAAAAATATAGACCGAATCATTCTCTTAGACTTTGTAAAGAACATCATTATGTATGTACGTTTTCAACTTGAATATGAAATTTTAATTAGAAATCTAAGCGACGTTTCACAATGAATACAAGCTCCATGAAAATGAGTCCAAACTAAATTCAACTGATGCCTGAATATCGTCCACAAAATAAATGTAGGTCTCATTTTCACATTCAATTTAAAACAAATGAACCTAACTTAAGAAAATATAAATGAGTAAAAACCTCGGGGGTATCGCGTTAGCCCCACATTGGACTCTGTCCATAGGAGAAAGACCGGCTACGCGAAAGGCAGACTGCTGATGATGCTATTCAGAACAACAAAAGTGTGTACAGTTGCCATCATTGCCAAATGCTAAATAGACCCCACTTTAAAACGAAGGTCAATCTCAAAAATTAAATTAGTGTTCATTTTCGTCTGAAATATTGGGGTTTATTTTCACAATGCAAATGGGCTCCAAAAATAAAATGAATTTACTCCCCCAAAAACGTACAAATTGGAAATTGGTGTTTTTAGTTTTTTTCTTTTTATTTTCCATATAATTTTTACTTCATTAAGGTATTGGTGCTAACTTTCATGAGACCCATATTCATAGGGCCGGGAAAGCTGATTAAGAGAAGGTGAATCCTTTAAACGATTAACAAAAAAATTCTATTTTTTCAGTTTCGTTGAATTTTTCTTTGTATTTAAATTAAAAAAAAAAATATGTTAATGTATACCTTAGGGCGACTAAACGAAATAAGAAGTTTACTTTGCCTTTGTTAATTATTGTTTCAATTTAATTATAATTTTTCCCCAAAACAAAAAAAAAAACATTAACCCCATTTTCATCAATCTCCGTTAGTGCTAATTTAGCTAACGAACTTTTAAACCGTTCTATGGAACCATTTGTCATCATGTCTATATATTCAATATGTCAGTTAGGAATTTGACTGCTGAAAAATTTTCCGTTAAAGTTAACCGGAGGAATGATATTTGCAATTTACTTTCGTTTAACTGGAAGTTAAAGCTTACATGAAAATGGCCGTAAGAGGTACTATAATTTTCAATGGAAATAAAATTTTGACAAAATTTTTGTATAGAAATAAAATTTTGGCAAAATTTTCGAAAATAAAATGTTGCCATAATGTTCAATAGAAATAAAATTTTGACAAATTTTTCAATAGAAATAAACTTTTGACAAAATTTTCGATAGAAGTATAATATTGACAAAATTTTTTATAGAAATCAAATTTTGACAAATTAAATTTTGGCAAAATTTTCGATAAAAATAAAATGTTGACAAATTTTTTGATAGAAGTAAAATTTTGACAAAATTTTCGATAGAAATAAAATTTTGACAAAATTTTCGACAAAAATATAATATTGACAAAATTTTCTATAGAAATAAAATATTGACAAATTTTTCAATAGAAATAAAATTTTATCAAAATTTTCGATAAAAATAAAATTTTGACAAATTTTTTGGTAGAAATAAAATTTTGACAAAATTTTCAATAGAAAGGTCCGATAGAAATAAAATTTTGAAAAAAAATAAATAATCTTTTGCCAAATTTTCAACTGATATCAAATGTTTGATAGAAACAAAATTTTGACAAAATTTGTGATAGAAATTAAATTATTACAAAATTTTCGATGAAATCGAATTTTCACAAAATTTGAGATAGAAATAAAATTTTGCCAACATTTTCGATAGAAATAAAATTTTTCCAAAATTTTCAATAGAAATAAAATTTTGACAAATATTTCAATAGAAATAAACTTTTGACAAAATTTTCGATAGAAGTATAATATTGACAAAATTTTCTATAAAAATAAAATTTTGACAAATTTTTCCATAGAAATAAAATTTTGCCAAAATTTTCGATAAAAATAAAATTTTGACAAATTTTTTGATAGAAATATAATATTGACAAATTTTTCGATAGAAATAAAATTTTGTCAAAATTTTCGATAAAAATAAAATTTTGACAAATTTTTTGATAGAAATAAAATTTTCACAAAATTTTCGATAGAAAGGTCCGATAGCAATAAAATTTTGAAAAAAAAAAAATAAATAAACAAAAAATAAATAAAACATAACATTTTCAACAGATATAAAATGTTCGATAGAAACAAAATTTTGACAAAATTTGTGATACAAATTAAATTATTACAAAATTGTCGATGAAATAGAATTTTCACAAAATTTTCAATAGAAATAAAAGATTTACAAAATTTTCGATAGAAATAAAATTTTGACAAAATTTTCGATAGAATGATCCGATAGAAATAAAATTTTGAAAAAAAACTTTTGGCAAATTTTCAACAGATATAAAATGTTCGATACAAACAAAATTTTGAAAAATATTGATAGAAATTAAATTATTACAAAATTTTCGATGAAATAGAATTTTCACAAAATTTTCAATAGAAATAAAATTTTGCCAAAATTTTCAATAGAAATGAAAGTTTGACAAATTTTTCTATAGAAATAAAAATTTTACAAAATTTTCGATATACAAAAAAGTTTGAAAAAATTAAATTAAATTAACTTTTGCCAAATTTTCTATAGATATAAAATATTTGATAGAAATAAAATTTTCTATAGAAATAAAATTTTGAATAAATTGTCTATAGAAATAAAATGTTGGCAAAATTTTCGATAAAACTAAAATTTTGACAAATTTTTTGATAGAAATAAAAATTTGAAAAAATAAATAAACTTTTGCCAAATTTTCAGCAGATATAAAATGTTCGATAGAAACTACATTTTGACAAAATTTTTGATAGCAATTAAATTATTACAAAATGTTCGATGAAATAGAATTTTCACAAAATTTTCGATAGAAATAAAATTTTGACAAAATTTTCTATAGAAATAAAAGTTTTCCAAAATTTTCTATAGAAATAAAATTTGGACAAATTTTTCGAAAGAAATAAAATTTTGACAAAATTTTCGATAAAAATAAAATTTTGACAAAATTTTCGACAGAAATATAATATTGACAAAATTTTCTATAGACATAAAATTTTGACAAAATCTTCTATAGAAATAAAATTTTGACAAATTTTTCGATAGAAATAAAATTTTGACAAAATTTTCGATAGAAATATAATATTGACAAAATTTTCTATAGACATCAAATTTTGACAAATTTTTCAAAAGAAATAAAATTTTGGCAAAATTTTCTATAGAAATAAAATTTTGACAAAATTTTCTATAGAAATGAAACTTTAACAAAATTTGCTATAGAAATAAAATTTTGACAAATTTTTCCATAGAAAATTAAATTTTTGCAAAATTTTCGATAGAAATAAAATTTTGCCAACATTTGCAATAGAAGTAAAATTTTGCCAAAAATTTCGATAGAAATAAAAGTTTGACAAAATTTTCTATAGAAATAAAATTTTGACCAATTTTTCAATAGAAATAAAATTTTGACAAAATTTTCGATAAAAATAAAATTTAGACAAAATTTTCGATAGAAATAAAAGTGAGACAAAATTTTCTATAAAAATAAATATTTGACAAATTTTTCGATAGAAATAACATTTTGACAAAATTTTCGATAGAAATAAAATTATGACAAAATTTTCGATAGAAATTAAATTATAAAATTTTCGATAGGCATAACATTTTGAAAAAATAACTTAACTTTTGCCAAATTTTCTATAGATATAAAATGTTCGATAGATATAAAATTTTGACAAAATTTTTGATAGAAATAAAATTATTACAACATTTTTTACCTTGCAAAATCTCACTGCTAAGTTGAAAACTTGTCAGAATGACTCAAAGTTTTCTAAACCTCTAACTTTTGCTAAATTACATAAAAATGTTTTTTTTTTTTTTGATTTAAATATATCTCATATTTTAGCTGATTAAAATTTCATGTCCAGAAATTTCTAAAAAAAAATGTCCAAATCGGTTCAGATTTGTATTTAATTAAATTTAAAATAAATTTATGGGAATGTATTCCTTTATATATGGCACCCAAAAAAGTTGAAGTTATGAGTTGATGTCAGTGCTGCCGCTAGTGAAAAATTGAGTGAAGTAGATTTTGGAAAAAAGTGGAGTAGATTGAATAAAATTGAAGTAGCATACATTTTTGAAAACAAAACAATAGAATTCATTTTATTATACCCTCCACCATAGGATGGGGGTATATTAACTTTGTCATTCCGTTTGTAACACATCGAAATATTGCTCTAAGGCCCCATAAAGTATATATATTTTGGGTCGTGGTAAAATTCTGTGGCGATCTGAGCATGTCCGTCCGTCTGTTGAAATCACGCTAACTTCCGGACGAAAGAAGCTATCATCTTGAAACTTGGCACAAGTACTTGTTATTGATGTAGGTCGGATGGTATTGCAAATGGGCCATATCGGTCCACTTTTACGTATAGCCCCCATATAAACGAGAAGCAAATTTAATCCGATCCAGCTGAAATTTGGTACATGGTGTAAGTATATGGTCTTTAACAACTATGCAAAAATTAGTCCACATCGGTTAATAATTCAATGATTAAAACCGCTATGTTCATCGCAATTAATGGAATAGGAAAAACAATTATGTAATATGGGGAAAAATTTTAAAATATGAAGCAGAACAAAAAGTGAAGCAGATTTTTGAAAGAAGGAGTGACGAAGTAAATTTTGTGAAAATGAAGCAAAATACTTAGATTGAAGTAGTAGCGGCAGCACTGGTTGATGTCGAAAATGTTGCTAGCATTTCCATTATCAATACATTTTAAAGCATAGTTTAAGGGGCATAGTTCATGATAGAAATTTCATTATTCCCTATTTCATGAAGCTACGTTAGTGGAAGCTTAGTTAACAAATTTCTACAGATGTCAGTTAGCATTTTGAAGAACATTTTCCAGTTAATGTTAACTGGAGAGAAAAAATGGTAATTTAATGGAAATATAATTGACGACTTTTTGTACAAAGAAAGTTCTACATTTTATTTATTTCCATATAAGATATACCTCATGTACGAATTACTAAATCAAAATATTTTATTAAAATGCATTTTCCATCAGTGATGCGATTTCGAGACCTTTTTGTTGTACGAATTACACATAGTGTACCGTAATTAAATTATTAAAATTAAAAAAAAAAAATCTAACTTCGGAATATTTTTTCTCTAAAGCAAATCACTTCACGGCTCATTAGAAAACTACTCCACTAATGATTTCTCAATGTTCATGACTTTGACTCTCGACAAAAATACAACACAGACCATAACCATAAGCAGCCCATGGAAAACCATATTCAATAAACAGAATACTCTCGGGCAAATGACCACATACAATGCTTTGGCAATTTATTTTCATTTCCATTTGAATGAGAATCAAAATCGGAATTTCCTCATCTGCATAAAATGCCGCTTGCACAAAATCATTTCAACTATTTAGTGTCCATTGTGTAGTAGCATTGTTACCCAGATAAAAACCGGAAAGAATCCTCCAAAATTTTTCTATACGAAAATAATAAACCGAATTGTTGTGTAAAGAGTAAAAGCATACAGCACAACAAAAAAAAACTCAAAATTCCCACAACAATAAAACCCAAATGAAGAGTTCATTTTTTTCTGTGAGTGTAAGTCTGTGTGTACGATTTTTCTGAGAAAATTTTATTCGATTATTTCTTCAATGCAATGGTGCTGCATTAAATGATTGTGTGGTTTTTCTTCTGCCTGAATAAATGTAACAGCTCATTTTTGATTTTCTATTGAGATAACAAAGAAATGTAAAGACTATAAATCCATATTTTATAAAATTGTGTGTGTTTTTTGTTTAGTTTATGAACTTGGTTTATTTTGGGAAAACTCATGCTTATTTTCTTGCAGTTGTGGTTGTTGGAAAAAATCATTTAATGATTGAATAAATTTATAAGTGAATATTTTCTGGTTTTTAGAAGAAAACTCTCTCAGCTGACTACCTTTCTCCCTTGATGATTATCATCAAACATTGATTTAAGCAGACCTTCAGGTGCTCTAAACACGAAGAACACGAAAGATAAAGTAGGAATACAAAATTTTAAAATCGTATTTTCAAAATGTTTCAAAACCCACTTTTGGCCACAATCGACTAACCACACGCAAAGAAAAAAAAACGTTTGGAAAACGTGTACCGAAAACGTTTTTCTTTTGTTAGAGTTTTTTGAATTGCTTCGAAAATTTTAAACTTTTATCACCAAAAAAATTCGTTTGTTGCAAATTTTTTATTTTTTTTTTTTCAATAAAAAAGTTATTTTTGAAACAACAACACAGTCCATTTCGTTTATATCAAACACTGTTCTTTTCTGACTTTAGGTCTTTAATAAGACACATTTTACAGTTCAAAATTTAATATAGTACAATGTAATGTTGAACATTTTTTCGGAATCATCCGAACATATCTGGAATATATGTAAAAAAAGAACAGTGGTCGAAGCAGGGATCGAACCCACGACCCTTGGCATGCAAGTCGGACGTAGCAACCACTGCTCCACGGTGCCAAACTAAATGTTTGTTTCTGTTAAATAAACTTTGTTTGTTCGGTTCGTGGGCGCCGCAAGCTATGCTATATAAATATAACTTATATGGATATTTATTTATTGATGACCATAACAGGTACATAGCTCAGTGGTTAGGGTGTTGGCTTCCAAAGTGCACGGTCCGCGGTTCGATTCTCCGTCCAGGCGAAAGTTAAAAAAAATTTTAAAATTTATAAAATCGTATAATTTCTTTACATTGTTGGTATTACAGGAAAAGGTGTTAAGAACTAAAAAACCGTGGATGTGAGAAAGATGTGAGGGAAAATGCAATTTGCAAGAAAACAATTTTTTTTTTTGAGTTTGTCTTTATGAAATTGTTTTTACATCCTGGAAAAGAATAAACGTTTATCACAAAAAGTATATACTTTTCTTCCAAATACACTTCCTTACAGCGAAAAGCAAATGAGAAACGAACTTCGTTTGTCTAAAATTTCGTTTGGGAGGAAAGAATTATTTTTTTGCGTGCAGATTTTAACTAAGAAAATGTTATTTTTGGCCTACTACTCATCACAAAGTCGCGACTCAACCACACCAAAAGTCAAAAGTCATCTTTTCTAAAACTTAAAAAATCCACACAGTTGAAAATTCACCTTTTTTTTGAAGTTGAAAAGTCAAAGGTTACACAAATTTTGGATTTTGTGTTGACAGGAAGTCGTTTGGAGATTAGTGAGATAGCTGAGAAAGTAGACATTGGAAATGCTTGAGTGGGCAGCACGATCGATGCTTGTTCCGGATGACAGGCGCAACCGCGAAACCATTTTAGTGTTGTATTTCAAGCGCAATTCCATAGAGTTCCTAAATCGATATAGTACTGAATATGAATCTACTGCAATACACTAGAGACCATGGAACAGTCGAAACAGTAGATTTTTAGAGGCGAACGGATTTCCACACAGAAAAAAATATATTTTTTGTCTTCAATAATAAAATTAATTGGACCAATTAAAACGTATTTCAATTAATAAGTTTGTTGTGCCAATTAAATTTTTTATTGGATATTTTTTTAAAAATCAATTAAAATTTTAATTGGAAAAAATTTGATGATATTTTTTCTTTGCAAGAAGACTAAAACTATCCTATCAGACGGAAGTGCGATATCCTAAATTTTCTGCGGTTAGTAATATCCACATCGATATCCCGTAGAAGGTTAAATCATCCAGAGGGTTGCACTATAACGAATCATTGGGAAGATTCGATGATGAAATTATAGCCTCAATTTGCTGTGATTCGCAAGATGGTAGTCCGTCTATCTATAGGGTTCCTACATCGTTTCATTATAGTGACAGTAAATTGATTTCATGGATCCCATTGTTGTCCAACGAACAGTCGAAACAGTAGATTATAGGCGACGATCATGGTCTCTACTGTTTCGACTGTTCGTTGGACAACAATGAGCTCCATGAAATCAGTTTACTGTCACTATAATGAAACGAAAATAAATTTTAGCAAGACCAAGCATTGTCAGTTTAGTGCTAATTCGAGTGTTTCGAAAATTCCAAAAAGTTTTCACTGTTCCAAAATATTTGCTCTTTTTACCAGTCTATTCCCGCGTTCCGATAAGTACGTACTAATTTAAAATATGAGCTAAAATTGTGTGTTTACAACGCTTTTCAGTTATCAGTCTTTCATGATTGGTATTTAAGTTTTCCTTAAATAGAAAAAATCCAAAGTGGGTTGTAGTGAAATCTTGAGACAAGCAAGCGATGTCCGTCCGTTCGTTGAAATCACACTAACTTTCGACGAACTTGAACGAACTTAACTTGAAATTTGACATATGAAAATTTTATCATATTGGTGCAATTTGAAGAATAGCCCCCAGATTTGACTTGTCTTCTAACAATCATGCAAACATTTGATCCATATCGTCCTATAATTATATATAGCCCCCATAAAAACGGATGGCCAGATTTGACTTTCGGAGCTACTTGGAGTGGAAAAGTTCGTTCGATCCGGTTAAAATTTGGTACAAATATTGATCCATATCGATCCTTTATTATATAAAGCCCCCATATAAATCAACCCAGTTGATATTCCGTTCATAATTATCTATTACCCAACTAATTCGATTGTCATTGACTGCCTTTAGCAGAATTCTGTACGCAATCCAGGGAGTGCATATAAGCTTCGGACCAGTGTTACTTTTACTACAATTTAGTGGCAAATTTGACACTTTTTTCAAGCAGTGATACTTTTGTGCCACTTTTTTGTTGTACCACTTAATGTGATACTTTTTTATCAATTTGCGCCACACTCTCTAAGAATGTGCCACATTTTAATTACATTCAGATTAGATAACAGATAACAAAAATAGCGCTACAATAGGAATCTTAATATATAATCGAATTTACGAGTTTAATTTTATATTTGTGAACAATTTTTCGTTTTTAATGCAACATATTATCAGTGTAAACTTTTGCCGCCTAAAAGTATGCATGCAATTTTTTCTATAGTAATAAACCGGGTGATTAATTAATGTTGGAACAGTCAAGATCTAAATAAAAAATGGGTCTATTTTTCTTCATGAATAAGTGTGTCAGTTTTTGTGCCACTTTTTTAAATAAGTGTGCAACGTTATATGGTTTGCGACATTATTTGTGCCACTTTCTAGAAATTTTCAACGGTAACGCAGCTTCGGTCTATAGAATGGTGACGGGGGTATAATAAGCTTGTCATTCCATTTGTAACACATCGAAATATCGATTTCCGACTATATAAAGTATATATACTCTTGATCAGGGAGAAATTCTAAGGCGGTATAACCATGTCCGTCTGTCTTGCTGTCTGTTGTAATCACGCTACAGTCTTCAATAATGGAAATATCGTCTTGCAATTTGGCACAGATTCGTGTTTTGTATGCAGGCAGGTCAAGTTTGAAGATGGGCTATATCGGTCCAGTTTTTGATATAGCCTCCATATAAAGCGACCCCCCCGATTTGAGGTCTTGGGCTTCAAGAAACCGTATTTTCTATCCGATTTGCATGAAATTGGATATCTAGAGGTATTTTAGGACCATAAAGAGGTGTGACAAAAATTGTGAGTATCGATCCATGTTTTGATATAGCCCCCATATAGACCGATCTCCCGATTTTACTTCTTGGGCTTTTGGAAACCGTATTTTCAGTTCGATTTGCCTGAAATGTGAAATCTAGAGATATTTTAGGACCACAAATAGGAGTGACGAAAATGGGACGTATCGGTCCAGGTTTTGATATAGCCCCCATATAAACCGACCCCCCGATTTGAGGTCTTGGGCTTCAAGAAACCGTATTTTCTATCCGATTTTCCTGAAATTGGATATCTAGAGGTGTTTGAGGACCATAAATAAGTGTGCCGAAAATGGTGTCTATCGGTCCATAGCCCCCACATAGACCGATCTCCCGATTTGAGGTCTTGGGCTTCAAGAAACCGTATTTTCAATCCGATTTGCCTGAAATTTGAAATCTAGAGGTATTTTAGAACCACAAATAGGTGTGATGAAAAGGTGCGTATCGGTCCATTTTCTGATATAGCCCTATATAGACCGATCTCCCGGTTTTACTTCTTGGGCTTCTAAAAACCATAGTTTTTATCAAATTTGCCTAAAATTTGAAATCTAGAGGGTTTTTAGGGCCAAAAATAATTGTTCCGAATAGCGATAGAGATTTTGATATATCCTCGTATAAACCCGCCCTACGATTTGGGGTATAGATTCTGTAGGTTTTTCAGAAACACAATGAGGTATGCTGAATTTTGTATGTAAAGGGTGATACGGTCAAAATTTGGTCAATATAAACTTGACGTATTTCTTTCAATTTTGCATTTAAAAAACCTGAACACCCCTCATTTTGAAGGTGTGTGTGTGTAGAATGTTGCTCCTATTTTGATTTTGGAATTCAGAAGGTAGTGACTCCAAATCGCGATGATAAACAAAATACGACGGCCAAAGCGCGATCCCCGACGATGCTGACGAAGTTTGACTGCGTGGTAATGGACGAGGAAACCTACGTCAAAGCCGACTACAAGCAGCTTCCGGGACAGGAGTTTTATACGGCAAAAGGAAGGGGAAAGGTAGCAGATATTTTCAAGCACATAAAACTGTCAAAGTTCGCAAAGAAATATCTGGTTTGGCAAGCCATCTGTACCTGTGGCTTGAAAAGCAGCATTTTCATAGCTTCCGAGACTGTCAACCAAGAAATTTACGTGAAAGAGTGTTCGAATAAACGTCTGCTGCCTTTCCTGAAGAAGCACGGTTGTTCCGTGCTGTTTTGGTCGGATTTGGCATCTTGCCATTACGGTAAAAAGGCCATGGAGTGGTACGCCGCCAACAACGTGCAGGTGGTTCACAAGGGCAAGAACCCTCCCAACACGCCAGAGCTCCGCCCAATTGAGAAATACTGGGCTATTGTCAAGCGGAACCTAAAGAAGACCAAAAAAAAACTGCTAAGGACGAGCAGCAGTTCAAGGCAAACTGGCTTTCTGCGGCGAAGAAGGTGGACAAGGTGGCTGTACAAAATCTGATGGCAGATGTCAAGCGTGAGGCCCGGCAATTCGGATTTGGAAAAGCGAAAGCCTAAATGAATATTTTTCCTGAATTTTATACTAATTGAACTTGAAAAAGAAATTTAATTTGATTTTTTAAATAAACGATTTCACCGATTTACACGCGTTTTCCCTTGACCAAATTTTGACCGTATCACCCTTTAGACTGATCTCCCGATTTATCTCCCTGGGTTTATATAAACAATAGTTGTTATAAAATTTGCCTGAAATTTTAACTGGTTTAGTTTGGTAAGTCCTCCATATAGACCGATGCCACTTCTCGAGGATATTGGAGGTGCACTGATAATGAATATTGCATGAAACTGAAAGCACAATTTTCAGATTTAATTTCTTCTAATCATTTGAATAATGGGGCTAAACATATACAGATTTTGGATTTCAAATCAAGGCGTTAGTTCATCATGTTCTGGAACACCTACACGAAATGTTTGTGGTTCCTCTAAAACTCATACAAAAATGATTGTTATAAATCAAGAATCTGATCTAGTCTTTCTAGGTAGAATCTTTAAATTTCTCTTTGAGAAGGGTTCTGGTTGAACTAGACTGCTTTGCAGAATATCTGGCATCAGACCCCCTGAAATTCTATATATTATGAACCCGCTACAACGAAGAGATTTAAAAGGAAGTTTCCTTATTATATTTGATTCGGCCCGGCCGAACTTACTGCTGTATATACTTGTTTTTCATTGGGACTTAATTTAGTGAAATTTTAAAATTTTGTTTTATTATTTTCCTATTTTCTTTTTTTTTTAAATAATTTTCAAGTACGTAGTTTTAATAGCTTGGACTGACTATTCATTACAAAAATATGTATTTTAGTAAAAATATGTTTCCGGCTACAAAAAATTCGTTCGATATTGCAGGGTATATGACATTGGGCTTAGCCAAACTAAGTATTTTTTATAATTCTTTTTACATTATTTGTTGACATCGTAATAATATGTACATATTTAATCCCACATATGTACAAAATCAAGCATGCAAAAAATTTAAAATTATTCTGGGTTTACTATGTTAAATACTAGTACCATAAATATATAAAATTTATCCTATTGTCTGTGAAGGCTTTAGAAAAATTATGCCAGAAAATCACAATGGAATACCATAGACACATAACATAAGGAATAAAAAAAATGCTAATAGAGCCTGGGGTACAACATTTACTGGTTGGCATAATAAAATAGAAAAAGACAACAGTTTATGGACATTTGGGGACCCATGACCAAAAGCCCCTCAAACCATTAAAATTTCTAAAATATGTTTTCATTGTATCTTCAATTTGACCAAAAGAAGATCTATTCGATTTTCTAATTTTTCTCTTTTTGCCCTTAGAAAAGCAAAATATTGGATTTGTTTTGGGAATGTGTAGATTGGATATGCATTTGCATTCCATTTGTATGTGGAAGAGCTTTCATTCAATTGTCAGTAACTGACAATGGATGAATGAGCACCCAAGTATTGATGATGTGAAAACGAAATTTTATATTTCCTCCTGGTTTCCTGGCGTATTTGCATTCCTTTGGTTTTTACCTATGACCTGGACTTTTGCTAGTAGCCTTGTTTGGTTTTTATGTTTTTTTTTGTGGTATTTTACACTACATTCTTAGTTTATAGTACCTACCTGTCCATCATTGTCCTTGTCAGCTTTTGAGCGTAGTCCTTCCCAAATTTCCAACATGACACTATGGATTTCCTTGTTCTTTGGTGTGTCCTTTGCCCAGCCACGTAGTTGACAAACACGCTGCATGATTGTAGGTGATTGGTTTGATTATCCACCGCATCGAATGAAGAGTATAAAACAAGAACAACGCCCAAGTTTTGAAAGAAGAAGAAATGAGAAGAGAGACGGAATAAAGTTAGAAAAAAATCTTTGCATAAATTTAGACACCCAAAACAAACGAGACAAGTAAGAATCTCTAAATAAAACTCACTCATGCACAAACAATTTACATATGACAAATAAATGCATATTCGAACATTTTCAATGGCAGTCTCATCGAAACAAATTGGTATCTGTGTTTGTTTTTCCTTCTATTTTGAAGAGGTTTTATGTTACTCCTAATGCCATTTCCTGTGATGATGTGATAAATTCAATTCAAATATGTTTGTGACATTTTAAATTTGCGTGCCATAAGAGATTTGCAATTTTATTTTTTTTAACGAAATTAGATTAAAATCGGTGAAATGAAATAGAAAGTAACTAAAGAATGAAGTCTTATTGGTTAGGTTAGGTGGCAGCCCGATATATCAGGCTCACGTAGACTATTCAGTCCATTGTGATACCACAGTGGTGAACTTCTCTCTTATCACTGAATGCTGCCCGATTCCATGTTAAGCTCTGCGACTGAAGAGGCTTGGAATGTAAAAATACAAACGATTGGGTCTTTTTGGTTTTTTAATATTTGAAATAAAAATTGTGACAAAAAAATATTTAATTTCTTTTTATTTTAAAAAATTTTACATAATTTTGGCATTCTGATTAACGTTATCTCCCATTATTCGAATATGCATTTAAAATTACGCATCAACTTTACGACGAAAATAAATTTAAATGAAAACTTACCTCAATGGCCAACTCGAAATCTTTAATGTCAATTTCACCGCTTTGATTCACATCTGTTATGGTTGTCAATTTTTAGCATTTTCGTATTGTGGGTAGTCCACACATACACAAACAAACAAATAAATATCAATATTCACACCCCGAAGATATGGCAAAACACCGCAATAAATTGGACAGACATAAAGTACGGTACGGAAAATGTGGTACCAAATTTTTTAAATAGCCGAGGAAACAGATGTAAAAAAGAATCCATTGTCATGAAAATATTTTTGCATATTGTGAGTGTATGTGTATGTGTGCGTTTGAGTATTGTTTGTTTGTTTTCCAATATAAAATAAACATTGAGAACGCACAAACAGGACATTGCAGAGAAAAATGCCACCGGATATATATGACAAATACAGCAACAAAAGCAATAGACGGGTAGTCGCATTTAAGTTTTTTGTTTTGTTTTCATGACAATGCCAGTTTTTGGGTTTAACAGGAAAGAACCAACCGTATTTTACGCGAACAAATTTGTCACCAATAAAATTCCATGGAGTTATACACACACACACGCATATAGACAATTGTTAGAGATTTGTAGAATGTCACCATTTGTTGCCATCATTTTTATCCATCAGTATTGTAGTTACAGTTGTTTATAATGTTGCAAATGTAGTCATTACCAATAAAAGCATTCAGGTTTTTTGTTATTGGATTTGGCAGGATATGAAAAAGGATATAAAAATAAATGAAAAATTTATGAGATTTATTTTATTTAATTTTTATTTTTGAATAGATAATTTAAATTCTTGTATTAGTAAATTATGTTACTTTTATTCTACTAATTTTGAAATATAAGATTAAAATATCTTATCTCAATTTCTTATAGGTAATTTATGGCTATATATCTCTTTAAAACTTTAATAAATAAACCATATTCCAAAATTCAAGAAAATCGGTTAAAAATTGTATTATTTCTCATGGACTGAGTCGCTCAGTGCATAAAGTGAAATATGTCCCAAGCAGAACCGGCCAATTAGTAAGCTTCCCGATGTTAAATTTAAGGTTTCTATGGAGACTACATTTTTACCCACATTACTCGAATGAGCAAATCGAGAGATCGGTCTATACATACATTAACGGAGACACACCATATTTGAGGACCAATATGAGGACCTACAGTTCCTTCATACAGTTTTTTTTAAGCATGACCTTGCCTGCAGACAAAAAATGAGTCTGAGCAGATTCATTACTGAAGGCTGTAGCGTGATGACAACAGCCAGAAATAGATCCCCAGTAAAAAAACGTCACCAAAAACGTACAAAATTGGCGATGAATTTAACACGGGCTTGTCATAGGACGGATGTCCACCATTTCAACAGCCGTTGCAATGAATTTGCATCAGTTCTTACTCTGTGATTCAAATTAGGTGTTTTGGATGTGAATTAAAAAATTTTGTCATATTTTGACAAAAAAAATTTATAATTTTTTATGATTTTTAATGCATTCTAACGCTTGTCCGAAACGTTTGAATTAAAATATTTTGAAAAATTCGCAATATTTCTTGAATGGATTTTGAATTTTTTTTTTCGACAAAATTTCAATAATTTGTACCATTTTTTTAAAGCTTACTCTGTTTTTAACCTTTTTGAAACCAAAAAATTAAATTTACCCATTAAAATAAGAACAAGTATATAAAGCAGTAAGTTCGGCCGGGCCGAATCTTAAATACCCATCATCATGAATATAATAAATAGTTTACTTTGAAAATTCTTCGTCATAGCGGGTTACTTCATAATATATAGAATTTTAGGGGGGTTTGATGACAAATTTTCTCCCAAGCAAATCAGTTCAATCAGTATGCTTCCCCAAGAAACAATTTAAAGATTCTACCTATGAAGACAAGATCAGATCCTGTATTTATGAGAACCAATTTTGTTTGAGTTTTAATCACATATCGTGTATATGATGAAATAACGCCTTGATTTGAAATATTAAAGCTGAAGATTTTTTTCCACCATTATTTATATGAATACGATGAGTAAAATCTGGAAATTTTATTTTCAGTTTCAAGTAATGTTCATGATCAGTGCGCCTGCTATACCCTGAAAGAAGTGTTTTCTTTTCTGAGGAACGAAACTATAGACAAGCAAAGTTTTCTTTTGACTCAAATTTTACAGACAATCGTTTCTTAAAAATTCGGATTAGTTTGCTCTAAATGAAAATACTTTATACGAAAGGGGAATTTCGTTTGTCTAAAATTTCATTCCGTAGGAAAATATTTTTTCTTTGGGTGTAGGTTAGGTTAGGTGGCAGCCCGGATGTATCAGGCTCACTTAGACTATTCAGTCCATTGTGAAACTACATTGGTGAACTTCTCTCTTATCACTGAGTGCTGCCCGATTCCATGTTAAGCTCAATGACAAGGGACCCCCTTTTTATAGCCGAGTCCGAACGGCGTTCCATATTGCAGTGAAACCACTTAGAGAAGCATTGAAACTCTCAGAAATGTCACGAGCATTTCTGAAAAACTTTTTGGTGTTCGGTCGAAGCAGGAATCGAACCCACGACCTTGTGTATGCAAGGTGGGCATGCTAACCATTGCACCACGGTGGCTCCTTGCTCCTTCAAGAAGTTCCGAAATCCAAACCTGGCGATCGGTGTATATGGGTGCTACATATAATTATGGGCTGCTATGGACCAATTTTTGCATGGCTGTAAGAGGCTATAGACTAACAACACCTTCCAAATTACAACCGGATCGGATGATATCTGCTTCTCCAAGAGGATTCGCAAGCAAAATCTGGGGATCGATTTATATTGGGGCTATATATAGTTATTGACCGATATGGACCAATTTTTGCATGGTAGTTAGAGGCCATATACTAACAAAACAAACCGAATTTCAACCTGGTAGGATGAATTTTGCACCTTCAAGAGGCTCCACAATTCAAATCGGGTGATCGGTGTATATGGGTGCTACATATAATTATGGGCTGCTATTGACCAATTTTTGCGTGGCTGTTAGAGGTTATATACTAACACCAGCTTCCAAATTACAACCGGATCGGATGATATCTGCTTCTTCAAGAGGATTCACAAGCAAAATCTGGGGATCGATTTATATGGGGGCTATATATATTTATGGACCGATATTGACTCAGTTTTGCATGGGTGTTACAGGCCATATTTGTGTACCTCGTGCCAAATTTCAACCGGATCGGATAAAATTTACTCGCTTAAATTTGTGTGGGTCGGTTTATGTGGGGGCTTTACGTAAAACCGTAATCCGATATAATCCGTTTGCAATACCATCTGACCTACATCACATACACAACTAGTTGTGCCAAATTTCAAGTCGATAGCTTGTTGCGTTTGGAAGCTAGCGTGACGGACGGACATCGCTAGATAGACTCAGAAATTCATCACGACCCACAATATACATATACTTGTACTTTATGGGGTATGACAAAGTTAATATACCCCCCCCCCACTTTCTATGGTATAAAAACTAAAAAAAGGATTTTTATGTATTTTTTATTAAATTTGAATTATACTATAATTTTTACAACTTGAAAAACTTTTATATAATATATTTTTTAATTTTATATAATAATTTTATATTTTATTTTTTTATATTTTAATTTTATATAATAAATATTTTTTTTATTTGAAATCAATAAAAATTAGAAAATTCTCGTAATTTGCAAAACCTTTTCAAAAGAACTCCCATGGAAGAGGAAAAGTTAACATACTCTGGTTAACATTCACCCTCGGGATGAAATTTTTAGTTGTATTGTCATGATATTTTATTTTTATTGTTGGTTCTCTATTCCTTTTTATGACATCTTTTTATTAACATTTAAATTTGGACTTTAAACCGTCACTTAGAGTATTTTCTAAGACTGGTCCAAAAGAACTTTATATGAAGTTGAAAAAATTAATTAATCCATTTTTCTGTTGTTGGAACTAACATCAGGTTACAAATTTTTAGCATCTCGTATGAAGATTTCGGTTTCTAGATGCTTTTAAATTAAAATCGGCGGAATGGTTTACTGTTTCATAGCAAATAAATGAATTTTTTATACTTTTCTCTATTTGGAGCCAAAATAATGCTAGGTTAAAAATTTTAGGCAAATCGGAGGAATGAAACTTATTCTTTTTCCTGGATTTCTTCATACCGATATACATAGAATGTATGAATAACTTTCCCAAAATTTTATTTCAAAAGTATTTTATGAAGTCTTCATAAGCTTTGAAAAAATGTCTCTCTTCGTATGCTGGCCATCTAACTGCTTTTAGTCTTTAAATCTTATAGACTTTGTTAGTGCTATTCCTCAAATAAAAACTGATTGCATCAGTATTCTCATTTCTTTGTTTTATTTTGTTACCGTGGATTTCAAGACTATTGTATTCTGCTGAATTTACTTTTTTCTATATATTCGTCTTGTTTCTCCTTTTTGTTTATTGATAAATTCCCATTTTGTTTTCACTGATGTGGAAAAATAAACATGAAATACATTGTAGTCTATGGTATCTTGTATGGCATATTCATAGATGTTTTGTAAGCGATTCTCATGAAGTCACGCAATATAGCTGACCTACGAGTTTCATCTCATCGAGCATGATTTTGAACAGGCCAATCTGCCATCAGGATTAACAGAAAGACATACAGATGTATTGGTTCTCATGAACTGGACGGGGCAAAGCTTAAAGTGAAATATGTCCGTATGTGTATCACTTTTTATTCATTTTCCGGTGCTGACAAATTGAAAATAAAAAGTCTTCTACGTGTTGGTATTAAAATAAAATTGCTTTGTTTAAATTTTTAATAACGCATCCAATTCAATATTTTGGGATATATGTATATAAAAAATACAAAAAAAAATTGTATATACCAATAACACACGTTTAAGGTTTATTTAAAAAAAAAGTTAAGCAAGTATTTTTGGAAAAAAAATCGTTGAACTCCAGTTGTTTCATTTTGCCTTCTTTACTCCGCACAGATAAAAAAATATTTTAGGGTTCATTTTCGTCTTTAAGGTGTCTTTGACCATAATACATAGGCCCGGCTCCAGAGCACGGTTGCCATTCATGCCAAAAATAATGTAACAAAATTTAAAGAAAATTTTACCAAAATTCTATCAAAATAAAATATGTTTCATTTTAAATTTTTGATCCAATTTTTTGTGGTTAGTATGAAAAAATGTTTTTTATTTTTTATTTTGAAAGAAATGTTTTATTATTTTGTTTTGAAAGTTTATTTAAGTAATTGCAATATTAAATGTTATGATCTCTCCTACCAGCGACCATTTTCAGATGCATAAATATCTCTTGAATTGTAAACATATGGAATTTTAAATGTAATAACGATTTTAGCTTTCACCAACAAGAGAAAGTTACTACTTCTACTAAAAGGGAGAACTTAAAATTTTGTCAAAATTTTATTTCGGTAGAAAATTTTATTTTTTCAAAATTTTATTTCTATAGAAATTTTTGTAAAAATTGTGTTTCTATAGGAAATTTTGCCAAAAAAATTATTTATATAGAAAATTGTATCCATTTTTTTCTATAAAAATTTTGTCAAAATAATACTTCTATAGCAAATTTTGTCACAATTTTTTTTTCTATAGAAAATTTTGTCAAAACTTTATATCTATAGAAAATTTTGTGAACATTTTATTTCTATAGGAAAAAATTTTGTAAAATTGTTATTTCTATAGAAAATTTTGTTAAAATTTTATTTCTATAGAAAATTTTGTTAAAATTTTATTTCTATCGAATATTTTTTTGCAAAAATTTTATTTCTATAGAAAATTTTGTTAAAATTTTATTTCTAAAAAAATTTTGCCAAAATTGTATTTCTATAGAAAATTCTGTCAACATTTTATTTCTATAGAAAATTTGTCAAAAATTTGATTTTTATAGAAACTTTTTGTTAAAATTTTTTTCTATAGAAAATTCTGTCAACATGTTATTTCTATAGAAAATTTTATTTTTATAGAAAATTATGTTAAAATTTTGTTTCTATAGAAAATTTTTGTCAAATTTTTATTTCTATAGCAAAGATTGTCAAAATTTTATTTCTATAGAAAATTTTGTCAAAATTTTATTTCTATAGAAAATTTTATCAACATTTTATTTTTATAGAAAATTTGTCAAAAATTTTATTTTTATAAAAAATTTTGTTTCTATAGAAAATCTTGTCAAAATGTTATTTCTATAGAAAATTTTATCAAAATTTTATTTCTATAGAAAATTTTGTCAAAATTTTATTTCTATAGAAAATTTTGTCAAAATTGTATATCTATAGAAAATTTTGTCAAAATTTTATTTTTATAGAAACGTTTGTTAAATTATATGTCTGTAAATGTCTGAAATGTAAAAATGTTATTTCTATAGAACATTTTGTCAAAATTTTATTTCTATAGAATTTTTTTAAAAAATTTATTTCTGTAGAAATTGTTGTAAACATTTTATTTCTACAGAAAATTTTGTCAAAAATTTACTTTTATAGAAAATTCCGTCAAAATTTTATTTCTATACAAAATTTTGTAAAAATTTTATTTCTATAGAAAATTTTGTCAAAATTTTATTTATTTCTATAGAAAATTTTCGTTCTATAGAAAATTTTGTCAAAATTTTATTTCTACAGAATATTTTGTCGAATTTTTATTTCTCTAGAAAATTGTGCCAAACAAAATTATTTCTATTGAAAATTTTGTCATTCATTTTTCAAATTCTTCTTTATTAATTTGATTTTTAAATACAATTCATTTAATGAGATTTTATCACAGTAGATATTACAACAAATGAGACACTGGCTGGCAATATAAGCTATGTCATTTAAGATACATATTATTAAAGGCAAAAACAGGTTAAAGACCTTTATATGAAATTAAACAAAAGTCAAATATTGTTGAAAATGAACATGCATGCAGAAGATTATCTAATTCAATAACCTAAAACAACATATATTTTCAATTTGATAATTTAATAGAAAAAAAAGAAATATTTTAATATACTTGCTCTACAATTTTGTTAAAATTTTATTTCTATAGAAAATTTTGTCAAAAATTTTATTTCAATAGAAAATTTTGTCAAAAATTTATTTCTATAAAAAATTTTGTCAAATTGTTATTTCTCTAGAAAATTGTGCCAAAAAAAATATTTCTATTGAATATTTTGTCAAAAATGTATTTTTAAAAAAATTTTGTCAAATTGTTATTTCTATCGAAAATTTTGTCAAAATTTAATTTCTATAAAAATTTTGTCAAAATTGTATTTTTATAGAAAATTCTGTCAAAATTTTATTTCTATAGAAAATTTTCTAAAAATTGTATGTCTATAGAAAATTTTGTCAAAATTTTATTACCATAGAAAATTTTTCAATTTTTCCCTATAGAAAATTTTGTAAAAATTTCACTTCAATAGCAAATTTTGTCAAAATTTTATTCCTATAGAAAATTTTGTCAAAATTTTATTTCTATAGAAATTTTTGTCAAAATTTTATCTCTTTAAAAATATTGTCAAAATTTCGCTTCGAGAGAAAGTGTTATCAACATTTTATTTCTATATAAACGTTTGCCAACATTTTATTTCTATAGAAAATTTTGTCAAATTTTTATATCTATAAAAAATTTTGCCAAAATTTTATTTCTATAAAAAAATTTTGTTAATATTTTATTTCGATAGAAAATTTTGCTAAACCTTTATTTCTTCAGAAAATTTTGTCAAAATTTTATTTCTACACAAAATTTTATTTCTATACAAAATTTTGTAAAAATTTTATTTCTATAGAAAATTTTCTTTCTATAGAAAATTTTCTTTCTATAGAAAATTTTGTAAAAAATTTTATTTCTACAGCAAATTTTGTCCAATTTTAATTTCTCTAGCAAATTGTGCCAAACAAAATTATTTCTATTGAAAATTTTGTCAAAAATTTATTTCACAAAACCAACAATAACAAAACAAAACAAATGGAAAAAGAAGAGGAGGCACGCTCAAAATAAACCCAGCCATGTGAATTCAAATCGATGATTTGACAGTGGCATAGGAAAAGAGATATGTTTGTTTCGAATTTATTTCGGCATAAGCCGGCTATCAATGTAAAACCTTTTTTCGGAGGGTTCAAGTGTGGTTTTTGTTGGGTTTAATAAACTGCCTGAATTTATTCTGATAATTGGTTGATAGTTTTGCTGCAAGTAGAGGATGCTGATGAGGAATGTGGTAATTCCGAAACGTGCGTCCATCCAACCATCTTGCAGTCTATAGGGCTTTGCCCAAATAAATTTGACAAACATTCTTTTCCTCTGTTGGTTAAGCTACACTTGTAGTTTAGTCAATGTATGGTTTTAAGCTGCAATAAAAAACAACAACAATGCTTAAAGAACAAAACCAACAATAACAAAACAAAACAAATGGAAAAATTTATTTCTATAAAAAATTTTGTCAAATTGTTATTTCTCTAGAAAATTGTGCCAAAAAAATTATTTCTATTGAATATTTTGTCAAAAATGTATTTCTAAAAAAATTTTGTCAAATTGTTATTTCTATAGAAAATTTTGTTAAAATTTTATTTCTATAGAAAACTTTGTCAAAATTTTATTTCAATAGAAAATTTTGTCAAAATTTCATTTCTATAGAAAATTTCGTTAAACTTTTATTTCGATATAAAATTTTGTCAAAATTTTATTTTTATAGAAAATTTTGTCAAAATTTTATTTCTATAAAAATTTTGTCAAAATTTTATTTTTATAGAAAATTTTCTAAAAATTGTATGTCTATAGAAAATTTTGTAAAAATTTTATTTCCATAGAAAATTTTGCAATTTTTCTCTATAGAAAGTTTTATCAAAATTTTATCTCTTTAACAATTTTTTTAAATTTTATTCCTATAGAAAATTTTGTAAAAATTTCACTTCAATAGCAAATTTTGTCAAAATTTTATTCCTATAGAAAATTTTGTCAAAATTTTATTTCTATAGAAATTTTTGTCAAAATTTTATCTCTTTAAAAATATTGTCAAAATTTCGTTTAGAGAGAAAATGTTATCAACATTTTATTTCTATAGAAAATTTTGTCAAATTTTTATTCCTATAAAAAATTTTGCCAAAATTTTATTTCTATAAAAAATTTTGTTAATATTTTATTTCGATATAAAATTTTGCTAAAACTTTATTTCTTCAGAAAATTTTGTCAAAATTTTATTTCTACACAAAATTTTATTTCTATAGAAAAATTTATTTTTATAGATATTTTGTGAAAATTTATTTCTACAAAAAAATTTCTATAAAATTTTATTTTTTCTAGAAAACTTTGTGAATATTTTATTTCTATTGAAAATTTTGTCAATATTTTATTTCTAGAGAAAATTTTGCCAAAATTTTATTTATATAGAAAATTTTGCGATTTATGGTAATCACATCTGTAAGGGATTAGGGATCAGAATTTACGAAAACTAATGACTATAAAAAAATTATAAAAGGTAGCACAATGGTAATAAAGGTATCAAATAGAGGGTGTTGCAGCCTATAATTTCTTTATTTTTACAATGTTTTTTTTTTGTATAATGAAAACCCCAAAATTTTTTTGTGTGTATTTAAAGGAAATTTAAGTAAAATTTGATTTTTAGAGATTCTATTAAAATTTACTAGAACTCTTACAATTACTAACAATGAACTTCAATTCACCCAATACAGGTTCGTTTGTAATATTCTTAAAATTCCATAAAATTATGGTTTTAAGGTACAAAAAAAAAAATGCAAACAAAAATTTTTGTTGCATACTTATAGGCATATGCAGAGATTTATTATTGTTACATACCATTATGGCTTCAAGCATTCATAAATCTATCTATTATTGAATAGACTTATATATAATTTGTGCTTCATTGAACACTCCAATGTCCAGCTAACCTTTACTTTATTGAGGACTTGGACTGTTCTGAGCCATATAGAAAATTTGGGTAATATTTCAAGGCAAATTAAATGAAGGCATATGCCATCAACAGTCTTTGCAAGCTAAGTTATTGCTTCTTTGGTGAAATAATTTGGCAAGAATAGATGCTGGATTATTAAATATAAAATGAAAATATGTATTTTGGGGTAATATGCATAGTTTGTTAGATGAATTTTTAAGTAATTGGTAAACGTATGCCAAGTAGTTTAGAAGGATTATGTTTTCATTATGATTAAGACGATTTTTCTTAAAAATGTTATTCATTTAAACATTGTACTCATGTATGGTACTTGTGAGCTCACTATTTAAACGCCAAACTATAGATACATCCATAAATGTTCCAATTAGATTGTACGTTTTTCTGTTATTCGAAAGTGAAAGTTTTATTCGAAATTTAATAATTTAACATACAGAGACCTTGAATACCATGTTGCTTCAATTTAGAAAATATAGTTTTTCTATAAATACCATTTGATGGAATTTTTAAATGGAAATTCTCTAAATGATGTTGACCAATAAATTAGTACTTTCGCCGAATTTCATATCCATGTCATGGCAGCTGATGCTTCGGGTTCAGTTAATGCAATAATCATTGTACTTAACACAATGGCATAATACATTTGCAAATAATGTGGACTGTGAATTACCAGTATGGCTCATTAGGTGTTACAAATATGCGGACACATGTAACGACATCATCACCATCATAATATGTGGGCACACAAATGTCATTTATCTAATAATCAGACGCACTTGAACACTCAGATAGCTTTAGCAAGGTCCTTTGTCAATGTCCACCCAACATAATATAATGAAATTCATAGTCGCAGATGTGGAATTAATAATTTATCGATACACACATTAATTGGCAAAATGGCAGGGAATTTAGTTCACAATGCATGGAAATTTTCTCATTGTGGTCAGAGTTTAAGTTAATTTAATTTCCCCCGATAGTTCAACATTGTGGTTTCCAATGGATTTCCTGTGAATGACAGTTTATCCATAAACATACACAAAGGCTATATCCGCACACACACAGACATGGACCGAATGTAGTATACTGTCCAAAGGGGGTTATGGCTTATATGAAAGTAAAGGAGTATATGAAACATGCATAGGTGTGTGTGTTTGTGTTATGAGTTTGTAGTAAGTGAGCGCAGCAGTTGTCTGAATTCACAGCCACAAACAGGATTCAAGAGTAAAGAAGATAGGAAAAAACAAATCTTGAAATTCCTATAACATTGTCCGTTTCTTATAGAAAACCGGAAATTATTTTCTCCATGGCATTTCAGTATATATATACACCATCTGACCATCTACCTATCTCTGCTCCCGAGTCTTTAGTTCTGCTATTTCCGGCCTTGATTGTTTGAGATAAAATTTATTTACTTTTTTTGGTGTGTATTTGGTTTTTCTGCTCGTTAGGTTTTGTAGAATTCTGATTTTGTCATTTCTTTCAATTTGAAGTAGTCGAACAAATGTGTTCCTACAAATTACATGTTTATCTGTAATACCATAAATCTATTACCAAACAAAATAGTAGTTCAAATTGTTCGCCTTTTTTCTTTCTTTGTTGGATGGTAGCCAAATGGAGAGCCAATCGCAGAAAGGAGGTAGTCTACATTTCAAGACAATGCTAGTAGTCCAACATTTGTTAAAAGAATAATGCAGTTAATAAATATTGTCTGTGCCAAAAAGTCATAGAATAAAGCCTATTTTGTTAAATGGCAAGTATTAGGGGTATTTTGTAGAAAGGATATTATAAAATTAGAGTCAACAAATGGTTGTAGGCGTACAGGAGGAGAAGGTTGAAGATGCCTGAAGAATTTAGTTCCAGTAATAGTTGCACCAAAAATGAGGGCTTTATTGCGATTTTAAGGAATTTCAAGTACACTGTAGCGTATGAGTGTTGCTCTATGGAATGATCGATAACGTATACGCACCACCATTACAACAGTTTTTTTTATACATACCACCATAGAATGGTGATGGGGGCATAATAAGTTTGTCATTCCGTTTGTAACACATCGAAATATCGATTTCCGATCAGGGAGAAATTCTAAGGCGATATAACCATGTCCGTCTGTCTGGCTGTCTGTCTGACTGTTGTAATCACGCTACAGTCTTCAATAATAACGCAATCGTGCTGAAATTTTGCACAAACTCATATTTTGACTGCAGACAGGTCATGTTAGAAGATGGGCTATATCGGTCCAGGTTTTGATATATTCCCCATACAAACTGCCCTCCCGATTTGAGGTCTTGGGTTTATAGAAACCGTAGTTTTTATGCAAATTGCCTGAAATTGGAAATCTAGAGGTATTTTAGGACCACAAAGAGGTGTGCCAAAAATTGATAGTATCGGTCCATGTCAGGGCTGCCAATAAAATTTCAAGAATAATCGTCAGTTTTTTCCGAAAAAATCGTCATAATCGTCACTTCCATTTTAAAAATCGTAAAAAAAAAAAATCTGCAATGTTAATAATATTAAAACCAAACTAAATTTATGGTTAAAAACAAAAATATTTATTTCATATAAAGAACAGAAAATTAACACAACTATGCATATTAACAACAAAATCATAATGAATTCAGTCTTGTATAAAAACAAAATAAAAAAACATGTTTATGCAATGCAATGCCTGCAATACCAAAAATAATATAAAAAATATTTTTTAATATATAGTTTTAATTCAGTAAGTTTTTTATTTAAAAATAAAAATAAAGATCTTCAATATTTACATATGTGTTGCCCGATTTTCCAAAATTTGACAATTTGCAAAAATTTTATTAAAAATAAAATTTTGCAAAATTTTCTTAGAAATATAGTTTTGCAAAAATGTTCATAAAAATACATTTTTGCAAAAATTTACTATAGAAAATAATTGCCAAAAATGTTCTATAGAAATAAATGTTTGCAAGAATATTCTATAGAAATAAAAATGTGCAAAAAATTTCTACAGATATAAAGGCTTGAGAAAGTTTTCTATAGAAATAAAATGTTGACAAAATTTTTTATAGAAATAAAATTTTGACAAAATTTTCTATGGAAATACAATTTTGACACAATTTTCTATAGAAATAAAGATTTGACAAAATTTTCTATAGAAATAAAGATTTGACAAAATTTTCTATAGAAATAAAATTTTGACAAAACTTTCTATACAAATATAATTTTGACAAAATTTTCTATAGAAATAAAGATTTGACAAAATTTTTTATAGAAATAAAATTTTGACAAAATTTTTTATAGAAATAAAATTTTGACAACATTTTCTATAGAAATAAAATTTTGACAAAATTTTCTATAGAAATAAAATTTTGACAAAAATTTCTACAGAAATTAAATTTTGACAAAATTTTCTGTAGAAATAAAATTTTGACAAAATTTTATACAGAAATTAAATTTTGACAAAATTTACTGTAGAAATAACATTTTGACAAAATTTTCTATAGAAGTAAAGATTTGACAAAATTTTCTATAGAAATAAAGATTTGACAAAATTTTTTATAGAAATAAAATTTTGACAAAATTTTTTATAGAAATAAAATTTTGACAAAATTTTTTATAGAAATAAAATTTCGACAACATTTTCTATAGAAATAAAATTTTGACAAAATTTTCTATACAAATAAAATTTTGCCAAAATTTACGATTGAAATAAAACTTGAACAACTTTTTATAGAAATAAAATTTTGCAAAATTTGCTATAGAAATAAAATTCTGACAAAATTTTCTATAGAAATAAAATTCTGACAAAATTTTCTATAGAAATAAAATTTTGACAACATTTTCTGTAGAAATAAAATGTTAACAAAATTTTCTATAAATTCCATATTAAACATTTCTTTCGTATAAAACAAAATTTTGATATATACTAACCATTTGATCAACAACTTCAAGATATTTTTGTAATTTGGTAGATTTTTGATAAAATTTTCTTCATATTTTGTTGGTATATTTTTGGCAAGAGTGATAACCGTGATAATAACACTGTAAATGTAAGATAAAATGAGGTATATCTCCTACATGTGTGAAATCTCTAGCAAAAACTTGCAATTTCTCTATCTTACTATTTTCAATTGAATTCTCTCATTTGCTGGCTCTAATTGTGTAAACGAACCGTTTCTAGTCCAAATTTTTTAACCGAGCTAATATCGTCATTTTTGGGGCAAAAATCGAAAAATCGGCATTTGCTATTTTTTGACTAAAAAATCTTCGAAATGCCGATAAATCGGCAAAATTGGCAGCCCTGGTTCATGTTCTGGTATAGCCCCCATAAAGATTGATCTCCCGAGTTTACTTCTTGGGCTTATAGAAACCATGAATTGGAAATCTAGAGGTACTTTTGAAACATAAAGAGGTGTGTCAAGTATCGTGAGTATCGGCCCATGTTTTGGTATAGCCCCCATATAGACCGATCACCATATTTTATTCTTGGGCTTCTAGAATCCGTAGTTTTTATCCAATTCTCCTGAAATTGAAAACCTAGAGTTATTTTAGGTCCATAGAGAAGTGTGCAAACAACTGTGAGTATCGGTTCGTGTTTTGCTTTAGCTCCAATTTAGATGTTTTATGAAGAGGTGGGCCAAAAATGGTGAGTATCGGTCCATGTTTTGATATAGCCTCAATATAGACCGATCTCCAGATATTACTTCTCGGGCTTATATAAATCGTAGTTGTTATGCAATTTACCTGAAATTGGAAATCTAAAGGTTCTTTAGGACTATAAAGAAGTGGGCCAAAACTTGTGAGTATCGGTCCATGTTTTGATATAGCCTCAATATAGACCGATCTCCAGACCGTAGCTTTTATCCAATTTACCTGAAATTGGAACTCTAGAGGTATTGTATGACCATAAAGAAGCTCGCCGAAACTGGTGAGTATCGGTCCACGTTTTGCTATAGCCCCAATTTAGATCGATCTCCATATATTACTTCTTGGGCTACTATAATTCGTAGTTGTTATCCAATTTGCCTGAAATTGGAAATCTAGAGGTATTTTAGAACCACAAAGAGGTGTGTCAAAAATGGTGAGTATCGGTCCATAGTCCCCATATAGCCCGATCTCCCGATTTTACTTTTTGAT
The DNA here is from genome assembly GCF_050003625.1 of Haematobia irritans. Lineage (NCBI taxonomy): Eukaryota > Metazoa > Arthropoda > Insecta > Diptera > Muscidae > Haematobia > Haematobia irritans. The sequence continues at coordinate 219,323,367 of NC_134397.1, read as the reverse complement.
AATAATATTTGATTCATGGTGGTGGGTATTTAAGATTCGGCCCGGCCGAACTTACTGCTGTATATACTTGTTTAAAATTCTATGAGAATCTAAATTTTTTCTGCAGGGCCTTTCTACGCTTACAACTATAACAAGTCCATGTAAACTTCATTGAAGATTATGCCAATTTACAATACTTTCGCCTAAAACGTTGGAGAGCAAAACTATTTTTGGAAGCTCTTTTTTATTGAGATATTTTAAAAGTTTATCTTTGATGTATAATTCAACCTTCCTTCTTTGTATTTACAAGAAAAAATCTTTTGCAATACCACACCACTGACATTTTCATATTTTTATAATTAAAACATCAATTGATAAAATAAATTATATTATTAAAATAAATATTGATTACTCACCAAAGAACACATTGAACAAGAACAACAACTTCTTTTTGCGGAAATCAGAGATGGACATATTGATATAGGGTTTTTATTTGTGGTTGACAGCAAAAAAATATCAAAGAGGAAGCGAAGAAAATACTGCAAAGAGACAAAAAGAAAAAAAAAACAAAATCAATACAATCCAATTACCATAAAGTAGTGACGTTTATACATATAGATAAGGCCTCATATAAAGGCATATATTTATAAATGAATGGTAGAGTAAAGTGAAAAATGAAAAAAAAAAAATTAAAAAAAAGAAATCTGGATATATTATAATGATCAGGTATAATTAAAATACCTGATCTTTATAATATCTAAGATTTTCTTTTTCTTTAAGTTTTTTTTTTTTAATTTTAAGATAAATTCAATCTTATAGTGGGAAATTTTTGTACACCTATGGATACACCATTTAATTCTTCACCCAAAATAATATTATAATTTTTGTTAAAGAAAATTTTTAAGTTCAACAAAATTTTTGTTGATATAACAAAATTGGTTTCTAATGTGACAAAATATTACTAAAATCATAATTGTATTTACAAATTACGTTGTTAGCTCAAATTTAAACATAATTTCAATCGTATTGACAAGAAAATTGATATTTTGATATTTTTTATTTTTTGTGTGTTATCCGTCAGTCTAAAGAAATTTGTATACATATTCCTGTAAATATTCCATCAGTTTAGGATCGAATATATTGCATATCGCTCAACATCTCAAAGGAGAATAGCAGAGGTCCTTCACATTAGATTTGATTAATTTTTTCTATTTCTTTGAAATCATCAATTGGAAATTTATTTCGATAAAAGATATATAGCTTGGCTATATGTGGCTATCGATCTCACTTGGCTTCTTAGGCTGTATAAATTTGCGTATATCACTTATTGTTTTGTATTTCCTTTCATTAAAATACCGACATTTTTTAAAAGAAACTTAATTGTAATTGGCTCTATGACCTACGTGCCAAAAGATAAATATCATAAATCAAGAAATCCTTGTATTCATATGGGATTTTAACATCAAATCGTATTTGATGCATAACATTTTGTTCGTTAAGTGATATGTATGTAGGCGCCATCTAATAACTCATGGGATGTCAAAAGGGGTTTATTTAAAAATGATTTGGTTTCTTTTGATTTTTCAAATAGGGCTTATGGGATGACTGATATCTTTTTGTAAGGGTCAATTTAGGTTTTGATTGGAAAGTGTTGGCAATTTATACCACTTTTATAAAGATTTATTGGCATTTGAAATTTAAAAGGTAAAGAGAAACAAGTATATACGGCCGTAAGTTAGGCCATGGCGAATCTTATGTACCCTCCACCATGGATTGCATAGAAACTTGTACTAAAGGCTGTCATCCACAATCGAATTACTTGGGATGCGATCACACTTGCCGATGGCAAGGTATCTTAAATCTTCTTAACACCGTCTTCTCAATTGTAAATTAGTCCATATGGGGTATATATTAAACCAAAAAAAGGTCGTATATAATTCAGTTTGACAAAATTTGCTATAGAAATAAAATTTTGACGAAATTTTCTATAAAAATAAAATTTTGACAAAATTTTCTATAGAAATAAAATTTTGACAAAATTTTCTATAGAAAATAAATCTTGACAAAATCTTGTAGAGTAATAAAATTTTGATAAAAATTTTCTATAAAAATAAAAAATAAAAAATTTTCTATAGAAACAAAATCTTGACAAAATTTTGTATAGTAATAAAATTTGACGAAATTTTCTATAAAAATAAAATTTCGACAAAATTTTCTATAGAAATAAAATTTTGACAAAATTTTCTATAAAAATAAAATTTTGACAAAATTTTCTATAGAAATAAAATTTTGACAAAATTTTCTATAGAAATAAAATTTTGACAAAATTTTCTATAGCAATACAATGTTAACAAAATTTTTTACAGAAATAAAATCTTGACAAAATTTTGTATAGAAATAAAATTTTGACAAAATTTTCTATAGAAATAAAATTTTGACAAAATTTTCTATAGAAATAAAATTTTGACGAAATTTTCTATAAAAATAAAATTTTGACAAAATTTTCTATAGAAATAAAATTTTGACAAAATTTTCTATAGAAATAAAATCTTGACAAAATCTTGTAGAGTAATAAAATTTTGATAAAAATTTTCTATAAATATAAAAAATAAAAAATTTTCTATAGAAACAAAATCTAGACAAAATTGTGTATAGTAATAAAATTTGACGAAATTTTCTATAGAAATAAAATTTTGACAAAATTTTCTATAGAAATAAAATCTTGACAAAATCTGGTATAGTAATAAAATTTTGACGAAATTTTCTATAAAAATAAAATTTTGAAAAAATTTTCTACAGAAATAAAATTTTGAAAAATTTTCTATAGCAATATAATGTTGAAAAAATTTTCTATAGAAATAAAATCTTGACAAAATTTTGTATAGTAATAAAATTTTCACAAAATTTTCTACAGTAATAAAATTTTGACAAAATTTTCTATAGTAATAAAATTTTGACAAAATTTCCTATAGTAATAATTTTCTATAGAAATAAAATTTTGACGAAATTTTCTGTAAAGTAACATTTTGACAAAATTTTCTATAAAAATAAAATCTTGACAAAATTTTGTATAGTAATAAAATTTTGGGAAATTTTCTATAAAAATAAAATTTTGACAAAATTTTCTTTAGAAATAAAATTTTGACAAAATTGTCTATAGAAATAAAACCTTGACAAAATTTTGTATAGTAATAAAATTTTCACAAAATTGTTTATAGAAATAAAATTTTGACAAAATTTTCTATAGCAATACAATGTTGACAAAATTTTCTATAGAAATAAAATCTTGAAAAAAAATGTGTATAGAAATAAAATTTTGACGAAATTTTCTATAAAAATAAAATTTTGACAAAATTTTCTATAGAAATAAAATCTTGACAAAATTTTGTATACTAATAAATTTTTGGGAAATTTTCTATAAAAATAAAATTTTGGAAAAATTTTCTATACACTCAAAAAAAATTGAACTCTCTATTTCACTAAAACCAATTTAACTTTATTTTAGTTCATAGAATTATTATGTTTGGAGAAAGTTTTCTTTACTCTAATAATTTTTTATGTACGTTAGTTAAATTAACTAAACCCGGGGAAAAAATATACTCAAATGAAGCATAAAGATTAACTAAATTCGTGTCTTCCACAAAATAGTTCAGAATTGTTTTAAATTTGTAAATTTTGCCAAAAATGTGTCCATCATGAACTTCGTATGTCACTAAAGACATTCTTGCAATTTTGAACTCCAAGTTTTTCCTTCAAACTACAAAATTTTTTTTAACAAGTGAAAAAACTTAGTTATGTCTAATAAATTTTCTTGAATTTGTCGAAAAATATTTACTTATTTTTATGACATCGGCGTGATGCCAACGGTAGTAATACTGTTTAGTTAAAATTTTCTACAAATATTCAACATTTTCTAAAATTAACCGAAAGTTTTCTTCTTGGTGGGTTCACTGTTTTTTTCAGTGTAGAAATAAAATTTTAATAAAATTGTCGATAGAAATAAAATCTTGACAATATTTTGTATAGTAATAAAATATTCACAAAATTGTTTACCGAAATAAAATTTTGACAAAATTTTCTATAGAAATAAAATCTTGTATAGTAATAAAATTTTCACAAAATTTTCTACAGTAATAAAATTTTGTCAAAATGTTCTATAATAATAAAGTCTTGACAAAATTTTGTATAGTAATACAATTTTGACAAAATTTTGTATAGTAATACAATTTTGACAAAATTTTGTATAGTAATACAATTTTGACAAAAATTTTCTATAGAAATAAAATTTTGGTAGATTATATTTGGGGATCGGATATATATAACTATAGACCGATATGGACCAATTTTGGCACGGTTGTTAGCAGCCATATACTAACGCAATGTACCAAATTTCACCATATACCAAATTTAAACCGGATCGGATAAATTTTGTTCCTCCAAGAGCTCTGCATTTTATATGCAGCTCTGCATATAAAATTAAGACCGGTATGGACCAATTTTTGCATGGTTGTTAGAGACCATATACTAACACCACGTACCAAATTTCAACCGGATCGGGCGAATTTATTGTAATTTTTTGTTTTTGTATTTTTTTGGTCAATATTTTTATTATTTAACTATTTACCTTTTAATTTTAAGCCATTATATTATTCATAAAATGTTTATATTATATTTTTTGAGTAGTTCTATTGTAATTTATCTTGCATCGGCCTTATGACTTTAAATTACAAAATTGAGCGAATAAATGAAATGAATTTTTGCTCTTCCAAGGGGCTCCGGAGGTCAAATCTGGTTATCGGTTTATATGGGGGCTATATATAATTATAGACTGATATGGACAATTCCTGCATGGTTGTTAGAAACCATATACTAACACCACGTACCAAATTTCAAACGAATCGGATGAATTTTGCTCATCCATGGGGCTCCTGAGGTCAAATATGGGGATCGGTTTATATGGAGGCTACATATAATTATGGACTGATATGGACCAATTCCTGCATGGTTGTTAGAGACCATATACTAACACCGTGTACCAAATTTCAACCGAATCGGAAGAATTTTGCTCATCCATGAGGTTCCGGAGGTCAAATCTGGGGATCGGTTTATATGTGCGCTATATATTATTATGGACCGATGTGGATCAATTTTTGCATGGTTCTTAGAAACCATATACTAACACCATGTACCAAATTTAAATCGAATTGGAAGAATTTTGCTCATCCATGAAGTTCCGGAGGTCAAATCTGGGGATCGGTTTATATGTGCGCTATATATAATTATGGACCGATGTGGATCTATTTTTGCATGGTTGTTGGAGACCATATACTAACACCATGTACCAAATTTTAGCCACATTAGATGAAATTTGCTTCTCTTAGAGGCTCCGCAAGCCAAATCGGGAGATCGGTTTATATGTGCGCTATATATAATTATGGACCGATATGGACCAATTTTTGCATGGTTGTTAGAGACCATATACTAACACCATGTACCAAATTTAAAACGGATCAGATGAATTTTGCTCCTCCAAGAGGCTCCGCAAGCCAAATCTGAGCGTCGGTTTATATGGGGGCTATACGTAAAAGTGGTCCGATATGGCCCATTTGCAATACCATCTGACCTAGATCAATAACAACTACTTGTGCCAAGTTTCAAATCGATAGCTTGTTTCGTTCGGAAGTTAGCGTGATTCCAACAGACGGACATGCTTAGATCGATTCAGAATTTCACCATGACCCAAAAGATATATACACTATGGGGTCAATATTTCGATGTGTTACAAACGGAATGACAAAGTTAATATACCCCCCATCCTATGGTGGAGGGTATAAAAGCACTATGATAAATTTTTAAGATTTCAAATTAAAATAAAATTAGGAATAATATTAAGATTACGATTTTTCTTCTACTTCGAAAGGCGATACACTACATATTTAACTATCGAACGTATACAATATATGTATACAAGAAAAATTAAAAAAACATGTTTAAAATGTCAATGAAATCACAGCGCAAAATACTTTTTTTGGTTAATAAAACAGTTATGAAGGACTGCTTTTTTCATGTCAACCTGTAAAATTTTATGCACTTAGTACATTAATATTTTTCGGGATACGACTTTAAACTTTCAGCAAATAACATCAAGGGAATACATCTTTAAAATTAACGGCATAAAAAACTTGAATAAATGAAAAGCAAAATGATTTCGAGACAATTTCCATTTTCTCGAAATGCATATGCATTAAATGTCAGCTCGTAAAAGTGGATAACAATAAACTCTTAACTACTGGATGTACTGAGTCAAGAACAATTCAAATAAACATGTTACTGTCTTCCACTTCGTGGAAGACAGTAACATGTTTTTGGGAAGAAAATACTTTCAGTTAAATTGTGGAATGTCGCCCTCAATGAATGACACGATGATGGAATTGCGAGAAACTAAAATCACTTTAACGGCAAAGTACCTAATAATATACCCAATAATAAAAACAGCAACTATTTGATACGTACTTATGCTTGTTGAACTTATTTTTTTTTTTTTAATTTTACCCATGTAAAGGATAAAATATAATTAAATAATTTTTCTATTTCAAAATATTAAATGGAATTTTAAATAATTATTTTAATATATTTTTTTTTTGTTAATTTAAATGAATCAAGCAAAAAAATAAAAAACAAGTATATACGGCCATAAGTTCGGTCAGGCCGAAGCTTATGTACCCTCCATCATGGATTGCGTAGAAACTTCTTCTAAACACTGCCATCCACAATCGAATTACTTAAGTTGCGGTAACGCTTGCCGATGGCAAGGTATCTTAAAACCTCCTAACACCATCTTCTAAATTGTATGTAAGTCCATACGTGGTATATATTAAATCAAAAAAGATCGATCCAATACGTATATAATTCAGTTTGACAAAGTAGACATAAAATTTTGACAAAATTTTCTACAGAAATAAAACTTTAACAAAATTTTCTATAGAAATAAAATTTTCACAAAATTTTCTATAGAAATAAAAATTTTGACAAAATTTTCTATAGAAATAAAAATTTTGAAAAAATTTTCTATAGAAAGAAAATTTTGACAAAAATTTCTGCAGAAATAAAATTTTAACATAGAAATAACATATTGGTAGATTATTTTTGGCTCGAGTGGCAACCATGATTATGAACCGAATAAAATTTGAACAAAATTTTCTATAGAAATAAAAATAAAAAAAATTTTATTATGAACCGAATAGAATTTTAACAAATTTTTCTCTAGAAATCAAATTTTGACAAAACTTTCTATAGAAATAAAATTTTGACAAAATTTCTATATAAATAAAATTTTGGTAGATTATTTTTGGCTCTAGTGGAAACCATGATTATGAACCGATATGGACCAATTTTTGTGTGATTGGACCAATTTTGGTATGGTTATTAGCGACCGTATACTAACACCACGTTCCTAATTTGAACGGGATCGGATGAATTTTGCTCCTCCAAGAGGCTCCGGAGGTCAAATCTGGAGAACGTTTTATATGGGGGCTATATATAATTATAAACCGATGTGGACCAATTTTTGCACGGTTGTTAGAGATCATATACCAATACCATGTACCAAATTTCAGCCGGATCGGATGAAATTTGCTTCTCTTTGAGGCTCCGCAAGTCAAATCTGAGGATCGGTTTATATGGGGGCTATATATAATTATGGACCGATGTGGACCAATTTTTGCATGGTTATTAAAGACCATATACCAACACCATGTATCAAATTTCAGGCGGATCGGATGAAATATGCTTCTGTTAGAGGCTCCACAAGCCAAATCTAAGGGTCCCTTTATATGGGGGCTATACGTAAAAGTGGACCAATATTGACCAATTTTTGCATGGTTGTTAGAGACCATATAGTAACACCTTGTACCAAATTTCAGCCGTATCGGATGAAATTTGCTTCTCTTAGAGGGTCTGCAAGCCAAATTTGGGGGTCCGTTTATATGGGGGCTATACGTGAAAGTGGAGCGATATGGCCCATTTGCAATACCATCCGACTTAAATCAATAACAACTACTTGTGCCAAGTTTCAAGTCGATAGCTTGTTTCGTTCGGAAGTTAGCGTGATTTCAACAGACGGACGGACGGACATGCTCAGATCGATTCAGAATTTCACCACGACTCAGGATATATATACTTTATGGGGTCTTAGAGCAATATTTCGATGTGTTGCAAACGGAATGACAAAGTTAATATACCCCAATCCTATGGTGGAGGGTATAAAAAGGGTATAAGTATGGGTATCGTGTGTTTTATTACGAAGAGAAGAGATCAAATGGATGCTCACCTTGATGGATACAAAGTAAAACAGAACCAAATTCAAACGATATTCTATCTATCAAACCTATGATTCTAATTTTCGTTTAATTGACAATTCACAATAAAATTCACTCGATAACAATTCAGCTAAATATATGGAAATAAAAATTCACAATAGAGAAAATTAACCAGAACTGATAATTCAAAAAATTCATTAAATTTTAATTTTTTAAATATAATATCATAATTTAAGGGCAAATTAAATTTGTCCACTCATATCTCCTACACAAAGTGAGAAGGCAATTAATTCGTGATCACCGCCAAAAAATTTGGTCATTTTATATTTTCCTATTACAAGTTTTGGAAAATCTTCCAAATAGTTGGTCAAATTGTAGCCTCTAACCAATAGCTGTGAGACCATTTTTCTTCCTGTGCCATATTATGTATTTATAGTAAAATTTCCCTGATACTTTTTAAAAACACTGGAAATCGTATTCCTCTTTACCTTAAGATGCCTTAATTAATGTTTTTTTTTTTGATTTTGATTATATTTTTCCCCATTCCATTCCATTTTCGTTGTAGTGCAATTTTTTTTTTGCAATCGCAGTCCTTATTATAAATTATTATTAAAATATTAGAAATTTTAAAAATGTATCTATTTTGAAAATTGTCTATTTTTAAAATTTTCCTAAAATAGTCCTAGGCGTCATTTTCAATGCCATAATACAAACAAAAGGTAAATTCATGAGGAATTAAATGTGCAACACAAAAAAACTTAAGATTTCTATTCCTTTATCCATTGCCATTTAAAGATTGTTTTCTTAAAGACCACCATTTGTATTTGTACAATACAAAGACCAACACAAATACATGTCCATACGAATGTGCAAAATTTTTTTGCGATATATTTCCTCTTCAGACGGTGATGGGACTTAGGTAAATCCTTCATGGTTTTTGTGATTTTGTTTTTGTTTGTATTGATGCGGTTGGTGGTAGTGCTACTGGCTTTGCTTGGCTGGGTTTTCAAGTACAAGGAAAACATGACGAATTGTTTAACAGTGTCTTTTTGATCCTTTTGTTATGTTGGCAGAGAACAAACAAAAGACACATTTCCACCTTTTAGAGAAAATGCATTGCAAGGCATCGTGATGATGATGATGATGCTGCTGCTGCTTTCCTACATATCCATATATTTGTATTACACCAACACCTTCTCTGTCCCTATCACCCCTCTAAAGTCAGGGACTAATATGCACTGGGCTAAGGGCAAAACAATGACAAAGACCTAGAGAACTACATAGAAAAATGTGAGTGCAAAAAAAAAATGAAACCACGTGCATAATGATTCCTCACATTTCCCTTGATGTCCTATGGTGTGGATGATAGAGGAGGAAGAAGAAAAAACCTCCAGTTCTTGCTGTTGTTGTTGTTGAGAGAATACAGATATCCACAAAGTTTAAGCTTGGCAATCTCAGAAATTGCTCACTTAAAACTTGTCTCGGAAATTAGTTTGAATGAATTGAAGGTCTTTGCTTAGCTATTATGATAAAATATTTACACACACACATCTATATACCCATATATTTTCTTAAAATTAGGGGGGAAATTACAATAAACTGCTGCAAGACAATGATTGTTGATTTTACCCTAGCCATCATATGTGCCATAATTTGATTTTATTTATTTTTGTAATTTAAACTTTATGCATTTGTTGTTGCTATTGCGTTTGGTTTTGTAAATCTTTCTGCGTTAATCTTCCCCGTGGTCCTATGTTTAGAAAAATTAAACAAACAACTATAGAATTCAATTATTTTGTTTATCCTTGTTTGCATATAAAATTAAAATAAATATTTTAGTGTTTTTGTTTTTACCGATGGAAACACAAAAATATATGAGGGTCAAACCAGAAAATCTGTTATGGATCTGCAGCTAGGAAATTGACCAGAGATTTTTTCTTCCAGTATTAAATACTAATACTGAGGGGTAAGGCAAAGGTATTACGTAGATACTCTTTCGTTTTATGAAACAGTAGAAATACCCAACAAAAAAAGCGTCGCCAAAGTGCTACTAAATTTTTTATAGATATAAAAATTTTGACAAAATTTTCTATAGATATAAAAAATTTGACATATATCAATAATCTGTTGACAATATTTTCTACAGAATTAAAATGTTGACAAAATTTTCTATAGAAATTAAATTATTACAAAGTTTTGTAAAGAAATAAAATTTTGACAAAATTCTCTATAGAAATAAATGGGAATAAAGTTTTGACAAAATTTTCTACAGAAATTTAATTTTGACAAAATTTTCTATAGAAATAAAATTAAAAATAAAAAACTATAGAAATAAAATATAGACAAAATTTTCTATAAAAATAAAATGTTCACAAAATTTTCTATAGAAATAAAAATTTTCTAAAGAAATTTAATTTTGACAAAATTTTCTATATCAATAAAATGTTGACAATATTTTCTACATAATTAAAATGTTGACAAAATTTTCTATAGAAATAAAATTTTTACAAAGTTTTCTAAAGAAATAAAATTTTGACAAAATTCTCTATAGAAATAAATGGGATTTAATTTTGACAAAATTTTCTATAGAAATAAAATTAAAAATAAAAACTATAGAAATAAAATATTGACAAAATTTTCTATAGAAATAAAATGTTGACAAAATTTTCTAAAGAAGTTTAATTTTGACAAAATTTTCTATAGAAATAAAAATTTTGACTAAATTTTTTATGGAAATAAAATTAAAAATAAAAAAACTATAGAAATAAAATATTGACAAAGTTTTCTACAGAAATAAAATGTTGACAAAATTTTCTATAGAAATAACAATTTTGACAAAATTTTCTACAGAAATAAAATGTTGACAAAATTTTCTAAAGAAATTTAATTTTGACAAAATTTTCTATAGAAATACAATTTTTGACTAAATTTCAATAGAAATAAAAATGTTGACTACATTTTCTATACCAATAAAATTAAAAATAAAAAAACTATAAAAATAAAATGTTGACAAAATTTTGACAAAATTTTCTATACAAATAAAATTTTAAAAATATTTTCTATAGAAATAAAATTTGACAAAATTTTCTATAGAAATAAATGGGAATAAAATTTTGACAAAATTTTCTATAGAAATGCAATTTTGACAAAATTTTCTATACAAAAAAAATTTTAACAATATTTTCTATAGAAATAAAATTTGACAAAATTTTTTATAGAAATGCAATTTTGACAAAATTTTGACAAAGTTTTCTATACAAATAAAATTTTAACAATATTTTCTATAGAAATAAAATTTGACAAAATTTTCTATAGAAATAACTGGGAATAAAATTTTGACAAAATTTTCTATAGATATTAAATTTTGACAGATTTTTTATAGATATTAAATTTTGACAAAATTTTCTACAGAAATTAAATTATGACAAAATTTTTTATAGAAATAAAATTTTAAAAAAATTTTGTATATACAATTTTGAAAAATTTGACAAAATTTTCTATACAAATAAAATTTTAACAATATTTTCTATAGAAAAAAAAAAATTGCCAAAATTTTCTATAGAAATAAATGGGAATAAAATTTTGACAAACTTTTCCATAGATATTAAATTTTGACAAAATTTTCTATAGATATTAAATTTTGACAAGATTTTCTATAGAAATAAAAATTTTGATTAAATTTTCTATAGAAATAAAATTAAAAAAAAAATCTATAGAAATAAAATTTTGACAACATTTCTTATAGAAATAAAATTTTAACAAAATTTTCCTTAGAAATAAAAACGTTGACAAAATTTTATATAGAAATAAAATTTTTACAAAGTTTTCTACAGAAATAAAATTTTGATAAAAGTTTCTATACAAATAAATTTTTACAATATTTTCTATACGAATAAATGGGGATAAAATGTTGAAAAAAAATTTAATAGATATTGAATTTCTATAGGAATAAATGGGAATAAAATTTTGACAAAATTTTCAATAGATATTAAATTTTGACAAAATTATCTACAGAAATAAAAAAGACTAAAGTTTCTATAGGAATAAATTAAAAAAAATCTATAGAAATAAAATTTTGACAAAATTTTCTAGAGACATACAAATGTTGACAAAATTTTCTATAGAAGTAACATTTTTGCAAAGTTTTCTATAGAAATAAAATGTTGACAAAAATTTCTATACAAATAAAATTTTAGCAATAAAGGGTAATACGGTCAAAATCTGGTCAAGGGAAAATGCGTGTAAATCGGTGAAATCGTTTATTTAAAAAATCAAATTAAATTTCTTTTTCAAGTTCAATTAGTATAAAATTCAGGAAAAATATTCAGTTAGGCTTTCGCTTTTCCAAATCCGAATTGCCGGGCCTCACGCTTGACGCCTGACACCGGATTTTGTACAGCCACCTTGTCCACCTTCTTCGCCGCAGAAAGCCAGTTTGCCTTGAACTGCTGCTCGTCCTTAGCAGTTTTTTTGGTCTTCTTTAGGTTCCGCTTGACAATAGCCCAGTATTTCTCAATTGGGCGGAGCTCTGGCGTGTTGGGAGGGTTCTTGTCCTTGGGAACCACCTGCACGTTGTTGGCGACGTACCACTCCATGGCCTTTTTACCGTAATGGCAAGATGCCAAATCCGACCGAAACAGTACGGGACAACCTTGTTTCTTCAGGAAAGGCAGCAGACGTTTATTCAAAACACTCTTTTACATAAATTTCTTGGTTGACAGTCCCGGAAGCTATGAAAATGCTGCTTTTCAAGCCACAGGTACAGATGGCTTGCCAAACCAGATATTTCTTTGCGAACTTTGACAGTTTTATGCGCTTGAAAATATCTGCTACCTTTTCCCTTCCTTTTGCCGTATAAAACTCCTGTCCCGGAAGCTGCTTGTAGTCGGCTTTGACGCAGGTTTCGTCGTCCATTACCACGCAGTCAAACTTCGTCAACATCGTCGTGTACAGCCTCCGGGATCACGCTATGGCCGTCGTATTTTGTTTATCATCGCGATTTGGAGTCACTACCTTCTTGTAAGTCGATAGTCCGGCTCGATGCACGCTTGTAGACGATACACCCAGCTTATTTGCGGCATCTCGGAGAGAGAGGTTAGGGTTTCGCTTGAAACTACCGGCAACTCTCTTTGTCGTCTCAGCGGCTTCCGGTTTTCGATTTCCCCCCGATCCAGACTTCCTGGCTGTCGACAAACATTCCCCAAACACTCTAGTTACATTTGTAACGGTTGATTTGGCAACTTTTAGCGATTTTGCTTTTAACAACTGAAGAGAGAATTCCAAAATCAAAATAGAAGCAACATTCTACACACACACACCTTCAAAATGAGGGGTGATCAGGTTTTTTAAATGCAAAATTGAAAGAAATACGTCAAGTTTATATTGACCAAATTTTGACCGTATCACCCTTTATTTTCTAAAGAAATAAAATTTGACAACATTTTCTATAGAAATAAATGGGAATAAAATTTTGACAAAATTTTCTATAGATATTAAATTTTGACAAAATTTTCTATAGAAATAAAAAGTTTGACTAAATTTTCTATAGAAATAAAATTAAAAAAAAAAAAAACTATAGAAATAAAATTTTGACAACATTTCTTATAGAAATAAAGTTTTAATAAAATTTTCTATAGTAATAAAAATGGTGACCAAATTTTATATAGAAATAAAATTTTTACAAAGTTTCCTACAGAAAAAAAAAAATTTAATAAAATTCTCTATACAAATAAAATTTTTATAATATTTTCGATAGGTATAAATGGGAATAAAATTTGACAAAATTTTAAATAGATATTAAATTTTGACAAAATTTTCTACAGAAATAAAAATGTTGACTAAAATTTCTATAGAAATAAATTAAAAAAAAAATCCATAGAAATAAAATGTTGACAAAATTTTCTATAGACATAAAAATGTTGACAAAATTTTCTAGAGAAATGAAATTTTTACAAAAATTTCTATAGACATAAAATTTTCACAAAATTTTCTACAGAATAAAATTTTGATAAAGTTTTCTATAGGAATCGAATTTTGCACAATAAAATTTTTGTGTATGGTAGTATTTTGGTAAAATGTTCTCCAAATTTGATATATTAGTGTGTGATTGTAAAACACAAATTTTAACAAAATTTTCTATAGAAATAAAATTTTGATAAAATTTTTCTATAGAAATAAAATGTTCACAAAATTTTCTAGAGAAATGAGATTTTTACAAAAATTTCTATAGACATAAAATTTTCACAAAATTTTCTACAGAAATAAAATTTTGATAAAGTTTTCTATAGGAATCGAATTTTGCACAATAAGATTTTTGTGTATGGTAGTATTTTGGTAAAATGTTCTCCAAATTTGATATATTATTATGTGATTGTAAACCACTTCAAGCAGCTCTAAGCATCACTGACAATTTATTGGGGTTTGAGGCTGATACTCTCTATTCAAGAATCAGCTCTAATATTATAACTTCTAAATTCTTCTTCACCAATACTATTATAATATCCTTTTCATTTATTTTGGTCTTATAGAAAAACTAAAAATATCCTTTTGAATGTATTTCAGTACTAAACTTTAACTCTAAAAATGCATCGTATTCCTATCTTTATGGTCTCTATTGTGTGTATACTCTTAGATAACCTCAATTTTTATAATTTCACCCTATGGTAATTGGGAGTTTTATGAAAAAGAGTAATGTTCATCCATTTAATTTTAATATATCCCTTCAATCATGCTTATCCATATCTCTTTTAATACAATCCCTGAGATGTCATAAGAATTTAATAGGATTTTTATATTTCACAAGAGTTTTACTAAAATAACTAAAATATTTATCACATTTAGAGTGCATATACATGGAGTGGGTGTGATGTTTCTCTGCGTTGTTTTCGAGTTGATTTTATTTAAAAGGCATCCAATGCCAACAGCGGGTTATAAGGTCAGTGAAATTAAATTAGTGAAATGGAAAAAGTCCTTGTAATTGCAATATACACTAAACTATTAAATGTGCTATTTACTGCATAATTTTGACTTTTCATATTATTGAGGGTGATATCTTTGTATTCAATTTCAAATAGTATTCCGGTCGTTAAATAATGGATAAAAAATCTATTATTTTAAAGCTCTGTCTATGTGCATTAGCGGTGTGCGGAGGTGTTAGCCACTGTATGCAATTTGTTTAATTACACATCATAATTTTTAAATTGCTCTCATTGTACATTAAAAAGGTTTACACACTTGTGCATATTTGTGAACAAATAATAAGGCTCACGAATTTAAAAGGTCTAAATGACACTCACACATACACACACGTTAGTGTTTGCCTGAATAAATATATTCACTATCACACTTTAGTAAATTTCATTCCAAATCTCTCACCCATAGCCAAAACTGACAGTCTGAAAATAAACTGAAATGCATTCACTTTCCCGTGAATATTCGGGATTATACACTCGACAGTGTGTTTGTGTGTGTGTGTTTCTATTTAAACACCATCATTTCCACTACGATTTAAAATTCTCTTTTAGTAGTCTCCTTGTGTGATGTTACAAAAACTTTTACGCCTTGCTTCGCTCCCACTCTCTCTCTCTCTCTCACACAATCATACTGTTAACACCGAGAACTAGTAAAACTAAAACAACAACTGCACAGTGGTGTATTTTGATGGAATTTCCATATTAAACAAACATTGATGAAGATAAAATTTTATGTATTTTTGTGGGTTATTTAGGATAATTAAAACTAATGGCATTTTTTTTTTGAACAATGTAATCATTTACATTTTAATTACTCATAGATTAAGATAATGTTAAAATGTTATATGCAAATTAGAGTTTTTTCAAATAGAAATTACCATTATTTTTATTTGAATGTTAACATATGCATTGTAAAAAATCATAGTTATAACTAAACGAAAAATATATTATTTATAAGTTTATAGAATAATAGTTCAAACTACATCTGGTACATCCACCCAAAGTAGAGAGAAGATATTATTTGATACCACATCTACACAAATCTACTCACACCATAAACAGGGACTCCATTACGTTTAGCAAGGGAGAAGCTATCAACCATCACGCGTTGATTTCAGCCATGAGGATATGCAAAAGAAAATCTTTAATAATCGTATCATTTGATTAAAAAAATTTAATCTTTCATCCATGTGAATTTAAGCAAACACATGAAACGTGAGTTCGGTATAGTCGGATGTTGTACTAAACTATTAGTTAAAAATAAACAAATGTTATAATTATTGCTTTAGTTAGAGAGAATTCTGTCACTAAAACTCAGTTTTAGTAGAATACCAATTTAATTCAAATCGGTGAGATAAATGATGTGTGTGTGTGAGAGAGAGAGAGAGTTCAACGTCTGTAGCGTTATAAAGAATTTGATGGTTCGACGGCGTCTGCTCAAGCAAATCAATTAGTTGTGTTTAAGTATCGGTATAACTAAACAACAAAATTCAGGTTACTATCATTTCCATTTAAAATTGAGCATTTTGTGAACAGGTTACTATCCTTTCTAAACCGATCGTCTGATAGATGACAGATTTGTTCAACTGACCTTTCACTTTATTGTTTTTGAGCGTAAAAAAGCATTTTGATATACTGCATTCCAAAAAAAAAAAAACGTAGCTTCGTTAGAGCCATCCAGCACTTAAATGTGAATAAATATTTCTGGTGCCAGTGCTCGTTACTGTGATACTGACAGCAGTAAGAAACCCATAAATGCTCCGAATGTGAACTCCAGCTTTTATCGAAATCCACGCCGCAGTGGTAGAAAACTTGAGCATAACGCGAGAACGGATGCAGCACATATTAAAAAAAAAAAGATTGAACTAAAGCCACTGAAGCTTCCAAAAGACCAAGAGTTCGCCGATTCACAAAAAAGTTAGACTGAAATGAGTCAGTTACAAAAGTGGCCAGTTAACGAATTTGGTTGAGAAGCCATTATAAATTGAGCAGTTTGTGAACAAACAAAATGGTCGGATTTACTAAAAGCAATATTGAAGACCAGAGTAGGTAAACACTTCGGTTGCAAACCATGGGCATTCCAAAAGGTAATGGTGTAGGCCGAATCAGATGAATTTTGGTCTTCCAAGAGGCTCCGGAGGTCAAATCTGGGGATCGGTTTATATCGGGGCTATATATAATTATGGACCGATGTGGACCAATTTTTGCATGGTCATTAGAGACCATATACCAACACCATGTACCAAATTTAAGCCGGAGCGGATGAAATTTGCATCTCTTGGAGGCTCCGCAAGCTAAATCGGGGGATCGGTTTATATGGGGGATATATATTGTTATTGACCGATGTGGACCATTTGCGTGGTCATTAGAGACCATATACCAACACCATGTACCAAATTTCAGCCGGATCGGATGAAATTTGCTTCTCTTACAGGCTCCGCAAGCCAAATCGGGGGATCGGTTTATATGAGGGCTATATATAGTTATTGACCGATGTGGACCAATTTTTGCATAGTTGTTAGAGATCATATACCAACACCATGTACCAAATTTGAGCCGGATCGGATGAAATTTTCTTCTCTTAGAGCAATCGCAAGCCAAATCTGGGGGTCCGTTTATATGGGGGCTATACTAAAATTGGACCGATATGGCCCATTTGCAATACCATCCAATCTACATCAATAACAACTACTTGTGCCAAGTTTCAAGTCGATAGCTTGTTTCGTTCGGAAGTTAGCGTGATTTCAAAAGACGGACGGACATGCTCAGATCGACTCAGAATTTCACCACGAAATATTGCTCTAAGACCCCATATATACTTTATGGGGCCTTAGAGCAATATTTCGATGTGTTTCAAAACGGAATGACAAAGTTAATATACCCCCATCTTATGGTGGAGGGTATAAAATTGAGATTGGACTAAAGCCATTGAAGCTTCAAAAAGAGCAAGAGTTCGCCGATGCACAAAAAAGTTAGACTGAAATGAGTCAGTTATAAAAGTGGCCACTTAACGAATTTGGTTGAGAAGCCATTTCACATGGAGCATTTTGTTAATAAACAAAATGGTCGGATTTAATAAAAGCAATATTGAAGACCAGAGTACCGATGAGTAATGGTGTATGCCGCCGTAACGGCCGATGGTTGCTCACTGCTCGTATTCATCGATTCTGGCGGTCAAAATAAGTTCCAAATATTATAAAGACAATATTGAAGCCCTCAGTAGGCAAAAATTTCGACAATTCGAATAAATCTAAATTAATTCTAAAATTTGATGTTGTTTCCGACATTTTTTGCTTTTGAACAATAAAATTTAAAAAAAAGCGTTTTACTTTGTTGCATTACATACCAGCCACCCTGTGGACATCTCAAGGGAAGTTAACAGTGCGGCTGCTTGTCTACATTATTCAATTGTGTATACGATTCTCCTAATCGGTGTTCAGCTTCAAGAGGCCGATTAACCGAAGCCAAAGTTTTTTTTTGTTCAATAATTTTGTTCATTATCTTTTTGTTTATTTTAGTTTAGCAGGGATTTACTTTTTAATACAAAGTTCGCACTATGCTAGAAATCGCCTTTTTTAACATTTGATATGGATTTAAGGTCTCCATCGATAAGCGTGACCAGCTGGAGAAAATGTACAAAAAATCCTTTAATTACTTTAATTTAGGAAAATATTCGGCTTTGACCAAAAAAACCCGCATCGGTCGAGCTCTAATACAAATCAATAAATTTGAATTTAAAAAGTATTAATTTTGCAGAATTATATGCATTTTTTTGAAAAAATATTTTTTCTTTTGTTAAGAAGAAAAGAAAGAATTGAAGAAAAATTATTTTGTTATTATTATTAAGAAGGAAAAAAAATATAAATATAAACTAAAAACTTCCTTTAAAATGTATTTGTTGATTCCAGGATATATTTGCAATCCCCGCCAACTTCGTAGCTGTTTTGTGGCTAATTGTTTTTTGCCTAATTGCCCACATACATAATTACATTTATATAAATTATTATACTGTAATTCTATGAATATTTGGTGCGAAAATATTAATTATGTTAAATATTCATGAATGTTTAGTATACAAAAATTGATATAAACTCAACTGCTAGTTGATAGCATTAAAATGGTTTTGCGAATGTCACTAATTATCTGGTGAGCCGGAAATAAATTCACCATAGGTTGAACATTGTTGTTGTATAGTTATAATGTTAGATGGGATATGCAATGGGAGATCCTGTACACTCCTTATACATAAAGAGTAATATCTCTGTTAATACATGCATGTTGGGGTGTATGTTTCCATTACACTGTTAACATGCAAGATTACAATCATAGTAACATAGACACTAGAGCAGTTTTATTTACTTCTTAGAGAGCCGGAAATAAATTCACCCATTGTTGTTATATAGTTATAATGTTAGAGGGTATATGCAATGGGAAATCCTGTACACACCTTACACATAGAGAGTAATATATCTGCTAATACATGTTTTTTGCTGTGTAAGTTTCCATTACACTGTTAACATGGAAGATTATGTTAACATAGATGGATAGATACAGTTTTAGTTCTCAGAGTGGGAGATAAACTAATTTTTTTAATGTGTCGAGAAATTGATAAGCGAACTGATATCTTAAATGTATTTAAAATTTGTATAAAATTCATATAACAGCTAACAATTATTATCAATTTTGTTCTTAATGAGATATTGAGATATGAGAGATATTTATTCTTAGAGAAGGCAAATATGCCTATTTTCTAATATTTAATTGTAGCTCTCGAGTAATTCGAATTTATATTGCTTCTTAAGCATTCAGAAAGTTTCATTTTTATCCGATTTCCTTGTAGTTATTAACACGAAGTTGTTATGAAAATCTGTAAGTTTTTTCATTTGACTAAAACTATAAGAAATTTATTTTTTTGCCATTCTCACGAATTTCTCTAATTTTCTCTCTTGACGATTCCTCATCCGTATTTGCTTTTCTCTTGTTTAATATAATTAACAATTAAAATTACATTTAGCGCATATATTTTTGTACATTTTTTTTCTATCATATTCTCATCAATTTAATTTTGTATTACAAAAGAAAAATCCGGAAATGTATTTTTTCATTACATTTTATAATTAAATCTATGGTCAGTCCTAATTAGATTCGTGGTAAATGTTCTTTGATGTAATCTCATTGCCACATTGTCATTGAATATCACTTTGGCGACCTATATAAGATGTGAAAAAAAATGAATGTAACATCTGATTAGACACTACAAATCAGGCAAAGTTCAAAAGTGCTTGTTCATCTATGGCTGTCTTATAATTTTTTTCAAAAGAATATTCAAGAGTAAGCAGTTTACGCTTTGTGTGGTCCTTCAATGAGCGTCAGCTAAAGAAAATTTAAAATATTTTTTGATGAAAGGATAAGTAAGGATGTACAATTAAAAATTAAAAAAAAAAAACCTATAGGTGGTTTTTCTTGATACTTGTCGTACATGCTCTTTAAAATAAGTTAAATCAAATGTTAAAATTTCTTGAAATATTTTTGTAAGGGCTCTATAATTTTGACATTATTAAAAGTCCTCAAATTGAGTGATATAAATCGCAAAATAAATTCATATAGACGTGGTATGTGTAATATACTACACAACGTTGATGATGATGATAGAGAGCATTTTGTCAAGTGTTATTAATAATGACAATATATTATTTGACTGGTTTGATGATTGGCTTGACTTGTCGTCTGTCGTCTCTTCTTTGATATTGCTGAGAAGAGATTTTTTTACGACAATATGATATAAAAAAGACCTAGGGTTTGTAAGAGGGATACCACAATGTCCCAAAATTTGTGGTTATTCTATGTTGTAAGTTTGTTGGAAATTTTTCTTTCAATTTTTCCTCTTTTGTTAGCTATGGTGTTGAACTAAATGAATGTCCTGCCATGTTCATGGGTGTTGGCTTTGGGATTTCGACATACATGTTTAAATGACCATTTTTTTTTGGTTTACAACAAGACAACCAAATGATGGGGGTATCTTCTTATAGAAAATTTTCTAACATATAAAAACGTATGTATATGGCGATTTGATAGTGTATATTGTGTGTGTGTGTGTTTGATAAATCTTTCGTGGTCTCGGGCTTTGATATGGATCATTTATAAAATCAAATAAAAAAAAATTGTTAATAAAAAATTTCATGTTCGACCATGTGATGTTCATGTAATGCACAATGAAAAGTTATAGTCTTGGCCTTCTCATGGAGTGTTTATATGAATTTATATTTCTGTGTTTCTTAGCAATTCTTTGTGTTTGAAAAAAATTATATTAGCTTGATAATAGAGTCTTTGTATTGCAAGAAGTTAGTAATGTTTCAATTACCCATGGAAGATATGTTATTTTTTTAAGGTTTCTTTAATAAAGTCTTTGTGTTTTTTTTTTTTTTGAGGAAACCTATGAGGGTAAATTCAAAATATAGCTTTAATAGTAAAAATAAGTAAAAAATTAGTGCCTAAACTTAATGAGTAAGGAAACCATTGCGCCTTGCTAATCGCTTGACAGAGCGCTTCTAGGCAATCTGGTATGCAAATTCCACATGAAGCACAAAGTAAAAAATTGGTAAAGTCTTGCAAATTGGTGTATGGAGTTATTTTTTTTTTCAAAAGCCAACCACAAAAACAGATGCAAAATTAAAAAACAAAAACCTTTTGTCCCTAATTGTGTAAAATTCAGTTAATTAAATATTTTTAATATTTTACTTACGACTTTAATTACAGAATATTTGGTGATAATTACCTGTAATTAAATAAAAAGAAAATTTTGGATTATTAATCAAATATTTTTTTTTTTGGAAAAATACATAAAATATATTTTTTATTATTAGTCTGAGATTGTAGGTTTTAGGGCTAGATCAATTAAAATTTTTGGGAAATTTTTAATAAAGTAATAAATGTTACAAAGAAATTAAAATTTTATTAACCATTTGGAAACTTTATTTTGTTTTTAATTTTAAAAATATTTTTTTAGTTTTTTGTTTATATACGAATAATCACATAAACATAAACTGAAGTTTATAAAAAAATAATAAAAACAATTCTTAAATATTAAAAAGTATATACGGCCGTAAGTTCGGCCAGGCCGAAGCTTATGTACCCTCCACTATGGATTGCGTAGAAACTTCTACTGAAGACTGTCATCCACAATCGAATTACTTGGGTTGCGGTAAAACTTGCCGATGGCAAGGTATCTTAAAACTTCCTAACACCGTAATATATACCACATAGTCCATACGTGGTATATATTAAACTAAAAAAGGCCAATTAAATACGTATATAATTAAGTTTAAAGTTTCTATAGAAATAAAATTTTGACAAAATAAAATTTTGACAGCATTTTCTATAGAAATAAAATTTGGAAACAATTTTCTATAGAAATAAAATTTGGAAAAAATTTTCTATAGAAATAACATTTGGAAAAAATTTTCTATAGAAATAAAATTTGGAAAAAATTTCCTATAGAAATAAAATTTTGACAAAATTTTCTATAGAAATAAAATGTTGACAAATTTTTCTATAGAAATAACATTTTGACAATGTTTTCTATAAAAATAAAATGTTGGTAGATTATTTTTGGCTCGAGTGGCAACCATGATTATGAACCGATATGGACCAATCATTGTGTGATTGGTGATCGGCTATATATAACTATAGACCGATATGGACCAATTATGGCATGGTTATAAGCGGCCTTATACTAACACCTCGTTGCAAATTTCAACCGGATCGGATGAATTTTGCTCCTCCAAGAGGCTCCGGAGATCAAATCTGGGGAACGGTTTATATGGGGGCTATATATAATTATGAGCCGATGTGGACCATGGTCATTAGAGAACATATACCAACACCCTGTACCAAATTTCAGCCGGATCGGATGAAATTTGGTTCTCTTAGAGGCTCCGCAAGCCAAATCGGGGGATCGGTTTATATGGGGGCTATACGTAATTATAACCCGATATGGACCAATTTTTGCATGGTTATTAGAGACCACATACTAACACCATGTACCAAATTTCTGCCGGATGGGATGACATTTGATTCTCTTTGAGCAATAGCAAGCCAAATTTGGGAGTCCGTTTATATGGGGGCTATACGTAAAAGTGGACCGATATGGACCAATTTTTGCATGGTTGTTAGAGACCATATACTAACATCATGTACCAAATTTCAGCCAGATCGGATGAAATTTGCTTCTCTTAGAGCAATCGCAAGCCAAATTTGGGGGTCCGTTTTTATGGGGGCTATACGTAAAAGTGGTCCGATATGGCCCATTTGCAATACCATCCGACCTACATCAATAATGACTACTTGTGCCAAGTTTCAAGTCGATAGCTTGTTTCGTTCGGAAGTTAGCCTGATTTCAACAGACGGACGGACGGACATGCTCAGATCGACTCAGAATTTCACCAGGACCCAGAATATATATACTTTATGCGGTCTTAGAGCAATATTTCGATGTGTTACAAACAGAATGACAAAGTTAATATACCCCCATCCTATGGTGGAGGGTATGAAAAAAATATATAGAATTATTACAAAATATATCCAAAAGTAATTTGCCTTAGATCTGACTTCTAAAACTGGCCATACCAAATGACATAGAAACCCATAGGAATTAAATAAAAATCGCTCCAAATTATCGAAACGATGTGGCTCTGAAATTGAAATGAAATCGAATGATAATGTATCAGCTCAAATCTATAATTTTCCTGATAAAATGTTCGTAGCAATTGGGTCTCTGTTACTCAAGAAAGGGAAACATTTTGCGGAAGATGTGAAGCCATGAATTTAGTACATATCTTCGCAACGCCCAGAGAGTAACAAGATAGACACATAGGGTCCTTGACAATAATGCTCAAGACCGACCCCTTAGTCGATCTAGCCATGTCCATCTGTATTTATACACTTTTTTGTGATAAAGTTCTAGATCACAGATTTATTCCAATCGACTTTAAATTTAGCACAACTATCGATTTTGGAAATTTGGGTCAGATTTAGATAAACCCAGTAAAAAAGCGTCGCCAAATAAGTAGTGAAAACGTTATTTTTGGATCCGAAAGTGATGCAAAATTGGCAAAAAGCCCAAAAAATGACTTTAGATTTTTTTATTTTAAATAAGTATTTCTTAAATTTTTCTACTAACATCATGCTCGGCCACAAAACAATAGCTTATTTAAATTTTAAGTATAGAGATTTTTTAAACGTCAAAAATTTATGTCCAAATATCGGTTCAGATTTTAGTATATCCTAATGGGAACATTTTGTCGACAAAAATGCTAAATCCAATCTGAAAAAATTATGAATTTTTGAAAATATTTGAAGTCAAACGTTTCAGACAAGCGTTAGAATCCATTAAAAATTATAAAAATTATTTATTTGACAAAATATCACAGAATTTTTTAATTTACATCCAAAACATTGAATTCGGATCACACCTAAAGAAGTGATGCAAATTCAGTGCAACGGCTGTTGAAATGGAGGACTTCCGTCCTATGACAAGCCCATGTTAAATTCATCGCTTCTGCGTCAATTTAGCACCACTTTCGGATCCGAAAAAAAAACCTTTTCATTACATTTTTGGCGACGTTTTTTATACCCTCCACCATAGGATGGGGGTATATTAACTTTGTCATTCCGTTTGTAACACATCGAAATATTGCTCTAAGACCCCATAAAGTATATATATTCTGGGTCGTGGTGAAATTCTGAGTCGATCTGAGCATGTCCGTCCGTCCGTCCGTCTGTTGAAATCACGCTAACTTCCGAACGAAACAAGCTATCGACTTGAAACTTGGCACAAATTGTTGTTATTGATGTAGGTCGGATGGTATTGCAAATGGGCCATATCGGTCCACTTTTACGTATAGCCCCATATAGACGGACCCTCAAATTTGGCTTGCAAAGCCTCTAAGAGAAACAATTTTCATCCGATCCGGCTGAAATTTGGTACATGTTGTTAGTATATGGTCTCTAACAACCATGCAAAAATTGGTCCACATCGGTCCATAATTATATATAGCCCACATATAAACCGGTCCCCCGATTTTACTTGCAGAGCCTCTAAGAGAAACAATTTTCATCCAATCCGGCTGAAATTTGGTACATGGTGTTAGTGTATGGTCTCTAACAACCATGCAAAAATTGGTTCACATCGGTCCATAATTATATATAGCCCCCATCATAAGCGTAGGAAGGCCTCTGGGGAGGGGGCTTAGACCCCCCCAGAAAAAATTTAGCCCCCCCAGAATTTGAAAACCTATTTACGATTTTACATTTTTATAAAAATTAAACAAGTATATACTCGTACAATGCACAAAGTTCCACTAAATACTTTCATGAACAATCGAATTACTTGGGTTGTGGTAAAAGTCTGATATTTATGAAATAAAGCTGTGGTTGAACTTATGATTTAGTTGAATAAAAAATAGTAATTGATATTAAAACTATTCTTTCATAAATTAATATCTTAATAACGCTGCAAAAAAGCGTCGCCAAAAAAAGAAGTGAAAATGTTCTTTTTGGGTCTGAAAGTGGTACAAAATTGGCGGAGAAGCGATGAATGTAATATGAACTTGTCATAAAACGAATGTCCACCGTTTCAACAGCCGTTGCAATGAATTTGCACCACTTCTTAAGGTGTGATCCGAATTCAGTGTTTTGAATGTGAATTAAAAATTTTGTGATATTTTCCCAAATAAATAATTTTTATACTTTTTTATGAATTTTAATGCGTTCTAACGCTTGTTTGAAACGTTTTCCCTCGAATATTTTCAAATATTATCGATTTTTCTATAATGGATTTAGCAAAATTTGAATAATTTGTACCATTTTATTTATTCTTACTCTTTTTTTAAACTATTTGAAAAAAGAAAACAAAAAATTACGCATTAAAATATAAAAAAATGAAGTAAAAAAACTGCTTGTGTAGTTAAAATAGTTAACTTCTTTGTGAGGACATTTTTGGAAGTGCTTTTAAAGTTGTGCCTTTAGAACAACTCCCAATTTTTTGCTGGGAAAAGTGTGGAACTACCCTACGGGAAACGGATCAACCACAGAACTGGTACAGGACTAGTCCCTGGTGTGTATGGACCAGTCCCAGTTCTGATCAAAACATATGGAAGGGACCGTCCACTTTAACATGGGTTTGCCATTGACGGAGTAAACTTACATTTTAGGACGCGTCTTGGACTCATCCCAAAGGACACGTTCTGGGACAATTTAGAAGGAGCAACCCATAAACAGGTCCTCAGGAACCAGTCTCGGACAAACTCTTAGAAATCTCTTTCAATTTGGGCTCCTAATCGAACCAGAAATGAAAATTTTTTTTTGAAATATGTCGAACAAAAGGTTATTCTGATAATTTTATTTCACTAAATGTGAAAATTGCAACTAACTGGAGCACAGGTACCAGTTCTGTGATAGGTCCGTCAGTGGCAATTTGCACCAATTTCCCGTAGGGTACTTTTAGTTGCTTTATTATAAATTGATTGTCGAGTTATTTTGATGTCTATTTTTTTATTCAATTTTATGAAATAAAACATTAGTTGAACCTATAAGTTCAGTCTATAAAGTTTTAGCTAGGGGGGCTATAGCCCCCCCCCTAGGAAAATTGTCTAGCTACGCTAATGGCCCCCATATAAACTGATCCCCCGATTTGGCTTGCGGAGCCTCTAAGAGAAGCAAATTTCATCCGATCCGGCTGAAATTTGGTACATGGTGTTAGTATATGGTCTCTAACAACCATGCAAAAATTGGTCCATATCGGTCCATAATTATATATAGCCCCCATGTAAACCGATCACCAGATTTGACCTCCGGAGCCTCTTAGAAGACCAAAATTCATCTGATTCAGTTGAAATTTGGTACGTGATGTTAATATATGGCCTCAAACACTCATGCATAAATTGGTCGATATCGGTCCATAATTATATATAGGCCCCATATAAACCGATCCCCAGATTTGACCTCCGGAGCACCTTGGAAAAGCAAAATTCTTCCCATTCGGTTGAAATTTGGTACGTGATATTAGTATAGGGTATCCAACAACCATGCAGGAATTGGTTCCTATCAGTCCATAATAATATATAGCTCCCATATAAACCGATCCCGAGATTTGACCTCTGGTGCCTTTTGAAGAAGCAAAATTCATCCGATCTGGTTGAAATTTGGTACGTGTTGGTAGCATATGACATTTAACAACCATGTGAGTTGAAATTTGTGGATGAAAGTCTTTCGTATAAATTTCTAGGCAAACCATGGTGGAGGGTACATAAGATTCGGCCTGGCCGAACATACGGCCGTATATACTTGTTTTTGTTGGGATCTTCATCATTTCTGTATACATATGGGATATATTGTCCAAATCAATAGTCCACACGAAATAAGTAAAATTTTAAATTAGCCCCTGGGCACCCACAATAAAATCCTGTGCCTCATTATAGTCCAGATGCTCCATTTGCACCCTATTGTATACCGTGAAATAAAGAGGAACAACGTTTTCTATTTTAAATTTTTAAGATGAGCATATTTAGTAATGTAGAAATTAAAGATTTCCATGGAAATCTCATTTACTATACTGAACCATTTTCCATCAAAAAAAGAAAAATTCCCAAATTTATAGAAATTCCCTATCAAATCCCCAAGTCACCAACTCAAAGTGTTTTTTGGCCAAACCGTATTATGACAGCGAATGTGATTGTGGCTAACAGTGAATATTGATAATGAAACAAGTTGGCAAATCCACATAGACAGACCTTTATAGCGATTTTGGTTTTATTTCACAATGCTCAAAAAATTTGTTTTTCGATATAATTTATAAATAAAAAGTCTTTTATAAAATTTCTCAAAACACAACAATAATATTAATGCTTTTTTTGAATTAAATATGCAAAATAAAAATATATACACTGAAAAAGACATTCGCTTCATCAAATCAATCATTCAAAATTGACTTCATTTCATATTCAAACGAAGAACTTTCTAAATAAAATTCTCATCACTTAAAGCGATTTATTTAACTTATTGATAGGATTTTGTTTTTCTAATATTTCCCCCACACCCCCTATTAATAACACTGACATCGTAAAAGGAATATTTGCCTTTGGTAATATCGGTAAAGAGGCGGGGGTAAGGGAAAACAAAAACCAATTCCTATACACTTTTTTTATTCAACAGATTGAAAAGATATTTCACTCTCTTCAGATTGTCAGACCATGGATGCATTCAAGTGATAAATATGAAAAGAAGTTCTTTTATAAATGGTTTTTTGCCAATATACCAATACAGAAATGGGGTATTTGTGTATTCTTTAAAGTTTTACACCAAAACAAAGGGGTTGGGAGATTTCTGGTGAAGGGTAAATTGTCCTCAATATAAGTTAGAGCTAAGGTTCTTAAATCTTTATTGCCATTTAAATTGAAACACAATTTTTGTTTATATTCAACTTATCAAAAGTTTACACAAACAACCAAAGTAAATTTCAAGGGGCCATAAAATTAGGACCAGGAAAACAAAAAGAAAGAAAGACACAAATGTTGATAAGAAAACACAACAAAGTTCTTTGAAAAAGAACAAGGGAATGAGTTAAGTTGTGGGGGGTAGGGGTAAGTCCATCATCTTTCATGAAAAGATTTTAACAAAAAATATGATACCAAGAAGTTGGTAAATTTAAATTCCCAACAATTTACATAAAGAAACCCACTTATAAATGAACATTATTGGCTATTGTTGTTGAGCACAAACCCATAGATATGTCCATTAAATAAATTTGTTAATTATCACCACTACACTTGACTATGAGAATTTATGAATTAACTTTGCTAAGAAGTCAGCCTTATGAAGCCACTGAAAACATTAAAACTTTTCTTGTGCAACCCCCACCCCTGCCCCAAGATAATTGGCATTGAAGCTAAGGAAAATGCTACTCTTCGTAATAAAAGTTTAATAATGAGCTGGTATTCTTACTCGCTCTCTCTCTCTCACTCTCTCGCTCACTCAAAGAATAATTTATTACCTTGGTATGATTCTTCTTATATAGACACAATAAATCTTTATTAGGGGACCAATATTATGGTTTTTTATTGGTCTGTATAATTTTTGTTGTTGGTACCCATCATCATCCAACCAACACCACCACTACCAATCTTCATAAAGTTCAAATTGCCAGAAGATGTTAATTCAGTTGTAATGTTATTGTGGCTGAGAACAATACTCTCACTTACTCACATATACTCACATGAGTTTTTTCTCTTTTTTTATTGTGGCATTAATCTATAAAATCAAATTTATGCATACATTTATTGGTACTTTGAGGCTTATGAGTTATGGCAAAGCGTATGTCATCAATCATACGCTCCCTATTATCACTTTTACGAACGAAAACTTGGTTAGCAAATGGTGTTGGGTGTTATATGAATGTGTGAATATTTTTGACATTGGAATGAAATATAATCAAATATCTACATTAGACTATATTCGAAAATGACAGCAGGCAATACAAGATGATTGTATTTTATACAAATTGAAAGGAGAAAAAACTAAAAGCAAGCTCGTACCATACACTAAACCCAAAGGTAGTACGTAGAAAAAATATCACCTAAATATTTCCAGTTAAAATTTTGATTGACGTTGAAAAATTAAATCAAATTGAAACAATAAAGCCAAACAAAATTTTTTTATTGTTTTTACTTTCAATTCAAATATTATTATTTCTTTTAACAGTTTAATTAAATAATAAAAAAATATTTCAATTAAAAACTTTATGGAAAATTTTGTTGAGGAATATATAACCAGAAAATTCATAAGAAATCAAAAACTCTTACAAGAACATGTTTTTATATAAAGTTAAAAAAAAACAACAAAAAATAATTGATAGCCTCAATTAAAAATTTAATTGCATTACGGTCTCTTAAGTAATTGAGCCAATTAAAAAATTAATTGAATGTATCACGTTCAGATAATGAAGCCAACTCGTTTTTTGTCGTCTGTGCCTAATAATTAATTTTGTCTACTGGCGCCAGGGGCTTGATGGCTAAGATGATATAAATTTGTAAAAAGTATATTTTACTTCTTAAAAATACTTTGATTGGTACAAAATTAGTTGTATTAATTAATTTCGTGACCAGATTTTTTTTTGTTTCTGTGCAGAAATGCCAAAAACGGGAACGAAAAATAAGATCCATTTTTATACACTGTGGAACAGGGTATTATAAGTTAGTGCAACACCCAGAAGTAGACGAGATAGACACATATGATGTTTTCTTTTCTGAAAAAAGTTCTTTGCCTTCATTTTGTCTGTACACAATGCGTATTTTTAAAATGTTGCCAGCAACCTAAAAAATGCTATCATTTCAGCGGACAGAAAAGAATTCGAAGAAGGAAACAGGGCAATCGCAGCACTCTCGTTTGTTGGCGGTGCTGAAAATGCGCGCAATTTGCCTCTATGCGTGGCACTACTTTCACAAGAGAATTCGAACCCTTTTCGTACTTTTGCCTGTTTTTTTTTTTATTAGAAAAGAACCTAAAAAGTAAAATTTCCGGTCAAAATGCAAAAAAGTGCTAATTTTTGTACAAGAAGAGAAAACTCCAATAGTGTCTTTGGCAGTAATGCTCATGGTCGGCTCCTGAGTCGATCTAGCCATAACCATCGGTCAGCCCGTCCGGACAAACGAACAGATACTTTTTTGTGATCAAGATCTAAGTAGCTACTTAAGTCCAATTGATTTCAAATTTGACAAAATTATGTGTTTTTGGTCAGTGTAGAATCCTATAGGTTTTGAAAAAAATCGGTTCAGATGTAGATATATATCTTTCGGCCGGTATTCACTTATATGTCCCCAAAAGCCAGAGTTTTACTCGGATTTATATGAAATCTTGTATAGGGAGTAGAATTAACTTTCTGGATATCCATGCCAAATTTGGTTGAAATCGTTTCAGATATGGATATAGCTCCCATATATATGTTTTTGTGATTCCGGCAAAAATGGTGAAAATACCAAAATTTTCCATATAAAATCGCCACTGCTAAGTCGAAAACTTGTAGAAATGACTTCAATTTTCTTATACTTCTAACACATATCTATCGACCGATAGGTTAGGTTAGGTTAGGTGGCAGCCCGATGTATCAGGCTCACTTAGACTATTCAGTCCATTGTGGAACAACATTGGTGAACTTCTCTCTTTATCTTCTCTCTCTATCGACCGATAAATCATAACTACACTTTTGCGAAGTTGCCTAAAAATTATTTCAGGTTTAAATGTTTCCCATATTTTTATACCCTCCACCGTAGGATGGGGGTATATTAACTTTGTCATTCCGTTTGTAACATATCGAAATATTGCTCTAAGACCCTATAAAGTATATATATTCTGGGTTGTGGTGAAATTCTGAGTCGATATGAGCATGTCCGTCCGTCCGTCTGTTGAAATCACTTCCGAACGAAACAAGCTATCGACTTGAAACTTGGCTCAAGTAGTTGTTATTGATGTAGGTCGGATGGTATTGCATATGGACCATATCGGTCCACTTTTACGTATAGCCCCCATATAAACGGACCCCCAAAATTTGGCTTGCGGAGACTCTAAGAGAAGCAAATTTCACCCGATCCGGCAGAAATTTGGTACATGGTGTAAGTATATGGTCTCTAATAACTATGCAAAAATTGGTCCACATCGGTCAATAATAATATATAGCCCCCATATAAACCGATCCCCCGATTTGGCTTGCGGAGCCTCTAAGAGAAGCAAATTTCATCCGATCCGACTGAAATTTGGTACATGGTATTAGTAAATAGTATCTAAGAACCATTCAAAAATTGGTCCATATCAGTCCATAATTATATATAGCCCTATATAAACCGATCCCCAGATTTGAACTCCGGAGCCACTTGGACGAGCAAAATTCACCCGATCCGGTTGAAATTTGCAACGTGGTGTTAATATATGGCCGCTAATAACCATGCCAAAATTGGTCCATATCGGTCTATAGTTATATATAGCCGATCCCCAATCACACAAAAATTGGTCCATATCGGTTCATAATCATGCCACTCGAGCAAAAATAATCGAACAAAATTTTATTTCTATAGAAAATTTTGTCAAAATGTCATTTCTATAGAAAATGTTGTCGAAATTTTATTCCTATAGAAAATTTTGTCAAATTTTATTTCTATCGAAAATTTTGGCAAAATTTTATTTCTTTTGAAAATGTTGTCAAAATTTTAATCCTATAGAAAATGCTGTCAAAATTTTAAATCTTTTGAAAATTTTGTAAAAATTTTATTTCTATTGAAAATTTTGTCAAAATATTATTTCTATAGAAAATTTGTTAAAATCGTATTTCTAAAGAAAATTTTGTCCAAATTTTACTTCTATAGAAAATGTTGTCAAAATTTTATTTCTATAGAAAATTTTGTCAAACTTAATTATATACGTATTTAATCGGTCATTTTAAGTTTAATATATACCACGTATGGAATACGTGGTATATATTACGGTATTGGGAAGTTTTAAGATACCCTGTCATCGGGAAAAGTTATCAAAATCCAAGTAATTCGATTGTGGATGACAGTCTTCAGTACAAGTTTCTACGCAATCCATGGTGGAGGGTACATAAGCTTCGGCCTGGCCGAACTTACGGCCGTATATACTTGTGTTTTACTAATATTGTGTTCTGTTTTAAGTCTATAGATTTTGTAGAAGTCTAAAAAATGTTGTCCAGATCGAGACAGATTTAAATGTGTGTATTTGGGATAAAAGCCTCTATTACACACAAATTTTTTTCTCTGATTCAATCACGAAATTAATTGACCCAATTAAATTTTTAATTAAAATGTCTTCAATCACAGAAATTAAACAATTAAATCATCCAATTAAAAAATTAATTGATACTATTAATTTTTGTGATTAATTTTTGTTTTAATTAAAAAAAATTGTTGTATCAATTAAATTTTTAATTGAATATTTTTCAAAACTCAATTTAGACTTTAATTGGAAAAATTTCCGTTAAATTTTTTTTTCTGTGTAATAGCACCCAACACTTTTGATGGATTTGATATGGTATCGAAAATACGGATCTACAAAGTGGTACAGGGTATAATATAGTTGGCCCCGCACGACTTTAGACTTTTCTTACTTGTTTTTCGTAAAACTTTGTTCTAATTCGTTCTAATTTAATTTATACAAAATTTAAGTAATACAAATTAATTTAATTGTATTAATATTGAATTAAGAAATAAGTTTGCCATCTTTTATAGCGACTTACATTTTTGTACCAATTTGTAGAAAATCTCAATGTTAACGCTTATAAAGCCATATAGGTTTTATATAAATGATCCTGCCTAACTAGATAATTTATTTTCCTTTATTTTCATTACTAGAATATAAATAATAAATGATATCACCTAATACTTAATTAATATTTCTATCCACATTAAAATGAATCTAGGAAATGACAAAACGGTTTATGTTCAATTAAGATTTCTTCTTAAAATTACACATCTGTTCTTCAGAAGTTTGCCATAACTAGTTTTGCTCCCCTATACACTTTGTTCGCTTGCCAAAGCAAAACACAATAAATACAATTCTAATGATTAAGAAACAAAAGTTATTAATTGACAATCATTATAGACAATTTTTCATTGGAATTGTGGTAGCTGTGATGGTGGTTAGTTGATTCTACTGGTTGCTTTAGTTTCTGCTATTTTTTTTCTCCTAACATATGATATATATTTCAGGTTAAAAAGGAAATCTGGTAAATTTCCCATTTCCTTTTGATTGTCCCCCACCCCCTCCACAAACATCTGTGGATCCTTGGATTTAGTTGTCTATACCACCCATCTCCACTCCATATATTTGGGAGTAAAAACAACGATATCAAAAAGACAAATGTTACTAATTTATAGAAACACTTTTACTGAATTATTTCCAAAATTCGTATCGAGGGGGAGGGGAGTATACAGAACCCTTATGTTAGGTGAAAATCTAATAATGGAGGGCTTTCTGAATGTTCCAATTGTTTTGGTAGTTGGCCTTTTCTGGATGTTTTCAGTTTTTGTCAAGATTCACATTCATCTGTTGTTGAATTTGTTACAGCAAGAGGATTTACTATTTGCAAAGGGAGGGGGAACTGAAGATGTTTTTGGTTTCTTAAATTCTCTTGTATTCAAGAGCTTATGTGGGCATGGGTGTTTGTATGCGCGAGCGTTTGTATGAGAATACGGAAATTTGCCTATAGTATAAACACGAATGTCGGTGTGTGTATCACTCTCTCTCTCCCTCTTTCTCTCGCTGTTTGTTTTTCTTCAATATTACCAAAATGGGTCTTTACTTGATAAAATTTCGAAATATTAAAATCCATTTCCATTTCTATTTGATTTTATACGAATGTCCTCACATTTCGGGATTTTATTGCTTTTATCCCGGATATTGATTATAATCTTAAGGGAAATGGCAAATATTATCATCTTATCTTGGACAAATTTTGTTTTTGTTGTTGTTGTGGACGGAAAAGTTGGATATCCGTTTAATTTTATTTTGATGTTGAGTAGGGTGTAAACATCAAATCTAGTTCGTTTTCTTTTTTTTTTAATGCTATTGTAAATGGACATTTTGATTGTCGATTTGTCTGCTTGTCCATTAAGGATAATTGCTAGGGATTATCGCAATGATAACATTGTCAAGGCAAATGTAAAATGGAAAGGATTTTCTTTAAAACAATCCATAAGAAGGAAGAGAAGTTCATAAGGGCCAATAGATATTTGTTTAGTATTGAAATAGTTTACATTTTAAGAACAATTTTTAGAAAATTGGAATTTATTTTTATTTGGTTAAAATGTCGTTGGAAGGGTGAAGAAATTTGCAATCAATTTGGAGGGCGGAACATGCTTTCCTCCGGAACGAAATTGTAGACAAACGCAAAAAGATTAGAAAAAAGTCTTTATTATATTCTTTAATATCAATTACTTATATTACATGTAGCTTTAACTGCCAGTTAACAGAAAGTAAATTGCAAATATCTTCTCTCCGGTTAACTTTAACTGAAAATTTTTCGTCAGTTAAGTTCCTAACTGACCTATGGAATATAAAGGCAGGATGACAGCTTCGTCTAGAATACGGTTTAAAAGTTGGTTAGTTAACGGAACACTAACGGAGCTTTATGAAAATG
Organism: Haematobia irritans; assembly: GCF_050003625.1. Classification (NCBI taxonomy): domain Eukaryota; kingdom Metazoa; phylum Arthropoda; class Insecta; order Diptera; family Muscidae; genus Haematobia; species Haematobia irritans. The sequence goes on along the minus strand of NC_134397.1, from coordinate 219,287,902 downwards.
GGGATTAAAGATAAGCGTGCAATGGTTGTCTGTTAATATTTTTTTGTAGGTTTATTTGCTTTTATTTGTAGTAGAAATCCTAAAATTTTTATTCAAATTCAGATTCGGGCTTTGCACTGAAGATTGCATACTATTTTCATACCCTCCACCAGAGGATGGGGGTATATAACTTTGTCATTCCGTTTGTAACACATCGAAATATTCCTCTAAGACCCCATAAAGTATATACATTTTGGGTCGTGGTGAATTTCTGAGTCGATCTGAGCATGTCCGTCCGTCTGTCCGTCTGTTGAAATCACGCTAACTTTCGAACGAAACAAGCTATCGACTTGAAACTTGGCACAAGTAGTTGTTATTGATGTAGGTCGGATGGTATTGCAAATGGGCCATATCGGTCCACTTTTACGTATAGCCCACATATAAACGGTCCCCCAAATTTGGCTTACGAGGACTCTAAGAGAAGCAAATTTCATCTGATCCAGCTGAAATTTGGTACATGGTGTCAACATACCATCTCTAACAACCATGCAAAAAATGGTCCACATCGGACCATAAATATATATAGCCCCCATATAAACCGATCCCCCGATTTGGCTTGCGGAGCCTCTAAGAGAAGCAAATTTCATCCGAACCGACTGAAATTTGGTATATGGTGTTAGTATATGGTCTCTAATGACCATGCAAAAAATGGTCCATATCGGTCAATAATTATATATAGCCCACATATAAACCGATCACCAGATTTGACCACCGGAGCCTCTTGGAAGACCAAAATTCATCTGATTCAGTTGAAATTTGGTACGTGGTGTTAATATATGGCCTCAAACACCCATGCAAAAATTGGTCGAAATCGGTCCAGAATTATATATAGCCCCCATATAAACCGATCCCCAGATTTGACCTCCGGAGCCCCTTGGAAGAGCAAAATTCATCCGATTCGGTTGAAATTTGGTACGTGATGTTAGTATATGGTATCCAACAACCATGCAGGTATTGGTTCATATCAGTCCATAACCTCCATATAAACCGATCCCCAGATTTGACCTCCGGTACCTTTTGGAGAAGCAAAATTCATCCGATCTGGTTGAAATTTGGTACGTGGTGGTAGTATATGATATTTAACAGCCATGTCTAAAAGTGGTCCACATCAGTCCATAATCATATATATAACCCCAGTCCATAATCATATATAGCCCCCATATAAACCGATCCCGAGATTTGGTTATGGAGCCTCTTGGAGGAGCAAATTTCATACGAGTCAGTTGAAATTTGGTACATTGTGCTAATATATGGCCGTTAACAAACATGCCTAACTAGGTCCATATCGGTCTATAGTTATATATAGTCCTTAGATAAATCGATCCCCAATCACAAAAAATTGGTCCATATAAAGTTCATAATTGTATATAGCACCCATATAAGAAACCCCCATATTTCAATTCTGGCCACGTATGGACTAGCTCACAATTTAGAAAACGATGTAAAGAAGGTTTAAGATACCACAACCCAAGTAATTCGATTGTGGATGAGAGTCTGTAGTACAAGTTTCTACGCAATCCATGGTGGAGGGTACATAAAATTCCGCCTGGCCGAACTTACGGCCGTATATACTTGTTTTTATTTGATACTTAATTCTTCACTATCTTTGGTGTATGCTCTGGATCCCAGACCGGTTGAAAAACCACTTTTTTCTCTGGGTGAGAACTTTGGTCTACAAAATCAAGTAACTTATTCTCTTTGAATGCCGAGGTAATATTCCATTTTATTTTTGTCCATCATCTCCGGAAATTAGCAAAACAAAATATTTTTTCCCGTCAACTGTTTTTAAAAATTTTTGTACTAAAAAAATCGCAAAGTAGCAAAAGTTTCTGATTTAAATTTTTTTTGTTTTTGCGAAATTTTTAATAATTTATATATTATTAAAAAAATGAGAAAACTATTCTCTGCTTTATCGTGGAAATTACGATAATTACACATTGGTCTCATATCAGATATAAAACACAAACAACACTGTGAAAAATAATATGAAGGCTCGTTTTTAAATTTTACAAAGAGCACAAATGTTGAAAGCAAACTAAATAATTTTTAGTCGGGCAACACGAGAAATAAATAAGAAAGAAAAATGTGAAAGATTGATTGTTTGGGCATGTTTCACTTGGTCGCCCCTCGGTCTATTGGTAAAAATCGATAGTCTGATTAAAATGGAAAATTAGCTCGGTATTCTACAAAACAATTTATCCATTTTGTGGATTGAGATTAAAATTATACAGCAAAAAATAATGATGACTATCAAATAAAAAAATTTAAATTATTCAATGTCAAAAAGCTGTCTATTGCAATGAACCTCTTTGAAATAGAAGTCAAATATTCTGTAGGAACATATAGAGACCCTTGAGCAGAGTATGGTATACTCGTAGTTTGGTTCTCCATTCATATTTATGTTGCCTAATGTCTGTCATTCAATCTATGAGAGCAGAGCAGAGATTAAATATCATTAGCAAATAGTTTGGTTCTCCAATCATATTTATGCTGCCTATTATCTGTCATTCAATCTATAAGAGCAGAGCAGAGATTAAATATCATAAGCAAATAGTTTGGTTCTCCCATTCGTATTTATGCTGTCTATGCTCTGCCATTCAATCTATAAGAGCAGAACAGAGATTAAATTTCATTAGCAAATAGTTAGATTCTCCCATTCATATTTATGCTGCCTATGCACTGCTATTCAAGAGATGAGAGCAAATCAGAGAATAAATGTCAATAACAAAAAGTTGGATTCTCTCATTCATATTAATGCAGTCTGTACTCTGCCATTCAAAGTATGAGAGCAGAGCAGAGAATAAATATCATTAGCAAATAGTGTGGTTCTCTCATTCATACTTATGCTGTCTATGCTCTGCCACTCAAAGTATGAGAACAGAGCGAATATCTCAGAGGTGAGTTTCACCAAAGACAACTTTAATGAATTTCAATTCAATTAGGCAACCAAACTAATTGCTTAATTGAATTAAAATTCAATTCATTTGTTCTTGGTGAAACTCGCCACTAAAGAATGTGCCAAATTTTCCACTGATTTCCATAAGAAGTGATTTGTCACATAGGAGGAACATTGATTTGATTATTGCGGTTGATTATGTCAGGCTTTAAGGAAGGAGAGAAAAGAACTAGCAGCCAAAAGTTTATTGTATTACAAGAACGGACACAATGTTATTATCATATGTTATCATCAAAGCCTCTTGTTGAAAGTTTTAAGCAGCATTAACGAAGATAGATAAATGAAAGTTCTTGAAAAAAGAAGAAAAAGACAGGACTCGCAATGGGCCTATGGTGGTCTATGTGCACATCAATTTAATTCAACAATTGTTGTCATCCTCTATAACCTAACATAACTATTAAGAGTTACATTAAACTATAATATTTTAAAATAAAGTACTTACAAATTAAATATAAAAACAACGATGCTGCTCTATTTTATTATTATTAATTTACAGAAAATGGAAAAAATAGGCAAATTGATGACCTTTTTCACCCCAAATTATGCACTTATGCTGGAAACTGCCATTGAAAATATATCCATCTTTATACATTGAATTTTTATTTGCAAAAATTTAACTAAATTTGAAGATGCAATTTAAACGCGAAAGAGAGATATTATTCAATTTTTTGGGATAATATCCAACGTTAAGAAAATTTAGGGTTCATAACTTTCAAGTGCAAACCTTAACACAATCGAAAATGGTTGACATCTTGAATGGAATCGGCGATGACGATTGAATTAAACTTGCCAAATATGTAGATACAGCTTAAAAATACAGATCAATTCTAATAAATAAATATAACTGAATATAACTTTAATATATCTGGAATCATGGCAGACGGTCACTCTTGACACATTGTCATTAAGCCTAATTTTTTTTCCTTTATTAAATTAATTTTGTATTGTCAAATTAGTTAATGTAAAGATTATATGAAATATTTTGTATATAAAGAAATTGAATTGAAACATTGATGGTGATTTTAGAGATTTCTCTTCTTGGGTTAATGCCAATATACCCTGAACTCAAGATATTTATTTTAATTTTCTTGAAAGAGCATTCTCTTGCATTCTCCCCATTTGGGGTTTCTCCTTATTCTCTTGTAATCTTCACTATTGGCTTCTTTTTTTCTCTTTCTGTTACCAAACTCTCTGGACACAAACAATCAGAACTATGATTATTTGTGTCATATCAAATATCAGAGATATGAATGGGTCGTCTCAACCGAGAATTCCTATTTTGCAAGAGAAATTTTCAGGCGATTTTAATATAATGAACATATATTCATGTATTATAAAGTTATTATTATTTCGTTTTTACTGCTATTAAAATTATATAAACTAAATTTATTATATTATCAATATTTTCTGTTGAAACTATTTAAGACAAGTATATACGGCGGTAAGTTCGGCCAGGCCGAAGCTTATGTACCCTCCACCATGGATTGCGTAGAAACTTCTACTGAAGACTGTCATCCACAATCGAATTACTTGGGTTGCGGTAACTTTTGCCGATGACAAGGTATCTTAGAACTTCCTAATACCGTAATATATACCACGTAGTCCATACGTGGTATATATTAAACTTAAAATGGCCGATTAAATACATATATAATTAAGTTTGACAAAATTTTCTATAGAAATAAAATCTTGACAAAATAAAATTTTGACAACATTTTTTATATAGAAGTAAAATTTGGACAAAATTTTCTATAGAAATACGATTTTAACAAAATTTTCTATAGAAATAACATTTTGACAAAATTTTCTATAGAAATACAATTTTTACAAAATTTTCAAAAGATTTAAAATTTTGACAACATTTTCTATAGAATTAAAATTTTGACAACATTTTCTATAGAAATAAAACTTTGCGAAAATTTTCTATAGAAATAAAATTTGACAAAATTTTATATAGGAATAAAATTTCGACAAAATTTTCTATAGAAATACAATTTTGCTAGATTATTTTTGCTCGAGTGGCAAGCATGATTATGAACCGATATGGACCAATTTTTGTGTGATTGGGGATCGGCTATATATAACTATAGACCGATATAGACCAATTTTAGCATGGTTATTTGCGGCCATATATTAACACAACGTTGCAAATTTCAACCGGTTCGGATCCAAGCGGCTCCGGAGTTCAAATCTGGGGATCGGTTTATATAGGGGCTATATATAATTATGAACTGATATGGACCAATTTTTGAATGGTTCTTAGAGACTATATACTAATACCATGTACCAAATTTCAGCCGGATCGGATGAAATTTGCTTCTCTTAGCGGATCCGCAAACCAAATCTGGGAATCTTTTTATATGGGGGCTATATATAATTATGAACCGATATGGACCTAGTTAGGCATGGTTGTAAGAGACCATATACTACCACCATATACCAAATTTCAACCGGATCGGACGAATTTTGCTCCTTTAAGAGGCTCCGGAGTTCAAATCTGGGGATAGGTTTATATGGGGCTATATATAATTATGGACCGATATGGACCAATTTTTGCATGGTTGTTATAGACCATATACTAATACCATGTACCAAATTTCAGTCGGATCGGACGAATTTTGCTCCTTTAAGAGGCTCCGGAGTTCAAATCTGGGGATCGGTTTATATGGGGCCTATATATAATTATGGACCGATATGGACCAATTTTTGCATGGTTGTTAGAGACTATATACTAATACCATGTACCAAATTTCACCCGGATCGGATGAAATTTGCTTCTCTTATAGCAATCGCAAACCAAATTTGTGGGTCCGTTTATATGGGGGCTATACGTAAAGGGGACCGATATGGACCAATTTTTGCATGGTTGTTAGGGACCATATACTAACACCATGTACCAAATTTCAGCCGGATCGGATGAAATTTGCTTCTCTTAGAGCAATCGCAAGCCAAATTTGGGGGTCCGTTTATATAGGGGCTATACGTTAAAGTGGACCGATACGGCCCATTTGCAATACCATCCGACCTACATCAATAACAACTACTTGTGCCAAGTTTCAAGTCTATAGCTTGTTTCGTTCGGAAGTTAGCGTGATTTCAACAGACGGACGGACGGACATGCTCAGATCGACTCAGAATTTCACCACGACCCAGAATATATATACTTTATGGGGTCTTAGAGCAATATTTCGATGTGTTACAAACGGAATGACAAAGTTAATATACCCCCATCCTAGGGTGGAGGGTATAAAAATTGTGAAATATTGAAAATAAAACTAATAAAAATACAAAGAGCTCAAGCTCGAGAAAACTTGGAATTTTCTTTATGATAAAAAAAGAAAATTTTTCCAAAATGTTTTTACAATAATTTGTCTTATAAACTTTTTTTTTTAAATATGGCCAAAATGTTCATTATTTTCTTAAAATGTTTTTAGACTGATCAATTTAAATTCAACTCGTAATTAGTTTTATTCTATTTAAAATTTTTTTAAATATATTTTTTTAAATATCGCTAAATTTTTCTTTATATTCTTAAGATGTTATTATATTGATTAATTTAAATTAAAATCGTAATTAATCTTATTTTATTTTATACCTCTAAATGAAGTTTTAAACTATATTTTCTGAGTGTGTATACACATGTGCTCGCCATTATATTTCTCACATAAATTCCAAACCCCTTGAAAAGAAAAATGCATTAATTTTCCGAAAAATCACGTACCTTTCGAAGCATCAAATGGTTCCTCTTAAATTAATTCTTTACAAGTAGCAAAAAATCTCAATTTATGAGATAAATGGAATACAATAAAAACTTTAAAGAACTCTCTCTCTCTCTCTCTATCTCTCGCTCTCCCTTGGCACTCTTGTTTTATATTTTTCCAGATGTAAAACTCTTTTGTTTTGTGTTTCAGTCTTTGAAGATATTATTTTAGAAATTTTTGAAGTTGTTTATAAACAGAAACCAAACGAGTAAAGTAAACATACATAAAATTTACTTCTTCTACTTCTTTGAGTATGTCTTTGTATTGTTTTATATGTGCTTGTGGATTTCCACAGAACATTTGAGAAAATATGAGTTTGAGCATGTAGGTGTCCTTCAATATCCTGTTGAATAGATACACTTGTATACCGATGTATTCTATGTGGAATACAAAGGAATATTTTTGGAAGTTGTCTTTGAAGGCGGATAGGAAATGGGAAATTTCTTGTTAAGGCCATATATCGATAGTAAATATCGTAAAAGCTGGTTTGGTTTTGTCAATGTGTAGAAGGCCAAAGAATACATACTGGAGTGAAGACCAAAACTCAATGTGTTTGTTTTAAAAATAACTTTTAAAATTGTACTATGGTTATATGTACCTTCTTTGTAGAGGGTGAGCCAAACATAGTGTCCATAGAACCCATTGTGTATCAGCTGATATGAAAAAAAAATTTTTGAATGCCCACCCTTTATCTATCACAAAATCTAAGAGTAACAAAAAAAACGCCAGGAAATAAATGAAATACCAAAAATTTCATATCTCAAATCACATCCACCACTCAACCAAATGGTCATCTTCTGAGGCTGGAAGGAAAAATTGCATGCCTCTATTATCTTTACCCATTAATCAAATCAAATGGAACCTTCTGTCACTCATACAATCAGGTATGCTTCTTTAGCTTTACTTTGATTTAGAAAAAATCACCTAGAAAACATAAACAAAGGTGTGAACCAACAAAGCCTAAGGCAGAAACGAAAACAAAACGAAACACGAAACAAGACCAAAAAATATTCGGTTTAATGCTCGTTTACATTAATTATTCAAAATGAAACTGATGATTGGGTCAAGTTAGAGAGGAGGCCTCTGTTTGAGGTTGGTTGTCTTGGCCCTCCGGTAATAAATTGTGTCAATTTGGTGTTAGTTTGTTTTAGGTTGAGATACTCTCGGCCAACAGCAAGTAACCCTTGATGAAATGAGAAAACTTCCAAGCAATGTGAATTTCTTTGCGAGGGGTGGAGAGGAGTAGGTCTAAAATGAAAAACTGATAAACAAACTGAAGTTTTGAAGAGCCACATATTTGCCACATTCTCTACTTTAAGGGTTTAAGTTGAACACATTTGCTGCTGTGTTAAGTGTCCTTTGGTTGAATATAATTTTTTCAATTAAAACATTTTTAAGGATTTGTGTAAATGGAATTAAAGTTTCTAGTCTAGAAATATTACATACATAAATATGGTAGCTTCAGAGATTTATATCATTTAGATGACTGTTGACAAAATTGCACTATTTTATTAAAGATTCCAGGGTGAAGAATTCATACATACAAATTCCCTAAAACTTTTGTAAGTTGTCAGTTTGCTTATAAATTAAGTCTATTTGGAAATTGGCCTATCATGAATATTGGTCGACTTATATGCTATAGTAGAGTTGTAAAATTGAATCCGATTTTAATGGAATTTGACACACACACAGAGAAGAAACATGATTGTCACTATAATATTCGAAGATCAAAATAATATGATTGTGCTAATAAAAATAATATGATTGCCATATTATAGATGTTATGATCTTGTTTGAATTAAACAAATATGAACACTGTTGTGGCCTTCGGCAAAAATGTTTTTCTTTCAGTGAGAATAACATGGTCACAATCTAGAATATTGTGATATTTAAGAAAATAATTTTCCCCAATTAATATAATCTTATGTCTTATAGATATTCCTCTAAGAGGAGGTAAAGATTTACACGTTTCACAGTAGTGTCTAGGCAATCTACTGGTGTTGATAGCAATAGTTTCTAAGGTCTTTGTTTTATAGTTCTCGGAAATATCACTGGCATTGGGAATATAGTTGCCACGGTTGGTATAATTTCACTCAAAATTGTAGATTTTTTACTTTTTTGATAAATTGGTAGAATTCTTTCTTAAAATGTTTTTTTTTGTTTTTTTTTTTAATTTGGCCTATTTTTTGAAAATTTTTATGAGATTATTTTTAACTCGTGAGACAACCGTTATTGACAATTTCTATTAGGTTAGGTGGCAGACCGATGTAACTATTATGCTCCCAGCAAAAAAAGAGCTTCCAAAAAAGTAGTTTGGATCCCCAATCTGTGATCCGGAAGTAGTGCAAACTTGGATCATCTCCAATGAATTTTACATGGGCTTGTCATAGGACGGAAGTACTCCCTTTTTGGATCCTTTGCATTGCTTTAGATGTTGTGCCCTGGAAGTTAATTTGAATGAAAAAATTTTAAAAGCGAAAAAAAAACAGTTTTTTTCAACCAATTTCAATTTTTATACCCTTCACCACTACTGTGGTACAGGGTATAATAAGTTTGTGCATTTGTATGTAACGCCAAGAAGGAAAAGTCTTAGACCCATCGTTTAGTATACCGATCGTCTTAGAATTAAATTCTGAGTAGATTTAGCGATGTCCGTCTGTCTGTCTGTTTTTCCGTCCGTCTGTCTGTCTGTCTGTTCATGTATTTTTGTGCGCAAAGTACAGGTCGCAGTTTAAGTTTTAAATTTGGCATAGAGCCGTTTTTAGGGACAAAGACAATCGCTATTGATTTTAGAAAAAATCGGTTCAGATTTAGATATAGCTGCCATATATATTTATCCCCGATCTGGTCACAATTGGCGTGTTTATCAACCGATGTTCTTCAAATTCAGTACATCCGAATATTTTATGAGTCTCGAAAAACTTGCGAAATATCAACTAAATCGGTTCAGATTTAGATATAGCTCCCATATATATCTCTCGTCCGATTTAGACTCATATGACCACAGAGGCCAAAGTTTACTACCGATTTACGTGAAATTTTGCACAAAGAGTAGAATTGACATTCTACCAATGCTTGGTAAATTTGATTGAAATCGGTTCAGATGTAGATATAGCTCCCATATATATCTTTCGTCCGATTTGCACTTATATGGCCTCAAAAGCCAGAGTTTTGCCGTGATTTAGTTCAAATTTTGTACAAGGAGTACGTTTAATAGTATCGATTAGTGTACCAAATTTGGTTGAAATCGGTTCAAATTTAGATATAGCTCCCATATATATCTTTCGTCCGATTTGAACTTATATGGTCTCAAAAGCCAGAGTTTTGCCGTGATTTGGTTCAAATTTTGCACAAGGAGTACGTATAACAGTATCGGTAAGTGTGCTAAATTTGGTTGAAATCGGTTCAGATTTAGATATAGCTCCCATATATATCTTTCGCCCGATCTATACTCAAATTTTTGGTTTACATAGTGGTGAAGGGTATAGTATAGTCGGCCCCGCCCGACTTTAGACTTTCCTTACTTGTTTTTTTTTTTTAATTTGGTCTATTTTTTTGAAAATTTTTATGAGATTATTTTTAACTCGTGAGGAAACCGTTATTGACAATTTCTATTAGGTTAAGTGGCAGCCCGATGTATGTTATTAGGCTCACTTAGAATATTCAGTCCATTGTGATACCGAAGTGGTGAACTTCTCTCTTATCATTGAGTGCTGCCCGATTCCATGTTAAGCTCAATGAAAAGAAACCTCCTTTTTATAGCCGAGTCCGAACAGCGTTCCACATTGCAGTGAAACCACTTAGAGAAGCTTTTAAACACTCGGAAATGTCACAATTATTACTAGGGTGGTAATGCTGGTGACCGCTGAAAAACTTGGTATTCGGTCGAAGCAGGAATCGAACCCACTACCTTGTGTATGCAAGGCGAGCATGTTAACCATTGCACCACGATTTCTCCCAATTTGGATTTCCAATGCGCTTTCTCTCCCGTAAAGGGTAAACTTTAGAAATCGGTTTATAAGAGGGCAGTTCGGAAACTTCTTAGCCTAAATAGCACAAAAAGCGCGGTATAATTAGAAAAAAATTAAGTGTTTTGGAAACTTCCATCTCTGTTATGAACACATGTTAAATTTTGTTTCGATCTGGCAACTCCTTCATATAGAAACAGGTGTTCAAAAAAGACGCATCCGTAATTTTTATATCCTGCGCCACACTGTGGAACAGGGTATTATAAGTTAGTGGATATGTTTGCAGCACCCAGAAGGAGACGAGATAGACACATGGTGTCTTTGGCAAAAATGCTCAGGGTGGGCTCCTGAGTCGATATAACCATGTCCGTCTGTCCATGAACACATTATTGTAATCAAAGTCTAAGTGGTAGTTTTAGTCCAATTGACTTCAAATTTGGCACAAGTATGTATTTTGGCTCAGAATAGAACCCTATTGATTTTGGAAGAAATCAGTTCAGATTTAGATATAGCTTCCATATATATATGTCGCCCGATATGGACTTCTATGGCCCCAGAAGCCAGAATTTTACCCTAATTTGCTTAAAATTTTGCACAAGAAGAACAATTAGTACTATAGTCAAGTGTGCCAAATTTTATTGCAAACGGTTCAGATTTAGATATAGCTCCCATATATATCTTTCGCCCGATATGGACTAATACGGTCCCAGAAGCCAGAGTTTTACCCCAATTTGGTTGAAATTTTGCACTAAGAGTACAACTAGAAGTGTAGTCAATTGTGCCAAATTTTAATGAAATCGGTTCAGATTTAGATATAGCTCCCATATATATCATTCCCCCGATTTACACTCATATGACCACAGTGGCCAATCTTTTACTCCGATTTAATTGAAATTTTCCACAGGGAGTAGAATTAGCATTGTAGCTATGTGTGCCAAATTTGGTTGAAATCGGTTAAGATTTAGATATAGCTCCTATATATAGCTTTCGCCCGATTTACGCTCATATGACCACAGAGGCCAATTTTTTGCTCCGATTTAATTGAAATTTTGCACAGGGAGTAGAATTAGCATTGTAGCTATGCGTGCCAAATTTGGTTGAAATCGGTTCAGATTTAGATATAGCTCCTATATATAGCTTTCGCCCGATTTGCACTCATATGACCACAGATGCCAATTTTTTGCTCCGATTTAGTTGAAATTTTGCACAGGGAGTAGAATTAGCATTGTAGCTATGCGTGCCAAATTTGGTTGAAATCGGTTCAGATTTAGATATAGCTCTCATATATATGTTTTTCTTATTTCGACAAAATTGGTCAAAATAGCAACATTCTCTTTATAAAATCGCCACTGCTTAGTCGAATAGTTGTAAAAATGACTCTAATTTTCCTAAACTTCTAATGCATATATATCGAGCGATAAATCATAAATAAAATTTTGGGAAGATTCCTTAAAATTGCTTCAGATTTAAATGTTTCCCATATTTTCTTTACTAACATTGTGTTCAACCCTAGTGCATTAGCCGACTTAAATTTTGAGTCTATAGATTTTGTAAAAGTCTATCAAATTCTGTCCAAATCGAGTCATATTTAAATGTATCTATTTGGGACAAACCTTTATATATAGCCCCCAACACATTTGACGGATGTGATATGGTATCGAAAATTTAGATCAACAAAGTGGTGCAGGGTATAATATAGTCTGCCCCGCCCGACTTTAGATTTTCCTTACTTGTTTTTATTGATTATGTTTTCAAGATTAATCAAATTTTTAATCTTACATCGTCGAACTTGACCTGTCTGCAGATCAAAAGTGAATCTGGGCCAATTTTGAGGACGATAGCCCCATTACGAGTATTGACAAAAAAACAGTGTGATTACAAAAAAAAAAACAGACAGACGGACATGATTATATAGCCTTAGATTTTTTGTTTTAAATTTCTTCATTTAACTGGACTTCCAAGGTCTAACATCTAAAGCAATGCCAAGGACGATAAATCAAATTATTTCTGTCGTATGATAAGTCCATGTAAAATTCATTGGAGAGAAATTAGCGGACTTTAACAAACAATATCCCATCGTCATAATTGACTCTAAAATTTTCACGGCCAGATCACAATTTCGATGCGATGCAAATATAATTAGATAGTCGGTATACCATGGTGGAGGACATGACATTAAGAAAAAACATATATTTTTCTAAATGTTTGCCACATTTTCGCATTTAAACCAGTTCACTTTCAGTCCAGTTATTTCGTCTAAATGCTTGGTATTGCAAAAAACCCTCAAACAATATTTAAATATTTATTAAATCTTTTGAAGAATTTTTTTGTGAAAAAAATTTAAAAAATATTTTCGTATGTCCATATATGTATAGAACTACAAATAAAATATTTAAAAGAATTCTGATTTAGCCTTGTATCGGCCTAATGAAAATAAACGACAATTTGTTGACAAATGAAGGAAATTGAAATTGCAGTGAAATTTTTATGAGGCCACATTTCACATTGTGGTTGTGATAAAGAAACAACATTGCCTTTTTTTTGGCTAGAAAATATTTATCCTAATGATGTCTATACAAAAAAAAAGAAGAAGAAAAAGAACATGAACCATATCGTTAAGTCTGTCAATTGTAAAACGACATACCATTCTTAGTAAGAAACGGAAGCAAGGATACTCACATTTATATAAAGCAAAATACAAAATATTTTTTCTTTTTTCTTATATAATAAATCCATGGAATATACTACAAAGGAATTTTATGGATTAAATCACATTTCAATGTCTTACTTTTCATATATAAATCATTTATATGATTCTTCTTGTATTTTTTTTTTTTTTTGTATATGTGGATTTTGGTCAGAGCGTATGGAGTATGCATATATGATAAATGTATAAATTATTTTAATTGGATCATTCCAAACATTTCATTGTTAAATAAGATTTCTTTAAATTGAAACGATATTGTCTTCGCAAAATTTAGAGATTAAGATTGTCAACACTTAAGTTGTGTGGAATTATTGAAGAGAAAACAATGTTTTATATATGTTTTTAAATAAATTTTCAATTTTTTTGATCTATTGGTATTAATTTGCAATGAATATCAAAGCATATGGAGGAAATATATGTCACCATATTTTTTCACTTTTTAGATTTAAAATTTTTAGCAAATCGTCAAAAAACAACTGCCACCTTCATGCCTTAAAGAAATCAAATAGGAATATCGGGCCATATGGGAAATATACCAAGTTTGGCAAAGAACATTTCGTACTTTAATGGAAAAAATTATAGTTCATAATTGTAAATTCCATACGATGGGGCTATTTGTGATAAAATGTCCAAATTTTAAGGAATTCTTCTATTCTATTTTTTGAGAAATACGAATTCAATAAATCCTTGTGTTTCATTTATGTTTAATTTTTTCTTCTTTTTGGTTCATTTAAAGAACGTAAACAAAACATATATATACAACCAAAAGTTCGACTGGGTGGAATCTTAAATACTCACCACCATGGAATATATTGATTAATTTTCTTTTCTTCGTTTTAATGTTAGAATTTGAAATGGATTTGATGGATCATATTCCTCTCACTAGGTAATCGTTTTAAATGAAGTTAAATTTGAAATTTGTAATACTTAATATCAAATTTCAAGCAAATCGGATAAAAATTGCGACTCCAATGCACGGTTTCCCCAGATGGTAGAATTCTACCAAAAATTTTAGATTTTTTTATTGTTTGGTAAATTGGTAAAATTCTTGATGTTTTGGTACATTTTGCAAAACATTCCTCTCCAACTAAGAAGCACTTTAATTTTCTATATAAATAAAATTTTGTACAAATTTTCCATATAAATAAATTTTTGAAAAAAAATATAGAAATAAAATCTTGACAAAATTCTATGTAGAAATAAATTTTTGGGAAAATTTTCTATAGAAATAAATATTAATTAGAACAATTATGTGGAAAATTTTTCTATAGAAATAAATATTAACTGGAAAAATTATTTGGGAAAATTTTCCATAGAAATAAAATGTTATCCAAATTATTAAAAAAAAATCTGTACAAATAACATTTTTACCAAATTTTCCATAGAAATAAAATTTTGATTATTAATTCGAAAAATTATTTGAGAAACTTTTCTATATAAATAAAATTTTGACAAAATTTTCGATAGAAAGAAAACTTTGATCAAATTGTCTATAGGAATAAAATTTTGAGAAAATTTTCTACAGATATAAAATTTTAAAAATTAAATTTAAAAAAAAAATTTTAATTTTCGTGTTAGTAACTTTCCCTATTTGGTGCAAGTTAAAATCGCATTTAAAATTCGACCCATTAACAATCCAAGGGACATTTGTAAAACCAAAAAATTGAAGCTACTAGTAGGGATTCAATCCAAAATAAAAAATCACACTAACCATAAAAATTTGATAAAAACTTCAAAATAAATATTTTTTTAATGTGGTCGATTGTGGAAAATTGTTTTTCTAATTGTGGTAGATTGTTTTTGGCACCAGTGGCAACCGTGCTCCCATGCCCTCAAGAATTCAAATCAGAAGATCTTCTATAGGGGGCCTATATCAAACCATGAAACGATATATACTGGATTTAGTATAGCATTTTACGAAGCTAAAATACCTCTAGATGTAAAATTTAAAGCAAATTGGGTGAAAATTGCGTATCCCATTACCTCATGAAATCAAATGGGAATATGGGTCAATATGGGGGGCTATATTAAAACATGGATTGATATATACCAAATTTAGCACAGATCCTTACGTACCTAAAATATCTCTAGATTTTAAATTTCAAGCTAATCGGGTGAAAATTGCCACTCCCATCCCCAACCCAGGAAGTCCCATCGGGAGTTTAGCATATATGGGGGCTATATCAAAACATAGGCCGAAATATACCAAATTTGGCATAGATCTTTCCCAACCTAAAATACATCTAGATTTTAAATATCAAGTAAGTCGGTTGAAAACTGCAACCCCCATGTCATGAAGAAATTAAATCGGGAAATCGGTCTATATGGGCGCTATATCAAAACATGGACCGAAATATTTCAAATTGAGCACAGCTTTCTCTGAACCTAAAATACCTCTAGATTTAAAATTTCAAGCAAATCGGGTTAAAATTGCGAATCCCATGCCCGCAGGAATTCAAATTGGGAGATCGGTCTGTATGGGGCCTATATCAAAACATGGACACATAAATATAAAATTTAGAACAGATTTCTCAGAACCTAAAATATCCAATCAAAATTTCTAATTTCTAACCTAAAATATCTATAGATTTAAAATTTTTTGCAAATCGACTAAAACAATTCCCACCTTCATGCCTTAGAGAAATCAAATCGGAACATCGGTTCATATGGGAAATATGTTATATCAAATTTGGCAAAGCTCTTTATGGACCCAAAAATATCCCTGTATTTCTAATTTAAAGGTGAAAAATCAGATCCCATGCCTTCAAGAAGTCTAACTTTAGCACAGCTCCTCCTTAACCTAAAATACCTCTAGATGTCTGGCTATCTATCCGTTTTATTGTTGTAATCCTGCTAGAAACTTTAATAATGAGCACAGACTCATCTTTTGTCTGTACACAGGTCCAGGTCGAAGGCTACAGTGAGATTCTCAAACTTGAACACTCTGAAAACCGGACCCCTCCAGAAGTAGGCAGTTGTCTGGGGGCGCTTGCAATATTAATACATTAAAATTAGACACTAATAACTGGACATCTCTTATATGCGGTCAAAAATTAGGCGACCGTTGGTGTCCACTTTTCAAAGCTTTCACTGTATATTGGTCCAGGTTATAATTTGTGGTTTTGAACATCTAGACGCTTCATTTTTTTCCCGATTTGGTTGAAATGTAAAATCAAGAGATGTGACACGGTAATTTTTATCCGATTCGCTTGAAATTGGAAATCTTAAGGTATTATAGGTCCATAAACAAGTGTGACGAATATGGTGTGTATCAGTCCATGTTATCACAATGGACTGAATAGTCTAAATGAGCCTGAAATTTAATCGGGCTGCCACTTTAACCTAACCTACTCAGTCCATGTTTTGACATTGCCCCCATATCGACTGATCTCCAAATTTTATTTCTTGTCACCACCATTTTTATCCGATTGGCCTGAATTTCAAAATGTCAAGGTATCGTAGGTCCACATATAGTCCATAATATTATGAATATCGGTCTCCATATAGCTCCCATATAATCCGATTTCCCGATTTCCCGATTCGACTTATTGGGCTTCTATATTATGCATTTTTCATTCGATTTGCTAGAAATGAATGGAATGGAAATATTTTAGGTCCACAAACACGAGTGACGAATGTGGTGCTTACCAGTCCATGTTTTGTTATAGCCCCCACATATATATCGATCTCCCGATTTTACTTCTTGAGCTTCTAGAAATCGCAATTTTTATCAGACTAACACAAACAAAATGTTTTTGTCTTTCTTAAAAACATTAATGGATACAACTAAAGATTTAATTGACTATTAATTTCTGTTATTGATTTTTGTTTCAATTAAAAAATTTGCTAAACCAATTAAATTTTTAATTGATTTTTTAGAATTCAATTAAAATTTCAATTGGAAAAATTTTGGTGATATTTTTTTGTGTGAAATTTGAAATCATTTGAAATGCGTTCTTTCATCGGATTTTCTTGTGCGCTTTGATGAGAAGTCTAATATTGCTTTAAAACTGAAAAAAAATTGTTCTTATAAATCCCAAATCTGATGTAGTCTACTTATGTAGAAACTTAAAATTTAACTTCGGGATGCGATCTGCTTGGAAAAGTATCTGTCATCAAACCCCCTGAAATTTTATATACTTTCGTGTAACTCGCTGCGACGAAGAATTTTGAAAGGAATCTATTACTCATGGTGGTGGGTATTTAAGATTCGGCCCTGGAGAATATACTAAGGTCGTATATAGGAGCTTAGAATGAGTTAGTCAGAATCCATTGTCCCTCCGTTCCTTATAGCTGCAAACTAATATACCTGGAATGGTCCAACATTTAAATTTCAGCCTCTAAAAGTCACTTATTTCTCTCAGCATTCTTCATATCCCAGCAAAAAAAATTGGAAGTTGTTCCACAAACATTTCTTTTAAAGCCCATCCCAGAGTCCCCCATCGGGGTTTTTCAACTTCCGATGCAGTCCTTTCTAAAGTGCATCGTGGGATTCCCCAATAATTTTTTTCCACTTCTGATGCAGTCCTTTTGGACAAGTGCACAAACATTTTTTCTAAAGCGCATCTTGGGATCCCCGAATGATTTTTTCTACTTCCAATGCAGTTCTTGTGGACAAGTGTTAGAAAAAGCTATTTTAAGTGCAAATGTTGGCCAATTAAAGTTTACAAAAAAAATAGAAAACTAATAAAAAAATAAAAAAAACAGAAAATTAATAAAAAAGTAAAAAAATAATAATAAAAAAAAAATAATTTCATCCCCGCTGGGATTTGAACCTGTTAGACTTTTTCGCTTCCATAGAAGTTCTTTTGAGAAGGTTTTGCAAATTACGAGAATTTTTATTTTTTTTTTTTGTTGATTTTTAATGGAAAAAATATATTTATACGAAAATATATACCGAAAATAAAAAATAAAAACGATGAATAACATAAAAAAATATTTTTTAGAAAAATATTTGATAAAAAATTGCCGCTGGTGAGATTTGAACCTGCCTTTCTTATTTTTTTCGTTCATACTAATAAAGAACATCTTGAGAAGCAATTAGAATGTTATTCCTTGGTGTCGTATTACGATCATTTGAAATTACCTTTCGGCGCTTTACGTTCAAGTGTGTTTGTGGCTGAGTGTGCTAAGGCGTTCTGTTATGGTGCCAGCAAACACAGGTTCAATCCCTGGTCGGAGCGAAAAAGTCTTTCAAATTGTGAAAATTAGATAATAGAAAAATAATAGTTTAAAAAAACATATGGATGAAAAAAAAGTGAAATTGGTTAAAATTTTTTTTTTCGCTTTTTAAATTTCTTCATTCAAATAAACTTCCAGGGCACAACTTCTAAAGCAATGCAAAGGATCCAAAAAGGGAATACTTCCGTCCTATGACAAGCCCATGTAAAATTCATTGGAGATGATCCAAGTTTGCACTACTTCCGGATCACAGATTGGGGATCCAAACTACTTTTTTGGAAGCTCTTTTTTTGCTGGGATATTAAATAAGAAAAATTTGGAGGGCCATTTGTTTGTGTTTATAGCCGAGCCCACCGTTTTTATACCCTTCACCACTACTGTGGTACTGGGTATAATAAGTTTGTGCATTTGTATGTAACGCCAAGAAGGAGTAATCATAGACCAACCTTTTAGTATACGGATCGGCTTAGAATTAAATTCTGAGTCGATTTAGCGATGTCCGTCTGTCTGTCTGTCTGTCTGTCTGTCTGTCTGTCCGTCTGTCCGTCTGTCTGTCTGTCTGTCTGTCTGTCTGCCTGTCTGTTGATGTATTTTTGTGTGCAAAGTACAGCTCGCAGTTTTAGTCCGATTGTCCTAAAATTTGGTATAGGGTCCTGCTTCGGCTCAAAGACGATCCCTATTGATTTTGGAAAAAATCGGTTCAGATTTAGATATAGCTGCCATATATATTTGTTACCGATCTGGTCATAATTGGCGTGTATATCAACCGATCTTCCTCAAATTCCGTACATCCGAATATTTTATGAGTCTCGAAAAACTTGCAAAATATCAGCCAAATCGGTTCAGATTTAGATATAGCTCCCATATATAGCTTTCGCCCGATTTACACTCACTTGCCCACAGAGGCCAATTTTTTGCTCCGATTTAGTTGAAATTTTGCACAAGGAGTAGAATTAGCGTTGTAACTATGCGTGCCAAATTTGCTTGAAATCGGTTCAGATTTGGATATATCTCCCATATAAAGCTTTCGCCCGATTTACACTCATATGACCACAGAGGTCAATTTTTAACTCCGATTTAGTTGAAATTTTGCACAGGGAGTAGAATTAGCATTGTAACTATGCGTGCCAAATTTGGTTGAAATCGGTTCAGATTTAGATATAGCTCCCATATATATGTTTTTCTGATTTCGACAAAAATGGTCAAAATACCAACACTTTCCTTGTAAAATCGCCACTGCTTAGTCGAAAAGTTGTAAAAGTGAATCTAATTTTCCTAAACTTCTAATACATATATATCGAGCGATAAATCATAAATAAACTTTTTCGAAGTTTCCTTAAAATTGCTTCAGATTTAAACGTTTCCCATATTTTTTTACTAACATTGTGTTCCACCCTAGTGCATTAGCCAACTTAAATTTTGAGTCTATAGATTTTGTAGAAGTCTATCAAATTCTTCCAGATCGAGTAATATTTAAAGGTATGTATTTGGGACAAACCTTTATATATAGCCCCCAACACATTTGACGGATATGATATGGTATCGAAAATTTAGATCTACAAAGTGGTGCAGGGTATAATATAGTCGGCCCCGCCCGACTTTAGACTTTCCTTACTTGTTTTACTTGGCAAACTCAATCTCGACATATGTATATCGATTATTTACAAACACTTTATTCCAAATCATAAGAAAACTTTTTGGTCTACACACAGTACTTTAAAGTAGCTTATATATGAGAGTATAAATCAAGTTAAGTATCCATTAGGATGACCACTAATCTGATCAATAACCACCAACTAATAAAATCGTATTATGTGTGTGTGTATGTATGGTATTTCTAGTACATATTCCGAAAATTATTGCAATAAATTCCAAACACGCACTAACAACACACTCTAAGTCATACAGGAAATGAAGTAGAATCAAAATAACAACAACAAACGAATGAACAACAAAAACCACAAATAAAAACTCTCTTCGATGGATTTGATGAATATGGTCAATTATGGCACGTAACCTTTACAACTTATTTATTTATGAGTGCGGATTGAAAGAGGGTTGCACTGCGATATATGAGATTGTTTTTAGAGTACAAATGATTTTGGTTGACAGAAAAAACCAAAAATCAAAATAAACAAACAATGTCCTTTGAACTTTTGTGACATTGTTGAGTAAATGGACATAATCAATTATACCACCAAAAAAAAGGGCTGAATTATAAATCAGCAAACAACCAACCATACTAAAATAAAATATGCACGTGTGCGTGTGTGTCATTTGAAATATTGCAGTTTTATATTTTTGAAGTGTTTATAGGTTTATTTCTTTTTTTGCATTTGTATGTGTTTTTACATTGTGTCAAATAGCTGCCATTACTGACAACCTGAAATACATTCTAGTACCTGAAGCTTCAAGTGATATGTTAATAAATTTAACGGCAGTTAGCATTGTAAAAAAATTACTAAAAAATCTGGATCTGATGTTTCATTTTTGTGCTGGAAAAAATGTATTATGCGTTCAGTTAAAACTTAAACATACCCATGTCACATTATAATAAAATAGAAAGGTTGGACCTCTAAAAAAATATTAATCTGATATAAACCTAAATTTTGGGAAATACAATTTAAAGAAATTTAGTGAGCAGAAGGTTAGGTTAGGTTAGGTGGCAGCCCGATGTATCAGGCTCACTTAGACTATTCAGTTCATTGTGATACCACAATGGTGAACTTAGCAGAAAATTCATAATCTTTCTTTTAAGAATGTTTGCTAAATTCTTTAAATTTACACTCAAAACTAAGTGAACCCTATATGGCACTGAAGCTAATTTAATCCGATTTTAGTTCATGGAATTATTATGTTTTGTGAAAGTTTCCATGACTTTAATTTAATTTTAAATGGGATAAAAATTATATACAAATGAAGAATCAAGATTTACTAAATTCGTGTCTCTCACAAAATAGTTCAGAAATTCTTAAAATTTAAAAATTTTACAAATAATGAGCCCATCATGAACTTCGTATAGTACTTAAGTAATGTTTGAATTTTGAACTCCAATTTTTCCATTAAACTTTGAAATTTTCTTTGACAAAAAAAAAAAAATATTTTGCATAATATTTTTTTTTCACAGATTTTTTTGTGAAATCGGCATGATATCTGTTATTGTAATACAGTTTAGTTAAAATTGTCCAAAATTAATCTACATTTTCTAAAATTAACCACAATTTTTCCTTATAGTATATTCACTGTTTTCACTGAGTGTAGGATCTTTGAAATTTGCATCTCTCCTTTAAAGTCGTCCTCCTCCTTAAAAGTGATCCCAACAGGAAGTTGACAAACGAAGATATGACAAAAAAAATAGATAAATATTTTTCGATAAATTCAAGCAAATTTATGAGACATTAATAATTTTTTCTTTTGTTAAAGAAAATTTCGTAGTTGGAATGAAAAAATGGAATTTGATAGTGCAAAAAATGTCTTTTGAGCCATACGAAGTTCAAGATGGTCGGACAGTGGTAAAATTTACAAATTTTAAGAAAATCTTAACTATTTTCTGGGAAATGGAAAATGCGAATTTAGTATAATTTTTTTTCTTTCTTTTAGTTACCCAGCAAAAAAAAAGCGTCGCCGAAAGTGGTGCAAAATTGAAGCGAAGAATTTAACATGGGCTTGTCATAGGTCAGATGTCCACAATTTTAACAGCCTTTGTACTGAATTTGCATCATTTCTTAAGGTGTGATTTGTTTTGGATGTGAATTAAGAAATTTTGTGATATTTTCACAAATAAATAATTTTTAATTTTTTTATGAGTTTTAATGCATTCTTTCGCTTGTGTAGAACGTTTGGCATTAAATATTTTCAAAAATTCGCAATTTTTCTAATGGATTTCGCATTTTTTCAAAAAAATTTAAATAATTTTTACCATTTCATTAATTCTTAATCTATTTTTAACCTATTTGAAACAAATTTTTTTAAATTTTCCATTAAAAATATGAAAAAAGCGAGTTATAAAAAATTGAATTAAAATAACTTCCTGTGCAGCTAACATAAAGAACTTCTTTGGGAGGACATTTTTGGAAGTGCTTTTAAAGTTGTGCCTTTAGAAGAACTTCCAAATTTGTTTTGCTGGGTAAACGTACACAAAAAAAGTATTAAAGTGAAGCAAATATTTTCATATTGAGGTAATTTTACCAAAAAGAGCCACCGTGGTGCCATGGTTAGCCCGCCTTGCATACACAGCTTCGTGTTCGAATCCATTATCGAACAAACACCAAAAAGTCTTTCAGCTATGGATTATCCCACCTGAATAATATTGGTAACAAAGCTTATTTAAGTGGTTTCACTGCAATATTGAACGCCGTTCGGACTCGGCTGTAAAACGGGAGGTCCTATGTCATTGAGCTTAAAATAGAATCGGGCTGCACACAGTGATTCACCATTGTGGTATCACAATGGACTGAATAGTCTAAGTGAGCCTGAAATATCGGGAAGTCACTATACCTAACCCAACCTAAGTAAAAGATATTATTTTAAATACACTCAACTGAAGACAAATTGTGCTTAGTGTCCTTATAAATGTCACCATATTTTGAGTGTAAAGCCATTTTTTCTTGATGTAAACAAAACAAGTAAGGAAAGTCTAAAGTCGGGTGGGGCCGACTATATTATACCCTGCACCACTTTGTAGATCTAAATTTGCGATACCATATCACATCCGTCAAATGTGTTGGGGGCTATATATAAAGGTTTGTCCCAAATACATACATTTAAATATCACTCGATCTGGACAGAATTTGATAGACTTCTACAAAATCTACAGACTCAAAATTGAAGTCGGCTAATGCACTAGGGTGGAACACAATGTTAGTAAATAAATATGGGAAACATTTAAATATGAAGCAATTTTAAGGAAACTTTATGATTTATGGGTCGATATATATGTATTAGAAGTTTAGGAAAATTAGAGTCATTTTTTACAACTTTTCGACTAAGCAGTGGCGATTTTACAAGGAAAATGTTGGTATTTTGACCATTTTTGTCGAAATCAGAAAAACATATATATATATGGGAGCTATATCTAAATTTGAACCAATTTCAACCAAATTTGGCACGCATAGCTACAATGCTAATTCTACCCCCTGTGCAAAATTTCAACTAAATCGGAGTTAAAAATTGGCCTCTGTGGTCATATGAGTGTAAATCGGGCGAAAGCTATATATGGGAGCTATATCTAAATCTGAATCGATTTCAATCAAATTTTGCACGCTTGACTATACTACTAATTGTACTCCCTGTGCACAATTTCAACTAAATCGGAGTTAAAAATTGGCCTCTGTGGTCATATGAGTGTAAATCGGGCGAAAGCTATATATGGGAGCTATATCTAAACCTGAACCGATTTCAACCAAATTTGACACGCATAGCAATAATGCTAATTCTACTCCTTGTGCAAAATTTCAACTAAATCGGAGTTAAAAATAGGCCTCTGTGGTCATATGAGTGTAAATCGGGCGAAAGCTATATATGGGAGATATATCTAAATCTGAACCGATTTCAACCAAATTTGGCACGCATAGCGACAATGATAATTCTACTCCCTGTGCAAAATTTCAACTAAATCGGGGTTAAAAATAGGCCTCTGTGGTCATATGAGTGTAAATCGGGCGAAAGCTATATATGGGAGATATATCTAAATCTGAACCGATTTCAACCAAATTTGGCACGCATAGCGACAATGCTAATTCTACTCCCTGTGCAAAATTTCAATCAAATTGGGGTAAATCTCTGGCTTCTGGGACCGTATTAGTCCATATCGGGCGAAAGATATATATGGGAGCTATATCTAAATCTGAACCGATTTCAATAAAATTCGGCACACTTGACTACAGTACTAATTGTTCTTCTTGTGCAAAATTTTAAGCAAATTAGGTTAAAACTCTGGCTTCTGGGGCCATATAAGTCCATATCGGGCGAAATATATATATGGGAGCTATATCTAAATCTGAACCGATTGCTTCCAAAATCAATAGGGTTCTATTCTGACCCAAAACACATACTTGTGCCAAATTTGAAGTCGATTGGACTAAAACTGCAACCCAGACTTCGATTACAAAAATGTATTCACGGACAGACGGACAGACTGACATGGCTATATCGACTCAGGAGCCCACCCTGAGCATTTATGCCAAAGACACCAGGTGTCTATCTCGTCTTCTTCTGGGTGTTGCAAACATATGCACTAACTTATAATACCCTGTTCCACAGTGTGGCGCATGGTATAAAAAAACAATTTTGAAGTAAAGAAATAATTCTTGAATTATCCGTGGTACTGAATCTTCGGATTAAGAAGAAAAATTCTTCAACTAGGACTTATTTTAAGTTTTTTTTTTAATTAAGAAAACATTTTTCAGTTTCAAGTATTTGTTACGATTAATTACGATTTTAAAACTGGCATTTAGCTTTGTTAATATATTTCTTAAAAATTTCTTAAGGTCAAATCTTTGGATCCAAATAAACTTTATGCCTGAGTGTAGTAAGGATTGTTACCTGAATCAAAACATCGAGTTATGTCGACTTTTCCAAAAATTAAAAAAAAAAACGAATTTCGTCGTTCGATTGTTAGTCTATTCAATTCATATTTATCTGTTTTATAATAAATGATATATGTACATTGAAAAATATTGACGTGATAGTAAAAACTAATAAACAAAATTTCAGGATGTCTAATAAACTACCGCAGACAATTTTTTTTTGTCCTACACTGGGATTATTGCCATGACCTTACAGCACAAAAATTTGGCAAAAAGTTAAAAAACACAAAAATATTGTCTAGAGCTTTGGAACCAGATACTGGACTCTATTCATGGATCATGGTTGAATAACCGAAATTATTATGAACGCTGAAAATAAGTGTCTAATTTTCCCTAAAGTCTTCTATCCTGTACTTCAGGATATAATAAATTTGCCAATAATGTCCAGAAGGAACAGTATGAGAATTATCATTGAGTGCACCACTCGTCTCTGGTTCAAATTCCGAGTCCATTCAGCTATGTCCGTCCGTCTATCTGTATGTGCTAAATATCAGTTAAGATACAAAAATATAGCTTCCATAGTTCAGTCATATTGTCCCATAATTTCTTATTCCATAGTGCTTGAAATGTGTATCGCCTATTGTTTGTGACTTAAAAGTCAAAAATCTTCAGGAGCGTTTAACTTGTTTTTATTTCTTTGAGAACTCAACCAGAATTCTTCACTATATATTTTTTGATAAAGTCACCAACATTATTCGATTTATATTTATTGGCTTTATTTGTGAGTGTAATGTACTGTAAACACATTTATTGACATATTCAAGGCAAAGATTATGTACCAGAAGAAGGACGGATAAATTTTATTTTGATTTTTTTTCTCGCACCAAAATTTCTTTAAAAAAGTTCAACATATGCTCGTTATCATTGACAATTGTTCTTATAAAGTTTTTTTCTTTTTTTTTGTAATTTTTATTGCGGTTTTTTGTTCTTTTATTTGCTATAGTCTTCATCCTAGTTTTAGATTTTACTTAGCTGCTTATAGGGCAGTTCAATCCTCCAACTAATGTCTTTCTATATTATTTCATATTTTTTTCTGACCAGTGTACAATTGTAAGTAACTTGCTTTCAAATTTGTTCCTTTTTTAATTGAAATATCCATATTTTCGT
Source organism: Haematobia irritans (assembly GCF_050003625.1). NCBI lineage: Eukaryota > Metazoa > Arthropoda > Insecta > Diptera > Muscidae > Haematobia > Haematobia irritans. Next base: position 219,261,596 of record NC_134397.1, on the reverse strand, counting down.
ACTTAAAAAACTCCCTTCTATGCCAAATTTCTCATACAAAAATTAAAAAAAAAATTATTTTCTGTTGCCATTTCCAGCTAAAAATGTCCGAAACTTGATTTAATTTCTAAACCAAATTTTTTGATAGGTCCTTTCACATACAGATACTTTCGTTTAAAAGCACATTTTATGAATTAAACTTTGTAGTCTGTTGTTTTTGATTTAATGGAAAACGTTGCCGTTATTCTTTGCACATCACAATTTAGCCCCAAGTGAAAATTTAATTGGAAAGCACTTCATACCCAAACGAAAAAATATTTTTTTTTTGCTGTGGAACTTTATTTCATCAGAATTTTTCATCAAAGTACGTTTGAAAAAGTTCAAATGTTGCGAAAGAGCTTCTTTATTTTTTTGATTTAATCAAATTTTTGTATATCTCTCATATGGTTTATTACCATTTTCTTCTTTAAAACACTTTTTTGGCTTTAAATTTTTTTAGCAATTTTTGATTTTCAGTTTTTTTGCCACACTTACCGCTTTTAATTAATTTTTCGTTTAAATTTCGAAAAATGTAACGGAAATTTTACACTTTGTGTAGTGGTGTATTTTTGGATTTGTTGTTGTTGTCTTTTGTTTGAAATAGAGCCAGGGAATATTGGTCTATCTCTCCGTTTTGTTCTATTGATGTTGTGACTGAAAAAGCCGTTGGTTTGAGCACACGTTTGAAATAACAGTGATGTTCTTTAGAGCGCAGCACAGGCCTTTTATACTTTTGGTATCATTTGCCTGTCAAATGGTTTTTGGTAACAAAACGAAACGAACAACTACCTCGTCTCTGCTATGTTGCTGCGCACAACCTGTAACTGTATGAAATCTGGAGCAGAACCGATGACATCGGCGACGACGATGATGGCAACGATGCTGCAGCAACATATTCGTTTCATCAGTGAAAATAAGCGAAAGTGTTCTTATCATCTTTTTGATGGTACTCGATATTGGGTGCTGAACACTCTCACAAATTCATGCACACATACAAACAATAGAACACCTATAGTCAATGCATTGAATGACTGAGGGAGAGACAGAAACTTAAGTATGCGTTTGCGTCAATTTTGAATGTTACTGCGACGGCAACAGCATCAATTATTCGTTTAGCCGAGACGATGGGATTGCACTACATCGTCGTAATGTGTGTATGCATGTGTGTAGAACACATAACTGTAAACCTCATGATGCCAAGCCACCCACAACCACAGTCACTTTGAAAAGGTTTTCTGTTACAGCGAGTTATCTCTCTGTTATCTTCAATGTAGGAATGTTTTCCTAAGTCTACTGGCTAGACTTAACAGAGACTGAGTGTTTTGCTGTTGACAGACACATGCTGTACTATACCCCTGCTTGCTTGTACACTCTTATCCTACAAAATTATGTGTTCACGTGCAAATGTTCTTCACTATAGATTGAGCATTGGTATGGGTGGTGATGGATGCAATGGAATTCTATTGTGCTTGTGATTATCTCCCGTGTATCTCAAACCTAATAATTTGCATTGACGTTGGAGGTGTTATCGTTTTTCTTTTTGTTTTTATAAATGGTCTTTTGAGCATTCATTTACAAATGTAGCCATATTGAATTGAGTCTGTACATCATCGACCGACCTGATACTTGGTCAAAAAACCACGTGCATTTTCGGCTTTGCGGTGTTTAACATTGTTTTGGGGTTTTCACCAAGCCACATCTCTCTCTCAGTTCACGTTAACGTTACACTCTGGGAATTTTCATTTGGTGCAAAATTTAAGCCAGACAGAAAATAATCCCTCTGCGCTTAACAGGTTTTTTGTTTCTCGTTTGTAGTTCTGATGATTAAAGCGATTTATTTTAAACCCATCAGTGTGTCAATGAAAATTTGCTCATTTCGATTTTAAATCGAGTGCGTAAAAACTTAATTGAAAATTGTTGTAAATTGAAATTATTTGGATTTTTATCTTCCATATTAAAATTCATACCGGTAGAGAGAAGGATTTTTAATGATTGTTGAAAATTAATGATGAATTATTGAAATAAAGGAATCTATTTACTGTAATATCAAATTGAGTTATTAAATTACAGCAAATGATTTTGGGTCGAGATTGGGGATGAATAAAGTCATATTAGTCGGGTCACATATAATATAATATTGAGCTCATTTATTTTGCAAATTTTTAGCTGTCTACCTTACAGCATTCGCTTGTAAGGAAAGCAGCTATTATCGTACAGGAATTTTTTTAAAGGCTTGGAATTTTTAAAATCCAAATTAATGTGGAATTAGGAGAAATACCTCGTAATATTGGTTTCGGTTTATATCAAGTATAACGCTCTAAGATTCTAAAACGATCTGGGACCATCCGTTTGATTATCTGCCGTAATAACCCTATTGTGTTTTACCTACAGGAAATTGCAAATCGCTTTTTAGGAAATAAATCTGCAAATTTTGAATATAAACCTATAGGCGTTGAAACTTGGTCACCTCGAGTGTATACAATTTTATTTTAGCTATCAAATCTGTAATCATGAACCGTTCCATGTTTTTTTTTTCTTTGCTTGATAGAATTTGTAAGCCATTACAAAAAAGGTCGCTTACGTTTGCGAATATCTCTAAGAGTTTGCGAGATATGGGGCTTATAATTAATTTTATCCAACCTTTTAACAAAGTGGGGTCAGTATTTTGGACCTACAGGGTCCGGATTCTTGTCTTTTTTACTTTAACTGCATTCCTTCTATGCATTATAGAAGAAAATATGTTATATCTATGTGCTTTATATTAAAACTCCACAATTTGAAGTCTCAAAACAATTCCTAATTTTTAAACATTTTTCCGAAAAAAGTGCCTGCATTATTTCTATTGTAAAGTTTTGTTTTTCTAGACTTCTACGAATATTTTTTTGCTTATTTCTTCTAAAACTCTAAATAAGGATTTGTTTTAACTTTTATATCGTTCATTTTGGTCAAGAAGTATATGAGTTCTTCTTATCCCAAAATCGGAAATTTTTAAGACTTTTTTTATTCTACAAAATTCTCAAATCGCAAAGCAACGATTGCTAAGCCGACATCTTTTCTAGGAATACATCTTTTCTAGGTAACCTGTGGGCCACCTGTGGGAAAACACCTCAGCTTTCACACATTTATTGATCCAAAAGTTGCAGAATTTTTACCAAAAAAAAAAAGAGAAAAAACTGTGCCTTTTTGGTATATGGTAATCTCCCTTCTCTTGGGCCTAGACCCAGTAATTACAAAAAGTGAAAAGTGGCGGTTTTATTCCACATGGTCTCCTCGAACTTATTTATTTCGCCTGAACAACAGATTTTTAAAGCCTGTAAAATTGGTTTCCATGGTACCGAAAACACCTCATAGAAATAGGTTAAAAAAATGCTCAAAGCCTCGATGAAGACATCCTCATTGGACAGCCCAATGATTGGAGTAATGTTTCCACACTTAGGAAACATTACTCCAAATGGGCACCGAAGCGCCGCGATCGCATTTTTGCAAACATTTTCTTCGAACAATCGACACGAGCTTTTTTTAACGAATTACAAATTGTGACCGTCAATTTATTTTAATGTATGCTGGACCCTCTAATGCCTTTGATTGTCTCAATCTCTCGATATGTCACCTGACGATCTAGTGACGTTGCAGTTGGCGTACAGCATCAACGTTTCCAGAACAAACACTGATTTTGAACGACCTTCAAGAAATTCGTCTTGATATGAACTACGACCTCAGTAGAATTCACCATACCATCGATAAACACTGGTCCTTGATGGAGTTTCATCACCCAAAATTTAATTAAGTTTATCGATCCACTGTTCTTGAGTTCACCCACTTCGAAAGTTGTAAAAAATAATTGCAATATTTAATTCCATTTTTTGGGCGAAATGAATTTTTAAATCTTTGCTGTAAACAACCCAAATGTAACGCGCTTGTATGTCAAAAAGTTGCATGAGTTCCTGTAACCCCAAAAATTTCTAGCTTTACACCCAAAAAAAGTGACCCCACCGTGGAAGAAAATGTAGGTTTATTTTAGAAAATTTTAACTAAAATAGTTTTCTAATTGCAACATGTTACAAATAAATTAATACTTTTTGTCAAATTGAAGAAAATTTTTTAAAAATATTTAATTTTTTTCTGTTGTTTAAAAAAATTTCATATGTTGGAAGACAAAAGTGGATTTAAAAATTGTTAAAATGTCTTTAGCGCTGTACGAAGTTCGAGACATGTACAATTTTAGTAAAATGTATTCATTTGAGAGACTTATGAACTCAATTTAAGTAAACTTCTGCCATTTTAGGAAAATATGAACTATTTTATTTTTTAGTAAAATTGTGCACTATATTTGTGTACAACTTTTTTTCTTATTTTTAATTCACGTCATTAAAGTTGGCAAAAAAATTATTCAAATAAGGAACATTTACTCATATTGTGCTAAATTTAACTAAAATCAACTAATCTTCATGAACTAAAATAAAATTCAGTTGGCATTAGAGCCCCTTTTTTCTGCTATACTTTGGCAGATAGAGCTATCCTTTGGCAGATTGCAAAGCTAGGGAAAAAACACTAGCACCGATTTTTTGCAAACGGAGGTCGTTGTTTTGTAAATTCAGTTTCAAATTGACCCAATAATTTACAGACTTGTTATTATTTTGACCTTCCCTGAGCAATCGAAGTAGCGGTCTTCATATTTTTCGGTGCACTGTTTACTTTATTGCGAGCGACTCAACCAGCGAAGATGCTTTGTCTATTTTACCTATTTATTTTACGGAACAAACACCTTGAATGAGCTTCATTTCACAGGTTAGAAAAAGTAATGATTCAAAGTTATGTACAAATTTAGCTCTTTAAAGTTAAATGCAAATTTTTTACGCAAAACCATAATCTCAATACTTTTTACTGATCTAAAAAAATTAACCAAATTGCGTCTTAAATTTTCATGCATGTTTTGATAGTTATTTGCCGAATGAGTGTGCCTGTTATTAGGTTAGGTGGCAGCCCGATGTATCAGGCTCACTTAGACTATTCAGTCCATAGTGATACCACATTGGTGAACTTCTCTCTTATCACTGAGTGCTGCCCGATTCCATGTTAAGCTCAATGACAAGGGACCTCCTTTTTATAGCCGAGTCCGAACGGCGTTCCACATTACAGTGAAACCACTTAGAGAAGCTTTGAAACCCTCAGAAATGTCACCAGCATTACTGAGGTGGGATAATCCACCGCTGAAAAACTTTTTGGTGTTCGGTCGAAGTAGGAATCGAACCCACGACCTTGTGTATGCAAGGCGGGCATGCTAACCATTGCACCACGGTGGCTCCCAAAAAAATATATATGCCTGTTATTAAATGTCCTCTTTGCACAATAACAGAAATAAACACTTACAGATTTACATAAATGCGTTAGTGTGCATGCCCATTGACCTTGGCTTAACATTTTATGTCGCAACATAAACTCAATAATAGTCGCTGTTAAATCTTTAACAACTGGATTGTAAACAAACAAACAAACAGACATATAGAGCAAACATTGCTAGATAAAAAGGACAATGCGTATATGTATGTGTGTGTGTGGTGGGTAGCTTAATGCGACAACATAGGAATATTTTCACACTCTTGCAAAAACAATGGGTATAGGATTACCCCACTAATACTTTTTTTGTATTAGACTGGAGAGTGTTGTTGAGATTAGAAAGCCATACAAACACACACAAACACGCAAAGAGAAACATGGATTAACAGATTAAAAATTATTTCTTTTAACTATTATTTCATATCGAATAGTACCAGAGCTGGCAGGTGGTATTGGTTTATGAAACTTTTGTTTTTTTTTAATAAAGAATTTAACTTTTTTAGTCCCTCAAAAATGTTTTAGTTTTGTAGGTCAGTTAGTAATACTACAGTGTATTACAAAGTAAATGGCAATGTATTTGTTTCCACCCATAATACTCCAGGATGGTCTGATGAGTACATACATATGTCCCAAAATTGTTATACTACAACACTGTAAAAACACTTTCAAAACTGTCGACCCAAAGATGTTCTTTATTTTAACAACACAGGAAGTTCTTTTAGTGTATTTTTTATAACCCCCTTTTTCAGTTTTTAATGGGTAATTTTACCTTTTTGATTTCAAATAGGTTCAAAACAGAGACATCCCTCCACTGACAAGTACGGTTGCCACAATAGGTAGAATTCTAAAAAAAATTGTCGATTTTATACTGTTTGATAGAATTCTTGATATTTTGGTATATTTTCCAAATAATCTTCCCCACTTAAGAGGTACTTCACAAATTTTCTATAGAAATAAAATTTTGACAAAATTTTCTATAAGAAAAAAATTTCACAAAATTTTCTGTGGGAATAAAATTTAGACAAATTTTTCTGTAGGAATAAAATTTTGAAAAAATTATCTTTAGGAATAAAAATTTGACAAAATTTTCTGTAGCAAAAAGTTTGAAATTTTTTTTTTATAAAAATAAAATGCTGACAAAATTTTCGATAGAAGAAAAATTTAGACAACATTTTCTACTGAAAAAAAAAGATTTTTTATTTGGTAGTTTTTGGTAAAATTTCCTTCAAATTTTGGTAAATTATTGTTAGATTCTCGTATCGTATAATATAAGATGACGATTAGTGAAAGTGATATTAATTTAATTAAAAGTCGTAATAGATTTACGAATAACGATTACATATATTTAATTAAGAAAAATTTATATTTAAGAAGGCGAGTATTCCTTAAATAAAACTTGGTTAACCCTACATTATCTGCCACTATTTACATATGTAAATATTTTGTTTCCTTTGCTATTTTTAACTTCATAACCGCTTTTTTATGTTTGTTGTGCATTCTGATATTCACTACAGAAAAAATATTGTTGTTTTTGAACATTATCCGTTCGACATTATTGAAATCGGTTCAGTTCAGAGTTAAATATAGCTCCCATATATATCTTTCGCCGGATATACACCCATATTAACCCAGACGTCAAAGTTTTGCTCCGATCTACGTGAAATTTTGCACAGGGAGTAGAAATAATATTCTTACTATGCATGCCAAATTTGGTTGAAATAGGTTCACATTTAGATATAGCTCCCACATATATATCTTTCGCCCGATTTATACAGATATGGCCACAGAAGCTTAAATTTTACTCCGATTTACGTGAAATTTTGCACAGGTGTAGACTTATTATTCTTAATATGCATGCCAAATTTAGTTTAAACCGGTTCAGATTTAGATATAGCTCCCATGTCTATATTTAGTCCGATTTATACACATATGACCACAGAGTCCAAATTTTACTCCGATAGACATGAGAATGAAGTGGGGGAATATCATATGGAAAACGACGGTGAACTATCTGATAGACAGGTAGCAATTTTTGGTTAGTAAAAACGGATTTAAATTGGATAAAAGTCCTCAATGGAGCGAAAACATGAACTTTTCGGTGAATCTTGTTTTAACGGCTCTAAACCAATTATAAAAAAAAACTAATTTTGAACAACTGTAGCATTTGGTTTGCACCCATCTGTGCTCCACACAGACTGGTTTTTTACATTGCCCACGATAATGTGCCGCGCGAGCTCACATTTGACCAAAAACAACAACGTGTTGATGTTTCTGAGCGGTGTTTGCAGCTGTTGACCCGTAATATACCCGAGTTTTTCAGTCGATATGTGACAATGGATGAAACATGGCTCCATAACTACACTCCTGAGTCCAATCGACAGTCGGCTGAGTGGACAGCAACCGGTGAACCGTCTCCGAAGCGTGGAAAGACTCAAAAGTCCGCTGGCAAAGTAATGGCCTCTGTTTCTTGGGATGCGCATGGAATAATTTTTATCGATTATCTTCAGAAGGGAAAAACCATCAACAGTGACTATTATATGGCGTTATTGGAGCGTTTGAAGGTCGAAATCGCAGTAAAACGGCCTCATATGAAGACGAAAAAAGTGTTGTTCCACCAAGACAACGCACCGTGCCACAAGTCATTGAGAACGATGCCAAAAATTCATGAATTGGGCTTCGAATTGCTTCCCCACCCACCGTATTCTCCAGATCTGGCCCCAAGCGACTTTTTCCTGTTCTCAGACCTCAAAAGGATGCTCGCAGGTAAAAATTTTGACTGCAATGAAGAGGTGATCGCCGAAACTGAGGCCTATTTTGAGGCAAAACCGAAGGAGTACTACCAAAATGGTATCAAAAAATTGGAAGGTCGTTATAATCGTTGTATCGCTCTTGAAGGGAACTATGTTGAATAATAAAAACGAATTTTGTCAAAAAAAATGTGTTTTTCTTTGTTAGACCGGGGACTTATCAGCCAACATAATAATTTTGTGGGCTAATTATACATTCATTCATAAGAAAGAATTCGTTTAACTGTAAATGTCATTTTATTTGAAAAAAGTTTCATTTGATTTGAAAAAGTTTTTTTTTTTTTTTGGTTTGAAAAAGTTTTTTTTTTAGTTTGAAACATGAGATGCAAAAATCTCCATTTAACTGCAAAGGGCTGCAATCAAATGCAGAGATTATTACTTTTTTATGTTTGGAAAAACACACCGTAAAATCAGGGGAAAACGGTGGGCACGTCAGCAATTCGAGATAATAGCCGTTGCCGTATCTTGGTGGAAGAGCACGTTTGTTGGTTAATTAAACTTCGAATCGGGCCGATAATTTGACCTTTTCCATCCTTGTGATCGATTTTTCCATCTCATGCTAACTTTATATATTTTTCAATTAATTATAATTTCAAAATATTTCATTAGATATCGAAAGAATTAACTACACACAAAAAAATTTCACGAAAAATTTTCCAATTAAAATTTTAATTGAGTTTTAAAAAATATTCAATTAAAAATTTAATTGATTCAACAATTTTTTTAATTGAAACAAAAATCAATCACAAAAATAATAGTATCAATTAATTTTTGAATTGGATCAATCAACTTTTTAATTGACCTTCAATTAATTTTTTAATTGATACTATCATTTCTGTGATCGAAGACATTTCAATTAAAAATTAATTGGATCAATTAATGTCGTGATTGAATCAGAAAAATTTTTTTTGTGTGTAGAACAATTCTTCATATAATGTGAACATATTTGAATGGATTTCACTGTATTGTTCTCTCGACTCAGTAATTGTATTGCAATCATTAGCGTAGCTAGACAATTTTCTTAGGGGGGGCTATAGCCCCCCTAGCTGAAAATTTATAGACTGAACTTATAGGTTCAATTAATGTTTTATTTCATAAAAATGAATAACAATATAGGCATCAAAATAACTCGACAATTAATTTATAATAAAGCAACTAAAAGTAGTTCCACACTTTTCCCAGCAAAAAAATTGGGAGTTGTTCTAATGTCACATCTTTAAAAGCACTTCCAAAAATGTCCTCACAAAGAAGTTAATTATTTTAACTACACAGGAAGTTTTTTTACTTAATTTTTTCATATTTTAATGCGTAATTTTTTGTTTTCTTTTAAAAAAAGGTAAGAATAAATAAAATGGTACAAATTATTCAAATTTTGCCACAAAAATGCTAAATTCATTATAGACATTTTTATAGAATTTTTGAAAATATTCGAGGGAAAACGTTTCAAACAAGCGTTAGAATGCATTAAAAATCATAAAAAATATAAAAATTAATTATTTGGGAAAATATAACAAATTTTTTTAATTCACATTCAAAACACTGAATTTGGATCACAACTTAAGAAGTGATGCAAATTCATTGCAACGGCTGTTGAAACGGTGGACATTCGTTCTATGACAATTTCATATTACATTCATCGCTTCTCCGCCAATTTTGCACCACTTCCGGACCCAAAAAGAAGATTTTCACTTCTTTTTGGCTATGCTTTTTTGCAGCATTATTAAGATATTAATTTATGAAAGAATAGTATCAATTACTATTTTTTTAAATTAAATTGACAGACTGAATAAAATAATAAAGGAGCTTTAGTTATTCAACTAACGGCCATTTTCTTGTAGATCCGTTAGACTTTAACTGCCAGTTAAAAGAAAGTAAATTGCAAATATCTTCTCTCCGGTTAACTTTAATTGAAAAATTTTCAGCAGTTAAGTTTCTAACTGGCATATTTAATATATATGCAAGATGACAGATATGTAGATATCACGGTTTAAAAGTTCGTTAGCTAACGTAGCACTAACGGAGCTTCATGAAAATGGGGGTAAATCAAAAGTTCAACCACAGATTTATTTTATAAATATCAGATTTCAAACATTGCCATCGGCAACTGCTACCACAACTTATGATTGCAATGTGAACCAAATGGTTTATATTTACTAGAAACCAAACGAGATTGTTTCTTCGTTCTCTCTCTCTCTCACTAACTTGCTCTTCTCACACCTCTTTTAACATAATAACCTATTCCATTTTACTTATTCTATATTTAATTAAAATAAATTACTCTCCAGTACATAAAAATCAAAACAAGAAAAAAAAAAACAAAGAACAAAATGACCAACATTGACCAACATTGACCACATGAATATTTTTGGTAAAAAAAAACTAACATTAATTGTGAGAATCCAGTGACACGTGTCACACGAGAATGTTGTTTGATATTTCCATTCTATGTTGATGCTGCTACTACTGGAGCCAGCATTGTGTTTTGGCGGGCGTCTATTTATGAGTTTGTGTTTACTATATTGTTGTTATTTTTCAATGCTTCCATGTTTCATTCTCAATTCGTTTCACTTCATTAGCTTTGAAATATGCAATTGTGGGACCACGAGGGCATTATGTTACTATGCTGCTACTGTAAGCATTGGTCACCAAGTGAAAAGGTCATCGCATAAGAAGATTATGGCAATGTTTGTGTATTTTTGATAGCATTGTGGCTGTGGCATTGCTTTAATGTTTCAGAAGGCTCATAACGGTGGATAACTGCAGAGAAATTCTTAAACAACATAGGTCACTGCAGAGGAAATAAGGGGAAGGCAAAGAGAGAAGTTTGTATTAAAGATAGAAGAGCATTGAAAAAATCAAAATATATTATCATATTTAAGTGGGTTGAGAATGTTAAAAATCTTGTCACATTCTTTCGGGTGGGCTCTACCTTTAACTATTACCTTATTTTAGCCTGGTTAAAATAAGTTAATGCATTTGTATGTAACGCCCAGAAAGATATTCAGAAAACCATCGTTAAGTGTACCAATCATCGTAAAATAAAATTCTAAGTTTTTTTTTTGAGGAATGTCCGTCTGTCTGTCCATTCATGTATTTTTGTATTCAGAGTGCAGTTCACAATTTAAGTCCGATAGTCCTCTAATTTGGTATTTGGTTCTTACTTTAGCTCAGACAATCCATATTGATTTCGGAAACAAAGGAAATTCCAATGAAATCTATGGCATGGTTCCAAGCAAAATGTTAAATAGAAATCTGTAAAGAAACATTTGGAAAGAAAGCCCCATGAAATCATGTCCTTCTCCATCCACCTCCAAAAAGCAGAGAAAAACAAACGGTTCCCCAAAAATCTTATTGCGTAGTAAAAGCAACAACCATCATTGTCAGCCGCCAGCAATTTTTTGGGTTGCATCTTCTGCAGCTATGAAAAGCTCAGTTCTTGTTGCGGATGACCATTTTACCATTGTTTCGTTTCATCATGCGAAATAGGCATGACAAGCGAGATGGCGCTTACAGCTCATGTTTTCATCTTTGCCATGGTTAACATAAAGGACCATGGAAAAGAATTTAGTATCACTGCTTGCTGGCATGCCAAGATGAAAGTGAAACAGAAATGTGATGTGAACAAACACCAACAACAACAACAACAGCAATGACGGACTATGGTGAATTTTAGCCTACACCCACACACACACTGGAAGTCATAATGGCACAAACATGTCGGCACTCACATGTCTGCAGGGCCCAGCATACAATTACTCATTTACATCCCATTGCAGCAATTATGTATTTCGAGGAGATTGTGAAAAATTAGAGGGATGAGGGCAAATGCTCAAGGCCTTATTAGCTACATATAGAGAATAGGAAAAACAGGATCACCTCAAACTTGTTACCTTTTTCACTAGAAATGGAATATTTGTGTCGAAAAATTTTGTTTTTTTCGCCAAACATAAACATGCATGCTGAAATAAAATTTTGACAAAATTTTCTATAGAAATAAAATTTTGACAAAATTCTCTATACAAATTTTCTATAGAACAAAAATTTTGACAAAATCTTCTATAGAAGAAAAAATTTTCGCAAATTTATCAATAGAAATAAAATTTTGAAAAATTTTCTACAGAAATATAATTTTGACAGAATTTTTTATAGAAACAAAATTTTGACAAAACTTTCTATAGGAATAACATTTTGACAAAATTTTCTAGAGGAATAAAATTTTTACAATATTTTTTATAGATATAAAATTTTGACAAAATTATCTATAGAAATAAAATTTTGACAAAATTTTCTATAGACATAATTTTCTATAGACCAACACAGTCATTCCAATCCAAAAATGTTCAAATTTACTACAGGCTTGTTGATATGTAATGCAACAAAGTAAACAAAACTATTATTTTAAAGCAAAATCTGTCGGAAATAAAATAAAATTTTAAAATCACTTTAGATTTGTTCGAATTGGCTACTTTTGACACGAATTTTGGGCTCGAACGGTCAACAAAAATTTTATTTCTATAGAAATAAAATTTTGACACCATTTTCCAATGAAATAAAATTTTGACAAAATTCTCTATACAAATTTTCTATAGGACAAAAATTTTGACAAAATTTTCTATAGACGAAAAAATTTTCGCAAATTTATCTATAGAAATAAAATTTTGACAAATTTTCTACAGAAATAAAATATTGACAGAATTTTTTATAGAAATAATATTTTGACAAAACTTTCTATAGGAATAACATTTTGACAAAATTTTTTAGAGGAATAAAATTTTGACAATATTTTTTATAGTTATAAAATTTTGACAAAATTTTCTATAGAAAAACAAGTAAGGAAAGTCTAAAGTCGGGCAGTGCCGACTATATTATACCCTGCACCACTTTGTAGATCTAAATTTTCGATACCATATCACATCCGGCAAATGTGTTGATAGACTTCTACAAAATCTAACATATAGACTCAAAATTTAAGTCGGCTAATGGACTAGGGTGGAACACAATGTCAGTAAAAAAATATGGGAAATATTTAAATCTGAAGCAATTTTTAGGAAACTTCGCAAAAGTTTATTTATGATTTATCGCCCGATTATGTGTCTTAGAAGTTTAGGAAAATTAGAGTCATTTTTACAACTTTTCGATTAAGCAGTGGCGAGTTTACAAGGAAAATGTTGGTATTTTGACCATTTTTGTCGAAATCAGAAAAACATATATATGGGAGCTATATCTAAATCTGAACCGATTTCAACCAAATTTGGCACGCATAGCAACAATGCTAATTCTACTCCCTGTACAAAATTTCAACTAAATCGGAGTTAAAAATTAGCCTCTGTGGTCATATGAGTGTAAATCGGGCGAAAGCTATATATGGGAGATATATCTAAATCTGAACCGATTTCAACCAAATTTGGCACGCATGGCTACAATGCTAATTCTACTCCCTGTGCAAAATTTCAACTAAATCGGAGTTAAAAATTGGCCTCTGTGGTCATATGAGTGTAAATCGGGCGAAAGCTATATATGGGAGATATATATAAATCTGAACCGATTTCAACCAAATTTGGCACGCATAGCTACAATGCTAATTCTACTCCGTGTGCAAAATTTCAACTAAATCGGAGTTAAAAATTGGCCTCTGTGGTCATATGAGTGTAAATCGGGCGAAAGCTATATATGGGAGATATATCTAAATCTGAACCGATTTCAACCAAATTTGGCACGCATGGCTACAATGCTAATTCTACTCCCTGTGCAAAATTTCAACTAAATCGGAGTTAAAAATTGGCCTCTGTGGTCATATGAGTGTAAATCGGGCGAAAGCTATATATGGGAGCTATATCTAAATCTAAACCGATTTTGCTGATATTTTGCAAGTTTTTCAAGACTCATAAAATATTCGGATGTACGGAATTTGAGGAAGATCGGTTGATATACACGCCAATTATGACCAGATCGGTGAAAAATATATATGGCAGCTATATCTAAATCTGAACCGATTTTTTCCAAAATCAATAGGGATCGTCTTTGAGCCGAAACAGGACCCTGTACCAAATTTTAGGACAATCGGACTAAAACTGCGAGCTGTACTTTGCACACAAAAATACATCAACAGACAGACAGACGGACAGACAGACGGACAGACAGACGGACAGACAGACGGACATCGCTAAATCGACTCAGAATTTAATTCTAAGCCGATCCGTATACTAAAAGGTTGGTCTATGATTACTCCTTCTTGGCGTTACATACAAATGCACAAACTTATTATACCCTGTACCACAGTAGTGGTGAAGGGTATAAAAATTGTGACAAAATTTTCTATAGAAATAAAATTTTGAAAAAATTTTCTATAAAAATAAAATTTTGACAAAATTTTCTATAGAAAACAAATTTTGACAAAAATTTCTATAGACATAAAATTTTGACAAAATTTTCTATAGAAATAAGGTTAATTTCAAATAATTTCATTTAGAAACAAAATTTTGACAAAATTTTCTACAAGAATAAAATTTTGACAAAGTTTCCTATAGACATAAAATTGTGAGAAAAATTTCTATAGACATACAATTTTGACAAAATTTTCTATAGGAGTAAAATTTTGGGAAATTTTCCTTTCGAAATAAAGTTTTGAGAAAATTTTCTATAGAAATAAAATTTTTAGAAAAGTTTCTATAGAAATAACATTTTGACAAAATTATTTATAGAATCAAAATTTTGACTAAATTTTCCACACAAATAAAATATTAACAAAATTTTCTATAGAAATAAAATATTGACAAAATTTTTATAAAAATAAAGTTCTAACAAAGTTTTCTATAGAAACAAAATTGTCTATAGAAACGAAATTTTGACTACATTTTCTATGAAAATAAAGTTTTGAGAAATTTTCCCTTAGAAATAACATATTGAAAAAAAATTCTATAGAAATAAAATTTTGACAAAGAAACAAAATTTGACAGTTGTAAATATACTCCCTTGTAAAGAAGTTCACTGTTCTTTAAATTTAAATTAATTTCCCTGAAGACGAGCATCGGAGATGTCTCGAAATATTGGAAAATTTTAAATATAAAAATACAACTCAAAAAACAACAACATCTGTTTTTATTCACATGACCTCAAGCCGAACTAAGCAAATATAAAGAAATAAAATTTTGATAAAATTTTCTATAGAAATAAAATTCTGACAAAATTTTTTATAGAAATAAAATTTGGACAAAATTTTCTAGAGATACAATTTTGAGAAAATTTTCTATAGAAATAAAATATTGATAACATTTTCTATAGAAATATAATTTTGACAAAATTTTCTATAGGAATAATATTTTGACAAAATTTTCCATTGAAATAAAGTTTTGACAATAAAAATCTCATGGGAATAACATTTTGACAAAACTTTCTATAGAATTAAAATTTTGACCAATAATTTTTATAGAAATAATTTTGTTGTTTCTTGATTCCAGCTTAAAACCATGCATTGACTAAACCAGGGCTGTGGAGTCGAGTCAATTTTTTCGACTCCGGCTCCGACTCCAGCATTTCATATTAGCCTCGACTCCGACTCCGGAGTCGACTTCATGACCATTTTTGTCGAAATCAGAAAAACATTTATGTGGGAGCTATATCTAAATCTGAATCGATTTCAACCAAATTTGGCACGCATAGCTACAATGCTAATCCTACTCCCTGTGCGATATTTCAACTAAATCGGAGTTAAAAATTGGCCTCTGTGGTAATATGAGTGCATATCGGGCGAAAGCTATATATGGGAGCTATATCTAAATCTGAACCGATTTCAACCAAATTTGGCACGCATAGCAACAATGGTAATTCTACTCCCTGTGCAAAATTTCAACAAAATCGGAGTTAAAAATTGGCCTCTGTGATCATATGAGTGTAAATCGGGCGAAAGCTATATATGGGAGATATATCCACATCTGAACCGATTTCAACCAAATTTGGCACGCATAGTTATCTGAACCGATTTCAACCAAATTTGGCACGCATACTTACAATGCTAATCCTACTCCCTGTGCAATATTTCAACTAAATCGGAGTTAAAGATTGGTCTCTGTGGTCATATGAGTGTAAATCGGGCGAAAGCTATATATGGGAGATATATCCACATCTGAACCGATTTCAACCAAATTTGGCACGCATAGTTACAATGCTAATTCTACTCCCCATGCAAAATTGCAACTAAATCGGAGCAAAAAATTGGCCTCTGTGGGCAAATTAGTGTAAATCGGGCGAAAGCTATATATGGGAGCTATATCTGAATCTGAACCGATTTGGCTGATATTTTGCAAGTTTTTTGAGACCCATAAGATATTCGGATGTACGGAATTTGAGGAAGATCGGTTGATATACGCGCCAATTATGACCAGATCGGTGAAAAATATATATGGCAGCTATATCTAAATCTTAACCGATTTTTTCCAAAATCAATAGGGATCGTCTTTGAGTCGAAACAGGACCCTATACCAAATTTTAGGACAATCGGACTAAAACTGCGAGCTGTACTTTGCACACAAAAATACATCAACAGACAGACAGACGGACAGACAGACAGCTAAATCGACTCAGAATTTAATTCTAAGCCGATCCGTATACTAAAAGGTTGGTCTATGATTACTCCTTCTTGGCGTTACATACAAATGCACAAATTTATTATACCCTGTACCACAGTAGTGGTGAAGGGTATAAAGAACAAGTATATATGGCCGTAAGTTCGGACAGGCCGAATCTTATGTATCCTCCACCATGGATTGCGTAGAAACTTCTACGAAAGACTGTCATCCACAATCGAATTACTTGGGTTGTGGTATCTTAAATCGTTTTCTAAATTGTGAGTTAGTCCATACGTGGTATATATTAGACAAAAAAGGTATGTGTAGGTAAGTCTACAAATAATTACGAATCGATATGGACTTTTGGACGGTATGTAGAGAGCCAGAAATTAAATATGGGGGTCACTTATATGGGGGCTATATACAATTATGAACTTGATATGGACCAATTTTTGTGTGATTGGGGATCGATTTATCTGAGGGCTATATATAACTATAGACCGATGTGGACTTAGTTAGGCATGGTTGTTAACGGCCATACACTAGCACAATGTACCAAATTTCTACTGACTCGAATGAAATTTGCTCCTCAAAGAGGCTCCAAAACCGAATCTCGGGATCGGTTTATATGGGGCTATATATGATTATGAACTGATATAGACCACTTTTGGCATGGTTGTTAAATATCATATACCACCACCACGTACCAAATTTCAACCGGATCGGATGAATTTTGCTTCTCCAAAAGGAACCGGAGGTCAAATCTGCGGATCGGTTAATATGATTTGAACCAATTCCTGCATGGTTGTTGGATACCATATACTAACACCACGTACCAAATTTCAACCGAATCGGATGAATTTTGCTCTTCCAAGGGTCTCCGGAGGTCAAATCTGGGGATCGGTTTATATGGGGGCTATATATAATTATGGACCGATTTCGACCAATTTTTGCTTGAGTGTTTAAGGCCATATATAAACACCACGTACCAAATATCAACTGAATCAGATGAATTTTGGTCTTCCAAGAGGCTCTATAATTATGCACCGATGTGGACCAATTTTTGCATGGCCATTAGATACCATATACTAACACCATGTACCAAATTTCAGCCGGATCGGGTGAAATTTGGGCTATACGTAAAAGTGGACCGATATGACTATTTGCAATATCATCCGACCAACATCAATAACAACTACTTGTGCCAAGTTTCAAGTCGATAGCTTGTTTCGTTCGGAAGTTAGCGTGATTTCAACAGATTCACGACCACGACCCAGAATATATATACATTATGGGGTCTTAGAGCAATATTACGATGTATTACAAACGGAATGACAAAGTTAATATACCCCATTCCTATGGTGGAGGGTATAAAAATACACAAAAATCAAAATGTAGGGCTTATCAGATAGAAAGTTTAGATGTTAAAAAATGTAATGTGTCGGATATGTAAAACAAACATAAACTGTCATAAATTAGGACGAGCGGAATTTTAAATAACCACTACGATACAACAGATGACAGGAATAGCTGGACAGTTACGAATATTGTTTCTATAGAAGTAAAATGGTGAAACATCGATTTATAAATGGTCTATCAGGACATTATAGGCCATTCATTTAATGTAAAGAATTTCGAGTGACATTGATGAAACAAACTTTCTCCCAAAAGTCCGCCTCAGATGGCACGCTGACAGAGGTTTAATTTAAAATTACAGCTTCCAAGGACATCGGGTATACATGGAGATTTCTCAAAATATTATCTCCATATACAAAATCTGGGCCGACAGGAAATTTCCGCATTTATTTATGGATCTCAAATAATTCAAAATTTATGACAAATCTTATAAAAATTGTAGAATAGGAAAAATTTCTTAAAACAAATCGGAGATGGGTTTATATGTAGGTGCTATATCACAAAATTGTTCGGTATGACCCATATTCGAACACAACATGCCTGCCAAAAATTCAGAACGTTAGGCTCTACTGCTATATTGCCTTGTACCTTTATCAATAGTATATATAGGCTTAAAAATTTATAGTTAAATATATTAAAAATGGACTATACAATTGATCAATTCAGCCCATATTCTAGTAAAACCTATTCTTTATAGCACCGAGAAATTTCACCAATATAAATACACTTTGAATGGCCTGGAATCCAGTACTTCGTTGTTCGATTAAAACCCCCAATCGAAACTAATTTGTCGAAATAACATATTGCTTTTGTTACAAAGATGGAGTGTTTTTCAAATTTTGTTTCGCCGGAGTCGGAGTCGAGCAAAATTTATACGACTCCGGCTCCGACTCCGACTCCAGCAAAGTCTTCAGACTCCGACTCCGGCTCCGACTCCACAGCCCTGGACTAAACTACAAGTGTAGCTTAACCAACAAAGGAAAAGAATGTTTGTTAAATTTATTTGGCAATACTTAAAGAACAAAACCAACAATAACAAAACAAAACGAAAAAAATAATTTTTTAACAAAATTTTTATAGAAATAGAATATTGACAAAACTTTCTATGGGAATAAAATGTTGATAAAGTTTATACGAGTATAGAAATAAAATTTTGACAAACATTTCTATAGACATACATTTTGATATAATTTCCTTTTCTGTGTGCATCGGAGGGCTCTTGCACTTTTTGGAACTCCAATGGCTTTACTCCAATCAAAGTTTTCAATATGTGTTGTGTCTGTTCTCGGACTATGTTCAGCTCACGAGCGAGTTTTCTATCACTGCGCCGTGAATTTCAATCAACTCTGGCCTTCAGTTTTCGCATTTTCCCTTACTTTTTTGACCCAATTTATTGTATTCAATTCACATTTAAATGCTGCAAGGCTCTAGCGATAGCCAACTATGGGTTTTCCAACACCAATAACTTCCTGAAAGCAATAGATGAAAATGCCTTTGTAGGCTTGTAAACAATAAAATGAACAGTCATTATGTCGTTTTTTAAACGTGAAGTTTAGAAAAGATAGCAACCTGAATATGGTTGCAATACATATCATTTACACTGTACATCTCTCATTTAACCAATCAACCAAAATCATAAATCCATTATTACATCATAAATCTATAATTTAAAAAAGGCCCTTAAAAGATGACCAGCTGAACTAGCATCACACAAACAAGCACAAGCAATTCCATTTTAGTAGAGGTGAATCGTCTTTTCATTTGACTTTTGTTTATCGTTGCTGATGTTTTTTTTTCGTTGTTGTTGTTATAAACTGCATGACGAGGCTACTATGTCCTCTGTAGTAATATCAGCATTTGGTGTAAGCATCATTTAGGGATGAGTTGTATAAACGGAAGGATACGGAAGTGGGCCATTAATGTAGGTCGATGTGGGTGTTTTTTTTTTGTTTGGGTCCATTGAAAACCCAAATGCTTACAAAACCCACAAAAGGTGTATTCTGATGAGGAGGCAGAGCAATTATGCTTTAGCGCTTTAGTACCACTGCCTCTTTTGAAAATTTCAAATTGTTCTGGTTCACAGCAGGCGATTACAGATGGTAAACGTATCGGTTGCTGTGGATTCTCCGCTGACATTGACACACTTCTAGATGTTCATGTTTAACATGCAAAAAAAAAAAAAACAAACAGAAAATGCCATGATTTCTTTATGTTCATCTTCTGTTTTAAATACGAAACAGCAGGCCAATTGTTAAATTTTTCAACTATTGTAAGGAAATGTCTTTTAGTGTTAACTGAGCTAGGTAGAAGGAAACGAGATGATGATGAAGAGAAGCTTAGATTTTAATTTGACACAATTGGGTTTTATAGAGAATATTGAATTAAGTTAACAGTTCATAAGGAGGGATTTAAAATTAAAATAAAAATTATTATCAAACCAAAAGTCAAAAAACGAAATTTTATTTATTAATTATTATTGTTTTTTAATTGGATAAATTAATTTTTAATAATAATAGACTAATTCCATTATTTTCGTGATTTCGTAATGGAATTCAAAAAATATAGTTTTTTGTGTTTGAAAATCACGAAAGTGTTTGCTCTCTGAGACGTTTCACTGTGAATACTAGGCCAACCCATACCAACCGCGGTTGCCACTCATGTCAAAAATAACTTACCAAATAATATTAAAATAATCTACCAAAATAAAAAAATTAAAGTTTTTGTTCAAATTTTTTGTGGTTAGTTAGAAAAAAATTTCTTCGAATGAATGAATGATCCCTCCTATCCTTTTGAATTGTAAATGTGTCGAGTTTTAAAAATTTTAACGATTTTAGCTTGCGCCAACCAAGGGACTATATCTACAAAAGGGAAAACTTACTATTGTGAGTATGAAATAATACGAAAATTAAAATTTTTAAAGAAATTGAATTTTGTCAAATTTGTATACCCTGCGCCACACTGTGGAACAGGGTATTATAAGTTAGTGCATATGTTTGCAACACCCAGAAGGAGACGGGATGGACACATGGTGTCTTTGGCAAAAATGCTCAGGGTGGGCTCCTGAGTCGATGTAGCCATGTCCGTCTGTCTGTGAAAATATTTTTGTGATCAAAGTCTAGGTCGCAGTTTTAGACCAATCGACTTCAAATTTGGCACAAGTATGTGTTTTGGATCAGTATATAACCCTATTGATTTTGGTAGAAATCGGTTCAGATTTAGATATAGCTCCCATATATATCTTTCGACCGATATGGACTTATATGGCCCCAGAAGCCAGAGTTTTACCCTAATATGCTTAAAATTTTGCAAAAGAAGAACAATTAGTACTGTAGTCAAGTGTGCCAAATTTTATTGAAATCGGTTCAGATTTAGATATAGATCCCATATATATCTTTCACCCGATATGGACTTATATGGTCCCAGAAGTCAGAGTTTTACCACAATTTGTTTGAAATTTTGCACTAGGAGTACAATTAATAGCAGGGCTGTGGAGTCGAGCCAATTTTACTCGACTCCGACCCCGACTCCAGCATTTTTCATCAGCTCGACTCCGACTCCGGAGTTGACTCCGGGTAATATAACTAAATCTAATTTTAATACCACTAATTTGTAGTTCTATTGTGGGGGTACCGTAAGTGGATCGATCGTATTTATTTATGTGTGCAAAAAAGGTCTTAATTGCACATTAGATGACAATTGAACTCTATATTTCAAATTTAGGGCAATGTTTAATAAATAAAATAATGATATAAATACCCATCATAATATGAGAAGATTCCAACAGTATATGTATTTGTGGACCAAAATTATTGATACTATCTCAAATCCTTTAAATTTGTTGCGAGCTATATAAAGGTTTATATTCCCATATGCATGAATTTGAATCTGAATCGATTTAGACAAAATTGTATATACTTCTACAAAATCTATGCACTTAAAATTTAAATCTAACGTTATGGGACGTAACACAATTTTAACAAAAAATAAAAATGCAAGAAAAGTCTAAAGTCGGGCGGGCCGATTATAATATACTCTGCACAACTTTGTATTTAGATCTACATTTTGATAAAATCTCAAATCAGACTTCTACAAAATCTCGGGCAATATTTGGGAAATATTTATAATTGTTTAGACAATTTCGCATTGAAAAATTTGCAAATTTGAGTCATTTCTACAAAGTTTCGACTTAGCAGTGAGTATCAGTGAGCATACAATTTTAGAAAAATTGCAGAATTTTATATAGAAATAAAATTTTGCAAAATTTTCTACAGAAACAATATTTTGACTAAATTTTCTATAGAAATAAAATTTTGACCAAATATATAGAAATAAAATTTTGAATAAAATTTTTATAGAAATAAAATTTGGCAAAATTTTTTATAGAAATAAAAGTTTGAAAAAATTATCAATAGAAATACAATTTAAAAAAAATTGTGTATCAAACAAAATTTTGCAAAATTTTCTATAGAAATAAAATTTTGCAAAATATTCTATAGAAATAAAATTTTGACTATATTTTCTATAGAAATAAAATTTTGAGAAAAAAATATTTCTATAGTAATAAAATGTTGAATACATTTTTATAGCAGTATCAGTGAGCATCAGTAAGAAAAAAAATTTTTTGAGAAAATTTGCTATAGAAATAAAATTTGACAATTTTTTCTTATAGAAATAATTAATTATAATTAATTATCAATACAAATACAATTTTAGAAAAATTTTTGTGTAGTAAATAAAATTCTGCAAAATATTCTACAGAAACAAAATTTTGACTAAATTTTCTATAATTTTCAAAAAAAAAAAATTGACAAAACTTTTTATATAAATAACATTTTGACAAAATTTTCTATAAAAAAACAACTTCGAAAAAAATTTCTCTCAATATTCCACATATGTATATCGCCTTAAAATAAAATAAAAAACAATAACGATTGTTCGAAATATTTCAAATAAATTGATATGGGCATTAAAATGGATCGATACAGCCCATCTGCTAGTCTAACATTCTAGGAAACATAAAAAGATACCGTAATTGGAAGTTGTTGAAGTAGAATTAACCTTCTAACTGTCTGTGCCAAATTTGGTTGAAATCGGTTCAGATTTAGATATAGTTCCCATATATAGCTTTCGCCCGATTTACACTCTTATGACCACAGAGTCCAATTTTTTACTCCGATTTAGTTGAAATTTTGAGTCTATAGATTTCTATAGAAGTCTATCAAATTCTGTCCACATCGAGTGATATTTAAAAGTATGTATTTGGGACAAATCTTTATATATAGCACCCAACATATTTGACGGATGTGATAGGGTATCGATAATTTAGATCTACAAAGTGGTGCAGGGTATAATATAGTCGGCCCCGCCCGACTGTAGACTTTCCTTACTTGTTTTTTATAGAAAATTGTTTCATATAAATAAATAAATTGTATTTCCATGAGTTTAGTTTCAAAGTATTATTTCTATAGAATTTTTTTCCTAAATTATATTTATACCCAGAATAACAATTACCAAAAATTTTCCAATTAAAAAGTTAATTGAAACTGAAAACTTTTCAATTATATAACTAAATGATATATTTTTAAACAAATTCGAAACATTAGGTCAATGATTGGAAATATTTGAATTTTTTATTAAAAAATTAATTGATACAATAAATAAAAAAAAAACTTGAATAAACTGGTGAGAATAAGTCTGTAATATGTTTTTATAAATTTTAAAAATTAATACAATCAATTTTTAATCAAAATAAAAACACAAAGAAGTGATTGAAAATAATTACGCTTTTATTCAAAAAATTAATTGATACAATTATAATTTTAATCAAACCAAAAAATAAACCGTAGAACCCTTTTACAGAGTAGGCCCTTACTGGCACAAAATAATAAATTACACCTGTTTCTTCCTCTTTTGTGGTAAATAAATCATAAAAATAAATATTTAAAAGATCTTAACAAAAATAACATAATAATTTTTTTTTTTTTAATTTCGGACACGGGAAATATGCCTTTCCAAATATATATCTGAAATTGAAGCACCCTCTATTGACCTAATATGAATGATTTTGCAACTTAGCTCATAATTAAGACAAATTTCTTTAAAATAATGGCATTTAAAAGAAAGTTTATAATCTTTGCTTCAAAAAATTTGTATACCCACCACCATAAGGATGGGGAGTATATTAACTTTGTCATTCCGTTTGTAACACTTCGAAATATTGATCTAAGACCCCATAAAGTATATATATTGTGGGTCGTGGTGAAATTCTGAGTCGATCTGAGCATGTACGTCCGTCAGTCCGTCTGTTGAAATCACGCTAACTTCCGAACGAAACAAGCTATCGAGTTGAAACTTGGCGCAAGTAGTTGTTATTGATGTAGGTAGGATGGTATTGCAAATGGGCCATATCGGTCCACTTTTACGTATAGCCCCCATATAAACGGAGAAGCAAAATTCATCCGATCTGGTGGAAATTTGGTACGTGGTAGTATATGATATTTAACAACCATGCCAAAAGTGGTCCGTATCAGTCGATAATCCTTTATAGCCCCATATAAACCGATCCCGAGATTTGGTTTCGGAGCCTCTTGGAGGAGCAAATTTCATCCGAGTGAGTTGAAATTTGTGGATGACAGTCTTTCGTAGAAGTTTCTACGTAATCTATGGTGGAGGGTACATAAGATTCGGCCTGGCCGAACTTACGGCCGTATATACTTCTTCTTCATTAAATTTAGGACATGAGTCTTGTAATTTTTCGTTGCTCCGTTAAGGCCGCAGGTCTTTCAACTAAGAACATTTTTTTTTTAAATAAAGAAAAGCAATATTTATTTAAAGAAATCGTCTTTAAATTTACTGGTATAATGAATCTTTAAATTTAAAATAACAACGCTTCATATATAAGTATAATACCTTTTTGTGAGGACTTTTGCATCTTTGGTTAATAGTTGTTTTTTTTTTGGAATTAAGAAAATCTTTTCTGCTTTGAAGATTCTTGAATTTTTAAAATCCAATAAATGAGATCTGCGTCCTAAATTTAATTTTATCAACCCTTGATTTAAAGCTATATAGCTCCTTAAGAAATGTCTTTATTTGGAAGAATTTGTGATTTGGAATCAATACCACAATCCTTAAGGAAAGGACACAATCTTTTGATCCAAGTAAATTCTTTTTAAGTGTATATTTAAATACTTTATTTAAAAAAGTTTGGGCAAGAAAGACCTTCCCCTCCCATGCAAATATCAAAAAATTATGAACTAAGCATAGTTCATAATACAGGGACCACGCCCTATCTTCCATGCACATTTCAAAAATATCGAAAAACTTTCAATTTAAGAAAAAGTCGAGCAAGGAGGAGGTGTCACTCTCTATAGTTCCCAGTAAATTTCATGTAAATCCGAGAAGTTTACATAAAGTCTGCAAAACATTCAATTTTCAAAAAAAAAAAAAAATCAAGAAAGCAGGAGGTGTAATCCCCTGACCAGATATCGCAAAATCATATACCATATATTCACTTACTCACCTTCTCCTCGATCAAATATCGAAAACCAAATAGGGGTTTTTTTTTTTGTTCGAAGACAAACTTCCCTGAGAAGTCAAGAAAATCGGGGAGCTTTTCAAAATGTCGGGTAAGGAAAGGTCCCCCTCCTAACGAAATACTGAAAAATAAAGTAGCGGATCTATGTATAGACTCCACTTTAACCCGACTTCCTGTCCGAAAATTTCAAGCAAATCACAAAACTTTAGTCCAGTCCAAATATCAAAAAATCAAATACTCCTTATTGACTACATAACAGGTTGGCTGATAAGTCCCCGGTCTGACACATAGATGGCATCGCTAGTATTAAATGCATATTATTTTTATATAGTACCAACCTTCAAATGATTCGTGTCAAAATTTGACGTCTGTAAGTCAATTAGTTTGTGAGATAGAGCGTCTTTTGTGAAGCAACTTTTGTTATTGTGAAAAAATGGGAAAAATTGGAAAAATGGTAAAAAGGAATTTCGTGTTTTGATAAAATACTTTTCCTGAAGGGAAAAAATACGGTGGAAGCAAAAACTTGGCTTGATAATGAGTTTCCGGACTCTGCCCCAGGGAAATCAATAATAATGGATTGGTATGCAAAATTCAAGGGTGGTGAAATGAGCACGGTGGACGGTGAACGCAGCGGACGCCCGAAAGAGGTGGTTACCAACGAAAACATAAAAAAAATCCACAAAATGATTTTGAATGACCGTAAAATGAAGTTGATCGAGATAGCAGAGGCCTTAAAGATATCAAAGGAACGTGTTGCTCATATCATTCATCAATATTTAGATATGCGGAAGCTCTGTGCAAAAACAACAACGTGTTGATGATTCTGAGCGGTGTTTGCAGCTGTTAACTCGTAATACACCCGAGTTTTTCCATCGATATGTGACAATGGATGAAACATGGCTCCATCACTACACTCCTGAGTCCAATCGACAGTCGGCTGAATGGACAGCGACCGGTGAACCGTCTCCGAAACATGGAAAGACTCAAAAGTCCTGGCAAAGTAATCGCCTCTGTTTTTTGGGATGCGCATGGAATAATTTTTATCGATTTTCTTGAGAAGGGAAAAACCATCAACAGTGTCTATTATATGGCGTTATTGGAGCGTTTGAAGGTCGAAATCGCGGCAAAACGGCCCCATATGAAGAAGACAAAAGTGTTGTTCCAACAAGACAACGCACCGTGCCACAAGTCATTGAGAACGATGGCAAAAATTCATGAATTGGGCTTCGAATTGCTTCCCCACCCACCGTATTCTCCAGATCTGGCCCCCAGCGACTTTTTCTTGTTCTCAGCCCTCAAAAGGATGCTCGCAGGGAAAAATTTGGCTGCAATGAAGAGTTGATCGCCTAAACTGAGGCCTATTTTGAGGCAAAATGGTATCAAAAAATTGGAAGGTCGTTATAATCGTTGTATCGCTCTTGAAGGGAACTATGTTGAATAATAAAAACGAATTTTGACAAAAAAAATGTGTTTTTCTTTGTTAGACGGGGAACTTATCAGCCAACCTGTTATATTCACTTACTCACCTTCTCCTCGATCAAATATCGAAAATCAATTAAAGGTTTTTTTTTTGTTCAGAGACAAACTTCCGTGAGAATTCAAGAAAATCGGGCAACTTTTCAAAATGTCGGGCAAGGAAAGGTCCCCCTCCTAACGAAATACCAAAAAATAAAGAGGCGGATCTATGTCTAGACGCCACTTTGACCC
The DNA here is from genome assembly GCF_050003625.1 of Haematobia irritans. Lineage (NCBI taxonomy): Eukaryota > Metazoa > Arthropoda > Insecta > Diptera > Muscidae > Haematobia > Haematobia irritans. The sequence continues at coordinate 219,234,213 of NC_134397.1, read as the reverse complement.
GACTTTCTCTCCGAAAATTTCAAGCAAATCACAAAATTTTAGTCCAGTCCAGTCCAAGTATCAAAAAATCCAATACTCCTTATTGACTACATAGCCTCCCCCTGTTGACTGTGAATTCCAAGTAAATGTTTGAGATGTTTCGTGTACTTCACAAAAAAAAAACAAATAGCTTTTCCCTAGCCCTACTTCGCACTCCCCCTTCAAGTATTGAAAAATAAAGTAACGGATCTTTGTATAGAGGCCACCTTCAACCTTTCCTGAACATTTTAAGCTAATCGGAAAACTATTCTGCTATTTTCAAAAAATCGGGCAAGCGGGAGGTTTCCCTCTGATCACCAGCTATCTTCTCTGAAAATTTCAATTTAAAACAATCGGAAAACTTTGGTCAAAATTTCCAAAGATGGGCCAAGGAGGAAGCTCCTCTCCGCCCAAATATTAAAAACTTGGGTATCCCATATTAACTTCGTAATCTTCCCCACGTTCTCGATAAATTTCCACTCTACAAAAAGTATGGCAAAATGGAGGCCCCCCTCTCTCTAGATTTGGTCACTCCATAATAGGCCGTGAATATCCTTATCAATGATTCATGCATCGCCAGACACCATTCGACCATAGTCTGGTTATAAATCAACGCTGAAAATTAATTGGCAATTATTTGTAACAGCCATCTCTCTTATGACCAATAGACAATTTTTTTTTGTAAATTGCCTCACAAACAGGACGATTATTTATGAGATTATGACTCTCTGTTCTACAGAACCTTCCACGATTTCTTCACTAAGATGCGAAATAATTTTGAGTCATTTGATGTTTGAAGGATTTCATTCAATAAAAAAATTCAAATTATCATCTCATTCTTCACAGCGACATCGATTTAAGTAAGCCTCTATATCATGGTGTAGAACAAATTTTTTTTATGCAGCAAAACTGGTTACCACCAGCACTTGATGTTCTCTGATCAGACATTTGCTTTTCATATCATACAGCATACAGTCGATAATGTGCCACATGAAATTTAGCAGGATATATTCCTTTAGTGTTCGTCATGGCACACAAAGCATTCTCTTTTAGCGTCCATTAATGAATACCTCGTTAACCCACTTTGAGAAATTTGCAGAAGCAGATTTCCTTTCCCCTTTTGCTTTTGAATTCTCCCAGACCCCTTCACCATACGAAATTTAAAGATAAGCACTATAATGAAATGCTGGTTTCGAATAGGACAATGTGCTTGGCGTTCTCTCACTGCCTCACACTCCTAACCAGTCACGAGAGAGAGAGGTACGAGGTGAGACCAAGCGAATGTATCAAATAAATGAGTGACATTAAATCTTTTCGCTTCATCTGTTTGCTAGCCATATTCTGCTTTCTTTGGCATCTGTAAATTATCCTGAAATGTGAAAGCACTTGATGATGGAGAAGCAAAAGAAGATATTGCCCGCTGTGAATGGGTCATTTTGTGTCTGAGCGTATTTTTTGAGGGACTTTTAATTTTTGTGTTCATAGGATTTTTTCCTTCTTGATGAATGAACGACCCCCGAGAAATCCTCAGACATTGTGGTGGTTTAGACATAAGGATAATGTCTGCTAACATTTATCCTTTGTCAAGCCATACAACAACAAGTAATCAAATATGTCTACGAATTTTATGAGTATGGTTCTTCTTTTAAAGAGAATAGGAGGTAAACAAATGTTTGTTTTTTTATACCCACCACCATAGAATGGTGACGGGGTATAATAAGTTTGTCATTCCGTTTGTAACACATCGAAATATCGATTTCCGACTATATAAAGTATATATATTCTTGATCAGGGAGAAATTCTAAGACGATATAACGATGTCCGTCTGTCCGTCTGTCTGTCTGTCTGTCTGTCTGTCTGTCTGTTGTAATCACGCTACAGTCTTCATTAATGAAGCAATCGTGCTGAAATTTTGCACAAACTCGTCTTTTGTCTGCAGGCAGGTCAAGTTCGAAGATGGGCTATATCGGTCCAGGTTTTGATATAGTCCCCATATAAACCTACCTCCCGATTTGGGGTCTTGGGCTTATAGAAATCGTAGTTTTTATCCAATTTGCCTGAAATTTGAAATCTAGAGGTATTTTATGACCATAAAGCGGTGTGCCAAAAATGGTGAGTATCGGTCCATATTTTGGTATAGCCCCCATATAGACCGATCTCCCGATTTTACTTCTTGGGCTTATAGAAACCGCAGTTTTTATTCAATTTACCTGAAATTGGAAATCTAGAGGTATAATAGGACCACAAATACGTGTGCCAAAAATGCTGAGTATCGGTCCAAGTTTTGGTATGGTCCCCATATAAAACACCTCCCGATCTGGGGTCTTGGGCTTATAGAAACCGCAGTTTTTATCCAATTTGTCTGAAATTGGAAATCTAGAGGTATTTTAGGACCATAAAAAGGTGTGCCGAAAATGGTAAGTATCGGTCCATATTTTGGTATAACCCCCATAGAATCCGAAGTTTTTATCCTATTTGCCTGAAATTGGAAAGCTAAAGGTATTTTCGGGTCATAAAGAGGTGTGCCGAAAACGGTGAGTATCGGTCCATATTTTAGTATAGCCCCATAAGAACGATCACCCGATTTAACTCCTTGGGTTTCTAGAAACCGTAGTTTTTTTCTGATTTGCCTGAAATTGTAAATATTCCGGAATTTTAGGCTCACAAAACGTGTATCGGATTAAGTTTTTATCGGTCCATTTGGTAATGCCTCCATATAGACCGACTTTACTTCTTGCGGGTGTAGAAGGCGCACTCATCATGAAAATTGCTTGAAACTCAATGTAAAATTTCCAGATGTTACTTCTACAGATTTAAGATTTCAAATCAAGACGTTATTTTATAATTTTCTTGCACACTTACAAGAGATATTAATGATTCCTCCAAAACTCAAACAAAAATGGTTCTTATAAATCCATAATCTGATATAGTCCTCATAGGTGAAATCTTTAAATTTATCTTCGGGAAGTGTCCTCAAGTCCTCAAGCCCTCCTGAAATTGCAAAGGAAACCCTAATATTTGGTTCATGGTGGTGGGTATTTAAGATTCGGCCCGGCCGAACTTAGTGCTGTATATACTTGTTATCATATAAATTGGATTTAAGGTTGTTGAATTGTGTAGTTAAGTATGATTTGTTTATTTACACTGTTTTATCAACATTTTTATTTTTTTTTTATTTTTTTATTTCATGATTCTTTTAATATTCCTTTTCATATGAGTAAGTATGCTTCTTGCGAGCCCATTTTGAGAGCTTTAAAATAATTTAACAAATTGAATAATAACTTTAATTTTGATTTTTCAGTTTCTCTAAATAAATTTATTAATACTTCATTTAATTCATTTTTAAAATTGCTAGTCTGTAAGGATTGTAATCCATAGACTTAAATAAATATTGTAGTAAATGTTTTCAGACAACTTAATTTTTATGCAAAATTCAATACATTTTCAAAATATATAAACGATAAAGTTATGCAAGTACAAACAAATGCCAGTTTGAAACTTGAAATTACAACGGATACTTTAACAAAAACTGTTTTTTTGATAAAAAAAGATGCAAATCTTCAAAATATGTCTTAGGGTATATTTGAAGCGTTTTTTCTAAAATCTAAAGATTCAATATTTCAGTAAATTTAAGGACGATTTTCTTACATTTAAATTAAAATTTTGACAAAATTTTCTTTAAAAATAAAATTTTGACAAAGTTTTCTATAGAAATAAAATCTTGACAAAAATTTCTAACGAAATAAAAATTTGACAAAATTTTTAGAGAAATAAAAATTTGAAAAAATTAAAAAAAAAAACAAGTATATACGGCCGTAAGTTCGGCCAGGCCGAAGCTTATGTACCCTCCATCATGGATTGCGTAGAAACTTCTTCTAAACACTGCCATCCACAATCGAATAACTTAAGTTGCGGTAACGCTTGCCGATGGCAAGGCATCTTAAAACCTCCTCACACCATCTTCTAAATTGTAGGACAAAATTTTCTATAGAAAGAAAATTTTGACAAAAATTTCTACAGAAATAAAATTTTAACAAAATTTTCATTAGAAATAAACTTTTGACAAAATTTTCTATAGAAATAAAATCTTGGTAGATTATGAACCGAATAAAATTTGAACAACATTTTCTATAGAAATAAAATTTTGACAAAATTTTCTATAGAAATAAAATTTTGACAATGATGAAAATTTTATTATGAACCGAATAATATTTTAACAAAATTTTCTGTAGAAATAAAATTTTGACAAAATTTTCTATAGAAATAAAATTTTGACAAAATTTTCTATAGAAAAAAATTTTGGTAGATTATTTTTGGCTCTAATGGCAACCATGATTATGGACCGATATGGACCAATTTTTGTGTGATTGGACCAATTTTGGTATGGTTGTTAGCGACCATATACTAACACCACGTTCCTAATTTGAACCGGATCGGATGAATTTTGCTCCTCCAAGAGGCTCCGGAGGTCAAATCTGGAGAACGCTTTATATGGGGGCTATATATAATTATGGACCGATATGGACCAATTCTGGCACGGTTGTTAAAGATCATATACTAACACCATGTTCCAAATTACAACCGGATTGGATGAAAGTTGCTTCTCTTGGAGACTTCGCAAGCCAAATCTGGGGATCGGTTTATATGGGGGCTATATATAATTATGGACCGATGTGGACCAATTTTTGCATGGTTGTTAGAGACCACATACCAACATCATGTACCAAATTTCAGCCGGATCGGATGAAATTTGCTAATCTTTTAGGCTCCGCAAGCCAAATCTGGGGATCGGTTTATATGGGGGCTATATATAATTATGGACCGATGTGGACCAATTTTTGCACGGTTGTTAGAGACCATATACCAAATTTCAGCCGGATCGGATGAAATATGCTTCTCTTAGAGGCTCCACAAGCCAAATCTGGGGATCGGTTTCTATGGGGGCTATATATAAATATAGACCGATATGGACCAATTTTTGCATGGTTGTTAGAGACCATATACCAACATCATGTACCAAATTTCAGCCGGATCGGATGAAATTTGCTTCTCTTTTAGGCTCCGCAAGCCAAATCTGGGGATCGGTTTATATGGGGGCTATATATAATTATGGACCGATGTGGACCAATTTTTGCATGGTTGGTAGAGACCATATACCAACAGCATGTACCAAATTTCAGCCGGATGGGATGAAATTTGCTTCTCTTGGAGCAATCGCAAGCCAAATTTGGGGGTCCGTTTATATGGGGGCTATACGTAAAAGTGGACCGATATGGACCAATTTTCGCATGGTTGTTAGAGACCATATACCAACACCATGTACCAAATTTCAGCCGGATCGGATGAAATATGCTTCTGTTAGAGGCTCTACAAGCCAAATCTGAGGGTCCCTTTATATGGGGGCTATACGTAAAAGTGGACCGATATGGCCCATTTTCAATACCATCCGACCTACATCGATAACAACTACTTGTGCCAAGTTTCAAGTCGATAGCTTGTTTCGTTCGGAAGTTAGCGTGATTTCAACAGACGGACGGACGGACGGACATGCTTAGATCGACTCAGAATTTCACCACGACCCAGAATATATATACTTTATGGGGTCTTAGAGCAATATTTCGATGTGTTACAAACGGAATGACAAAGTTAATATACCCCCATCCTATGATGGAGGGTATAACAAGTAAGGAAAGTCTAAAGTCGGGCGGGCCGACTATATTATACCCTCCACCATTTTATAGATCTAAATTTTCGATATCACATCCGTCAAATGTGTTGGGTGCTATATATAAAGGTTTGTCCCAAATACTTACATTTAAATATCGCTCGATCTGGACAGAATTTGATAGTCTTCTACAAAATCTATAAACTCAAAATTTAAGTCGGCTAATGCACTAGGGTGGAACACAATGTTAGTAAAAAAATATGGGAAACATTTAAATCTGAAGCAATTTTAAGGAAACTTCGCAAAAGTTTTTTTTTTATGATTTATCGCTCGATATATATGTATTACAAGTTTAGGAAAATTAGAGTCATTTTTACAACTTTTCGACTAAGCAGTAGGGATTATACAAGAAAAATGTTGGTATTTTGACCATTTTTGTCGAAATCAGAAAAACATATATATATGGGAGCTATATCTAAATCTGAACCGATTTCAACCAAATTGGGCAAGCATAGCTAATTCTACTCCCTGTGCAAAATTTCAACTAAATCGGAGTAAAAAATTGGCCTCTGTGATCATATGAGTGTAAATCGGGCGATAGCTATATATGTGAGCTATATATAAATCTGAACCGATTTCAATCAAATTTGGCACACATAGCAACAATGCTAAATCTACTCCCTGTGCAAAATTTCAACCAAATTGAGCCAAAACTCTGGCTATTAGAACCATATTAGTCCATATCGGGCTAAAGATATATATGGGAGTTATATCTAAATCTGAACCGATTTCAATAAAATTTTGCACACTTGACTATACTACTAATTGTACTCCTAGTGCAAAATTTCAACCAAATTCGGCCAAAAATCTGGCTTCTGGGGCCATGTAAGTCCATATCGGGCGAAAGGTATATATGGGAGCTATATCTAAATCTGAACCGCTTTCAATCAACTTTTGCACACTTGACTATACGACTAAGTGTTATGTTTGTACAAAATTTCAGGCAAATCGGTATAAAACTCTGGCTGCTGGGTCCATATTAGTGCATATCGGGCGAAAGATATATATGGGAGCTATATCTAAATCTGAACGGATTTCTTCCAAAATTAATAGGGTTCTATTCTGACCCAAATTGGGAACATGTGCTAAATTTGAAGGCGATTGGACTTAAATTGCGACGTAGACTTTGATCACAAAAATGTGTTCACAGACAGACGGACGGACGGACGGACAGACGGACGTGGTTATATCGACTCAGGGACCCACCCTGAGCATTATTGCCAAAGACACTATGTGTCTATCTCGTCTCCTTCTGGGTGTTACAAACATATGCACTAACTTATAATACCGTGTTCCACAGTGTGGCGCAGGTTATAAAAAATAAATTTTGACAAAATTTTTTATAGAAATAAAATTTTGACAAAATTTTTTGTAGAAATAAAATTTTGACAAAATTTTCTATAGAACTCAAATTTTGTCAAAATATTCTATAGAAAACAAAATTTACAAAATTTTCTATAAAAACACAATTTTGACAAAATCTTCTATAGAAACAAAATTTTGACAAAATTTTGTATAGAATTAAAATTTTGACAAAATTTTCTAAAGAAATTAAATTTTCACCAAATTTCTATAGAAATAAAATTTTGACAAAATTTTCTATAGAAATAAATTAAAAAAAAAAATCTATAGAAATAAAATTTTGACAAAATTTTCTATAGAAATAAAATTTAAAAAAAAAAATTCTATAGAAATAACATTTTGACAAAATTTTCTATAGAAATAAAATGTTAACCAAATTTCTATACAACTAAAATGTTGGCAAAATTTTCTATAGAAATATAAAGTTTCGACAAAATTTTTTATAGAATTTCTATAGAAATAAAATTTTAACAAAATTTTCTACAGAAATTAAATTTTTACAAAATTATCTATAGAAATAAAATTTTGACAAACTATTATATAGGAAAAAAATTTTAACAAACTTTTCTATAGAAATAAAATTTTGAAAAAATTTTCTATAAAATTAAAAAAAAATTCTATAGAAATAAAATTTTGACAAAATTTTCTATAGAAATAAAATACTAACCAAATTTCAATAGAAATAAAATGTTGAAAAAAATTTCTATAGAAATATAAAGTTTTGACAAAATTTTTTATAGTATTACAATTTTGAAAAAATGTTTTATAGAAATAAAATTTTGACAAAATTTTCTATAGAAATAAAATTTTGACAAAATTTTCTACAGAAATTAAATTTTGACAAAATTATCTATAGAAATAAAATTTTGACAAACTATTATATAGGAAAAAAATTTTAACAAACTTTTCTATAGAAATAAAATTTTGAAAAAATTTTCTATAAAATTAAAAAAAAATTCTATAGAAATAAAATTTTGACAAAATTTTCTATAGAAATAAAATACTAACCAAATTTCAATAGAAATAAAATGTTGAAAAAATTTTCTATAGAAATATAAAGTTTTGACAAAATTTTTTATAGTATTACAATTTTGAAAAAATGTTTTATAGAAATAAAATTTTGACAAAATTTTCTATAGAAATAAAATTTTGACAAAATTTTCTACATTAATTAAATTTTGACAAAATTTTCTATAGAAATAAAATTTTTACAAAATATTCTACAGAAAAAAAATTTTAACAAAATTTTCTATAGAAATAAAATTTTGAGAAAATTTTCTATAGAAATAAAATTAATAAAAAAACTATAGAAATAAAATTTGGACAAAATTTTCTATGGAAATAAAATGTTGACAAAATTTTCTGTAGAAATAAAATATTGAACAAATTTTTACAGAAATAAAATTTTTACAAAATTTTCTAGAGAAATTAAATTTTGATAAACTATTATATAGGAAAAAAATTTTAACAAAAATTTCTATAGAAATAAAATTTTGACAAATCTTCTCTAGAAATAAAATTTTGACAAAATTTTCTGTAGAAATACAATTTAAAAAAATATATAGAGATACAATTTTGACAAAATTGTCTATAGAAATAAAATATTAACCACATTTCTATAGAAATAAAATGTTGAAAAAATTTTCTATGGAAATATAATGTTTTCACAAAATTTTTTATAGAATTACAATTTTGACAAAATGTTTTATAGAAATAAAATTTTGATAATATTTTCTACAGAAATTAAATTTTGACAAAATTTTCTATAGAAATAAAATTTTGACAAAATTATTTATAGAAATAAAATCTTGACAAACTATTCTATAGGAAAAACAACGTAACAAAATTTGCTATAGAAATAAAGTTTTGACAAAATTTTCTACAGAAATTTAATTTTGACAAAATTTTCTATAGAACTAAAATTTTGACATACTATTCTATAGAAAAAAATGTTAACAAAATTTTCTATAGAAATAAAATTTTAACAAAATCTTTTGTAGAAATAAAATGTTGAGAAAATTTTCTATAGAAATAAATTTAATAAAAAAAACTATAGAAATAAAATTTTGACCAAATTTCTATAGAAATAAAATTTGGACAAAATTTTCTATAGAAATAAAATTTTGACAAAATTTTCTATAGAAATAAAATTTTGACAATATTTTCTGTAGAAATAAAATATTGAACAAATTTTTACAGAAATAAAATTTTGATACAATTTTCTATAGAAATAAAATTTAAAAAAAATTCTCTATAGAAAAAAATGTTGTCCCATTTTCTATAGATATTCAATTTTCACAAAATGTTATATTTATTAATAAAAAAAAACTATAGAAATAAAATTTTGACCAAATTTCTATAGAAATAAAATTTGGACAAAATTTTCTATAGAAATAAAATTTTGACAAAATTTTCTATAGAAAAAAAATTTTGACAACATTTTCTGTAGAAATAAAATATTGAACAAATTTTTACAGAAATAAAATTTTGATACAATTTTCTATAGAAATAAAATTTTGAAAAAATTCTCTATAGAAAAAAATGTTGTCCCATTTTCTATAGACATTTAAAAATTGAAAATGTTTGTAGATTTTTAACAAAAATCTCTTCAAATTTTTGGTATATTTGTTTTTGCACGAGTGGCAACCGTACGAGTAGATATATACTCATTTATAATTTCCACATTTGAGGAAAGTACATTCAATTTGGAGCCAATGTGCTTTGTGTGGATCCAATGTAAGTATGTGACTTTGATATATGAACTTCCTAGTCACACCATCCCTTGGAATTCCAAAACTTTTATTTAAATGAAGGTCAAACGCTTTGATATCCTTCTTTTTATGCCTTCATCATTTCAGGTTCAATTGTCTTACTTCAAATGCATATCCACCTCTAGCACCAACTGGCCAAAAATGTAGGGAAATCTGGCAAAAAAATGTCATTGAATGAAATAACCATCAATTTTGCTAAGTAGTGATTTACACAGAAATTTTCTAATCCTCCTACAATTCCAGCTAAGACAACCAACCAAACAAACAACTACTGGAAGAACAAGTACACAAGTGTTTAAGATGCAACTTTCTGCCATCTTCCATAGAAAGGGAAAATAGATAGAAAACGAAAAAAAAATCATTCAATAACTGACAAAAAGGCATTGCAGCAACTAAAACTCACATTTCACTTAAGTGTCGTAAACTCCGCAGAAGAAAAACAACAGGCATATCCATCCATTGTGCCGACTATGAAAAATTAAGAAAACATGAAGGAGACGTAAAGGAGCGGAAGTTGATTCAAGAATTACCTTGAATTACAATTTGTTAGTCAAACACCTTCCTGCCAGAGTCTGCTCACATCTCAAAATGGGTGAGGTTTCCGTTGTATAAACATTTGGCATACTACTAAACTAGTCGGCTCTTATCTCTTAAGAGCGTGATGATGTACTGTGATGTTGAAGATGAGAATATGATGAGAGTTAAGTATATTTTACAGGGACCCGTGTACAAATTGGAGGATCTTATTTTATATGTTGTAATATAGTTTTCATGCCGCCTGAGGTAAATCGCCTCCATGGTCCCGGTAAAGAACACCTAACCTTTTCGGAATAACAACACAAGTGTTTATCTCTTTCGAGTTAAATATTAAATTGGATTGAAACTTAAATTGATTGAAACTATTTTATACATGTGTGCTACAAAACAATATCTCTACTATGATCAGGATCTGTAGGGAGCAGGTATCCGGGATATCGTCGATTTGTAGGAAACTTGTGTCATCGCTGAGATGAAGGAGGAATTCGGTTCGTAAATAATCTACAGGTCCATTGTTTGGTTGCTTGATTATCGGTATTTCATGAGAGATTCGGTTCGTTGATGAGTGCTTCGGTTTTTTGATGATCGGTGCGGTTCGTTTATGATCGGTTGTGGATGAGATCGTCGCCTTGTTCGGAATCGGTAACCGATTTTTGTATTACTGACGACTACCGTTGAACTCTGGGCCCAAAGGTCCTATTGGGTATAGTGTTCACTCACTGGGACCTTTGGGCCCAAAATTGTAGAACAGTAGGACCGAAGGTTTGTTGAAGAACAATAGGCCCGGATTTCTCCCTGGGGCGCAGTAGGGTCGAAAGTCTTTTTTGATGAACAGTAGACCCGAAGGTTTCAGCAGGGTGTCAGTATGCCCGTAGGTCTCTGTGGTAGTAGAGTAGGCCCGACGCTCCCCGTGGTGGAACGGTAGGTATGAATATGCCTGTGGTGGAATAGTAGACCTTAAGGTCTCTGTGGTGGAACAGTAATCCCGAAGGTCTCTGTGGGGGAACAGTAGTCCCGAAGGGAATAGTAGGCCTGAAAGTCTCAGTGCGGGAATAGTGGGTCCGAAGATCTCTGTGGGGGAGCACTAGGCTCTGTGAAGGACCAGTAGACCCGAAGGTCTCTGTAGGGGAATAGTAGACCTTTAAGTCCCAGTGGTGCAATAGTAGGCCCAAAGTCTCTGTGGGGAATAGTAGGCCCGAAGGTCTCTTAGGGGATCAGTAGGGTCGAAGGACTTTGGGGAGGAACAGTAGGCCCGAAGGTCTCAGTGGGAGAACTGTATGCTCAAAGTTCACTGTGGTAGAACAGTAGGCCCGAAGATCTCTGTGAGGGAGCAGTAGGCTATGTGGAGGACTAGTAGACCCAAAGGTCTCTGTAGGGGAATAGTAGGCCTGAAACTCCCAGTGGTGGAACAGTAGGCCCGAAGGTCTCTGTGGTGGAAGAGTAGGCCCAAAGTCCTCTGTGGTGGAAGAGTAGGCCCGAAGGTCACTGTGGTGGAAGAGTAGGGTTGAAGGTCTTTGTTGAGGAACAGTAGGCCCGAAGGTCTCACTGTATGTTTGAAGTCCTCAGTGGTGGAACAGTAGGTCCGAAGATCGCTGTATGGGACCAGTAGGATCTGTGGAGGACCAGTAGGCCAGAAGTTCTCTGTGGGGCAATAGTAGGCCTGAAAGTCTCAGTGGTGGATTAGTAGGCCCGAAAATCTCTGTGGTGGAACAGTAGGCCCGAAGCTCCCTGTGGTGGAAGAGTAGGCCCAAAGGCCTCTGTATTGGAAGAGTAGGACCAAAGGTCTCTGTGGTGGAAGAGTAGGGTGGAAGGTCTTTGTGGAGGAACAGTAGGTACGAAGGTCTCAGTGGGAGAACTGTATGCTCAAAGTTCTCTGTGGTAGAACAGTAGGCCCGAAGATCTCTGTAAGGGAGTAATAGGCTATGTGGAGGACTAGTAGGCCCAAAGGTCTCTGTTGGGGAATAGTTGGCCTGAAACTTCCAGTGGTGGAAGGTCTCTGTGGTGGAAGAGTAGGCCCAAAGGCCTCTTTGGTGGAAGAGTAGGCCCGAAGGTCTCTGTGGTGGAAGAGTAGGTTTGAAGGTCTTTGTGGAGGAACAGTAGGCCCGAAGGTCTCAGTGGGAGAACTGTATGCTCGAAGTTCTCAGTGGTAGAACAGTAGGTCCGAAGATCTCTGTGGGGGAGCAGTAGACTCTGTGGAGGACCAGTAGGCCAGAAGTACTCTGTAGGTCAATAGTAGGCCTGAAAGTCCCATTGGTGGATTAGTAGGCCCGAAAATCTCTGTGGTGGAAGAGTAGGCCCAAAGGCCTCTGTATTGGAAGAGAAGGACCAAAGGTCTCTGTGGTGGAAGAGTAGGTTTGAAGGTCTTTGTGGAGGAACAGTAGGCCCGAAGGTCTCAGTGGGAGAACTGTATGCTCGAAGTTCTCAGTGGTAGAACAGTAGGTCCGAAGATCTCTGTGGGGGAGCAGTAGACTCTGTGGAGGACCAGTAGGCCAGAAGTTCTCTGTAGGTCAATAGTAGGCCTGAAAGTCCCATTGGTGGATTAGTAGGCCCAAAAATCTCTGTGGTGGAAGAGTAGGCCCAAAGGCCTCTGTATTGGAAGAGAAGGACCAAAGGTCTCTGTGGTGGAAGAGTAGGGTGGAAGGTCTTTGTGGAGGAACAGTAGGTACGAAGGTCTCAGTGGGAGAACTGTATGCTCGAAGTTCTCAGTGGTAGAACAGTAGGTCCGAAGATCTCTGTGGGGGAGCAGTAGGCTCTGTGGAGGACCAGTAGGTCAGAAGTTCTCTGTAGGGTGATAGTAGGCCTGAAAATCCCATTGGTGGATTAGTAGGCCCGAAAATCTCTGTGGTGGAATAGCAGGCCCGAAAGTCTCTGCGGTGGAACAGTAGGCCAGAGGCTCCCTGTGGTGGAACAGTAGGCCCGAAGCTCACTGTGGTGGAAGAGTAGGCCCAAAAGGTCTCTGTGTTGGAGGAGTAGGCCCGAAGGTCTCTGTGGTGGAAGAGTTGGGTGGAAGGTCTTTGTGGTGGAACAGTAGACCCGAAGGTCTTTGTGTGGGAACAGTAGACCCGAAAATCTCTGTGGGAGAAATGTAGGATCGACGCCAAAATATAACCGAACTAAGAGGCTGAACCATTAAGGCTGAAAGATAATATTGTGTTAATATTATGAGATACACCAATATAAATTTGAACATCTCATTAAAGAGAACTATGCACAGGATGGCAGATATGTATTGCATTCGTCTTTCAAAAACGCCTAACGGATTTATTCCATTATTCCAATGAAAATCACATTCTACAGTAGCCGGCACCTTCGATACATTTTGACCAGAACTAAGATCGGTTCATACACACCAGGAACTAGTCCTGTACCGGTTCTGGGGTTGATCCGTTTTCCTTAGGGCGCATGGGAGCCACCGTGGTGCAATGGTTAGCATGCTCGCCTTGCATACACAAGGTCGTGGGTTCGATTCCTGCTTCGACCGAACACCAAAAAGTTTTTCTGCTTTTTTTTCTGTGGATTATCCCACCTCAGTAATGCTGGTGACATTTCTAAGGGTTTGAAAACCTCTCTAAGTGGTTTCACTGCAATGTGGAACGCCGTTCGGACTTGGCTATAAAAAGGAGGTCCCTTGTCATTGAGCTTAACATGGAATCGGGCAGCACTCAGTGATAAGAGAGAAGTTCACCAATGTGGTATCACAATGGACTGAATAGTCTAAGTGAGCCTCATACATCGGGCTGCCACCTAACCTAACCTAGGGTGCATGCGTGATGGAATTCAAGCATGATAGCGTGAGTTTTTAGTATTTTCCCTCCAGCATTGATCGTTACCATGATGCTGACAGCGTTGCATTGCGCCCAACGATTTGATCGAAATGCAAAAGAAAATTTTAAATACTCAAGAAAATATTCTTCTAAATACTCTAGTAATAAAATTAGGTAGTAGATCAATATGGAGGTGAACTATATTCATAATTAAAAATTTTATGAAATATATTGTCCAAATCAATGGGGAGCACTGATGAGTGGGCAACATTCAAACCCGAGTCCACACGAAATGGTTTTACAATTGTAGTAAAATGTCTTAGCGAAGCTGAGTAAAATTATGTCCCAAAACAAATTCCTGTGTCCGCTTCTAGTCCAAATGTTCCATTGGCACTCTGTTATGTTATATGCCATAAACTAAAGAGGAGCAAAGTTTTCTTTGTTTAATTTTTGACGTTGCGCTCTTCTTGTTTTTGAATAATTTAAAAAAGAAAAAGAATTTCTTGTAAACCTGATTTCGAACCGATTTCTAAACAATCCCTACAAAAATTTACAATTTGATAGAAATTCAGTCACCATTCCAACCCAAAACAAAAAATATCCCCAATTCGATTGCACGAGAGTGGCCAGTTACCGAATTTGCTTTTCTCCATTGAAAAGTCATTCCAAATTGTGCAGTTTGTGACTTTGCCAACGAGTTTGTAATTGCCAACAAGGTCATTTGAAAATATACACCTTCGATTGGCTATCAGAATCCAACCGCAGCCGATGGTAATGCTGTGGGCCGCCGTAATGTCCGATGGTCGCTCTCCGTTCATATCACACTAAGTACGCGTCAACCAAGAATGACTTAAATGGGAGGTAGGTTAAAGTGGCGGCCCGATTTATTGTCAGGCTCACATAGACTATTCAGTCCATTGTAATTAAATCGGGATTTCTACCGCACAGTTGTACGTTTTCACTTGGCGCATTTTGAACAGTAGGGTTGGCACTAAATACCAAAATGTTAAACATCTCAATATGGCGCTTCTACAGAAATGATCAAAATACCGCAACACTGTGAGATGGCTTTTTCGGCCGTTTGATTTTGTTATTTTTGACGTTTTTGATTACATTACATATCAGCCACCCTATATTATATGATCTTTGTGAAAAATTTTATAATTAGATTTTTAAATCTGTAGTTTTCCATTTTTCCGTGACAACCACTGTTCAATATCTCATCATGTTCCCGGAATTGAAACCACTGTTCTGTAACTACGTAATTTTTGGATTACTGGTTGTGAATTTAAAAATGATTTAATTCCATCTTCATTCGCGAAACGCAAACCACAAAAGAATGCACTTCTCTTGCGCCAATAGACGTGCTACGAAAAATTGCAACAATGTTTGATCCACGTTCAACTACACCCAGAAAGAGGTGGCTTATGTCTATAAGATTTTGTCACCGAATTTGTGTCTGCCATCAAGTCATTTTCATAGTGAAGCAAAGGCGAATACAAGAAAGCCAAAGAAAAGGATATACAAACCCTTGAAGTTGAAGACCGTGAAACTAGCGAAAAAGTAACCAAGTGACATAATTAAAGAACAAAAGAAATGAAAAAACAAAAAACGAAACTGAAAAGAAATTAATTTTCTTGAACGCGCATTGCAAGCTAAAGCGTCCCGCATTCTATGCAACAATGTTGAACCGAATGGAACCTAAGTCACCATCATTCTCGCCACTGAAGATGTCAACGTCTATATGACCCAGAGATGGGGGATGGATGAGTGAATGTAGTAAGACTTGTGGCATACAATTAACTTGCAATATTATGTGACTAACGCTAGTGAAGGTGAACAGAATTTGAAAAGTTCTCTCTCGCGTTTGTCCTAAAGGCAAAAGGACCAAACACTTTTTGGCCAAATTTTCTCTATTAAGTAGTTTGCACATGAGAACGGCTTGGTATGCGGGTGTGTAACTTTTGGAAAAATGGCATTTGTGGCATTTTTCACGTTGACCCAAATACCGAGACACATTAGAACTGTCTCCCTCCCTTTTACCCACAGAAGTGTTCTTTTGTTCTTTCACTAAGGATGGACCCTTTGCATTTCATTCAGCTACATTATTTAAATGTGTCTGGATGAGTTTTACTAACAACAAACCTCAAGGTCAATGAAGAAAGTCATTAAACTCGAGTATTCCCTGGTAATTTCCATTTACCATTAATCACTACTTAATTGGACTAAAACGTGTATGTTTGTTTGGCAAAATAATTGGATATCTTAATTTTTGACCAAACAAAAGACTATTATCTTAATTTGGGGCCATTGTAAAAAACGCAAAAAGGTTAGAAAGCATAGAACATACAAATTCCTATGTGATATTGTTAAATTTGCGAAAATATTTTTTTAAATTTAACAAATGCCAAAAATATTGCACCAAGTTCGGTAAGACCGAAGCTCAGTTATAATCAAAAAATCGTTCAATTCAAAAACTGACAAAATTTACTATAGAAATAAAGTTTTGCCAAAATTTTCTATAGAAATAAAATTTTGCCAAATTTTTCTATAGAAATAAAATTTTGACAAAATTTTCTATAGAAATAAAATTTTGAAATTTTATACAAATAAAATTTTAACAAAATTTTCTAAGGTAATAAAGTTTTGCAAAATATTTTTTTTGTTTGGTAGTTTTGTGTTAAAATTTTCTCCCAATTTTCGTAGATTATTTTTGGCTCGAATGACAACCGTGCACTCAAAAAAATGTTTACTTGGATGTACAGATTTTGACCTTTCTTAAGGATTTTGGTATTGATTCCAAAGATGTGGCTTTTTTAAAATAAAGACATTTTTTAACGACCTATCTGGCTTTAAATCTGAGGCCAATAAAATTAAAATTAGGATACAGATCTCATTTATCAAATTTTCATTTTCCTTTCACGGTTTGTTAATAATGATACTCACGTACAAACAAATGTCAGTTTAAAAATCCAACCCAGCAAAAAAAGCGTCGCCAAAAAAGTAATAAAAATGTTCTTTTTGGATCCGGAAGTGGTGCAAAATCGACGCAGAAGCGATTAATTTAACATGGACTTGTCATAGGATGGAAGTAATTTTTAACGGATTCTAACGCTTGTCAGAAACGTTTGACCTCAAATATTTTCAATTTCAGATTGAAATTCAAATTCACAATTTTTTCAGATTGAATTTAGCATTTTTTTTTCGACAAAATTAAAATAATTTGTACCATTTTATGAATTCTTAAACTGTTTTTAACCAATTTGAAACAAAACAAGTATATATGGCCGTAAGTTCGGCCAGACCGAATCTTATGTACCCTCCACCATGGATAGCGTCGAAACTTCTACGAAAGACTGTCATCCACAATCGAATTACTTGGTTTGTGGTATCTTAAAACTTCTTAACATCGTTTTCTAAATTGTGAGTTAGTCCATACGTGGTATATATTAGACAAAAAAGTGATGTATAGCTAAGTCTACAAATAATTCCAAATCGATATGGACTTTCGCACGGTATGTATTTAGGGACTCAGAATTGAAATATGGGGATCACTTATATGGGGGCTATATACAATTATGAACTTAATATTGACCACTTTTTGTGTGATTAGTGATCTATTTATCTGAGGCATGGTTGTTAACTAGTTAGGCATGGTTGTTAACGGCCATATACTAGCACAATGTACCAAATTTCAACCGACTCGGATGAAATTTGCTCCTCCAAGAGGTTCAAAAACCAAATCTCGGGATCGGTTTATATGGGGGCTATATACGATTTCGACCAATTTTTGCATGGGTGTTTGAGGCCATATATTAACACCAAGTACCAAATATCAACTGAATCAGATGAATTTTGGTCTTCCAAGAGGCTCCGGAGGTCAAATCTGGTGATCGTTTTATATGGGGCTATATATAATTATGCACCGATGTGGACCAATTTTTGCATGGTCAGTAGAGACCATATACTAACACCATGTATTTAAGCCGGATCGGATGAAAGTTGCTTCTCTTAGGGCTCCGCAAGCCAAATCGGGGGATCGGTTTATATGGGGGCTATATATAATTATTGACCAATGTGGACCAATTTTTGCATAGTTGTTACCGACCATATACTGACACCATGTACTTAATTTCATCCGGATCGGATGACATTTTCTTCTCTTAGAGGCTCCGCAAGCCAAATCTGGGGATCGCTTTATATGGGGGCTATATATAATTATGAACCGATGTGGACCAGTTTTTGCATGGTCATTAAAGACCATATATTAACATCATGTACCAAATTTCAGCCGGATCGGATGAAATTTGCTTCTCTTACAGGCTTCGAAAGCCAAATCGGGGGAGCGGTTTATATGGGGGCTATATATAATTATGGACTGATGTGGACCAATTTTTGCATGGTTATTAGAGACCATATACTAACATCATGTACCAAATTTCAGCCGGATCGGATGAAATTTGCTTCTCTTAGAGGGTTTGCAAGCCAAATCTGGG
This sequence comes from Haematobia irritans, assembly GCF_050003625.1. Classification (NCBI taxonomy): domain Eukaryota; kingdom Metazoa; phylum Arthropoda; class Insecta; order Diptera; family Muscidae; genus Haematobia; species Haematobia irritans. Next base: position 219,215,540 of record NC_134397.1, on the reverse strand, counting down.
TATCGGTTTATATGGGGTCTATATATAATTATGGACGGATGTGGACCAATTTTTGCATGGTTATTAGATACCATACATTAACATCATGTACCAAAATTCATCCGTATCGGATGAAATTTGCCTCTCTTAGAAGGTCTGCAAGCCAAACTTGGGGGTCCGTTTATATGGGGGCTATACGTAAAAGTGGACCGATATGGCCCATTTCAATACCATCCGACCTACATCAATTACAACTACTTGTGCCAAGTTTCAAGTCGATAGCTTTTTTCGTTCGGAAATTAGCGTGATTTCAACAGACGGACATGAAAAAAACATATTATAAAAAATTGAATGAAAAGAACTTCCTGTGTAGTTAAAATAAAGAACATCCCATTGATCCCATTCAATATTCTGGAAGTGCTTTTAAAGATGTGCCTTTTGAAGAACTTCCAATTTTTTTTGCTGGGAAATTATAACAGATACTTCAAAGTAAACAAGTATATACGGCCGTAAGTTCGGCCAGGCCGAAGCTTATGTACCCTCCATCATGGATTGCGTAGAAACTTATTCTAAAGACTGCCACCCACAATCGAATTACTTAAGTTGCGGTAACGCTTGCCGATGGCAAGGTACCTTAAAACCTCCTAACACCATCTTCTAAATTGTATGTAAGTCCATACGTGGTATATATTAAATCAAAAAAGATCGATCCAATACGTATATAATTCAGTTTGACAAGTAGACATAAAATTTTGACAAAATTTTCTACAGAAATAAAATTTTAACAAAATTTTCTATAGAAATAAAATTTTCATAAATAAATTATAGAAAGAAAATTTTGACAAAAATGTCTACAGAAAAAAAATTAACAAAATTTTCTATAGAATTCTATAGAAAATTTTGCTTACCCAGTTTTTGCTGGAAAATAAACTTTTGACAAAATTTTCTCTAGAAATAAAATCTTGGTAGATTATTTTTGGCTCGAGTGGCAACCATGATTATGAACCGAATAAAATTTGAACAAAATTTTCTATAGAAATAAAATTTTGACAATGATGAAAATTTTATTATGAACCGAATAAAATTTTAACAAAATTTTCTCTAGAAATAAAATTTTGACAAAATTTTCTATAGAAATAAAATTTTGACAAAATTTTTGTATAGAAATAAAATTTTGGTAGATTATTTTTGGCTCTAGTGGCAACCATGATTATGCACCGATATGGACCAATTTTTGTGTGATTGGACCAATTTTGGTATGGTTGTTAGCGACCATATACTAACACCACGTTCCTAATTTGAACCGGATCGGATGAATTTTGCTCCTCCAAGATGCTCCGGAGGTCAAATCTGGAGATCGGTTTATATGGGGGCTATATATAATTATGGACCGATGTGGAGCAATTTTTGCATGATTGTTAGAGACCATATACCAACACCATGTACCAAATTTCAGCCGGATCGGATGAAATATGCTTCTCTTAGAGGCTCCACAAACCAAATCTGGGGATCGGTTTATATGGGGGCTATATATAGTTATGCATCGATGTGGACCAATTTTTGCATGGTTGTTAGAGACCATATACCAACATCATGTACCAAATTTCAGCCGGATCGGATGAAATATGCTTCTCTTAGAGGCTCCACAAGCCAAATCTGGGGATCGGTTTATATGGGGGCTTTATATAATTAAGGACCGATATAGACCAATTTTTGCATGGTTGTTAGAGACCATATACCAACACCATGTACCAAATTTCTGCCGGATCGGATGAAATATGCTTCTGTTAGAGGCTCCACAAGCCAAATCTGAGGGTCCCTTTATATGGGGGCTACACGTAAAAGTGGACCGATATGGCCCATTTTCAATACCATCCGACCTACATCGATAACAACTACTTGTGCCAAGTTTTAAGTCGATAGCTTGTTTCGTTCGGAAGTTAGCGTGATTTCAACAGACGGACGGACGGACGGACATGCTTAGATCGACTCAGAATTTCACCAGGACCCAGAATATATATACTTTATGGGGTCTTAGAGCAATATTTCGATGTGTTACAAACGGAATGACAAAGTTAATATACCTCCATCCTATGATGGAGGGTATAAAAATGTTTTCTTAATTTCAAAAAACTTTAAACCGAAGACGCTAAATCCTCAAAATAAGTCTTTGTATATATTTGAAGCGTTTTTATATAAAATCTAAAGTTTCAATATTTCAGTTAATTTAAGGACAATTTCCTTAAATCACAAATGTGTTTCTTTACTTTAAGAAAATTAGCCAAAAAATGCATGCAACTTCAACGGAGGGACGGAAATTTACAAAATTTGTGTGCTAAATTTAATGAAAAACATTTTTTAAGCAAAGAATTTTAACTTTATTTCAATTAAAATTTCATTATTTTAAAGAAATTTGTTCTTAAATTTTGTAAATTTCACATACTAAAATTTAGGTTGCGTAATCTTTAATATCACGTAAATATTGTTTTTTTTTTTTGTGTGACCATGACTCTTTTGTATTTAGACGGGCATGTGCCACGCTGACATACAATCTTTCATCGGAAATGTCAAGGAACTGCGGAGCTTACACGAACTTTTAAGCCAAGTATTTGGTCGTCTCAAATTCCTCCACATTCCCGAGCATCTGTAATCTGAGCCAATTGCCTGTGGGGGCTATATCAGATTATGTGAGTATAGGACGATTATATTCCAAGTTTGTATTGGAAATTCTTATTATGCAAGGAATTGCAGTATTAAGAATTAATATTTGATATCATAGGCACGTTAGTAGTTTTAGCGCCAACCTTATTTCCTAGGCGCAAAAGACAAACGCATAAAGATACGGACATTTTTGTGGACATTGTAGAAATGAAGCGAGGAAACTCCTTATGAGTTCTCGTAGCCAATTGATTTTTCAATGGAAATTTTCAGCTGACCTCTTTGGTAAGTAAACCCGATAATTTTGTTTGTAAAATTCATAGGAAATAATCGACACAAAAATGCGACTTTCTTTTATTTAAAATTTCTTTATTTTGAAGAAATTTGTCTTTAATATTGTTCAAATAAAGTGTCCTAAAATTTCGGTTGAAAAACTCTAATCTTAGGTTAGTATATTTTTCAGTGCACTTGAAACATTTTGTTAATATATCACAAATAAGAGTTCGATAAATGAGATATGTATCCTTATTTTGAGTTTATATCCATCCACATCTTTGTATCAGAACAAATAGCAAAAATATTCAAGGGAAGGTCAACATCGTGAAACTTTTATTTCAAAATTTGACATGCAACCTTCGAGGTATATGCTAAAATAAATATACCAATAGCCAATGAAAATTAATATCATTAATAATATCTTGACATAAAAATTAAGAATTATATCAATGATTGATCTAGAAAGTCATTCAATGACAGAATGCTTATCAATTCATTACTTTTGGCTTTCACTGCTTAAACGCACTTAGATACATAAACCCCATAATTGAAAATTCACAAAATACGACAAAGCCAACTCTTCATGTGGTGTCGTTTCGCTTGTTTAATTTATTTAGTCATTTAGATAGCATATCTCTCGTTTAAGCACTTTATTAACTTTTTTTTTAATGTTAACTTAATCTATGGCATTCATCGCACACACACACACCCCAATACGCAAGTTTAAAACTCTTGCCCTCTCTCTACTCATAAATACAATATTTGCTCTACGAGTAAAAAGACATTTCACTAAGTAAATATTTGTCTTGATCCCTAGCAAAGAGAAGAGCATTGTAACATTGTAGGGAATTTTTCATCTTTCTATTTATCTAAATGAGAAATATTCTGCTAGATTTACCTTCCACCTTGCCATCACCCTCGAATAGGAGTACAGGGCATAGTTTGCGCCATAAGACCATGCCGCAGATAAATAAACTGGCAATGATTTCATCATCATCATGGTCGAACCATTTAAACTCTTTGCCAAGCAATCACGGGCGACACAACAAGAGCATGAAACCCCAAGAAAACACCGTCACATTGTACGTAATTGACGATTACTAATTGCATTATAATTGCCCCCCTGTTTAAGAGTTAAACAGTCGAAGAGCCAAACGTTTGTTTTTGTTTTTCGAGAAGAGAGGAATAAGCACAAGCATCTGCTAAATGGGCACAAGTCGAAAATCTGCCAAAGACAGTAATACTCAGTATTACTTATGTGGACAATTTCTAGAGATGCTAGAGATATTTTAAGGTACCGATTTTTTCGATACGTATAATTCGAAAATTATGCTACATACACTGAAAGACGAATTTTCTTCAAAGGCAAAAACAAAAAAGAAGTAGAGACAATCGTTGAATCGCATATCACAAAATTGTTTGCTTTGTTTGGTGTAAACGAAAATACTTTATAAGAAAGAAAAATTTCGTTTATCTTATATTTCGCTCCTGAGGAAAGTATGTTATTCTTTCTTTGGGTGTAGAATTGAAATTGGAAAATATGCGTTTAAAACATGATGTTACCCATACCTATATGTTTTCCAGTGACCCAAAAATATATACAAATATATACAATATAATTTGTTTACGATTTTACAAATGTTGCGGTCTGAATATTAAATCTGAACTGATGTAACGTGATATCTTGTCGGATGAGGTACACGCAAAGAAAACAAGTATATACAGCAGTAAGTTCGACCGGGCCGAATCTTAAGTACCCACCACCATGAATCAAATATAATAGTTTCCTTCGAAAATTTCAGGGGGGGTTGATGACAGATATCGCAAGCATATCAGTTCAACCAGTACGCTCCCACAGATAAATGTACAGATTTTACCTATGAAGACTACATCAGATTCTGAATTTATAAGAACCATTTTTTGTTTGTGTTTTAGAGGAATCACAAAACAAAACATTTCTTGTAAGTGTGCAAGAAAATGATGAAATAAAGCCTTGATTTGAAATCTAAAATCTGTGGATTTTCATCCCAATTATTTAAATGATTGCGAGAAGTAAAATCTGGAAATTTTGCATTCAGTTTCAAGCAATTTTCATGATCAGTGCGCCTTCTATGCCCTCAATAAGTGAAATCGGTCTATACACACAAAATTTTTTTTCTGGTTCATCACGAAATTAATTGATCCAATTAATTTTTTAATTGAAATTTCTTCAATCACAGAAAATATAGTATCAATCAAAAAATTAATTGATCCAATTAAAAAATTAATTGATACTATTTTTGTGATTGAATTTTTGTGATTGATTTTTGTTTCAATCAAAAAATTTGTTGAATCAATTAAATTTTTAATTGAATATTTTTTAAAACTCAATTAAAATTTTAATTGAAAAAATTTTTGTGAAATTTTTTTCTGTGTATGGAGGCCTTACCAAATGGACCGATAAAACTAAATCATATACACTTTGTTATGGGTCTAAAATGCCAGTATATTTTCTATTTGTGGCAAATCGGATAAAATCTACAATTTCTAGAAACCCTACGAGTTAAATCGAGAGTTCGGTGTAATGGGGGCTATACCAAAACATTGAAAGATACACACAGTATTCAGCACATTTAATTGTAGTTCTAGAATCTAGACCCCATATCGGAGGGCCGGTTTATAAGGGGGCTATATCAAAAACGGTACCGATACTCAATATATACCGCACAGCTCTTTATGGTCCTAGAATACCTATAGATTTCCAATTTCAGGCAAATTGGATAAAAACTACGGATTCTAGTAGCCCAAAAAATAAAATCAGGAGATCTGTCTATATGGGGGCTATATCAAAACATGGACCGATACTCACCATTTTCGGCACACATCTTTAAAGTCCTAGAATACGTCTAGATTTCCGATTTGCGGCAAATTGGGTAAAAATTACGGATTCTATAAACCCAAGAAGTAAAATCGGAAGATCGGTCTATATGGTGGCTATATAAAAACATGGATCGGTACTCATCATTTTCGGCACACGTCTTGAGGGTCCTTTAGATTTCAAATTTTAGGTAAATTGGACTAAAACTACTGATTCTAGAAGTAAAATCGGGAGATCGGTTTATATGGGGGCTATATCAAAACATGGACCGAGAAATACAATTTTGACGAAGTTTTCTATAGAAATAAAATGTTGACGAAATTTTCTATAGAAATAAAATTTTGAAAAATTTTCTACAGAAATAAAATTTTGACGAAATTTTCTATAGAAAAAAAAAATCCACAAAATTTTCTTTAGAAATGTAATTTTGACAAAGTTTTGTATAGAAATAAAATTTTAACAAAATTATCTATAGAAATATTCTATAGAAATAATATTTTGACAACATTTTCTATAGAAATAAAATTTTAACAAAATTTTCTATAGAAATAAAATTTATATAGGAATAAAATTTCAACAAAATTTTTTAAGAAATAAAATTTTGACATGACACAACTTTATAGAAATAAAAAAAAATCTATAAAAAAATTTACAAAATTTTCTAAAGAAAAAAATGTTGGCATAATTTTCTATAGAAATGAAATTTTGACAAAATTTTCTATAGAAATAAAATTTTGACAAAATTTTCTATAGAAATAAAATGTTGACAAAATTTTCTACAGAAATAAAATGTTGACGAAATTTTCTACAGAAATAACGTTTTGACAAATTATTCTATAGAAATAAAATTTCGACAAAATTGTATAAAGAAATTTTGACGAAATTTTCTAAAGAAATAAAATTTTGACATAACACAACTTTATAGAAATAAAAAGAATTCTATAGAAAAAACAATTCGGCATAATTTTCTACAGAAATAAAATTTTGACAACATTTTCTAAAGAAATAAAAGTTTGACAAATCATTCTACAGAAATAAAGTTTTCACAATATTTTCTATAGAAATAAAATTTTGACAACATTTTCTATAGAAATAAAATATTAACAAAATTTTCTATAGAAATAAATTTTGTATAAAATTTTATATAAAATAAAAAAAAATCAACAACATTTTCAAAAGAAATAAAATTTTGACATAACACAACTTTATAGAAATAAAATTAAAATTCTATAGAAAAAAAATTGACAAAATTTTCTATAGAAAAAAATGTTGACATAATTTTCTTTAGAAATGAAATTTTGACAAAATTTTCTCTGAAAACCAATTACAACAGCATTTTTCATTTATCATGAACTCAAGCCAAACGAAAAATCCCAATAATTATAAAATTCTAAAGGTCAACTAAGAAAGCTAAACAATTTTCTATAGAAATAAAATTTCGTCCAAATTTACTATAGTAATAAAATGTTAACAAAATTGTCTATAGAAATTAATTTTTGACAAAATTGTTTATAGAAATAAAATTTTGACAAAATTTTCTATAGAAATAAAATTTCGACAAAATTTTCTATAAAAATAAAATTTTGAGAATCATGGATTCGTTGCAGTTCGCCGCAATTACGCCTCTGTTACTCAACAACGTGGGAAATGTGGCGGAAGGATTAGGGTTTGACATCTGCCAAATTCAGTTTGGAAGGTTTCATAAACGAAACCCTTTAATACAATATCATAAGTTAACAAATGGAAATTTGTCACGTTACAATAACATCTAAAGCTCAGCATTTGCCTTGGAATCAGTAACCGAATTTATACATCACTAGTTGCATACAGACATACACTTTTCATTTATGTGAATGTCAATATTACAAGTTACTATAAAATAAATGACATTGTCTTGCATCTGTCACATAGGAAATATGTCTGGCAGTCTCTTATATTTATATTGAAGTTCGTGCATTTTATTTTAATTTAATAATTAAACTATCAAAAATGTAATGACTCGTGTTTATTTATTTTTTTATGAACTGTAGTCTTCTGTCGGGAGTAGTCGACTTTAATATACTCTACAAAACCGAATGAATTAGTGATGTTTGAGACTTTTACGGTACCAAAATGTCTTTAGATCATTTTGGGTGACTTCAAGTGTCTACTATTAGGTTTTGTTTCTGTCTCAGAGATGACTCGTTGAAATCGAGTGGCCTCAGTTTTGGTATCGGTAGTCAGTAATAGACTGAGGTGTCGTTGTTGTCCTCTTGGATTCTGTAGTAGCTTCCGGTTTTGTAATAGATGCGAGATGGCTTCGTTTACAATGTTAGATTCGGTTACAATGATAAATTCATGCAGATTACTTTGTTAATTATTAATGCGGTTGAAATGTAGGTCTTAAAATCTAATTGATCGAAGGAAGGCCTCAGTGTTGGAAAAGTGTCAGAAGAACAGGCCCAAAGATTTTAGTAGTGGAACTTAATACCTAAAGGTCACAAGGGACAAAGGATCAATGATGGTACTGTAGCCCCGAAGGTTTCATTGGCGGAACTAAAGACCCGGGAGCTACCATGGTGCAATGGTTAGCATGCCCGCTTTGCATACACAAGGCGTGGGTTCGATTCCTGCTTCGACCAAACACCAAAAAGTTTTTCAGCGGTGGATTATCCCACCTCAGTAATGCTGGTGACATTTCTGAGGGTTTCAAAGCGTCTCTAAGTGGTTTCACTGCAATGTGGAACGCCGTTCCGCTCGGCTATAAAAAAAGGAGGTCCCTTGTCATTGAGCTGAACATGGAATCGGGCAGCACTCAGTGATAAGAGAGAAGTTCACCACTGTGGTATCACAATGAACTGAACTGAGTCTAAGTGAGCCTGATACATCGGGCGGCCACCCAACCAAACCAAATGCCCGAAAGTCACAGTAATTGAACGGACTGTAGATTTCAGTGATGACACTACAGTGTTTTATGTTGCAATGGTGGAACTGTATGCTCATCTAAAGACCCGAAAGTGTCAATAGTTGAACCTTAAGACTGGAGATTTCAATGATGGCACTGCAGTTTTGAAAACCTCAGTGACCAAACTGTAGGACTCAGTGATGGAATTGTATGTTCAAAGGTCTGAGTGGAGGTAATGTAGGTCCGAAGGTGTAAAACTATAAGTAGGACTATCAGCATCAATGTGCAATCCAAATGATGGTGGTAAATAATAGTTTCAAGTCTGTCTATCTTTGTCCCAGTCTCTGTTCCTTATTAGAAAACATTGTCAATAAGAATGATTCAGTTGGTGGTATGACAAAGATTTTCTTCTATTCGTGGCCATTATTTCTATAAAGCTGCAGGTTCACCAAACAGTTTTTTCTTTATTACTGACAGATCTAAGCTTACCAGTCGTTAACACCGATTTATGTCGGCTTGTGGTGAGTGTGTACCAGGGAAGGAAAATACAATTTTTAAGAAAGTACAAAAAAATTTTTTATTTTTTGAGCAAAAAAGTACTTTTTACAAAATTTCAACAAAAAATCCATTGGAAAATTATTTTCGGGAGCTCTTTTAGACCGAATTTCAATGAAAATAAAATGTTGTTTGTCAACTTTTCAATTTTAAATATATATTTTTTTATAACCGTTTACAAAGACTACCGTAGTAATGTAACCACGGTTGACACAGTTGGTAGAATTCTACTGTTTGTGGATTAGTAGAAGTCATGGCACTTCATACATTTTTTTGTAGATAAATAAAAATAAATTTTTGACGAAAATTTTTTTTATAGAAATAAAATTTTGATAAAATTTTCTATAGAAATAAAATTTTGACAAAATTTTCTATAGAAATAAAATTTTGATAAAATTTTCTATAGAAATAAAATTTTGACAAAATTTTCTACAGAAATAAAATTTTGATGAAATTTTCTATAGAAATAAATAAAATTTTGATAAAATAAATAACATAAAATTTTGACAAAATTTTCTATAGAAATAAAATTTTGACAAAATTGTCTATAGAAATAAAATTTTGACAAAATTTTCTACAGAAATAAAATTTTCGCAAAATTTTCTATAGATATAAAATTTTGGCACAAAATGTTGACAAAAAATTAAATAAAAGTTTGACACAATTTTCCAAAAGAAAAAAATTTTGACAAAATTTTCTGTAGAAATAAAATTTTGACAAAACTGAAGAAATATTTTTGCGAAATAATATTTTTTATACCCTTCACCATAGGATTGGGGGTATATTAACTTTGTCATTCCGTTTGTAACACATCGAAATATTGCTGTAAGACCCCATAAAGTAAAGGGTGATTCTTTTGAGGTTAGGATTTTCATGCATTAGTATTTGACAGATCACGTGGGATTTCAGACATGGTGTCAAAGAGAAAGATGCTCAGTATGCTTTGACATTTCATCATGAATAGCCGAACGATCTGCCACAACGTCGAATTTTCAGTGAATGGGCCCTAGAAAAGTTGGCAGAAAATCCGCTTTTTTATCGACAAATTTTGTTCAGCGATGAGGCTCATTTCTGGTTGAATGGCTACGTAAATAAGCAAAATTGCCGCATTTGGAGTGAAGAGCAACCAGAAGCCGTTCAAGAACTGCCCATGCATCCCGAAAAATGCACTGTTTGGTGTGGTTTGTACGCTGGTGGAATCATTGGACCGTATTTTTTCAAAGATGCTGTTGGACGCAACGTTACGGTGAATGGCGATCGCTATCGTTCGATGCTAACAAACTTTTTGTTGCCAAAAATGGAAGAACTGAACTTGGTTGACATGTGGTTTCAACAAGATGGCGCTACATGCCACACAGCTCGCGATTCTATGGCCATTTTGAGGGAAAACTTCGGAGAACAATTCATCTCAAGAAATGGACCGGTAAGTTGGCCACCAAGATCATGCGATTTGACGCCTTTAGACTATTTTTTGTGGGGCTACGTCAAGTCTAAAGTCTACAGAAATAAGCCAGCAACTATTCCAGCTTTGGAAGACAACATTTCCGAAGAAATTCGGGCTATTCCGGCCGAAATGCTCGAAAAAGTTGCCCAAAATTGGACTTTCCGAATGGACCACCTAAGACGCAGCCGCGGTCAACATTTAAATGAAATTATCTTCAAAAAGTAAATGTCATGGACCAATCTAACGTTTCAAATAAAGAACCGATGAGATTTTGCAAATTTTATGCATTTTTTTAAAAAAAAAAGTTATCAAGCTCTTAACAAATCACCCTTTATATATTCTGGGTCGTGGTGAAATTCTGAGTCGATCTGAGCATGTCCGTCCGTCTGTTGAAATCACGCTAACTTCCGAACGAAACAAGCTATCGACTTGAAACTTGGCACAAGTGTTTGTTATTGATATAGGTCGGATAGTATTGCAAATGGGCCATATCGGTCCACTTTTACGTATAGCCCCCATATAAACGGACCCCAAAATTTGGCTTGCGAGGCCTCTAAGAGAAGCAAATTTCATCCGATCCGGCTGAAATTTGGTTCATGGTGTTAGTATATGGTATCTCATAACCATACAAAAATTGGTCCACATCGGTCCATAATTATATATAGCCCCCATATAAACCGATCCCCCGATTTGGCTTGCGGAGCCTCTAAGAGAAGCAAATTTCATCCGATCCGGCTGAAATTTGGTACATGGTGTTAGTATATGGTCTCTAACAACCATGCAAAAATTGGTCCACATCGGTCCATAATTATATATAGCCCCCATATAAATCGAGCCCCCGATTTGGCTTGCGGAGCCTCTAAAAGAAGCAAATTTCATCCGATCCGGCTGAAATTTGGTACATGGTGTTAGTATATGGTCTCTAATGACAATGGAAAAATTGGTCCACATCAGTCCATAATTATATATAGCACCCATATAAATCGATCCCCCGATTTGGCTTGCGGAGCCTCTAAGAGAAGCAAATTTCATCCGATCCGGCTGATATTTGGTACATGGTGTTAGGATATGGTCTCTAATAACAATGGAAAAATTGGTCCACATCAGTCCATAATTATATATAGCACCCATACAAACCGATCACCAGATTTGACCTCTGGAGCCTCTTGGAAGACCAAAATTCATCTGATTCCGTTGAAATTTGGTACATGGTGTTAATATATGGCCTTAAACACCCATGGAAAAATTGGTCGAAATCGGTCCATAATTATATATAGGCCCCATATAAACCGATCCCCAGATTTGTCGTCCGGAGCACCTTGGAAGAGCAAAATTCTTCCCATTCGGTTGAAATTTGGTACGTGATGTTAGTATATGGTACCCAACAACCATGCAAGAATTTGTTCCTATCAGTCCATAATTATATATAGCTCTCATATAAACCGATCCCCAGATTTGACCTGCGGTGCCTTTTGGAGAAGCAAAATTCATCCGATCTGGTTGAAATTTGGTACGTTGTTGTAGTATACGGTATTTAACAACCATGTGAGTTGAAATTTGTGGATGATAGTCTTTCGTAGAAGTTTCTACGCAATCCATGGTGGAGGGTACATAAGATTCGGCCTGGCCGATCTTACGGCCGTATATACTTGTGTTGGTAAGATTTTCTCTGTGATCTCATCTAGAAAGTGTTCGTGTGGAAGCGTAATATAGAAACACATGCTTTTTTCGACTAAAACATTCTTGAAATTCAATAAAATCGTGTTTTTGACTATGACTTTATTATCTGTTTTGCCAAATTTGTAAAAAACTATTTCCAAATAAGTTTGTCAAAACTATTGTACCATAAATCTGATATCGGCTCAAAAATTTCTAAACAAAAGGCACTAAATCATTCACAGGGTGAACAAGTATTGAAAATAGTACTGCATTTTCCATCCCTGGTGTATACTTTCACTTACATGGTTGTCCTATGGACAAATTTATTTCAACTTAAACTTGTAGATTTTAAAGTCGAAGAAGGGGGTTATGAGGCTCTCCGATCAGATATCAAAATCTGAAAAATTCTATTGACATCCTAATTCCCTATTATTTTCATGACGATTCATTCAGTATATGAGACAGCCTATCACTTATGTTATTAAATGGGTGACCATAATTAACCTCTGGATACCTTCGAATTCATCATGGAATGCCCCAAATATGAGTGTCAATACGACGACAGACTGCAATAAACGTCTTATCTAGATAAAACTATTCTTAATTTTGTTCATCATTTGATTTGAGCGATAAGAACGAAACCGGCAAACTCTGTATGAACAAATATTTGATGATTGCACGGGCATAGGAATCAACTACAACAAATGAGAAATCACTCCAATTTTCAGTCATAATTATAATGTATGACGAAAATTCTATTAGGCGCGTTGCGTTTTTGTTTTTCGAGATAAGAATAAACCATGAAGCGCCACTCTTATCAGATCCCCAATAATCCACTTAGTGTTCCTGAGTACTGATTTTCCATTTCAATTTGCATTAGTTATCAAACCCATTAGATCATAAATTGTTCCACAGAGAGACGACGAGGGTAAATAAAAACTAAAATTATTATCCAAAAAAAAAAAAAAACATAGATGAAGAAAAAAATACCGCAGTACGGCGTTGAAGAACGTCAAAAAGATTGTGATGCGGTAAAAAAGAAACGCGTCAATGTATGTGTGTGCATTTAGGCAGAGAAGTGGACAGAGATGAATAATAAATACATACCATAGAATCGACCCTGCTAAGGTTTGTACACTTGAAATTGAATAAGTGAAAGAGCTTTAGCGTCAACGCAGCTTCAAAAATTTAGGTTGACAACAGAATACTTACTGCATTTATTTTTTTTTTTTAATTTTTTTTTGAAATAAAATAAATTTATCTGATAATGAATAACGTATCAAAAAACTACCTAATTAAATTATCGGATGATTTTAGCTAAGTATTTGATACCCTTCGCTATTGCAATGCTTTAAGCTTTACTTATTTAAACAGCATATTTTAGAAATGAGTACAAAAACATCGTTAATATTTAATTTCTACAATATTCATTCCTATTCAAGTAGAGCTCATCTTACAGGATTGCTTATCATATTTTGATCCATTGGAATCGATGAGAGAAGTAAATATTTTTGCCTAATAGATTAAAGGGCCATGAGAGTTTTTGCTGGTAGTTTTGTCAAAAAGTCTGAAATTCGAAAACTATGTTCGCCTCTTGTATTTTGATGTACAGTAATCCCTCGATTTACGTCGTGATTGGTTCCGGAATTTGACGACGTTAGTCGAAACGACGTAAACCAAATTAACAATTGCTCATACTCATACTAAGTCCATTTATGTATGTATGTGCGTGTACATAATAAAAAAACTTCAAAAATAAAGATAGTTCAGTAATTTCGGTAAGAATTTCAGAAAAAAATGTTTCGATGTCATCATCGTTGACATTTATTTTACGTATGGAAGGCGTTTCTGATAAAGTGCGCAAAAAAATCGACGACGTAAATCGAAGTTTGATGGAACAAAAAATTTGATGACGTAAATCGAAACAACGTAAATCGAGGGATTACTATATATCCATTAACATCAATATGTGAGGACATGCCAAGTGCCCCCATCAATTTGCTTAAACCAAAATGATTAACAGCTGGTCCGATTTAAGCTCAAGTTTACTGAGAGTATGTATTCCATACATACATGTTTCTTAATTTTTTACTTGAATTTTTTTTTCATAAAAACTCACAAACGACCTTAAATTTTGAGTAATTATTAATAATAAGCAACATTTGCCAGTTTACCTATCATATGATTCTCGTCTATTACACCCTCAAAAATGTCATAATAAAAACATAACCATTTTCAATCACTTTTTCAACTGGCTTAGTATTTTTATTTGATTAAATAAGTGATTGTTTCAAATAAATTTTTTATTAAAAATTAAAAAAAAAATCCTAAAAATGGGTTAGTTATCTGAGTTTGACTAAAAAGTTATTTGTGTCAATTATTATACCATCCATCATAGGATGGGGGTATATTAACTTTGTCATTCCGTTTGTAACACATCGAAATATTGCTCTAAGACCCCATATATTCTGGGTCGTGGTGAAATTCTGAGTCGATCTAAGCATGTCCGTCCGTCTGTTGAAATCACGCTAACTTTCGAACGAAACAAGCTATCGGCTTGAAACGTGGCACAAGTAGTTGTTAATGACGTAGGTCGGATGGTATTCCAAATGGGCCATATCGGACCACTTTTACGCTCAGATTTGGCTTGCGTAGCCTCTAAGAGAAGCAAATTTTATCCGATCCGGCTGAAAAATGGTACATGGTGTTAGTATATAGTCTTTAACAAACTTGCAAAAATTTATCCACATCGGTCCATAATTATATATAGCCCTCATATAAACCAATCCCCAGATTTGGCTTGCGGATCCTCTAAGAGAAGCTAATTTCATCCGATCCGGCTGAAATTTTGTACATGGTGTTAGTATATGGTCTCTAATGACCATGCAAAAACTGGTCCACATCGGTCCATAATTATGTATAGCCCCCATATAAACCAATCACCAGATTTGACCTCCGAGCCTCTTGGAAGACCAAAATTCATCTTATTCAGTTGAAATTTGGTGCATGGTGTTAATATATGGCCTCAAACACCCATACAAAAATTGATCGAAATCGGTCCTTAATTATATATAGCCCCCATATAAACCGATCCCCAGATTTGACCTCCGGAGCCTCATGGATGAGCAAAATTCATCCGATTCTGTTGAAATTTAGTATGTGGTGTTAGTATATGGTCTCTAACAACCATGGAAAAATTGGTCCACATCGGTCCATAATTATATATAGCCCTCATATAAACCAATCCTCAGATTTGGCTTGCGGATCCTCTAAGAGAAGCTAATTTCATCCGATCCGGCTGAAATTTTGTACATGGTGTTAGTATATGGTCTCTAATGACCATGCAAAAACTGGTCCACATCGGTCCTTAATTATATATAGCCCCCATATAAATCGATCTCCCGATTTGGCTTGCGGAGCCTCTTAGAGAAGCAAATTTTATCCGATCCGGCTGAAATTTGGTACATGGTGTTAGTATATAGTCTTTAACAAACGTGCAAAAATTGATCCACATCGGTTCATAATTATATGTAGCCCTCATATAAACCAATCCCTAGATTTGGCTTGCGGATCCTCTAAGAGAAGCTAATTTCATCCGATCCGGCTGAAATTTTGTACATGGTGTTAGTATATGGTCTCTAATGACCATGCAAAAACTGGTCCACATCGGTCCATAATTATGTATAGCCCCCATATAAACCAATCACCAGATTTGACCTCCGAGCCTCTTGGAAGACCAAAATTCATCTTATTCAGTTGAAATTTGGTGCATGGTGTTAATATATGGCCTCAAACACCCATACAAAAACTGATCGAAATCGGTCCTTTATTATATATAGCCCCCATATAAACCGATCCGCAGATTTGACCTCCGGAGCCCCTTGGAAGAGCAAAATTCATCCGATTCGGTTGAAATTTGGAACGTGGTGTTAGTATATGGTCTCTAAGAACCATTCAAAATTTGGTCCATACCGGTCTTAATTATATATAACCCCCATTTAAACCGATCTCCAGATTTGACCTCCGGAGCTATTTGAGGAGCAAAATTCATCCGATCCGGGTGAAATTTGGTACGTGGTGAAATTTGGTACATTGCGGTAGTAAATGGCCGCTAACAACCATGCCAAAATTGGTTCATATAGGTCTATAATTATATATAGCCGATCCCCAAAAATAATATACCAACATTTTATTTCTACACCCAAAAAAATTTTTTTCTGATTCAATCTCGAAATTAATTGATCCAATTAATTTTTAATTGAAATGTCTTCAATCACAGAAATGGTAGTACCAATTAAAAAATTAATTGGAGGTCAATTAAAGAGTTAATTGATCTAATTAAAAAATTAATTAATACTATTATTTTTGTGGTTGATCTTTGTTTCAATTAAAAAAATTGTTGAATCAATTAAATTTTTAATTGAATATTTTTTAAAACTCAATTAAAATTTTAATTGGAAAAATGTTCGTGAATTTTTTTTTTGTGTGTATAGAAAATGTTGTCAAAATTTTATTACTATTGAAAATTTTGTCAAAATTTTATTACTATACAAAATTTTGTCAAGATTTTATTTCTATAGAAAATTTTGTCAAACTGAATTATTTACGTATTTAATCGGCCTTTTTCGTTTAATATATACCCCGTATAGACTTACTTACAATTTAGAATACGGTGCTAAGAAGTTTTAAGATACCTTGCCATCGGCAAGTGTTACCGGAACCCAAGTAATTCGATTGTGGATGACAGTCTTTAGTACAAGTTTCTATGCAATCTATGGTGGAGGGTACATAAGATTTGGCCTGGCCGAACCTACGGCCGTATAAACTTGTTTTTTTAATTAAAAATTTTCAATCAATTTTCAAATTTTATCAATCATTGACTAAATTGATTCTAGAAACAATAAATCAATGTCAATGATTTGTTTTTAATTAAAAAAAATAATTAATAATTTCTTTACAAAGTTAATTGTATTAATTAAATTTTTAATTGAAAAAGTTTTCAGCTACAATCAACTTTTTGATAGGAAATATTTCGGTGACATTTTTGTCTATGTATGAACATTATATGCTTTAAAATAATATAATAAAAATTTGAGTTCAAACACATAATTTTTACACCGAAACAGTATTTTTCGTCCGTATACATTGAAAAATCCTATTGAAGCAGATAGTTTATTTATTTTCAAGAAGCCCAATTCTTCGCTTGGAATCAATACAAATCTCTTCAAGGAAATGTCAAAATCGATGGATCTAAGTAAAGCTTTTTGAGTATACTAAAAATACTTAAGAAGCCATCATAAAATCACTTTCATTTAATGTCCACTTCATTTTTGGCCATAATATCGGTCTGTATATAATGTCCACCTTCTTCGTGATTTTACAAGAGAATACGTTGTGGGTGATATTTTTTTGGCACTTATCACTTCAATTTCTAAGGGTCTTAACTAAAATACAAAAACAAATTATTCTATATAAGTGGACATAGTTTCATTCAAAACCACTAAGCAATGACATTATTTAGGCATTCATTAGCCATTATGGACTAGTTGGATTATCCAAGGCATGCCAAGTGCTTGGTTGTTATTGTATTTGGAGATTTATTCTCCATACCGAATGTCCAAATAAATTTTCAAATATAATTTTTCATTTTTTTGACATCCTTTAGAGAAGAGCTAGTAGTACAGCAGCAGCACCAAAAAAAAAAAACTCAGCAACAATAACATAACCCTGACCGTGTTTTATCTGTACAAGAAGACCAAAAAACTATCCTTGAATATGCGTTTGTTCATTCGTTGCTCCATGCATAGAACAACAATTTGGTCTCTTCCCCATACTGCAATCCAAATATGAGACTCTTTGGATCTCTCTTGGCAGCATAAAAATTCAACACAAAAATATAAATGTGCCAAAAATCTCCAAAAGTGGGAAAAAAATCTTTTGTATTTTGTAAAGCTTTGTATGGAAAAAGAAATATCGGGCTATGTAATTCAAATGCAATACAATGACACTGGGAAAATTTTTTTGATATTTGCACGGATGAAAAAGACTGTTTTTCATATGTTTGGCTATAAACATTATATGTTTGGAACACAAATTTTTAAACACAATATTTTTGAGTGCAAGCATATAATGTTCATAAACTAGCATAACATGTTTGGGACATATATGTTAATATGTTAGAACATATTATGTTTGGGACATAAAATGTTTGTAAATATAATATGCTTGGATGCAAACATATATTAATTTAGAAATAGCCTATAAACATATATGTGTTTAGTAGCTTGGAGCGCTATTTAACAGGGAGCGATATTGAATTAAGTTGGTGGTTGTTGCTTGTTATTACAAAATTAACATTTTATTTTCCCTTGGGCAATTGAACAGCTACTTCTTTGATCCTTACAAACTGTGTGGTCCGCTGTTCGAATCCCCGTCCGGCAAAAGGTAAAATTAAAATAAAAAAAAATCATAAAATTGAATAATTTCTTCTACAATGTTTGTATTACTGAAAAAGGTGCTAAGAACTAAAAAATCTCGTGGAAGTGAGAAAGATGTGAGGGAATATACAATTAGGCAGAAACAAAATTTTGAGCATTCAGGTCGAAAACCTATGTTGTTAGCACCTATATTACCTGTTTATTTTCATAATTCATTATGATTGTAAATATATAAATAAATAAATAAATTTTGAGCACAATATTGTTTGGGAGAATTTTTTTTAAGCATATAATATTTTTGGGTGCAAAATGCTTCCAAACATATTATATGTTCACATAATAACATATTGTTTTTTGGAAGACAACATTATTGAATTTGGATGCAAAAATACAAAATGTTTGGAACTTAGACTACCCAAACATATATTGTTTAGACCAATATGCTTTCAAACATATATATTGGAAGAGATCAAACATATAAATGTTTGGGCAATACCCAAAAATTTATATGCTTGAAGCAAAATATGTTTGGGAGTATATGTTGCAGAAGCGATTTTTTGTGAGGGTGTGGAGATAGAAGAAGTGAGAAAAAAAGTTAGGTCGAGTCTATGGATACAAATAAAGAAATTTTTTAAATCATATGAAAAAAAAACAAAACAAAAATTTTAAGCTTGATAATTCATTTCTATTTGAGTCAAACAAATATCGAATAAAACCAATTATTTATTTTTTTAATAATTTATTTTATTGAACAATTCAACTTTAGTACAGTACAAATCTGTTCAAGACATAGGGACTTGTGACTAGTTGGAAAATTATTTATACAATATTAAAAACAAAAATTATACATATTTAAAAAAGATTCATATATGATTTAATATTTGTTTCAAATGAACAATATTTTAAAACTATATTTTAAAAATATTACAATAGTAGCATTAATTAATTAATTAATTAATTAGTTAACTAATTAACTAATTATAAAGATTATTATGTTTTATCAAGATAACGATAATTACGAAATATTTCGTTAATAGAAAATTCATAATAATAAACAAATTTAAATTATATTATCTTCACTAAAATGTCTTGTTAAATTTGTTTAAAACAATTTTCCTTTGTGTATGAGAATACAAAACTAATAGATAATAAATAAATATCCTACAAACAAGCCAATAATAAAGAACAAACCATTGTGACTTCATCTCCAACGATTACTTAATAATACAAACCAAAGAGCCACACACACACACACGCACACACAAGCAACGGAAGTGACAACTACAACAACGACATCTACTAAGGCTATAGCATTTGAGTTGTATTAGGGACCAAAAAAAAAAGCTTGACACTACGGCCTAAATAATATTGATTTTGGCGGAAAGGCAGCCAGCATGCCACCCATCATACAATGGCCAAAAAAGAAGAAGGCGGTGCATATTTTGAAATGTTAGCAGAAATTATGCTCAAAAAGCTAAAGAGTGGCACTTGAATAATTCAACAATAAATATAAATCTGTTCTATGACAAAAAAGAATTGGACAGTACGAAAACTGGCCAAAAAGCTATAACTGGCAACATCATCTAAGACATTTTGGTATGCAGTATAAATGCTACGAAATTGAAAATCTATCTAAATGATATCTATGTGTTAGATATTGTGGTACTTGCTTTAATGAGGTCATGTCTTAATTTTAAAGGATGTAAAATTCTTAACCGTGTAGGTATGTGTTGAAGTTCTGTCCTGGCTATTTACACCCGACACCACTATGGGGTCATTATATTTTAACATTGCGCCAATGTTAAATTTTTTTAGTTGAACCGTGTACTTTTATAATTTTTGAATGTTTGTTTGACTTGAGGTCATGGATTAATGAAAAAACTGCCCAAGTAATAATCAAACAAAAATCACTTTGAAGTTTTCATTGGCAAAATTCGACTTCTACTTTGAATAATCAAATATTTGCCAAAATTTTATTTCTATAGCAAATTTAGTCAAAATTTATTTTTTTTTTTCAATAAAAAATTTTATTCCTATAAAAAATGTTGCCAATATTTTATTTCTATAGGAAATTTAGTCAAAATTTGATTCCTATAAAAAACTTTGTCAAAATTTTATCTCCATAGGAAAGTTTGTAAAAATTTTATTTCTATAGAAATTTTGTCAAAATTTTGTTTTATAGAAAATTTTGTCAAAGTTTTATTTCTATAGCAAATTGTGTCAAAATATATTGTATAGAAATATAGTCAAAATTTTATTTCTATAGAAAATATTTTATAAATTTTATTTCTACAAAAAGTTTTGTCAAAATTTCATTTCTATAGAAAATTTTGTCAAAAATTTATTTCTACAGAAAGTTTTCTCAAAATTTTATTTCTATAGAAAATTTTTTCAAAATTTTATTTCTATAGAAAATTTTGTCAAAATTTTATTTCTATAGAAAATTTTGTCAAAATTGTATTTCTATAGAAAATTTCGTTTCTATAGTAAAT
Organism: Haematobia irritans; assembly: GCF_050003625.1. Classification (NCBI taxonomy): domain Eukaryota; kingdom Metazoa; phylum Arthropoda; class Insecta; order Diptera; family Muscidae; genus Haematobia; species Haematobia irritans. The sequence continues at coordinate 219,194,299 of NC_134397.1, read as the reverse complement.
TTTGTCAAAATTTTATTTCTATAGAAAATTTTATTTCCATAGAAAATTTTCTCAAAATTTTATTTCTATTGAAAATTTTGTCAAAATTTTATTTCTGTAGGAAATTTTGTCAAAATTTTATTTCTATAGAAAATTGTATCAAAATTTTATTTATATAGAAAATTGTATCAAAATTTTCTTTGTATAGAAATATTGTCAAAATTTTATTTCTATAGAAAATTTTGTCAAAATTGTATTTCTATAGAAAATTTTGTGAAAATTTCATTTCTATAGTAAATTTTGTCAAAATTTTATTTCTATAGAAAATTTTATTTCCATAGAAAATTTTGTCAAAATTACATTTCTATAGAAAATTTTGTCAAAATTTTATTCCTATAGAAAATTTTGTCAAAATTTTATTTCTATAGAAAATTTTATCAAAATTTTATTTCTATAGAAAATTTTGTCAAAATTTTCTTTGTATAGAAATATTGTCAAAATGTTATTTCTATAGAAAATTTTGTCAAAATTTTATATCTATAGAAAATTTTGTCAACATTTTATATCTATAGAAAATTTTTTCAAAATTTTATTTCTATAGGAAATTTTGTCGAAATTTTATTTCTATAGGAAATTTTGTCGAAATTTTATTTCTATAGAAAATTTTGTCAAAATTTTATTTCTATAGAATATTTTGACAAAATTGTATTTCTATAGAAAATTTCATTTCTGTAGTAATTTTTGTCAAAATTTTATTTCTATAGAAAGTTTTGTCAAAATTTTATTTCTATAGAAAGTTTTGTCAAAATTTTATTTCTATAGAAAATTTTGTCAAAATTTTATTTCTATAGAAAGTTTTGTCAAAATTTTATTTCTATAGAAAATTTTTGTCAAAATTTTATTATATAGAAAATTTTGTCAATATTTTATTTCTATAGAAAATTGTGTCAAAATTTTCTTTGTATAGAAATATTGTCAAAATTTTATTTCTATAGAAAATTTTTTATAAATTTTATTTCTACAAAAAGTTTTGTCAAAATCTTATTTCTATAGAAAATTTTGTCAAAAATTTATTTCTACAGAAAGTTTTCTCAAAATTTTATTTCTGTATAGAAAATTTTGTCAAAATTTTATTTCTATAGAAAATTTTGTCAAAATTGTATTTCTATAGAAAATTTTGTGAAAATTTCGTTTTCACAAAATTTTTTCAAAATTTTGTCAAAATTTTATTTCTATAGAAAATTTTATTTTCATAGAAAATTTTCTCAAAATTTTATTTCTATAGAAAATTTTTTCAAAATTTTATTTCTGTAGAAAATTTTGTCAAAATTTTATTTCTATAGAAAATATTATCAAAATTTTATTTCTATAGAAAATTGTATCAAAATTTTCTTTGTATAGAAATATTGTCAAAATTTTATTTCTACAGAAAATTTTGTCAAAATTGTATTTCTATAGAAAATTTTGTGAAAATTTCATTTCTATAGTAAATTTTATCAAAATTTTATTTCTATAGAAAATTTTATTTCCATAGAAAATTTTGTCAAAATTATATTTCTATAGAAAATTTTGTCAAAATTTTATTTCTATAGAAAATTTTGTCAAAATTTTATTTCTATAGAAAATTTTATCAAAATTTTATTTCTATAGAAAATTTTGTCAAAATTTTCTTTGTATAGAAATATTGTCAAAATATTATTTCTATAGAAAATTTTGTAAAAATTTTGTACCTATAGAAAATTTTGTCAAAATTTTATATCTATAGAAAATTTTGTCAAAATTTTATTTCTATAGGAAATTTTGTGGAAATTTTATTTCTATAGAAAATTTTGTCGAAATTTTATTTCTATAGAAAATTTTGACAAAATTTTATTTCTATAGAATATTTTGACAAAATTTTATTTCTATAGAAAATTTCATTTCTGTAGTAAATTTTGTCAAAATTTTATTTCTATAGAAAATTTTGTCAAAATTTTATTTCTATAGAAAGTTTTGTCAAAATTTTATTTCTATAGAAAATTTTGTCAAAATTTTATTTCTATAGAAAGTTTTGTCAAAATTTTATTTCTATAGAAAATTTTTGTCAAAATTTTATTATATAGAAAATTTTGTCAATATTTTATTTCTATAGAAAATTGTGTCAAAATTTTCTTTGTATAGAAATATTGTCAAAATTTTATTTCTTTAGAAAATTTTTTATAAATTTTATTTCTACAAAAAGTTTTGTCAAAATCTTATTTCTATAGAAAATTTGTCCAAATTTTATTTCTATAGAAAATTTTGTCAAAATTTTACTTCTATAGCAAATTTTGTAAAAAGTTTATTTCTATAGAAATTTTTGTCAAAATTTTATTTCTATAGAAAATTTTGTCAAGATTTTATTATATAGAAAATTTTGTCAATATTTTATTTCTATAGAAAATTTTCTCTAAATTTTACTTCTATAGCAAATGTTGTAAAAATTTTATTTCTATAGAAAATTTGTCCAAATTTTATTTCTATAGAAAATTTTGTCAAAATTTTATATCTATAGAAAATTTTGTCAAAATTTTACTTATATAGCAAATTTTCTAAAAATTTTATTTCTATAGAAAATTTTGTCAAAATTTTATTTCTATAGAAAATTTTGTCAAAATTTTATATCTATAGAAAATTTTGTCAAAATTTTATTTCTATAGAAAATTTTGTCAAAATTTTATTTCTATAGAAAATTTTGTCAAAATTTTACTTCTATAGAAAATTTTGTCAAAATTTTACTTCTATAGCAAACTTTGTAAAAAGTTTATTTCTATAGAAATTTTTGTCAAAATTTTATTTCTATAGAAAATTTTGTCAAGATTTTATTATATAGAAAATTTTGTCAATATTTTATTTCTATAGAAAATTTTCTCTAAATTTTACTTCTATAGCAAATTTTGTAAAAATTTTATTTCTATAGAAAATTTTGTCAAAATTGTATTTCTATAGAAAATTTTGTCGAAAATTTATTTCTATTAGAAATTTTGTCAATTTTTTTTTTTTATAGAAAATTTTGTCAAAATGTTATTTCTTTTGCAAAATCTACCATAACGTCAAGGATTCTACCAGTCGACCAAACAGTAAAAAATCTACTATTTGTGGTAGAATTCTACCAACTGTCCTTGTCTCCAAAATTCTATGATGATCAAAACAACGACTTAAGCGCTACAATTTATGGCCAGAATTTGTGGGGAACAGGACCATTGTGACTCCAGCGACAGTTTTTGCCGAAACATTATTTTATCAAGTACCGAATATATATAATCTGAGTTTCCTTCTATCATATATCCCAATTTTATATATTATACGAACTTATAGGTTTTGTGACATGAGTAAAACTTATATTCAGTCCAAACTTCATCCTCTCACTAGTTTTCTCTATAATATAATGTAAGTGAGAACTTAGTATTTAACAAACATCTTGATTTCAACATGTTTGCTTCTGACAATTTCCACTTTCTATTTTAGATTGAAACAAACACCATATTAAGGCATCTTTAAGTAACTGCACCCGGTAATCAGTGTCATTTTCCCAGCATGGCGTACCATTAATTTACCATTTAAATATGTTAGTATGAAAATTTATTATGAGAAAATTGTTTTGTTTAAAAGTTCATATGAGTTCAAGTCACAGGTTAATTTTTTTTTCTGAATACAAAATCACCAGCTACTGGCAATTAATTTGGCAAAACATTCGACGATCTTAAGCATTTTTTGTATTGCGCTGCCGGGTATTATATTCCACTTTGCTTCATGTATTTCCATGTTGGTTTTATTAGATTCATATAAGCCACACATACTCGTATAAGGTTACCTAACTGGAGGTAAGTAACAATTTTCTTTTTTTTCCAATAACAGCAACAACAACAATACTAGGAAAAAAGGCGAAACAAAGTAATTTTTATTTAATTTGAAATGCAAATACCAAAGTGGCTTTTAACAACTTCCTCTGAGAGGAAGAAATCTTCAAAAGTCACAGCAACCATAGTTCCTTTAATGGCAGTAGCAGTAACACTAGTACACCCTAAAAAACTGGATCATGTTATGAAAACTGTTTATTTGCTGTGATAGTATTTTTTTTTAATTATAATGTTAATTTTTCGTTACAGTTTCAAGTTAATTTTGTTTCGAATAATTTAACATAATAAAATAAATTTAATTTATTTCAAATTAACTTTATATAATTTAATTTTTCCCAATTCTACATATCCACAAAAAAAAAGAAAGTAGTAAAAATGTTCCCTTTGAAGCGAATGCAGGATCTTTTCCTCTTCGGCTGAGCAGTGTTTTTGGTTACTTTAAAAATTTTTACTTTGGGGACTACATCAAATTCTGGATGTATGTAAACCAATTTTTTGTTGAGTTCTAGAGGAATCTGAGATTTACATAGACCGGTCTCTCGAATCAACTTCATAAGTAGAGACTCACGAGCTACAAAATGTTGTCCACATTTGGGATGCAACGACATCGATGTCTTAAGAATTATGTCCAACTTTGAGAGTTGTCCGCTTTTCAGAGTGTTCAAGTTTGCGAGATTACTAGGCAGGGATGGAAAATGAAGTACTATAGTACTTTTTTCATCCTGTCAATACCGCAGTACCCCCGCGAATAATTTAGTACTTTTTATGTGGACACTTTTGAGCCGATATCGGATTTATGGTACAATAGTTTTGACAAAATATTTTAATATTTTGAGAAAGTCTTTAACAAACTTATTTGCTAATAGTTTTTTTACAAATTTGGCAAAACAGACAAGTTCAAGCGGGAAGAAAATCTCGATTTTGAAAAGCCATAGTCAAAAACAGGATTTTATTGAATTCCAAGAATATTCGAATCGAAAAAAGCATGTTTTCCAACGAGATGAGAAATTATCGATAGCGTACTAAAGTAATGTGAACTATTCCAGTCACGGTCGAAACTTGAGACAAAAATAATTTACCAACATTTGGAGAAAATCTTATCAAAAACTACCAAAAAAACAAATTTATTATTTTGCAAAATTTTTTTTCGTCAGAAAGTTTTGTCAAAATTTTATATCTACAGAAAATTTTTTCAAAGTTTTAATTTTTTTGTTGTTAACATTTTATTTCTATTTTGCCAAAATTTTATTTTATTTATCAAAAATTTAGTTCTATAGAAAATTTTGTCAAAATTTTATTTTTATAGAAATTTTTTTCAAAGTTGTATTTTTATAGAAAACTTTGTCAAAATTGTACTTCGGTATAAAATTTTATTTCTATAGAAAATTTTGTCAACATTTAATTTCTAAAGAAAATTTTGTCAAAATTTTATTTCGGCAGAAAATTTTGTCAAAATTTAATTTTTATAGAAAATTTTGTCAAAATTTTATTTCTATAGAAAATTTTGTCAAAATTTTATTTCTATAGAAAATTTTGTCAAAATTTTATTTCTATAGAAAATTTTGTCAAAATTTTATTTCTATAGAAAATTTTGTCAAAATTTTATTTCCATAGAACATTTTTTAAAAATTTTATCTCTATAGAAAATTTTGTCAAAATTTTATATCTATAGAAAATTTTGTCAAAATTTTATTTCTATAGAAAATTTTGTCAACATTTTATATCTATAGAAAATTTTGTCTAAATTTTATTTCCATACAAAATTTTGTCTAAATTATAGCACATTAGCATGTCCGCCTTGCATATACAAGGTCGTGGGTTCGATTCCTGCTTCGACCGAACACCAAAAAGTTTTTCAGCGGTGGATTATCCCACCTCAATAATGCTGGTGACATTTCTGAGGGTTTCAAAGATTCTCTAAGTGGTTTCACTGCAATGTGGAACGCCGTTCGCACTCGGCTATAAAAAGGAGGTCCCTTGTCATTGCCTAACATGGAATCGGGCAGCACTTAGTGATAAGAGCGAAGTTCACCAATGTGGTATCACAATGGACTGAATAGTCTATGTGAGCCTGATACATCGGGCTGCCACCTAACCTATATTTCTATAGAAAATTTTGTCAAAATTTTATTTATATAGAAAATTTTATCAAAATTTTATTTCTATAGAAATTTCTGCCACCTAACCTATATTTCTATAGAAAATTTTATTAAAATTTTATTTCTACAGAAAATTTTGTCAAAATTTTATTTCTATAGAAAATTTTGTTAAAATTTATCGAAAGCGTTGTTCTTTTGTTAGAGTTTTTTTTTTTAATTTCTTCGAAAATTTTAAACTTTTATCACCAACAAAATTCGTTTGTTACAAAATTTTTATTTTTTCAATATAAAATATTATTTTTGAACCAACAACACAGTCCATTTTGTTTATATCAAGTACTGTTCTTTTCTGACTTTAAGTCTTTAATAAGACACATTTTACAGTTTCATAGTAAAAAATTCAATGTAGTAATATGTAATGTTGAACACCTTTTCGGAATCTTCCATGCCAGGAGCCTTGGTATGGCAAGGCGGACGTACCAACCACTGCTCCACGGTGCCCAACTAAATGTATGTCTCTGTTAAATAAAATTTGTTTAATCGGCTCGTGGGCGCCGCAAACTATGCTATATAAATATAACTTATATGGATAATTGTCTATTGGTGACAATAACAGCTCAGTGGATAGTGTGATGGCTTACAAATTGCATGGTCCGCCGTTCGATTCTCCGTCCAGGCGAAAGGTAAAATTAAAAAAAAAATATAAAATCGAATAATTTCTTCTACATTGTTTGTATTACAGAAAAAGGTGCTATGAACTAAAAAAACCTCGTGGAAGTGAGAAAGATATAAGGGAAATGCAATTAACCAGAAAAGTTTTTTTTTATTAGTCTTTATGAAATTGTTTTTACATCCTGGAAAAGAATAATCGTTTATCACAAATAAACTTCCTTACAGCGAAAAGCAAATGAGAAACAATCGTTGTTTGTCTAAACTTTCGTTTTGGAGGAAATAATCATTTTGTTGTATGAAAGTTTTGGAGATTTTTAGGTACTGAAAAATTGAAATATTAAATAAAATTTTAAATATTTTGCAGAGTGTATTTATTGAAAAAACTACAAAGAAAAACTGCATATTGTCCAAATATATTTCTGCCAGTAATGCAGTAAATGCCAAACATCAACCGCTTGTTTTGAGAAGTTTGTGTGGCGCCAGTTGAACAAAATAAAATAAAACAAAAAATAAATAAAAAATCGTGGCATGCCTTTGACTTTGTTTTGTGTTTGTCTTCATAGATAATTGAAAATTTGCTAAATACTTGACTTTGTCATCGATGTATTACATTAGCGGGGCATTATTTATGACAGGCCAAAATGATATTTTTACGATGATTAGTAAATACTGGGTAATAAATTTCTATAATTATTTTAAATTTTTGACTTACTGAAATTCTGTAAATCATGGATGGTTGTACAAAAAAAAAAACGTAACAATCGTATAAAAGCTATTGCAAAACAAGTGAGTACAGTAGAGTCGGGCGGGGCCGACTATATCATACCCTAAACCGCCCGTACTGAATTAGAAAACATCACTGAAATAAGTTTGGGAAATTAACCATATATCCTTATTTAACCCTGGAAAGTCATCCTTATTTTTTGTACATTAACGTCATCTTTCGTCATTTTGACTACGGCCTATTTCAAGGCCCTATAAATTGCATCGTTAGCAAAAATAATAACCAAAATTTATTTTATATTGTTAATCAGTTCATTTTTAATTAATTATAAACAAAAATGCATGGAACGATTCAATTAATTCAACATAAATTTATTATTTTTTCAAACGACAAAAACACACTTTACATCGAAAATAAAATTTAGCATCATCTTTTTGACGAAATTAAGGGGTACATGATTTTGGAAGCTTTATCCCAATCTGAGCAGAAACGCCTGATAGTAGGAGCTATACTTCAGTTTACACGTACAGAGTTTGTAGGCCAATTATGTACAGTGAAACTTCTGAAAGGTGGACACCCACGGTCGCCTAAATTTTGTCCACCTTTGAGAGGTGTACAGGTATGAGAAGTTAATTTTAATGTTTTAATATAGCAAACGTCCCCAGACAGCTGTCCATGTTTGGAAGGTGTCCGGGTTTCAGAGTGTCCAAGTTTGAGAGGTTTCACTGTATATTGAGTCAATTATATGCAAGTCAAAATAATGTAGGCTCATACACCCAGAAAAAAGTGTCTTCGAAAATAAAGAAAAAAATTTTCGTTAATTTAGTTTAGCCATTTTATTTCCATTCAGTTAAATTTTTGTGTGAAATAATAAAATTTACTTGTTTCAGTAAAAAAATCCTAAACTGAAAGCAGTTAGGAATAGTTCATTAAATAGAATAAGGCATGGCATTTTGCTAATACTGTTTTCTTCGCTGGGTATAAGAATTTACTACTGAAAAAGAAAATTTTATTCACTGATAAACGAACATTCGTAAAAATAAGCAAAAACCGAACTAAAACCAAGTTTCCTCAAATTTAGTAAGATTTCTTATAAAATGATATTCTGACTTCCTTTATTATAGAAAGCTTATCATACATACGAATAACACTTGGCATAGAAAAATATTTTAGTTCATTCGTACTAAGAAGTATTCAATCCTTTCAAAACTTAAGGCAACATACTTGTTAGAATATAGGAAATTTTTCTACATTTCTTTTATCTAGCTGTAATCGATACCTGTCATCGTTTGTTTTTTTAGTTGGAATCGCGTTGTTATGGTATACGGAGAGATTGTTAAAAAATAATATTGTAAAGTAATATAATAAAAAACAAAATATATAAAATATTTGTTATTTTAAATTAGTAAGAAAAATGTTCGTTTTTTTTAAATTGGTTTACAAAAAAAAGAAAACTCCAGCAGAATAACAAACCTTTTATTCGACTTCATTTTGGAATCTTCAATTATGAGGTAATATTCAGTGACGCTAATCTTTTGTGAAAAAAAAAAAATGGTTTAGGTTTTTTTGTTTATATTTGTAGGTTTTGAAATTGTAAAAGGTGGACAAAATTGCTAGGCAGCAACTTATTCAAAGTGAAAGGTACTAGAAGAAGAAAAAAATGTGTTTTAATATTTCAAGGCCAGTCGATGCTGTTGATTCTAAATAAATATATTTAATATATTAATAAAACATGTATTTTATTGAAGAAAAAATTGCCTATATAAATACGTAAAATTCGATTTAAAAACGAAGATAAACAGTTCTAATTTTGAAGTAAAAGGTTTACCACAAATATGTAAGATTTATCCAAATGAATGAAAAAAGTTCAATAAAATCATTCCATATATGAATTCAATTCAGTTAATTTTTTTCATTCTGTAGTATAGTGGTACATAAATATAGAAAAATGTTAACTAATATATGGAATGCATTCTACCTAATTTCTACGAAAATCACATCGTTCAAACAAATAAAAATGTCTTTGGCGCTATACGAAGTTCAACTTTCTTCACAATGAGTTCATTTTAACTTAAAGAAGGGGTCACTTTTTTCTGGGTGTATATCTAAATTAGAAATTTGAATAACCGTGGTTCATAAATAAAAGAAGGCAACTTTTTTTTTGAAATCGGGCGATACATATATGGTATATGGCCATATCTAAATCTGAACCGATTTCGACGATTTTTGGCACACGTGATTAATACTATAAAAGATTATATTAAGCCAACTAAAGGGTGATACCGTCAAAATTTGGTCAAGGGAAAACGCGTGTAAATCGGTGAAATCGTTTATTTAAAAAATCAAATTAAATTTCTTTTTCAAGTTCAATTAGTATAAAATTCAGGAAAAATATTCAGTTATTCAAATCCGAATTGCCGGGCCTCACGCTTGACACCTGCCATCAGATTTTGTACAGCCACCTTGTCCACCTTCTTCGCCGCAGAAAGCCAGTTTGCCTTAAACTGCTGCTCGTCCTTAGCAGTTTTTTTGGTCTTCTTTAGGTTCCGCTTTACAATAGCCCACTATTTCTCAATTGGGCGGAGCTCTGGCGTGTTGGGAGGGTTCTTGTCCTTGGGAACCACCTGCACATTGTTGGCGGCGTACCACTCCATGGCCTTTTTACCGTAATGGCAAGATGCCAAATCCGGCCAAAACAGTACGGAACAACCGTGTTTCTTCAGGAAAGGCAGCAGACGTTTATTCAAACACTCTTTCACGTAAATTTCTTGGTTGACAGTCCCGGAAGCTATGAAAATGTTGCTTTTCAAGCCACAGGTACAGATGGCTTGCCAAACCAGATATTTCTTTGCGAACTTTGACAGTTTTATGTGCTTGAAAATATCTGCACCTTTCTCCTTCCTTTTGCCGTATAAAACTCCTGTCCCGGAAGCTGCTTCTAGTCGGCTTTGACGTAGGTTTCGTCGTCCATTACCACGCAGTCAAACTTCGTCAGCATCGTCGGGGATCGCGCTTTGGCCGTCGTATTTTGTTTATCATTGCGATTTGGAGTCACTACCTTCTTGTAAGTCGATAGTCCGGCTCGTTTTTTTGGCTCGATGCACGGTTGTAGACATCTCGGAGAAAGTGGTTAGGGTTTCGCTTGAAACTACCGGCAACTGTCTTTGTCGTCTCAGCGGCATCCGGTTCTCGATTTCCCCCCGATCCAGACTTCCTGGCTGTCGACAAACGTTCCCCAAATACAAATGTAATTTGTAACGGCTGATTTGGCAACTTTTAGCGATTTTGCCAGCTTTGCGTGCGAGTAGCTCGGATTTTCGCGATGCGCGAGCAAAATTTTGATACGCTGCTATTCTTGCTTGGACGGCATTTTGACAACTGAAGCGTGAATTCCAAAATCAAAATAGGAGCAACATTCTACACACACACCTTCAAAATGAGGGGTGTTCAGGTTTTTTAAATGCAAAATTGAAAGAAATACGTCAAGTTTATATTGACCAAATTTTGACCGTATCACCCTTTATGAATAAGATCGGCTAATAAATAAGAGTTTTTATGGCAAAATATGGAAAAATAGGGCGATACATATATGAGAGTTATTTTTAAATCCGAACCGATTTCGATTAAATTTTGCACTATTACGAACAACAAATACATGGACAGACGGACGGACATCAGGGGCTACTGCCTCTCTCCTCTAGACTCCTGCTCCAGGACATCTAAAAATTTCCTCCTTATACCGCTGTTCTTGAAAAACAACTAACATTCCCCGATTACTTGAAATTTTCATTAGTCGGGGAACCCGATCTTGAAAAAAAAAATTGGTTGGTGGCAGCCCATTATTTTCGGCTTACTTAGACTAGTAATACCACAGTGGTGAACATCTCACTTGCCACTGCGTGCTGCCCTATTCCACGTCTAGCTCAATGGCGCCCTTTTTATAGCCGAGTCCGAAGGGAGTTCCACTGTAAGTAGAAACTCCCTTCGGACTTCTGACTCCCCTTGAAACACTCAGAAATGCCACCAGTATTACTGAGAAAAGATAGTCCACCACTGAAAAACTTTTTGGTGCTCGGTCGAAACTGAGATGGAGCCCTTGATCCCTTGTATGCAAGGCGGGCATTCTAACCATTACACCATTAAAGTGGGTTTCACATATTTGTTAATAGGAGAACAAGAAAATGTTGACAGATTGGTTGCACAATTAATCTCATAGCTGTGCAAACACTTTTAATTTGATTTTTAATTGACTGTACACGTACATTACGTGGGAAATTGTTGTTAATTGCCACTATCGGACCTATCACGGGACTGATACCAGCGCTCCAGTTTGTAGCAATTTTTTTTTTTAATTTTCATATAATTTATTGATTTGTATGCCTTCCCGATTTTAAAATTGGATCTACCTATCAATGATCCATTTTAAATTGGCCGGTCCCTTCCATACGTTTTGACCAGAATTGGGACTGGTCCATACAAACCAGGGATGGAAACTAATATTTTTAGGAAAGTACAAAAACGGTATCTTTTTTTAGCGAAAAAGTACTTTTCACTAAATTTCAACAAAAAATTCATTGGAAGATTATTGTCAAGATCTCCTTTAGACTAAATTTTGTTTGTCAACTCCTCAATTTTAAATATTTTACAAAGACTATCTTACAAAGACTACCGTAGTATTGTAATCGCGGTTGCCACAGTAGGTAGAATTCTTCCAAAAATAGTAAAAATAAAACATAAAAATAAATTTTTGACACAATTTTCTATCGAATAAAATTTTGACAAATGTTCTATCGGATAAAATTATGACAAAATGTTCTATAGAAATAAAATTTTGAAAAAATTTTCTATAGAAATAAAATGTTGAACAATTTTCTATAGAAATAAAATTTTGATAAAATGTTCTATAGAAATAAAATTTTTACAAAATTTTCTATTGAAATAACTTTTTGAAAAAAATTTTTATAGAATACAATTTTGATTAAATTTTCTATAGAAATAAAATTTTTACAAAATTTTCTATAGAAATAAAATTTTGAAAAAATTTCTATACAATAAAATTTTGATAAAATTTTCTATAGAATAAAATTTTGATACAATTTTCTATAAAATATTGACAAAATATTGACAAAATTTTCTTTAGAAATAAAATTTTGACAAAATTTTCTATGGCAATAAAATTTTAACAAAATTTTCTATAGAAATAAAATTTTGATAAAATTTTCTATAGAAATAAAATCTTGACATAATTTTCTATAGAAATAAAATTTTTTTTTTTTTTTTTTTTTTTTATTTAAGCAATTATTGTACAAACTTCATGCTTAACTTATACTACAACTAGTCTCTAGCTAATAAAGGACTAACCAGTAGTGCAAATGTTGGTGTCGATAGACGTAATAGTAAAATTATCTTAGTTCAAGAAATTATTGAATTAAGAAAATGCATGTAAAAAAAAAAAAAAATATTTGGTTATGTAGTTCGGTTTTATGTAGTAAAACGTGTAATTAGATCTCGAGGATAAAATCGCCTTAGTCTTCTAGGTTGATCTGAAGGTTCTAGTAATTTTACAGCTTCACGGTTTACGTGTTGCTGAAGACGCATATAGTGTTTTTGGGCGTATCTTGAGATTTCCTCATTAACTGTACTTATTTGTAAGTCTCGATGCAGGTCCTTATTTCGGACATACCATGGAGCATTAACTGCTGATCTTATTGCTTTGTTCTGAAATTTTTGAATTTTTGCTATAGCACTATTTGATGCACAACCCCAAAGTTGAATACCATATAGCCATATTGGCTTTAGTGTTTGCTTATATATTAGGAGTTTATTATCATTTGAGAGAACGGAATTTCTGCCCATTAACCATTGTAAGTTACGATATTTGATATCCAATTCTTCACGTTTTTTATCGATATGGTCTTTCCAAGTTAATTTGGAATCCAGTATAAATCCAAGATATTTTGCGGAATTTGTATGTGGTACTTGTTCTGTGTTTATGTATAGAGGCTTATATTGCGTAGTGATTTTTGCAAAGTCGACGTGTAGAGATTTGCTGCTGTTCAATTTAAGACCCCATTCAGTTGTCCATTGATAAACTTTGTTGAGGCCTTCTTGGAGTTGGCTTATGGACTCATCCGTGTTTCTCCCCGAAGACATTAACACCGTATCATCGGCAAATGTTCCTATGAAGCACCTTTCGGTTACAGGCATATCATAAGTATATAATAGATATAATAATGGGCCAAGAATGCTGCCTTGTGGTACCCCTGAATATATTGGGTAGAGTTTTGTAAATTCATCGTCATGACGTACTCTATAAAAGCGGTTACTGAGGTATGAACCTAAGATTTCACAGTAATTTTTTGGAAGCAACCTTTCAAGTTTGCTAAGAAGACCTTCATGCCACACACCGTCAAAAGCCTGAGAAATGTCCAAGAAAACAGCAGAACAAACTTGCTTATGTTCAAAAGCGTAATTAATATTTTCAGTTACCCTATGTACTTGTTCGATTGTAGAGTGCTGTTTGCGAAAGCCAAATTGGTGGTCAGGTATAATATCCCTCGAATGGACAAAGTACTCCAGTCTTTTTCGGAATAATTTTTCAAAGAGCTTCCCTATAACTGGTAGAAGTGATATAGGTCTATATGAGCTGGGATCATGAGGGTTTTTGCCCGGTTTTGGTATCATGACTATTTCTGCAACTTTCCAGCAGCTAGGCACGTATTTCAATTTTAGTACAGCGTTCATTATTGTGGTCAAGCGCGCGAAACCATGATATGGTAAGTTTTTAAGGACATCACTCTTTAATTGGTCGAAACCACCAGATTTGTTGTTTTTGAGTTGTTTGACCTCATTCCACACTTCTCTAAAAGAAATGTTGTCAATAGGAATTTCGGCATGGATCGATTGTTGGTGAAGATTTTGATTTGCATTATTTGGTATTTGCGTATAATTTGAAAATATAGATTGTAGGTTTTGTGCGAACTCATCTGCTTGTTCAAAGCTGCTCTTAGCCCATTTTCCGTTCCTTTTTAATATTGCTACTTTTTGTACTGCTGGTCTATTTTTTAGATTTACTGCCTTCCAAAGGGAGTGGTCTGAGTTTTTGTTTGGGGCAAGGTTTGACAAGAACCTATGGAAATTTTGATCCTTGTGTTTTTTTGTCAGCCTGCTTAATTTTTTGGTAGCATTATTTAACATAGTTTTGTCTTCAGGTGACCGTGTTTGTTGCCATCTTTTCCTAAGCATTCTTTTGAGTTTGATTTGATTTATTATATGTTGCGGATAAGAACACATATTAGTTACATTATATGGTTCTGGTGTACTATGCCACGCAGCATTTTGTATCAGGTTTGTGAACGCCTCCACTTCTTCTTCGAATTCATTCGAATTTGTAATCGGCGAATGACTAATGGACTTTGTGATTATGTGTCTAAAGTAATTCCAATCAGTTCTTTTGTTTGTCATTCCATAATTAGTTTGTGTAACTGTTGGTCTGCTTAAATAATACAAATAGATGGGTGAATGGTCAGAGCTAAGTTCATGACCATCTTCTATTCTAAGTTTACTAGGGGGAATTTTTTTGGTAATAAAAAAATCAATTAGATCTGGAATTTTTGACACATCTGCCGGCCAGTACGTTGGCTTTCCCGTTGATACTACTGCACATCCAGTAAGCTGCACTGCGCGATACAGTTCTCTACCTTTGGGTGTTGTTAATCTAGAACCCCATTGGATATACTTTGCGTTGAAGTCTCCTCCCATAATAAATGTATGTTTGTGTGAATTTAAAATATCCTTATATTGTTCAAATTTTATGTTGTGCCTTGGAGGACTGTATAATGATGAAACAGACATTAGTATTTTGTTTATATCAAGTGTTACGGTTGTAACTTGGAATTCTTCTAATGATATTGTATTTTCCGGCCAGTGTTTAATAGATTTTTTGATCAAAATAGCACTTCCTCCCCTAGCTGTGTTGCTAGGGTGATCAGAATGAAAAAGGTTATAGTTTTTAATATTCAGGTATGAATCTTTAACAAAGTGTGTTTCGCTTATGAGACATATGTCAATATTTTTCTCATGTAAAATGAACCGAAGTTCGTCTATATGCCTTAAAAGGCCATTAGCGTTCCATTGCATAATTTTTAGTGATGACTCCATCTAAGCAAGAGTACCGAAAAAATTCTCCTCTAGCATATTTAATCTAGTGTCAAGAGATTTATTAAATGTTTCAATCGCCTCTAATTTCGCAAGGATTTTGGACAAAGTGTTTTCGTGAGAGCCTTTGCTAGCACTTATCTTCTGCGTGTTGTTTGATTTAGTCATCTCTGAATATGACTTCCTAGTTAATGGTGGAACGGTGGAATTTATTCCTGATTTGTGAATTACTTGTTGTGGTATTTTATTCGAATTTGCATTTCTATTTTGATTTTTTAGTTTTTGATTGCGTAGCTTTTGAAGTTCCTTTGCAACGATACAACCTCTGTAGCTAGCAGGATGTTGTTCGCCGCAGTTGCAGCATTTCGGGAGAAACACCGAAGGTTTTTCGCAAGTTTTAGTTTCGTGCTTTCCTGCACATCTAGCGCATCGGGACTGTTTAGAACAGTAATTTTTTGTATGGTTATACCCCTGACAGTTCTTACACTGTGGTATATGTTTTGGGAGTTTTATTGCTTCGATTTTTACAATCGTATTAAGAATTTGCTTAATATCATATATTTTCTGTATGTTTTCTGTAGGGTGAAAACTTAAGACAAATAAATCGAGAGGATCTTTTGTATAATAATGTGTTTTGTTAAAAGCATTTATAATATTGAAACCCTGTTCTTTCAAATCAGTAATAATATCAATAGGATCACAAGTGTGATGCAAATTCTTCGCTATGACACGTATAGGACGATCATGTTTATTTTCATATGAGTGCCATTGAATTTTGGCTTCGTTAAGAGCTTTCGTTACCTCTCTATAATCGTTAGCCTCAAAAGTCGAAATTTTTTGGGATTGTTTGTCTATTTGTTTTGTAATAAAGCCATTTGCGGCTTTTGATTTAATTACATTTCGAAGTGCTCCGAAGTTTTCCATTGAGCTTACTATTATTGGCGGTGGACGAACAGGTTTTTGTTGCTTTTTCGATGCTGCTTCCGTTCCATCAATATCATCAGTAGGTACTGATTCAGTTATGGGTGGTGTAGATGGTTCTACACGCAAAAAAATAATTCTTTCCTCCCAAACGAAATTTTAGACAAACAAAGTTCGTTTCTCATTTGCTTTTCGCTGTAAGGAAGTGTATTTGGAAGAAAAGTATATACTTTTTGTGATAAACGTCTATTCTTTTCCAGGATGTAAAAACAATTTCATAAAGACTAACTCAAAAAAATTTTTTTTCTGGTTAATTGCATTTTCCCTCACATCTTTCTCACTTCCACGAAGATTTTTAGTTCTTAGCACCTTTTTCTGTAATACAAACAATGTAGAAGAAATTATACGATTTTATAATTTTTTAAAATTTTTTACCTTTCGCCTGGACGGAGAATCGAACCGCGGACCATGCACTTTGTAAGCCAACACACTAACCACTGAGCTATGTACCTGTTATGGTCATCAAGAGATAAATATCCATATAAGTTATATTTATATAGCATAGCTTGCGGCGCCCACGAACCGAATAAACAAAGTTTATTTAACAGAAACAAACATTTAGTTTGGCACCGTGGAGCAGTGGTTGCTACGTCTGACTCTCATGCCAAGGGTCGTGGGTTCGATCCCTGCTTCGACCAAAGTTTTTTTTTTTTTTTTTTACATACATTCTACATATGTTCGGAAGATTCCGAAAAAAATGTTCAACATTACATTGTACTATATTAAATTTTGGACTGTAAAATGTGTTTTATTAAAGACCAAAAGTCAGAAAAGAAGAGTGTTTGATATAAACGAAATGGACTCTGTTGTTGTTTCAAAAATAACTTTTTTTATTGAAAAAATAAAAACTTTGTAACAAACGAATTTTTTTGGTGATAAAAGTTTAAAATTTTCGAAGCAATTCAAAAAACTCTAACAAAAGAAAAACGTTTTCGGTAAACGTTTTCCAAACGTTTTTTTTCTTTGCGTGTACATTTTTGTTTGAAATTTTTCGTGCCTTTTTATCATTTTTTCTTTTTTTCATAAGGATCCACTCAGTTTCCCTTGCTAATTCTTCCTCATCCGTTGCATAAACTGTTTGTTGTTCTATGCCCGATTCCATGTTTACTTCGTTGTTTGCGCTTGAAGGAGGCTCCCCTCTTTGTTCATTAGTTCCATAATTAGAATTTTTTGTTTGCATTCCTGCAAATTGAGATCGCAGTGCTTCATTTTCTTGATGGAGTTGGTTGCATACACTTTCCAATAGTTTTATTCTTTCTAAAAGTTCAATATTATGTTGCTCTAACTCTTTGAGTTTGGAGACTCTGAATTGGCTTATGCTATTCCTTGGATTTGCACTCGGTGTGCCATCCATTTTCAAAAGTAACAGTCAATACTTTTGTTTGTATTACTACCCGGTTCATTATATCATGTAACTGACAATAAACTTGGCAGCACTGTTCTTGCCACTATTATGCGTAACACGAACAGATGTTTGATTTTATATTTACTTTTCTGTCTCTGTCAGATTGTTTATCGTAAAAATCGTGTTTTGTTTATGTTATTATTTAATAATTTATTTTGCGATTTAATCAGTGTGTACCACACCAAAACAACTATCTTCACCACCAGGAGTTCAACTCGCGGCGCGATTTGTTTCAATAATTACTTTGTGTTGCAAAAGTTATTATTTTAGACAAAATTTCTTAGACGAAGTATGAGCGTTTATATGCAGGTATTACTACGAACAGTGTTCCGAATCGAAATAAATAATCAATAATAAAATTTTGACAAAATTTTCTATAGAAATAAAATTTTGACAAAATTTTCTATAGAAATAAAATTTTGACAAAATTTTCTATAGAAATAAAATTTTGGCAAAATTTTTTTATAGGAATAAAATTTTGATAAAATTTTCTATAGAAATAAAATTTTGACAAAATTTTCTATAGAAATAAAATGTTGACAAAATTTTCTATAGAAATAAAATTTTGATAAAATTTTCTATAGAATAAAATTTTGATAACATTTTCTATGGAAATAAAATTTTGAAAAAAATTTCTATACAATAAAATGTTGATAAAATTTTCTATAGAATAAAATTTTGATACAATTTTCTTTAGAAATAAAATATTGACAAAATTTTCTTTAGAAATAAAATTTTGACAAAATTTTCTATGGCAATAAAATTTTGACAAAATTTTCTATGGCAATAAAATTTTGACAAAATTTTCTATAGAAATAAAATTTTGATGAAATTTTGTATACAAATAAAATTTTGATAAAATTTTCTATAGAAATAAAATTTTGCCAAAAATTTCTATAGAATAAAATTTTGATAAAATTTTCTATAGAAAAAATTTTGATAAAATTTTCTATAAAATAAAATGTTGACAAAATTTTCTGTAGAATTCTTCCAAAAATAGTAAAAATAAAACATAAAAATAAATTTTTGACACAATTTTCTATCGAATAAAATTTTGACAAATGTTCTATCGGATAAAATTATGACAAAATGTTCTATAGAAATAAAATTTTCTATAGAAATAAAATGTTGAACAATTTTCTATAGAAATAAAATTTTGATAAAATGTTCTATAGAAATAAAATTTTTACAAAATTTTCTATTGAAATAACTTTTTGAAAAAATTTTTTATAGAATACAATTTTGATTAAATTTTCTATAGAAATAAAATTTTTACAAAATTTTCTATAGAAATAAAATTTTGAAAAAATTTCTATACAATAAAATTTTGATAAAATTTTCTATAGAATAAAATTTTGATACAATTTTCTATAAAATATTGAAAAATATTGACAAAATTTTCTTTAGAAATAAAATTTTGACAAAATTTTCTATGGCAATAAAATTTTAACAAAATTTTCTATAGAAATAAAATTTTGATGAAATTTTCTATACAAATAAAATGTTGACAAAATGTTCTATAGAAATAAAATTTTGATAAAATTTTCTATAGAAATAAAATCTTGACATAATTTTCTATAGAAATAAAATTTTGACAAAATTTTCTATAGAAATAAAATTTTGACAAAATTTTCTATAGAAATAAAATTTTGGCAAAATTTTTTTATAGGAATAAAATTTTGATAAAATTTTCTATAGAAATAAAATTTTGACAAAATTTTCTATAGAAATAAAATGTTGACAAAATTTTCTATAGAAATAAAATTTTGATAAAATTTTCTATAGAATAAAATTTTGATAAAATTTTCTATGGAAATAAAATTTTGAAAAAAATTTCTATACAATAAAATGTTGATAAAATTTTCTATAGAATAAAATTTTGATACAATTTTCTTTAGAAATAAAATATTGACAAAATTTTCTTTAGAAATAAAATTTTGACAAAATTTTCTATGGCAATAAAATTTTGACAAAATTTTCTATGGCAATAAAATTTTGACAAAATTTTCTATAGAAATAAAATTTTGATGAAATTTTGTATACAAATAAAATGTTGACAAAATGTTCTATAGAAATAAAATTTTGATAAAATTTTCTATAGCAATAAAATTTTGACAAAATTTTTTTATAGGAATAAAATTTTGATAAAATTTTCTATAGAAATAAAATTTTGACATAATTTTCTACAGAAATAAAATTTTGTTAAAATTTTCTATAGAAATAAAATTTTAACAAAATTTTCTATAGAAATAAAATTTTGACAAAATTTTCTATAGAAATAAAATGTTGACAAAATTTTCTATAGAAATAAAATTTTGTTAAATTTTTCTATAGAAATAAAATTTTGCCAAAAATTTCTATAGAATAAAATTTTGATAAAATTTTCTATAGAACAAAATTTTGAAAATTTTGGCAAAATTTTTTTATAGGAATAAAATTTTGATAAAATTTTCTATAGAAATAAAATTTTGACAAAATTTTCTATAGAAATAAAATGTTGACAAAATTTACTATAGAAATAAAATTTTGATAAAATTTTCTATAGAATAAAATTTTGATAAAATTTTCTATGGAAATAAAATTTTGACAAAAATTTCTATAGAATAAAATTTTTTATAAAATTTTCTATAGAATAAAATTTTGATACAATTTTCTATAAAATAAAATGTTGACAAAATTTTCTGTAGAAATAAAATTTTGACAAAATTTTCTATGGCAATAAAATTTTGACAAAATTTTCTATAGAATTACAATTTTGACAAAATTTTCTATAGAAATAAAATGTTGACAAAATTTTCTATACAAATAAAATTTTGATAAAATTTCCTATGGAAATAAAATTTTGAAAAAAATTTCTATAGAATAAAATTTTGATACAATTGTCTATAAAATAAAATGTTGACAAATTTTTCTGTAGAAATAAAATTTTGCCAAAATTTTCTATGGCAATAAAATTTTGACAACATTTTCTATAGGAATTAAATTTTGATAAAATTTTCTATAGAAATAAAATTTTGACAAAATTTTCTGTAGAAATAAAATTTTGACAAAATTTTCTGTAGAAATAAAATGTTGACAACATTTTCAATAGAAATAAAATTTTGAAAATTTTTTCTATAGAATAATATTTTGATACAATTTTCTGTAGAATAAAATTTAGACAAAATTTTCTATAGAAATAAAATTTTGACAAAATTTTCTATAGAAATAAAATTTTGACAAAATTTTCTATAGAAATAAAATTTTGTAAAAGGCCATTAGTAAATAAGTTTGTTAAAGACTTTCTCAAAATATTTTGTCAGAACTATTGTACTATAAGTTTGATATCGGCTCAAAACGGTGTACACAAAAAGTACTAAATCATTCTCGGGGGTACTACGGTACTGACCAAGGTGAAAAGGTATTGAAAAAAGTACTATAGTACTGCATTTTCCAACCCTGATACACACCAGGGACTAGTCTTTTAGCGTCGTGGGACATGGATCATTTCCCGTAGGGTTTAAAATCAAATTTATATCGTCCCAGCCGTCAAGCCGCTGTCACCAACAAAACTGCGTCGACTTCATTTATTGCTCAAGAGACAGCTAAATTTCCATAAGTTATCCTTTTGAATTCTGATTTCAATCCCAGTCAATTAAAAAACATTTTTTAATAGATTTTAACTCGTCATAGCGTTCACATTTCTGAGTATTCCATTCACAATATTTTGTAAACATTTATCTTAAGGTGGTGTCTAAGACAGTGTGACACGCCGTTGGGTCTCAGCTACAGGAAGGAAATGAAAATTAAATCCGATTGCTCTCATATATACAACAGAAGTTATCTCATGTCCTTTATAAAATGAAGTCGTTGCTTCCCGCCTCGCTTGCGGAATGTAGGGTAACTGCCACCAACATAACATTGTTTGAATAATTTGCAAAACAAAACAATCAAACAATAAAATTAAGTTACGGACGTGACTATTTTTGCACAACTTTTTTTTCTGCTTTCGCAACTAAGAAAGCACTCTCTCAAAATGAATAACATTTTGCAATTTTGCAGCAATGGCATCAGTCACGAGGTAAATTTTACGCGGGCATCTGTGAAATAAGAAAAATGTTCATTTAGTCGCATGTGCAACATACACAAATTGCACAGGCGAGCACCTCATCCATGGCATCCATGGCAACATGGCTAGGGGAGAACAAAACTAAAAACCGCATAAGTGGGTTTACACATTACCAAATACTCCCCAGCGCTGATGATGATGCCGACGATAGGAAACCAGAAAAATACAGGAAACCTACAGGTAATTTAACAGCAACAACAACAACAAAATACTCCTCGTTAGCAACATCATCATCATCGTCGTCATAAACCACAGCACTTGCTACAGCTTCTCCAATGAATTCCCATTTATAATAGGCCTATCAAGTAGTGCAGGGTGGATTGGTGGTTTTTTGATAGAGATGGTATTTTCCTAGTAATGCTTTTGGAAGAAGACCTAAGGCGTTCCATATTTGTAAACATACAATTTCGGAAGACATTCTTGAAAACAATAATTAAATGGAACTATGGACATTCAAGACATGGCATATTGAGTTGATGATGCCCTTGCCTAGCAATGCGTGAGATCTTATCTTATCCGGAGTCAGACCAGAGAATGAAGCCGACCCATTTTTGTCGGCGGACACAAAATATTTACCTCCGGCGGCGTCGGCTTGACGACTAAGCCGATATAAATTATCAACTCGGCGGCGAACAATCATCCATTATCAAATCAATTTGAAGTTATTCGAATGGTATTGAGATTAGTTGTACAATCAATCTTACAATCAAATTTACATTTCATTAACATTTTCTGAGCTAAATTTTTACGAAACTATCATAGTAGGTAGAAATTGATTGATTGTGGATGGAAGATTCAAAATTTTTTCAAAAAATATGATAATTAATAATATATTTTTCCGATTCAAATCGATATTTTTGATTAATTGGAAGCTAAATTTGGGTCGACATATTCGCCGGTGGCGTCGACTGGCAAAAAGTGGTAGGCGGCAACTGAAATCAGTGGTGCGACTCGGCGACTTCATTTTCTGATTCAGACCTATTTATCACCATTACATGGTATATTCTCTGCATAGACTATCATAGTCCAGAGTAAAGGTGTGTGCATGACACGAAATTTTTGTGACTCAGACGGGTTTTATTTATTTACGTGATTTATTGGTTTATGTTATCAGCTATTTGAGTCCGTCCGACTAAAGCTCCTTCTTGCTATCTTTCTAAATTATTAAGTACGAAATACAGGTTCCTTCAGTAACATTCTCTCATCACTGTTGCTTAGCATCACTTTCGTTTTCAATCAGGCGTCACGTGCTCTATACCAAAATGACACAGCGAAAGTATGAGCCACAAATATACAATGTAAATGAATGTGTTCGTTAATTCGAATATTCTCGTCGTGTATGTTAGCAGAATTGAGATAAATTGCAATGACAGCTATAGGCTTGAATTAACGTGTGTGTGTTTAACATAGGGGGGGTTTGTGTGTGCTGCAACATTATGTTGCTACTTGCAAATGTTGCAAAACACTTCACCTCCATTGCCGCATTGGATATTTCAATGGCTTGTATCTGAGATGGCGTCGAAACATGATGACACAGCATCATCATCTCTTACGATGGTCGTTTATGGGTGCTGTAACTCAAGATATCGATCAGCTGGTATATCTTCAACTACCTTGTCTTGTTTGTTGGCTGTTGTTTTTTTCCTTTTTTTGTACTTCCACTGCATCATCAATGAAGTCAATGATGCACCACCACCACCATGTCGCATTGTTATATCTTTTTGGATGTTAGTGCTTTTTTACCATTTCTTGAGGTGCCGAGGTCGATGCGTCTATTTCTTTTTCTGACATTACTCTTTTTCTGTTTTTTTGTTTTTTTTTTTCTTGTTTTGTTATTGTCATGGTTATTTTCAGAGTTTTTCGAACTCTGCGGCAAATCGGCCATTTGTCCGCCCGTCCTTCAGTCATCTCGGTTTGTATGTTTGTCTGAAATACAATGCCAATGTCAAGATAGTAATCATCCTCCATACTCCCATGCTTCCCATGTTTTATTGGCTGGTAATGAAGATCTTTACATTGTAGTAATGCTGCAAAATGGTACAAGTGCATGTGCGCTATGTTCAATTACATGAATTCCAATGTGAACAGTGGTTGCGGAAGTGAATGGGATTTGAAAAATTAAACACATAATGGAATAGTCTAAAGGAAACCAAATACTATCACAAAGCTTTGAAGGACAGAGATTAGATACACTGGTCCTTATAGATATTTAAGAGGCGAACATATTCTTCTTATTTGGATCAAAGTGACTTCGGTTTGTCTTCACACTTAAAAAAACTCACTCCTTCACAATCATCGCATCTACGGAGTCCTATTTATAGGCCACGACACGCGTTCAAAAACATGGAGTATCGCTGGGTTTCCGGTCACGGTTGCCTCCGTTGGTAGAATTTTACCAAAAATTTTAGATTTTTTACTGTTTGGCAAATTGGTAGAATTCTTAAAGTTTTGCTAGATTTTCCAATGCATTCCTTTCCAAAAATGTTCTATAGAAATACAATTTTGTCACAATTTTCTATAGAAACAAAATTTTCAGAAAATTTTCTACAGAAATAAAATTTTTGACAAAATTTTCTTTAGACATAAAATTTTGACAAAATTTTCTTTAGAAAAAATGTTGAAAAAATTTGTCAAAAGTAATAAAAAAACTTTTCCTATAGAAATAAAATTTTGACAAATTTTTTCTAAAAAATTAAATTTTGACAAAATTTTCTACAGAAATAAAATTTTGGCAAAATTTTATACAGAAATAAAATTTTCACAAAATTTTCTATAGAAATAAAATTTTGACAAAATTTGAAATAAAATTTTGACAACATTTTCTATAGAAATAAAATTTTGACAAAAATTTCTATAGAAGTAAAATGTTGACAAAATTTTGCATTGAAATAAAATTTTCTATAGAAAAAATGTTGAAAAAATTTGTCTTAAGAAATAAAATTCTGACAAATTTTTCTATAGAAATAAAATGTTGACAAAATTTTCTAAAGAAATAAAATTTTGACAAAATTTCCTATAGAAATAAAATTTTGACAACATTTTCTATTGAAATAAAGTTTTGACGAAATTTTCTACAGAAATAAAATTTTGACAAAATTTTTACAGAAATAAAATTTTGACAAAATTTTCTATAGAAATAAATTTTTGGCAAAATTTTGCATTGAAATAATATTTTCTATAGAAAAGATGTTGAAAAAATGTTTCTAAAGAAATAAAATTTTGACAACATTTCCTATAGAAATAAATTTTCTATAGAATATAATATTTTGACAAATTTTTCTATAGGAATTAAATTTTGACAAAATTTTTTATAAAAATCAAATTTTGACAAATTCTTCTAAACAAATAAGGTATTGAATAAAATTTTCTATTTAAACAAAATTTTGACAAAATTTTCTATTGAAATAAAATTTTGACAAAATTTTCTATAGGAATAAAATTTTCACCAAAATTTTCTATAGAAATAAAATTTTGACAAATTTTTCTATAGGAATTAAATTTTGACAAAAATGTCTATAAAAATTAAATTTTGACAAATTTTTCTATACAAATAAGGTATTGAATAAAAATTTATATTAAAACAAAATTTTGACAAAATTTTCTATAGAAATAAAATGTTGACAAAATTTTCTATAGAAATAAAATTTTTAAAAAATTTTCTATAGAAACAAAATTTTGACAAATTTTCCTGCAGAAATAAAATTTTGACAAAATTTTCTACAGAAATAAAATTTCTACAGAAATAAACTTATCTATTGAAATAAAATTTTGATAAAGTTTTCTATAGAAATAAAATTTTGACAAAATTTTCTATAGAAGTAACATCTTGACAAAATTTTCTATAGAAATAAAATTTTGACAACATTTTCTATACAAATAAAATTTTAACAAAATTTTCTATAGGAATAAAAGTTTCACCAAAATTTTCTATAGAAATAACATTTTGACAAAGTTTTCTATAGGAATTAAATTTTGACAAAAATTTCTATAAAAATTAAATTTTGACAAATTCTTCTATATAAATAAGGTATTGCATAAAAATTTCTATTAAAACAAAATTTTGACAAAATTTTCTATTGAAATAAAATTTTGACAAAATTTTCTATAGGAATAAAATTTTCACCAAAATTTTCTATAGAAATAAAATTTTGACAAATTTTTCTATAGGAATTAAATTTTGACAAAAATTTCTATAAAAATTAAATTTTGACAAATTCTTCTATACAAATAAGGTATTGCATAAAAATTTCTATTAAAACAAAATTTTGACAAAATTTTCTATAGAAATAAAACTTTGACAACATTTTCTATAGAAATAAAATTTTAACAAAATTTTCTATAGGAATAAAATTTTCACCAAAATTTTCTATAGAAATAACATTTTGACAAATTTTTCTATAGGAATTAAATTTTGACAAAATTTTTTATAGAAAATTAAATTTTGACAAATTCTTCTAAACAAATAAGGTATTGAATAAAATTTTCTATTAAAACAAAATTTTGACAAAATTTTCTATTGAAATAAAATGTTGACAAAATTTTCTATAGGAATAAAATTTTCACTAAAATTTTTTATAGAAATAAAATTTAAAAAAAAAATTCTATAGAAATAAAATTTTGACAAAATTTTCTATTGAAATAAAATGTTGACAAAATTTTCTATAGACATAAAACTTTGACAACATTTTCTATAGAAGTAAAATGTTGACAATTTTTTTTATTATTTACATTTCCAAAATTTTATTTCTATAGAAAATTTTCTCCAAATTTTATTTCTATGGAAAATTTTCTCAAAATTTTATTTCTATAGAAAATTTTGTCAAAATATTATTTCTATAGAAAATTTTGTCCAAATTTTATTTCTACAGAAAATTTTGTCAAAATTTTATTTCTATAGAAAATTTTGTCAAAATTTTATTTCTATAGAAAATTTTGTCAAAATTTTATTTCTATAGATTTTTTTGTTTTTTGAATATTTTATTTCTAAAGAAAATGTTGTCGAACTTTTTTTCTATAGAAAAATTTTTGGAATATTTTATTTCTAAAGAAAGTTTTGTCTAAATGTTATTTCTATAAAAAAAAAAACAATTGACTAAATTTTATTGCTATGGAAAAATTTGACAAAATTTTATTTCTATGGAAAAATTTGACAAAATTTTATTTCTATAGAAGATTTTGTCAAAATTTTATTTCTATAGAAAATAAATATAAATAAAATTTTTACAAAATTTTCCATAGAAATAAAGTTTTGACAAATTTTTCCAAAGAAATAAAATTTTGACAAATTTTTCTATAGAAATAAAATTTTGACAATTTTTTTTATAGAAATAACATTTAGACAAAACTTTCTTTAGAAATAAAATATTCCAAAAATTTTTATATAGAAAAAAAGTTTGACAACATTTTCTTTAGAAATAAAATATTCAAAGAAAATCTATAGAAATAAAATTTTGACAAAATTTTCTATAGAAATAAAATTTTGAGAAAATTGTCCAAGAAATAAAATTTGGAGAAAATTTTGACAAAATTTTGGAAATGTAAATAATATTTGTTTACATTTTCAAGGACATGTCCTATGAAGCAACAATTTCCCAGCAGCATTACCAAGAGTTAAGATGAGCCCGTACTATGTGTGATAACCATAAGCGTAGGAAGGCCTCTGGGGAGGGGGCTTAGGCCCCCCCAGAAAAATTTTAGCCCCCCCCCCCCAGAATTTGAAAACCTATTTACGATTTTAAATTTTTCTAAAAATTAAACAAATATATACAACCGCACAAAGTTCCTCTAAAGACTTTCATACACAATAGAATTACTTTGGTTGTGGTAGCAGTTGCCGATTGCAATGTTTGAAATCTGATATTTATAAAAAAAATCTGTGGTTGAACTTTTGATTTAGATGAATAACTAAAGCTCCTTTATTATTTTGTTTAGTCTGGTTTAGTCAATTTAATTAAAACAAGTATATACGGCCGTAAGTTCGGCCAGGCCGAAGCTTATGTACCCTCCATCATGGATTGCGTAGAAACTTCTTCTAAACACTGCCATCGAATTACTTAAGTTGCGGTAACGCTTGCCGATGGCAAGGTATCTTAAAACCTCCTAACACCATCTTCTAAATTGTATGTAAGTCCATACGTGGTATATATTAAATCAAAAAAGATCGATCCAATACGTATATAATTCAGTTTGACAAAGAAGACATACAATCTTGACAAAATTTTCTACAGAAATACAATTTTAACAAAAATTCCTATAGAAATACAATTTTGACAAAATTTTCTATAGAAATAAAAATTTTGACAAAATTTTCTATAGAAAGAAAATTTTGACAAATATTTCTACAGAAATAAAATTTGAACAAAATTTTCTATTGAAATAAAATTTTGACAATGATGAAAATTTTATTATGAACCGAATAAAATTTTAACAAAATTTTCTCTAGAAATAAAATTTTGATAAAATTTTCTATAGAAATAAAATTTTGGTAGATTATTTTTGGCTGGAGGTCAAATTTGGAGAACGTTTTATATGGGGGCTATATATAATTATGGACCGATATGGACCAATTCTGGCACGGTTGTTAAAGATCATATACTAACACCATGTACCAAATTTCAGCCGGGTCGGATGCAATTTGCTTCTCTTGGGGCTCCGCAAGCCAAATCTGGGGATCGGTTTATATGGGGGCTATATATAATTATGGACCGATGTGGACCAATTTTTGCATGATTGTTAGAGACCCTCTACCAACACCATGTACCAAATTTCAGCCGGATCGGATGAAATATGCTTCTCTTAGAGGCTCCACAAGCCAAATCTGGGGATCGGTTTATATGGTGGCTATATATAATTATGGACCGATATGGACCAATTTTAGCATGGTTGTTAAAGACCATACACCAACATCATGAACCAAATTTCAGCCGGATCGGATGAAATTTTCTTCTCTTTGAGGCTCCGCAAGCCAAATCTGGGGGTCGGTTTATATGGGGGCTATATATAATTATGGACCGATATGGACCAATTCTGGCACGGTTGTTAAAGATCATATACTAACTCCATGTTCCAAATTACAACCGGATTGGATGAAATTTGCTTCTCTTGGAGACTTCGCAAGCCAAATCTGGGGATCGGTTTATATGGGGGCTATACATAATTATGAACCGATGAGGACCAATTTTTGCATGGTTATTAGAGACCATATACCAATATCATGTACCAAATTTCAGCCGAATCGGATGAAATTTTCTTCTCTTTGAGGCTCCGCAAGCCAAATCTGAGGATCGGTTTATATGGGGGCTATATATAATTATGGACCGATGTGAACCAATTTTGCACGGTTGTTAGAGACCATATACCAATATCATGTACCAAATTTCAGCCGGATCGGATGAAATTTGCTTCTCTTTTAGGGTCCGCAAGCCAAATCTGGGGATCGGTTTATATGGGGGCTATATATAATTATGGACCGATGTGGACCAATTTTTGCGTGGTTGTTAGAGACCATATACCAACACCATATACCAAATTTCAGCCAGATCGGATGAAATATGCTTCTGTTAGAGGCTCCACAAGCCAAATCTGAGGGTCCCTTTATATGGGGGCTATACGTAAAAGTGGACCGATATGGCCCATTTTCAGTACCAGCCGACCTACATCGATAACAACTACTTGTGCCAAGTTTCAAGTCGATAGCTTGTTTCGTTCGGAAGTTAGCGTGATTTCAACAGACGGACGGACGGACGGACGGACATGCTTAGATCGACTCAGAATTTCACCACGACCCAGAATGTATATACTTTATGGGGTCTTAGAGCAATATTTCGATGTGTTACAAACAGAATGACAAAGTTAATATACCCCCATCCTATGATGGAGGGTATAAAAATAGTAATTGATACTATTCTTTCATAAATTAATGTCTTAATAATGCTGCAAAAAGGCATAGCCAAAAAGAAGTGAAAATCTTCTTTTTGGGTCCGGAAGTGGTGCAAAATTGGCGGAGAAGCGATGAATGTAATATGAAATTGTCATAGAACGAATGTCCACCGTTTCAAAAGCCGTTGCAATGAAATTGCATCACTTCTTAAGTTGTGATCCAAATTCAGTGTTTTGAATGTGAAGTAAAAAATTTTGTTTTATTTTCCCAAATAATTAATTTTTATATTTTTTTATGATTTTAATGCATTCTAACGCTTGTTTGAAACGTTTCCCTCGAATATTTTCAAAAATTTCTATAATGAATTTAGCATTTTTGTGGCAAAATTTGAATAATTTGTACCATTTTATTTATTCTTACCTTTTTTTAAAAGAAAACAAAAAATTACGCATTAAAATATGAAAAAATGAAATAAAAAAACTTCCTGTGCAGTTAAAATAATTAACTTCTTTGTGAGGACATTTTTGGAAGTGCTTTTAAAGTTGTGACATTAGAACAACTCCTAATTTTTTTGCTGGAAAAAGTGTGGAACTACTTTTAGTTGCTTTATTATAAATTAATTGTCGAGTTATTTTGATGCCTATATTGTTATTCATTTTTATGAAATAAAACTAGCTACGCTAATGGTGATAACTGAAACCGTCCCCTGACGGTATTCTCACACATACGGTAGTTCGGGGACATGGCATAAATGCTCAAAAAACTGTTTAATTTGTCTCAACTACTTACCTCATTTTCGCTAGGAGTATTTACAGCTTAGTTATTTTTCGAAACCACTGTATTTATATGCGTTGATGCGTGTAAATTAATTTGCTGCTTCCATTGTAGCAGTCCGATAGCCTATTCAAGCATCTTCATATGCAATTGTTGATGGTGTATTGCAATTTCGTTTTTTAACAATTCCTATGATGCAATATTTGTTGCTTGCATTCATTGCCGCAAGTATTAAATAATTTAAACAAACAAACAAATAAATATTTTTGACTTCACATAAAAGTAAATATATAATGGCATTATCATCCCTGACCGATCTCATGGCCTTCACAATCATGTTAAAAAGCTTAAATGTTAACGAAAAATGCAAGCGAACCATAATTAAGCGGACATAATACAATCACCACCACCACTAACATCACCATTGTCATTAGTCTCATAGCAATTGTCCACAGCTTCCTAAAAGTGCATGTGCAATGATATGATTGCTGTTCAAGTGTAATTTTATCGAAATGTCAAAAATTGTTTCCAAATTGATGATAACTTTTGAATGGCTGCATCTATCTTACAAGAGCCTATTTATAAATTTCATGAGCCAAGAGTTTATGTCTTTGGCCGCCCACCGTTGTAGTAAATACCTACTTGACCAAAATTTTCCAAAAACAAAAATACTTTAATCACTCTTAGTGATCGGTGGATTGGTGTGGAGCACAAACTGCATCAGCTTCTCCGCGACAAGGTCTTTTGTCAGTATCAGTATTTGGATGCATTCAATGCGTCCGTCTTTCCCTGCCTCAGACATTCGATTTCTCTCCATCAATGAGCAATGAGGTTTTCATTTTTTTCACCCGTCTCCATTCCATGCTCTAGCCCAACTGTCGACAGATTGCACGATGGCCTATAGTGACTTCTTTGGCATTGACTTTGAGATGTTTTTTGTCTGTTTGTTTGCGGCTTCTTGTTCGTTTCATAATTTCTTTTGTTTTTGATATCTGCGGAATTTCTTTGAACATGATATTGATTACAGACACTTACATCATTGTAAGCTGATAGTATGTAGCGCCACCATTGCTGTTGTAAATACGTTACTGATGCATTGGTGCTGCAATTTGTCCATGACTCAAACGCTTCCGTTTATCCTAGGGTCATTTCAATAAATTTTTGGATTAATTGCTTACGATGGCCCTTAGCTCTCACCACTTAGACGAAGACGAATTTAAGATTTTAAGGGAGATCCAAAAAGGAACGTGGCGAGAAATATGTAAGATTTAGGGTATCGCAATCACAATACAGAGTAGGATATAGATGCTGAACAGATAAATTAGGATTTTGCTATTATAGCTATGTCAGATATTAAACCAACCAACTGCCGTTCGCAACATGGTGGGTTAACGAATTCCAATGAGTTCTCGAGCGGGGATTAGATCCATTTCGAGTGGATGTAATGCCACAAATCCGAAATTTTTTAAACCAACGATGCCAATCATTTTACGACACATGACACGTCTTTTGAATAAATAATGAACACAAGCTGAGAGAACAGAAATTTGCGAAAATTATTCCAATATCAAAATATAATACTGAATATAGGCCATAATGTCATTCTTATCCAAAGTCCGTGGTTTAGTTATGTTAGGTATAGTGGCATTTTGGCCCAATATTTGATTTGACTTTTAACTGTGATTGAACCCAGGAACCCTTTGTGGGCTGTGGTATGCTCGCTCAAAGTTATGTTCGCAACAGTGTTGCCAGAAATAGGGGAAATTCCCTACATGTAGGATTTTTTCTAATATTTAGCGTCTTATTTGAAGAACATTTTACCACAAATCTACCAAACAAATATTTCCATAGAAAATTTTATTTCTATAGCAAAATTTCTAAAAAAATATAAACTATTTTCAAATTTTGTCAAAATTATATTTCTATAGAGAAGTCTTTCAAAATTTTATTTTATTGTTACTTATTTATTTATAGACAATTTTATTTCTACAGAATGAACAATTTTATTTTTATTATCAAAATTTTATTTCTATAGAAAATTTTATCAAGATTTCATTTCTATAGAAAATATTGTCAAAATTGTATTCCTTTAGAAAATGTTGTTAACATTTCATTTCTCTAGAAAAGTTTGTCAAAATTTTATTTCTATAGAAAATTTTGCCAATATTTTATTTCTATAGAAAATTTTGTAAAAATTTTATTTCTATAAAAAATTTTGTCAAAATTTTATTTCTATAGAACATTTTGTAAAAATTTTATTTCTATAGAAAATTTTGTCAAAATTTTATTTCTACAGAAAATTTTATCAACATTTTATTTCTATGGAAAATTTTGCTAACATTTTATTTCTATATAAAAATTTGTCAAAATTTTATTTCTATGGAAAATTTTGTAAAAATTTTATTTCTACAGAAAATTTTATTTCTATAGAAAATTTTGTCCAAATGTTCTTTCTATAGAAAATTTTGTCAAAATTTTATTTCTACAGACAATTTTGTCAACATTTTATTTCTACAGAAAATTTTGTCAAAATTTTATTTCTACAGACAATTTTGTCAACATTTTATTTCTACAGAAAATTTTGTCAAAATTTTATTTCTATAGAAAATTGTATCAACATTTTATTTCTACAGACAATTTTGTCAAAATTTTATTTCTATAAAAAATTTTGTCAAAATTTTATTTCTATAAAACATTTTGTCAAAATTTTATTTCTATAGAAAATTTTGTGAAAACTTTATGTCTGTAGAAAATTTTATCAAAATTTTATTTCTATAGAAAATATTGTCAAAATTTTATTTCTAAAGAAAATTTTGTTAAGATTTTATTTCTATTAAAAATTGTGTCAAAATTTTATTTCTATGGAAAATTTTGTCAAAATTTTATTTCTACAGAAAATTTTGTCAAAATTTTATTTCTATGGAATTTTTTTTAACATTTTATTTCTATATAACAAATTTGTCAAAATTTTATTTCTATAGAAAATTGTATCAACATTTTATTTCTATAAAAAATTTTGTCAAAATTTTATTTCTATAGAAAATTTTGTCAAAGTTTTATTTCTATAGAAAATTTTGCCAAAATATTATTTCTATAGAAAATTTTATCAAAATTTTATTTCTATAGAAAATATTGTCAAAATTGTATTTCTAAAGAAAGTTTTGTTAAGGTTTTATTTCTATTGTGTCAAAATTTAATTTCTATAGAAAATTTTGTCAAAATTTTATTTCTATAGAAAATTTTGCAAAATTTTATTTCTCTAGAGAATTTTGTCAAATTTTTGTGGTTGGTACTGATTTTATACATTTTTATACCCACCACCATATAATGGTGACGGGGGTATAATAAGTTTGTCATTCCGTTTGTGACACATCGAAATATCGATTTCCGACTATATGAAGTATATATATTCTTGATCAGGGAGAAATTCTAAGACGATATAACCATGCCCGTCTGTCTGTCTGTCTGGCTGTCTGTCTGTTGTAATCACTCTACAGTCTTCAATAAT
This sequence comes from Haematobia irritans, assembly GCF_050003625.1. Lineage (NCBI taxonomy): Eukaryota > Metazoa > Arthropoda > Insecta > Diptera > Muscidae > Haematobia > Haematobia irritans. The sequence continues at coordinate 219,160,135 of NC_134397.1, read as the reverse complement.
GAAGAAATTGTGTTGAAATTTTGCACAAAGAGGTGTGCCAAAAATGGTGAGTATCGGTCCATGTTTTGGTATAGCACCCATATAGACCGATCTCCCGATTTAACTTCTTGGGCTTCTAGAATCCTTAGTTTTTATCCAATTTGCCTGAAATTGGAAATCTAGAGGTATTCTAGGAAAATAAAAAGATGTGCTGAAAATGGTGATTATCGGTCCATGTTTTGATATAGCCTCCATATAGACCGATTTTCCGATTTTACTTCTTGGGCTTCTAGATTCCGTAGTTTTTACCCAATTTGCCTGAAATTGGAAATCTAGAGGTATTCGAGGATCATAAAGGGGTGTGCCGAATATATTGAGTATCGGTACAGTTTTTGATATAGTCCCTTATAAACCGGCTCACCGATTTGTGGTCTAGATTCTAGAGTTACAATTAAATGTGGGCTATTCCATGTTTTGGTATAGCCCCCATTACACTGAACTCTCGATTTAACTCCTAGGGTTTCTAGAAATTGTAGTTTTATCCGATCGGGAAATCGGTCCAGTTTTTATAAGCCCAAGACCCCAAATCGGTCGGTTTATATGGGGTCTATGTCAGGACCGATCTGGCCCATCTACGAACTTGACCTGCCTGCAAACAAAAGACGAATCTGTGTCAAATTTCAGGACGATAGCGCCATTATTGAAGGCTGTAGCGTGATTACAACAGACAGACAGACGGACATGCTTATATCGTCTTAGAATTTCTCCCTGATCAAGAATATATATACTTTATATAGTCGGAAATCGATATTTCGATGTGTTACAAACGGAATGACAAATTTATTATGCCCCCGTCACCATTCTATGGTGGTGGGTATAAAAAGAACGAAACAAAATTTATTTCTACACCCTCAAAAAAATCGCTTCTCTAACATATGTTCCAAACATATTTTGCAGGAAGCACATATATTATTGGATACTGCCGAAACATTAATATGTTTGTTTTATGTGAAAATATTATATGTTTGGAAGCATTTTGAGCCCAAAAATATTATATGCTTGGAAGAATTTTCCCCAAAGAAGATTGTGCTCATTCCCTAACATAATTTTCACTTCCACGAAATTTTTAGTTCTTGGTACCTTTTTCTGTAATACAAATAATGTTGAAGAGATTATTCAATTTTATAAATTTTACCTTTCGCCTGGACGGAGAATCGAACCGAGGACCATACAGTTTGTAAGCCAACAGACTATCCACTGGGCTACGTAGCAGTTATAGTCACCAGTATACAATACATTTATATAGCATAGTTTGCAGCGCCCACGAGCCCATGCAAACATAACATTGTTTAAAAGAAACATACATTTGTTGGCCACGTGGAGCAGTGGTTAGCATGTCTGCCTTACATGCAAAGGGTCGTGAGTTCAATTCCCGTTCCGGCCGAACCAATTTTTTTTTTTTGTAATTTAGACATTTATACTATATTAAGTTTTTATAATGAAACTTCGAAATGTGGGTTATTAAAGATTTACAGTCAGAAACAGTGCTTGATATAAACGAAATGGCTTTTGAATAAAATATTTTTTTTTTTCAAAAATAACAATTTTATAACAAAAAATTGTTTTTGGTATAAAAGTTTGAAATTTTGGATGAAAATCAAATCAAAAACTCTAACAAAAGAAGAGTATTAACATACATAAATAACTTTATAATGTACACATAAATTTATTTAGGCGTGAACCGTTTTTTACTAGCATTTAACACCATTTTAAATGCCTTTAAAACTTATCGTGTTTAGTACTTAATTTCATTTTTACCTTTAAGGCCGTTAAAAAATGTGTGTCCACAATGCCAAAATGATAAACAAAACACTTGTCCGCACATACATACAATTCTCCTCTCAAGGCGAAAACACATGCTGTTTTTTCAAATCTCTATACTCTTGGTTCCGAATGTATATTCTCTTTACTCCGAATACTCATTATAATATTCAAATATTTAGACTTAAGCATTTCAAATTTTTGGCCTTATCATAAAGCAGTTTTCCGAAACAACATACAACCGTTTCACAGAAATTGTAAACATATATATGTATACTCGAAATTTGTAATTTTACATATGTTTACATTCACACATATTATTTTTATGAAACATTCATGCCCCAAACATAATATATTTTAACATATTAACATATGTGTCCCAAACATTTAGTGTTAGTTTAGGAACATGTAGTTGGCACTTAAATATATTGTGTTTAAAAATTGTGCCCGAAACACATTTTGTTTATATCGGAACATATGAAAAACCTATTTTTCTAACAGTGTATAGAAGATCTTGTCCAAATTTAAATTAAAAATGTTATTTCTATAAATTTTTTTTTTTTTGCAAATTATTTCCATAGAAATTTTTTTGCAAATTTTAGTTCTATAGAAAATATTCTTAAAATTTGATTTCTATCGTAAATTTTTTCAAAATTTCTTTTCTATAAAAAATTTTGCCAAAATTTTATTTCTATGTTAAGTTTTGTCAAAATTTTATTTCTATAGAAAATTTTGTGTAGAATTCTATTTCTAAATAAAAATTTTGTAAATTTTTTTAAAGGAAATTTTCTCATTATTTTATTTGTATAGAAAATGTTCTCATAATTGTATTGCTATAGAAAATTTTGTCAAAATATTATCTCTTTAGAGATTTGAAGTGCTTCTTTTTTTGGAGAGGAATGTTTCGCAAGATTTACCAAAACATCATGAATTCTACAGACTCATCTATTTAAACCGATGAAGAACTAATGAGGCTTTTTTAGAGTCTTTGAAATCGAAAAGTGTCACCATAATCCTATTGTGGATAACAATATTTAGTATAACTTTCTATACAATCCATGGTGGAGGTTAATTTTTTTAAAGACGTCAAGATACAAAAAATTCAACGAATATAAAGACGAGTTCATTAATTTTGTAAAATGCTTCAGAATTATTAAAGCTAAGTTTTTTTAAGAACTTTTCGTTAAGTAAAAAATCTTTATTTCAGAGAAAAGTGTCTTCTATGCTATACAAAAATGACATTCGTATTTTAGGCACATGCAATTTTTGTATTTATGACAAAATTTTGTTCAGTGCATTCAACACCTGCATTAAAGGTCAAAGTTCAGCCTTGCAGACAAGGTCAAAACCTCCATTAAGGTATTGAAATTATTAGTTTACCTACAAATCCTTATAGACTTTGGGCTACTTAATATAAAATTTAAAACACTTTTCTTCAAATCCCAGATTACTTTTATTTTCAATTTTCCCATTGTAAATAATCCATCCATTTCATTTCATGTCGAAAGACATGCTATAATGATCATCGGTAAATGAAAATAGAAAATAAATGTACTATTAATTCATCCACACCTACAATACACGAGGCATCATGTTAACAACCAACCAAAGGAGTAAAACAATGCCCCAGCCACACAGCTCCTCCATTGCCAGCAATAGAGGAAAAGCAAAAACAACACACAACACAACATTCATATCTGTCCAAATTGCATCCGCATGCAATCATAAAACCAAACAAGCTCTCAATGGCCAAACAAACAAGCCAGAGACATGAAACATACCAGCACATAGGAGCATATTTATGATGTACATTTGCCCAGAGGAGCGATGTACTTCCCTGTTCATTGGTTACTGAAGGCGATTAAAACCTGCCAGCCTACTGTTAAACTCCATAATCATCATCATCTTCATCATCGTTGTTGCAGCATTAAATACCAATACACGATTCAGCCAAAGATGGTTTTAGTATTTTCTGCTTTTTGATGAGGAAAACATGGGATTACTATTACCCCCCCTCCAAAATTTGAAGCAGTTGCAAAAGCGCCATTTAGCCATGGAATACAAACAAACCGCAAGAAAATAGACTCTTACCTATATTCACCCCATCTGGGAAAAGTCAAAGTGTTTTAAGTGAAAAAAATCGAGGTTTATGATCAGCAGCATCTTTAGTATGCTTCCACCTTGGTGCCATATGAACGATGTACAGTAGTTCCAAAACTTAGAGTTAGGGAATTGCAGTGCATAGTGTCATCGCTATAGAACCTATAGAATTTTCAAACAGTAGGTGATCTAAACCTATAAAGTCGATAAATATATAAATGCATCCTTGGAAGAGAATATTTTCAAATGAAGAGACTAAACGTTCTTCTCAATATAATATTTTCTGCAAATCAAATTTGTAGCACTAGGGTAACGATAGTGAATCAAAAACCTATAAAGGGTGATACGGTCAAAATTTGGTCAAGGGAAAACGCGTGTAAATCGGTGAAATCGTTTATTTAAAAAATCAAATTAAATTTCTTTTTCAAGTTCAATTAGTATAAAATTCAGGAAAAATATTCAGTTACGCTTTCGCTTTTCCACATCCGAATTGCCGGGCCTCACGCTTGACACCTGCCATCAGATTTTGTACAGCCACCTTGTCCACCGCAGAAAGTCAGTTTGCCTTGAACTGCTGCTCGTCCTTAGCAGTTTTTTGGTCTTCTTTAGTTTGCGCTTGACAATAGCCCAGTATTTCTCAATTGGGAGGAGCTCTGGCGTGTTGGGAGGGTTCTTGTCCTTGGGAACCACCTGCACGTTGTTGGCGGCGTACCACTCCATGGCCTTTTTATCGTAATGGCAAGATGCCAAATCCGGCCAAAACAGTACGGAACAACCGTGTTTCTTCAGGAAAGGCAGCAGACGTTTATTCAAACACTCTTTCACGTAAATTTCTTGGTTGATAGTCTCGAAAGCTATGATATGCTGCTTTTCAAGCTACAGGTAGAGATGGCTTGCCAAACCAGATATTTCTTTGCGAACTTTGACAGTTTTATGTGCTTGAAAATATCTGCTACCTTTCCCCTTCTTTTTGCCGTATAAAACTCCTGTCCCGGAAGCTGCTTGTAGTCGGCTTTGACGTAGGTTTCGTCGTCCATTACCACGCAGTCAAACTTCGTCAGCATCGTCGTGTACAGCCTCCGGGATCGCGCTTTGGCCGTCGTATTTTGTTTATCATCGCGATTTGGAGTCACTACCTTCTTGTAAGTCGATAGTCCGGCTCGTTTTTTTGCTCGATGCACGGTTGTAGACGATACACCCAGACAAACGTTCCCCAAACACTTTAATTACATTTGTAACGGTTGGTGGCAACTTTTAGCGATTTTGCCAGCTTTGCTTGCGAGTAGGTCGGATTTTTGCGATGCGCGAGCAAAATTTTGATACGCTGCTCTTCTTGCATGGACGGCATTTTGACAACTGAAGAGTAAATTCCAAAATCCAAATAGGAGCAACATTCTACACACACACACCTTCAAAATGAGGGGTGTTCAGGTTTTTTAAATGCAAAATTGAAAGAAATACGTCATGTTTATATTGACCAAATTTTGACCGTATCACCCTTTATCAAATACATTTAACTTTTATTAGAGAATTAAGATGCAACGTCTGGCAATCGATTTTAGTCCATGCATACACTAGTTCTTCAGCCGATGTCACTAACAGTTACGATGTCTGAGGTCATTCATTAAAGATGCCAATATTTACGATGGGAAAGTTGATAAAAATTGCCATCATTTAGTCGAAATATTTCTCAACAGATATGATTTAGGACATCCTAACTGTCACAATCAATTCTACAACTAATTTCATTATCGTTCTTAATCACTCCAGCCAAAAATAACCTGCCGATATTTGGAGAAAATTATACCAAAAAAACTACCTAACAAAAACTCTATTTTAATCAAAATTGTATTTCTGTTGAAAATTTTATCAAAATTTGATTTCTACATAAAATTTTGTCAAAATGTTATTTCTACATAAAATTTTGTCAAAATGTTATTTCTATAGACAATTTTGTCAAAATTTTATTTTTAGAAAAACTTGTCCAAATTTTATTTCTATAGGCCATTTTTTCAAATTTTATTGCTATAGAAAATTTTATTCAAATTTTATTTTTATATAAAATCTTTTCCAAATTTTAATTCTATAGAAATTTTTGTCAAAATTTTATTTCTATAGAATATTTTGTAAAAACTTTATTTCTATAAAAAATTTTGTCCAGATATTATTTCTATAGAAAATTTTGTTCAAATCTTATTTCTATCGAAAATTTTGTTAAAATTTTATTTCTATCGAAAATTTTGTCAAAATTTTATTTCTATAGACATTTTTGTAAAAAATTTACTTCTATAGAAAATTTTGTCCAAATATTATTTCTATGGAAAATTTTGTCCCTATAGTATTTCTACATGCTCACAAAAAATCGCTTCTGTAACATATACTCCCAAACATATTTTGCTTCAAGCATATACATTTTTGGGTATTGCCCAAACATTTATATGTTTGATCTCTTCCAATATATAATATGTTTGAAAGCATATTGGTCTAAACAATATATGTTTGGGTAGTCTAAGTTCCAAACATTTTGTATTTTTGCATCCAAATTCAATAATGTTGTCTTCCAAAAAACAATATGTTATTATGTGAACATATAATATGTTTGGAAGCATTTTGCACCCAAAAATATTATATGCTTAAAAAAAATCTCCCAAACAATATTGTGCTCAAAATTTTATTTATTTATTTATATATTTACAATCATAATGAATTATGAAAATAAACAGGTAATATAGGTGCTAACAACATAGGTTTTCTACCTGAATGCTCAAAATTTTGTTTCTGCCTAATTGTATATTCCCCCACATCTTTCTCACTTCCACGAGATTTTTTAGTTCTTAGCACCTTTTTCTGTAATACAAACATTGTAGAAGAAACTATTCAATTGTATGATTTTTTTATTTTAATTTTACCTTTTGCCGGACGGGGATTCGAACAGCGGACCACACAGTTTGTAAGGATCAAAGAAGTAGCTGATCAATTGCCCAAGGAAAAATAAAATGTTAATTTTGTAATAACAAGCAACAACCACCAACTTAATTCAATATCGCTCCCTGTTAAATAGCGCTCCAAGCTACCAAACACATATATGTTTATAGGCTATTTCTAAATTAATATATGTTTGCATCCCAGCATATTATATTTACAAACATTTTATGTCCCAAACATAATATGTTCTAACATATTAACATATATGTCCCAAACATGTTATGCTAGTTTATGAACATTATATGATTGCACTCAAAAATATTGTGTTTAAAAATTTGTGCTCCAAACATATAATGTTTATAGCCAAACATATGAAAAACAGCCTTTTTCATCCGTGTATACAAAATGTTTTCAAAATTTTATTTCTATAGAAAATTTTGCCCAAACTTTATTTCTATAGAAAATTTTGCCCAGACTTTATTTCCATAGAAAATTTTCTTCAAATTTTATTTCTATAAAAACTTTTGTCCAAATTTTATTTCTATAGAAAATATTGTCCAAATTTATTTAATTGCTTTTATTGTTTTGTTTTTTTTTTTTTTTCAGTGTTTATTAGCCTATCAATAATGGTGTTTGGAGAATAATGTCCAAAATGGTTGGGAAGAATTTCTGTTTCGGATTTTCACATCCTCGCCAGTCCCTTTATTGGACGATGATAGGCTAATAAATAAGGCAATTGTTTCATTTTATGTACTAGAGTACGCTATGTGTACTTCGTACAATAAACAGTCTCGAATGCGCATCATATAAATGCATGATAAATGCATTTTCAAATTTTATTTCTATAAAAATGTTGTCCAAATTATTTTCTACAGAAAATTTTGTACAAAATTTATTTCTATAGAAAATTTTGTTTAAATTTTATTTTTATAGAAAATTTTGTCCAAATTTTATTTGTATAGAACATTTTATTTCTATAGAAAATGTTGTCCAAAAGTTATTTCTATAGTAGAGGTTAGAGGTGTGCATGTGACACGAAATTGTCGTTACTCACGAATATTTTCGTGAGTCGTGAGTCACGCTCATGACAACAGCGTGAGTGTGCGTGAGCGTGATTAACAAACCAAAATGTCGTGCGTGAGCGTGAGTCACGAAAATAATATCTTCGTGAGTGTGCGTGAGTAACGAATTACACTCACGACAATATTCCTGCTCACCAACATAAAACGCTTAAGAGTTAAATTCAATTACAATTCTAGTGGCACCTGAGATGTTAAGAGTTTAATAAAACCCTCGATTTTAATAATGCTCATGTTTTCAGACACTTCGGTAAGGTAAATTAATTATAAAATTATTCGTGTCACGATATTTTTCGTGATTCACGGTATTTTTCGTGAGTCACGGTATTTTTTTTGAGTCACGACGTTTTCGTGCGTGAGTGTGCGTGCGTGAGTGTGCGTGCGTGAGTGTGCGTGCGTGAGTGTGCGTGAATACAAATTTTCTTTTCGTGAGTGTGCGTGAGTCCTACCAAAAATATCGTGCGTGAGTGTGCGTGAGTATGATTTTTCTGTCGTGAGTGTGCGTAATATTTTGCTCATGCTCACGCATACTCACGACGGAAAAATCTTACTCACGCATGATATTGTTTGGTAGGACTCACGCTCACGCACACTCACGAAAAGAAAATTTGTACTCACGCACGAAAATGTCGTGACTCACGAAAAATACCGTCAGTCACGAAAAATATCGTGACTCACGAAAAATATCGTGACTCACGAAAAATGTCGTGACTCACGAACAATTTTTTGAGTAATTATACCCTGCGCCACAATGTGGAACAGGGTATTATAAGTTAGTGCATATGTTTGCAACACCCAGAAGGAGACGAGATAGACACATGGTGTCTTTGGCAAAAATGCTCAGGGTGGGCTCCTGACTCGATATAGCCATGTCCGTCTGTCCGTGAACATATTTTTGTAATCAAAGTCTAGGTCAAATTTGGCACAAGTATGTGTTCTGGCTCAAAATAGAATCCTATTGATTTTGGAAGAAATCGGTTCAGATTTAGATAAAGCTCCCATATATATCTTTCGCCCTATATGGACTAATACGGTCCCAAAAGCCAGAGTTTTACCCAAATTTGGTTGAAATTTTGCAATTTTACAATTAGTAGTGTAGTCAAGTGTGCCCAATTTTATTGAAATCGGTTCAGATTTAGATATAGCTCCTATATATATCGTTCGCCCGATTTGCACTCATATGACCACAGTGGCCAATCTTTTACTCCGATTTAGTTTAAAATTTGCACAGGGAGTAGGATTAGCATTGTAGCTATGCGTGCTAAATTTGGTTGAAATCGATTCAGATTTAGATATATCTCCCATATATAGCTTTCGCCCGATTTACACTCATATGACCACAGAGGCCAATTTTTAACTTCGATTTAGTTTAAATTTTGCACAGGGAGTATAATTAGCATTGTTACTATGGGTGCCAAATTTGGTTGAAATCGGTTCAGGTTTAGATATAGCTCCCATATATATGTTTTTCTGATTTCGACAAAAATGGTCAAAATACCAACATTTTCCGTGTAAAATCGTCACTGCTTAGTCGAAAAGTTGTAAAAATGACTCTATATATATTATATATATCGAGCGATAAATCATAAAAAAACTTTTGCGAAGTTTCCTTAAAATTGCTTCACATTTAAATGTTTCCCATAATTTTTTACTAACATTTTGGTCCACCCTAGTGCATTAGCCGACTTAAATTTTGAGTCTATAGATTTTGTAGAAGTCCAAATCGAGTGATATTTAAATGTATGTATTTGGGACAAACCTTTATATATATAGCCCCCAACACATTTGACGGATGTGATATGGTATCGAAAATTTAGATCTACAAAGTGGTGCAGGGTATAATATAGTCGTCACCGCCCGACTTTAGACTTTCCTTACTTGTTTACCTTAGCGGCGTGTCTGAAAATATGAGCATTATTAAAATCGAGAGCGTTATTACACTCTTAACATCCTAGATGTCGAGAGCGTTATTACACTCTTAACATCCCAGGTGTCACTAAAATTGTAAAAGAATTTAACTCTTAAGCGTTTTATGTTGGTGAGAAGGATTATTTTCGTGAGCGTAAATCTTTACTCACGCACACTCACTCACGCTCACGCACGACATTTTGGTTTGTTAATCACGCTCACGCACACTCACGCCGTTGCCGTGAGCGTGAGTCACGAAAATTTTCGCGAGTCATGACAATTTCATGTCACGTGCACACCCCTATTCTATAGAAAATCTTTTCCAAATTTTTGTTTCTATGAGTATAGAAAATTTTGTGTAAATTTTAGTTCTATACAAAATTTTGTCCAAAATTAATTTCTATAGAAAATCTTGTCTAAATTTTATTTCTATAGAAATTTTTATCGAAATTGTAGTTCCATATAAAATAGGAATATATTGCAAAATCTACCAAAACATCAAGAATCCTACCAATCTACCAAATTAAAATTCGTTGATTGTAAAAAAAAAATTGAAACTGGATAAGGAATTCGTTGCAGAATGCATAGAATATAGTTACAATAAGATAATTGGACCTACTGTTTCGCCGCAGATTTCTTTGGGAATGCAATTCACATACAAAGACCTTAGTGCCTACCCAACTGAAACCTACAGCGACCTTCAGGCCTACTGTTCCACCACAAAGACGAACCGCCACTAGTCACACGTTATATTTCTGCCTTAATGGCGAACGTTTTAGTGGCTGTGTGCTTTATCGAGGTGATTTACAAATCGACAGAACATCCCATACAAATCGACAGAACATCCCAAGCGAAACAGTCAGTTATCAATGAAACATTAACTACTCTACCGATCGTCAATGAAGCGTATTTCTCATCAAGTATTGATCATCGACGAACCGTTCTCCTCCACTACCGATTATAAGCGACCGAACAATTACCAAACATCAACGAACCAAAGTTCTCATCCCTACCGATCATTAACGATCCGAATTTCTCAGCGACTGCCAATCATCAACGAACCGTATTCCTAACCAATTACGAAATCCACCAACGATCATCAACGTATCGAATTCGTAACAATTACCTATCATCAAAAAACCGACGTACACATCAACGTACCGAATCTCTCATCAAATACAGATCATCAAGCAACCGAAGAATCGTAGTACTTACAACCTGCGATTATTTACGAACCGAATTCGTTGTTCATCTCAGTGAAGACACTATTAACCGATTATTTACATATCGAAGACATCCCGAATGTCTGCTCCCATCAGTTCCTGATCATAGTAGAGAGAGTGGCATATATCACACAAGTAAAATATTTTCAGCCAATACAACCGAATTAGTTTGTATTGAACCCGAAATGATAAACACTTGTGTTCGTATTCCGAAAGGTTTACAGAGACCCAGGAGACGAATGAGCTTAACTCAGGCGATGGGGAAAACTGCGCTGCACTATGAACGTCATCAATGTCCCTATGCGCTATTTATGATTCTATACACGAATTTAAGCTATGCCGTGAAAGTTAAGGCTGAATTCCAAAATATTTTATCATGCTCCGGTGACTAAAATAGTTGAGGAGCTTAACTGCATTGAGTGAGTAAGTACGCAAAACGCAAATTTAAAAGAGAATTGTGTCTTAAATTTTTATTTTATTTTTTCGCTTCTTTTTATCAGAATCAATACCAAAATCATTAGTGTAAAGATAAAATCTTTGGAATCGGGCATTCTATCCCCTAAAAATAATGTTCATTCATTCAGCACACCCTCAACCGATACGCAGAGAAAACATACAATTACCTCAAACATGTTCCAAGAGCTAAATTATTTTTGGACGGAGAACATGTAACATGTTTGTCGACAAATGAGATCTGTATCCAAATTTGGATTTCATAGATCCAAGTGTAAAATTGGAGTTCGTTGTTTATGTTACAGAAGTTTACAACAAGAAGTAGAAGAACAGAATAAAAGTAAAAAAATCCACTTTACAACAAGTTCCGCAATTTTATATGGAATCACTGAACCACTGGTTGCCACTGTCTACCGGACAATGGTAATGAAAACGAAAGTGATCATGGGGTACGTTGGAGTTGTTGTGATAGTAAAATGTAGGAAGGCAGAGCGTCTGCAATCATCTCGAACACCTTCTCTTTCATCGAGCCAGCAACAGAAGTAGGCAATAAAAAATAGCAACAACAAAAACAATAAACGGCACGTACCACAAACTTAGCTCTCAAACCAAGCGCCGCCAATCGAGTAGAGTAAAAAGTAAAGAAAACAAAGCAAAAAACAAAAAAAAAAACACAAACGACCATGAATGGTGAACTTAGACGGTTAGGCGGATGATGTTTGTATCGATGTTGCAGGTTTTGGCTAAGAGAGGTGTGCAGCGTTAATCACTGATCATCATTATGATCATCGGCGGCAGCAGCAGCAACAACAGTATGGAATTACGTTAAAACATTACGTTATGGAAGAAATTTTGTCTTTGTTGGTGGCGGCATTGGTCGAGGTGATGGTGAAGGAGCTGCTGCTGCTACTGCTGCCAATGGTAATGGTGGCTCACTGTGTCGCGTAATAATGATTTCAATGAGGCATGCAACAATGGCTCAGCTGTTTCTTTAGCTGTTGACTTATTCGTTTGTTTTTGCAGATTTTTTTTCGAATTAATGTCCGTCCATTTGGATTGTCTTCGCATTGTAACATTGGTTTATTTGGGTGCTGCTGTTGCTTTTTGTCTTTCATACAATTAGTAGTAGTTGTAGTTGTAGTTGTTGTAGTTTTTTTCGGTTCGCCTTCAAGTAGCAGCAGCAGCTCAATAATACCACCGAAGCAAAACCGTTGTAGTTCAAATTTGTAATCATATTCCGGAGTTTGTTACAGTTGCCCACCATCTGTCGTCGCGTAAACAACGGTAATCTCGTAATAAGCACTCTCACACTATCGGATGTACTACGTATGAGACTCGTGTAGAGAGTAATAAAACAACTAACAATAGACATTCGCGCATGCGTTGTAAAATCCTTGCCAATTGCCAATGGAATTGAGGAAAAAACGTTTGTGATATTTCGAAATAATATTCCCTTAAAGGAATTGCTGTCTTAAAACTTTTGTTGTTTTTTGTTTTGTTGTTTTACAGAAAGTGAAGGTGTTTTTATTTTCCATAACCTTAAATTATCATAAATAATACCGTAAATACCTTAATTTTTTTAAACTTGAAAAAACAAATGTTTTAACTGGAGTCGCTAATAAAAATTAAATTCTGTGTTTTTTTTTATTTTTGGATCCTGGCGGCTAAGTGTTTCGATTCAGTGACCTTTAATTATGTCAATAAATTATCCTGTTTTGGACTATGGTTTTAGTTTCGGGTGTTATGAATATGACTTGAATGGTTTTTGAGAACAGTGCATTAACTCGTTAAAAAAAGTGAACAACAATAAAAAATATTAAAAATATTTGAAATAAAATTAAATAAAATATAACAATTAAATCGTAAAGAATTAAAAAGAATAAGAAATAGAAGGATTCACAAAATTTCAGTGATTATTACATGATCATAAAAATTAAATCTAATGTTGTACTCAATTTCGGTTTAATAATTTTCTGACCAAGTAGCTACCAATGTTAATTGTATAATATCGGTCCTTTGAAGTGCTACTACGGGGGTGGCCAGAAATTGAAAAATTGAGATTTAGGGATTTTTATCCCTGAAATGAATATTTTCCACAAACAAATTATACGCAGTTTTTAATTTTAGCATTTCGAAGGAAGGACGGAGAGAAGGCTTAAAATTATAAATTTGCAGATCTAATGATGTTGGTGATAGATCCCATATACTAAAAAATATTGACCTAAAATGAAAAAAAAAACAAAAACAGGCAATATAAAGGACAAATTGATTTACGACCATTTTCATGTAGCTCCGTTAGGCTTTAACTGCCAGTTAACAGAAAGAAAAATGGAAATATGTTTTCTCCGGTTAACTTTAACTGAACAATTTTCAGCAGTTAAGTTTCTAACTGGCATATGGAATATATACGCAAGATGACAGATATGTAGATATCACGGTTTAAAAGTTCGTTAGCTAACGTAGCACTAACGGAGCTTCATGAAAATGGGGGTTAAAATACAAAAATTACACTAGTTTACACTGAAAACGTACATTTGATGAGAGGTGACTTTTCTTATGTATTTTGATCTGCTGAACTCGAAATGTTAAAAATTTTTTATGGAACAGTTTTTGAGATATCCCGTTATTTTTTAGTTTTTCGCTCTTTTTTCACTAACCAAATTATATCTCGAGTTAAAAGTGTTGGATTTGTGATAAGTTAAGTGGTTCAAAAACTATCGATGGAAAAATGCAAATTTTCAAAAAAATCATGTTTTTCCTTTTCCGCCGGAAAAGTAAAAACCATTAAAAAAAAACGTCCGGTTTCTCTTCATGGTCGTATAGATGATACTCTAGCGTAAGTAACAAGACCAACTAGAAAAAAATCGACCGAAAAATTACAAAGTTATAAGCAATTGAGTGAACGAATCCGATGTCAACCACACAAAAAAGTATTTTGTGTGGTCACTGTGGAACAGATTATTATAAGTTAGTGCATATGTTTGCAACACCCAGAAGAAGACGAGATAGGAACATGGTGTCTTTGGCAAAAATGCTCAGGGTGGGCTCCTGAGTCGATATAGCCCTGTCCGTCTGTCCGTGAACACATTTTTGTAATCAAAGTCTTGGTCGCAATTTTAGTCCAATCGACTTCTAATTTGGCACAAGTGTTTTGTTTTGGCTCAGAATAGAACCCTATTGATTTTTGAAGAAATCGGTTCATATTTACATAGCTCCCATATATATATATTTCGCCCAATATTGACTTAAATGGCCCAGAAGCCAGAGTTTTAACCTAATTTGCTTAAAATTTCACACAAGAAAAACAATTAGTACTATGGTCAAGTGTGCCAAATTTTATTGAAATCGGTTCAGATTTAGATATAGCTCCCATATATATCTTTCGCGCGATATGGACTAATACGGTCCCAGAAGCCAGAGTTTTACCCCAATTTGGTTGAAATTTTGCACTAGGAGTACAATTAGTAGTGTAGTCAAGTTTACCAAATTTTATTGAAATCGGTTCAGATTTAGATATAGTTCCCATATATATCGTTCGCCCGATTTACACTCATATGACCACAGTGGCCAATCTTTAACTCCGATTTAATTAAAATTTTGCACGGGGAGTAGAATTAGCATTGTAGCTATGTGTGCCAAATTTGGTTGAAATCGGTTCTCATTTAGATATAGCTCCCATATATAGCTTTCGCCCGATTTACAATCATATGACCACAGAGGCCAATTTTTTGCTACGATTTAGTTGAAATTTTCCTCAGGGAGTGGAATTAGCATTGTAGCTATGCGTGCCAAATTTGGTTGAAATCGGTTCAGATTTAGATATAGCTCCCATATATATGTTTTTCTGATTTGGACAAAAATGGTCAAAATACCAACATTTTCCTTGTTTAATCGCCACTGCTTAGTCGAAAAGTTATAAAAACTACTCTAATTTTCCTAAACTTCTAATACATATATATCGAGCGATAAATCATAAATAAACTTTTGCGAAGTTTCCTTAAAATTGCTTAAGAATTAAATGTTTCCCATATTTTTTTACTAACATTGTGTTCCACCGACTTAAATTTTGAGTCTATAAATTTTGTAGAAGTCTATCAAATTCTGTCCAGATCGAGTGATATTTAATTGGGACAAACCTATATATATAGCAACACATTTGACGGATGTGATATGGCATCGAAAATTTAGATCTACAAAGTGGTGCAGGGTATAATATAGTCGGCCCCGCCCGACTTTAGACTTTCCTTACTTGTTTTTACTAACATTGTGTTTCACCCTAGTGCATTAGCCGACTTACATTTTTAGTCTATAGATTTTGTAGAAGTCTATCAAATTCTGTCCAGATCGAGTGATATTTAAATGTATGTATTTGGGACAAACCTTTATATAGCCCCCAACACATTTGACGGATGTGATATGGTATCGGAAATTTAGATCTACAAAGTGGTGCAGGGTATAATATAGTCGGCCCCGCCCGAATTTAGACTTTCGTTACTTGTTTTTGTGTAACTTTGTCATTTGTCTGTCGTTTTCTTCTTCTAGTTGGTCTTATTACTTACGTTAGAGTATCATCTATACGACCGTGAAGAGAAAAAAAAATTGTTTTCAATGGTTTGTACTTTTCCGGCGGAAAAGGGTCATTGTAAAACATGATTTTTTTTTTTTTTGAAAATTTGCCCTTTATGCATCGATATTTTTTGAACCACTTAACTTATCACAGATCCAATTACACACGCTTATTCGTCACTTCAATACCCTTCATCGGACATCAGTATCAGTTATTCCGGACGGAATGTCAGTGTTTGTAAAGAATCTTACAGTGTGTCGGATCGATACGACTTGTCGGCGATGACTAAATAATCGGTTAATTTGTTATCGATCCCATAAATATGCAGCAGTATCGATTATGCCTTCGGACTTAACTTATAATGTGCACAATATATGGGATGTGTTCGACACGAGCACTGTCGTCCGGAATAACTGATAGTCTGTGAAGCGCATAACTCGAGATATAATTTGTTTAGTGAAAAAAGAGCGAAAAACTAAAAATAACGGGATATCTCAAAAACTGTTCCATAAAAATTAAATAAATTTTTTAACAAATTTTTTCGAATCCAGCAGATCAAAATACATGAAATGTCATCAAATGTACATGCAAAATATTTTATTTTGTAAACTAGTGTAATTAAAAGAAACTTCAAAATCTTTGATTTACAAATCATGTACTTTAAATTTAGGACACGAGCCGTTGAAATTTATGTCTCTCTCTTTTAAAGTTGTATTTCTTTGTAGTAAGATAAATTAAAGTAAAAAAGAAATATTTACAGGAATAATCTTTAAATTAATTGAGTTATTGATTCTTTGGAACAAAGCCAAAAAATTCTCAAAAATAGGCTAATACTTATTTTAAGGATTTTCCATCTTTTTTTTTTTTTTGAAGAATCTATTACAAAAGTTTTTAACATACGTTTATTTGTAGATTAATGCGATAGATTTCTAAAAAATGTCTTTATTTGCTCAGAATCAATACCAATATCCTTAAGGGAAGATCAAAATCATTGATGTCAAGAAAACTTCTTTTGTCTGTAGTTAAACTAATGGAAAATTTCACTTAGTTTTCTAGGTTACATGGCAGCCCGATGTATCAGGCTCACTTAGACTATTCAGTGCATTGTGATACCACAGTGGTGAACTTCTTTCTTATCACTGAGCTAAGCTCAATGAAAAGGGACCTCCTTTTTTATAGCCGGGTCCGAATGGCGTTCTACATTGCAGTAAAACCACTTAGAGAAGCTTTGAAACCCTCAGAAATGTCACCAGCATTACTGAGGTGGAATAATCCATCGCAAATTCAGTGCAATGGCTGTTGAAATGGTGGGCATCCGTCCTATGACAAGCCCATGTTAAATTCTTCATAAAGCTTCTTTAAGCCGTTTTACCGCAATGCTATACGGACTGAATAGTCAAATTTAGCTTGAAATAACGGACTGCCTCTTTACATAACACAACCCAGCAAAAAAATTTGGAAATTGTTCCAAAGGCACAACTTTAAAAGCACTTCCAAAAATTTCCTCCCAAAGATGTGCTTTATTTTAACTACACAGGAAGTCCTTTTAATTTAATTTTTTTATTAATCGCATTTGTCATAATTTTAATAAGTAATTTTAAGTTTTTTTGCCTCAAATAAGTTTGTTAATAAAATAGTACAAATTATTAAAATTTTGTCGAAAAAATGCCAAATTCATTTGGGAATTTTTGAAAATATTTGAGGTCCAACGTTTCAGACAAGCATTAGAAAGCATTAAAAATCATAAAGAATTATAAAAATTATTTATTTGGCAAAATATTAAACAATTTTTTAATTCACATCCAAAATACTGAATTCTAATCACACCTTAAGAAGTGATGCAAATTGTTCAAAGGAGGACGCAAATTTTTGCCTTTAATAACATATTATGTAAACTGTGCATCATAAAATTTGGGTTGCATAAACTTATAGCCACGTAAATATTTTTTCAGTGTACTAAAAGATATGAATAGAATTTGTTAATTTCCAAAGCTTTCCAGCAAAAGAAGCATCGGCCAAAAAGTAGTGGAAATTGGCTATTGTCATAGGACGGATGTCCAACATTTCAATAGCCGTTGCACAGAATTTGCATCACTTCTTAAGGTGTGAATCGAATCCAATGGTTTGCGGGGGAATTAAGAAATTTTGTGATATTTTGACGAATAAATAATTTTTAATATTTTTTTTTATGATTTTTAATGCATTATAACGTTTGTCTGGAACGTTTGACATCAAATATTTTTAAGAAATCGCAATTTTTCTAAAAGGATTTAGCATTTTTTTCGGCAAAATTTAAATAATTTGCACTATTTTATTAATTTCTAATCTGTTTTTAACCTTTTGAAACAATAACATTTTAAATTTCCCTTTAAAAATATGAAAAAAGCGAGTTATAAAAAAATTGGCTCAAATAAATGTTCTGTGCAGTTAAAATAAAGAACATCTTAGAAAGGACATTTTTGGAAGTGCCTTTAAAGTTGTGTCTTTAGAAAAACTTCCAAATTTTTTTGCTGGGTATATCTTAATTTGAACTTTGGCTTTGCCTTAACAGTTGTGGCATTGATTCCGAGCTGGTTGATTCGATGCTGCTTCTTTAAAAGAAAGACAGCCTTTCTTCAACGACATACGACTCTAACAGAGGGATACAAATTTCATTGATGTTCTAAATTAAATGAAGGAAATTTCAAAAGCAACGATTATAAACTTTTAATTAAAATTGCTTTATATTTGTTCCATTTTGTACGACTTTATTATTTTTTATTATTGGTTATTTTTAGATTTATTTTATTTCAAGGTCTCTCAGACTCTCAGATAAAAGACTTTATTTCATATTTACAATCGACGTTTCGTTGGTAATTTCCAACATCTTCTGGGATGAATTTTTATTGAAATATTTCTTTTGTCATATTTTTGATTATTTCTAAATTGTAAAAAAGGCGACAGAGCAGCAACACCACGACATTAAATATATATTTAAAATAATTACAAAAATAAATTAAAATATAACATATGTCTTTTCCTTATGGTTGCGATCACAGAAGAACATAAACTTATGTTTTTTTAAAGAAATTTGTCCTGGATATAATGTTCCATAGTAGATGTATATTTTTTCAGTGTTAGTACCCGTCAAATATGGTGTAAGATTGATATCATATAGTCTGATTAGATCGATCTCATTTTTGGTAAATATAGTATAGATAGTGATTTTAAACCATAAACCTTAAACAAATTTAAACAAGATTATATAAAGAGCTTTAAAAACGTCATCTTGCCTATATTACCCTAACGAATCTATATTAAAACGGGCATTTCAAAATAAAAATTGGTTTTTTGTGAAATAATTTCAAACTCTTCAGACATCCATTAAAACTTTCCAAGAATTTCGAAAACATTTTGTTGTTAAAATTTCTTTGCAATATGAAAACTAGCATAGACCATTTGAATTTCCTATATTTATAAAAATATTTATGGTGTGAACAAATGGTAATTAATGAAGGCAATTATATAATTAAAAGTTTGTCTTTGTCTCGGCATAGTGATGATTAATAGCTAAAGTTACAATCCCCATTCCAACCCATCCAAAATGAAAACTTCCAAAAGCGCCCAAATAAAATGTTAAACTATTTTTATGGGTGATTTTCCCAACCCACCCTTTCTGCTCTTCTTCATAGACATTTTCTTCATAGACATTTAAATAAAATGTTTGGTTTTGTATTCTTAACTAAATATTCATTTGTATGTTAAATATTTTCTATTGTTGTAAAATTTCTGCAACTAAATCGAAATAATTGCAGACTCGTGAAAAACCGGAAACAAGAAACTAGAAACCCTTATTTTAAGGTACATATTCCAAATACACAGAATACCAAGAGAAAGACCTAAATCTAAAACTATTGTAAAATACATTGAAGTGAAGAGTAGGTTAAAGGAAATTTGTTCTGCTTAACTCAATAAATCATAATGTGATATGACAATTGCCTTCCGCAAATAATTTCCCTCAATATTACGGCAATAAAATAATTTCGTAGAGTGAAATTTTTGGTGCGAGACCGTCTATAAAAAAAGTCAACAAATCTTAAAGAGAGCATCGGAAATCAAATAATTTGCTTCAATTATCAAGAATTGTGTCAACAAAAATCTCTGGGGATGGGAAAAAGCAACAACAACAACAACAAAATGTTAATCGCTATTGCTGCCGTTTAGCTTTGAATTTCATTCCATTTCGAGAGAGAGAGAGTGAGAGAGGTCTTTCGTTATTACACTGCTGGTGAAATTTGTGTGAAAATAAAAGTGTTAATTGTTGTACAAATGACATTGAAACTCTATGCGCTGTGAATGATGTTTAAAAATGCCCTTCAATTCCCATTTCCTGCTGTTGTGCCTCGCTTTGATTAATTGGATAACAACAGCTACTGCATCACCTTCAATTGTCTCTCAGTACTATAGGCCCAATCAATTTGCAACAGGTAAGAAAATTTGATATTGAAAATTTACCATTTATTTCAAATAAATATTTAATTATGAGGAATGGTGCCAAGTATAGATGTTACGAAACTCACACATCCCACTTATACTCACACTCAAACAAAAAAGTGAACACAACAGGAAAGAAAATGTAGGTTACACCAAAAAAAAAATTTTCACCAACATTATTCCAATTAAAATTTTTGAATTGAATTCTAAAAAATGTTCAATATAAAATTTAATTGGATCAACAAATTTTTTAATTGAAACTAAATTCAATCACGAAAATTAATAGTAACAATTACATTTCATTGCATGACATTGCATATATGCAATGTTAGTTTCTTGCCTGTCTAGCTCCAATCCTTTTATATATTTTACCATACATTTTTTTCTTATTCGCATTTGGAATCCTCTATGGGATTCCGTTAACTTTCCTTTGTGTTAAATGTAAAAATGCGGAACTAGCTGTGCATCAAAAAAGACAGAAATTATTTAGAATCCCAAAAGTTTGACATTGACAACATTGCAGCCCGAGAAGGAATAGGATCACCTCAAACATGTTTCAGAAGTGTATCTGATTTTGGTAATCATTTTATGTTTGGCGAGAAAACAACATTTTTTTAGTAAAAATATTTCATTTTCCCCATCCAGCAGTAAAATTTTCACTTAAAACATGTTGGATTTGATCACATTCCTCCTCCACGTGTGATATATAGAGATGACACCATGCACTAAGGAAATTGATTAACTGCATGAAATTGCATATATGCAATGTTTCGTAACTTTTCCTCCATTGATCAGAATTGAACGAAAATTGGTTTACGGTATCATAACTCCATATACAAAAGCTCTAACATACCAAAAAATGTTTATCCTTGCTCAAATTAAATCATGCAATGAAGGGTTAATTGGATTAATTAATTATTTTTTAATTGTCGTTGGTGATTGATACTATCATTTCTGTGATTGAAGAAATTTCAATTAAAAATTAATTGCATAAAATAATTTCGTGATTGAGGACAAAAAATATTTTTTTGGTGTAAATTTAGAATTTTCCAATTAAAATTTTAATTGAATTCTAAACAAGTATATACGGCCGTAAGTTCGGCCAGGCCGAATCTTATGTACCCTCTATCATGGATTGCGTAGAAACTTCTACGAAAGACTGTCATCCACAATCGAATTACTTGGGTTGTGGTATCTTAAAACTTCTTAACATCGTTTTCTAAATTGTGAGTTAGTCCATACGTGGTAGAGAGCCAGAATTGAAATATGGCGGTCGCTTATATGGGGGCTATACACAATTATGAACTTGATATGGACCAATTTTTTTGTGATTGGGGATCGATTTATCTGAGGGCTATATATAACTACACTGTTAGAAAAATATGTTTTTCATATGTTCCGATATAAACAAAATGTGTTTCAGACACAATTTTTAAACACAATATATTTAAGTGCAAACATGTAATGTTCCTAAACTAACACTAAATGTTTGGGAGACATATGTTAATATGTTAGAATATATTATGTTTGGGGCATGAATTTTTTATAAAAATCATATGTGTGAATGTAAACATATATAAATTTACAAATTTTGAGTAAACATATATATGTTGTGATATTTTATTCAGAGAGCGACAGAGAGAGAGTATATAGAAAGGAATAGAGATGGAAACCGGGAGGGTTGACGAAAGATATCAACATAACACAGCGAGAGAATGAAAAGAGAGCAATTTCTGTGAAGCCGCTTGTATGTTGTTTCGGAAACGGCTTTATGATAAGGCCAAAAATTTGATATGCTTAAGTCTAAATATTATTTAATTTGAATATTAGAATGAGTATTCGGAGTAAAGAGAATAGACATTCGGAACCAAGAGAATAGACATTTGAAAAAAAAATCTGTATGTGTTTTCGCCTTGAGAGCAGCATTTTATGTATGTGTGGACATGTGTTTTGTTTATCATTTTGGCATTATGGACACAATTTTTTTTTTCTTGGTTCGTTAAAAGAAATCGGAACGTTATCTAACCACTGCTCCACCTGGCCAACAAATGTATGTTTCTGTTAAATAATGTTATGTTTACATGGGCTCGTGGGCGCTGCAAACTATGCTATATAAATGTAACTTATAATGATAATTGTCTATTGGTGACTATAACAGCTACGTAGCCCAGTGGTAGTGTGTTGGCTTACAAATTGCATGGTTCCCGGTTCGATTCTCCATCCAGGCGAAAGGTAAAATTTAAAAAATTGAATAATTTCTTCAACATTATTTGTATTACACAAAAAGGTGCCAAGAACTAAAAATTTCGTGGAAGTGAAAATTATGTGAGGGAATGAGCACAATCTTCTTGGTGAGAAAATTCTTCCAAGCATATAATATTTTGGGCTCAAAGTGCTTCCAAACATATAATATATTCACATAAAACAAACATAATAATGTTTCGGCAATATCCAATAATATATGTGCTTCCTGCACAATATGTTTGGAACATATGTTAGAGAAGCGATTTTTTTGAGGGTGTATAGACCGATATAGACCTAGTTAGGCATGGTTGTTAACGACCATATACTAGCACAATGTAACAAATTTCAACTGACTCGGATGAAATTTGCTCCTCCAAGAGGCTCCAAAACCAAATCTCGGAATCGGTTTATATGGAGGCTATATATGATTATGGACTGATATAGACCACTTTTGGCATGGCTGTTAAATATCATATACTATCACCACGTACCAAATTTCAACCTGATCGGATGAATTTTGCTTCTCCAAAAGGCACCGGAGATCAAATTTGGGCATCGGTTTATATGGGGCTATATATAATTATGGACTGATATGAACCAATTCCTGCATGGTTGTTGGATAACATATACTAACATCACGTACCAAATTTCAACCGAATCGGATGAATTTTGTTCTTCCAAGGGGCTCCGGAAGCCAAATCTGGGGATCGGTTTATTTGGGGCTATATGTAGTTATGGACCGATTTCGACCAATTTTTGCATGGGTGTTTGAGGCCATATATTAACACCACGTACCAAATTTCAACTGAATCAGATGAATTTTTGTCTTCCAAGAGGCTCCGGAGGTCAAATCTGGTGATCGGTTTATATGGGGGCTATATATAATTATTGACCGATGTGGACCAATTTTTGCATAATTGTTAGAGACCAGATACTTACACCATGTACCATGTATTTCATCCGGATCGGATGAAATTTGCTTCCCTTATAGTCTCCGCAAGCCAAATTTGAGGGTCCGTTTATATGGGGGCTATACGTAAAAGTGGACCGATATGACCCATTTGCAATACCATCTGACCTACATCAATAACAACTACTTGTGCAAAGTTTCAAGTCGATAGCTTGTTTCGTTCGGAAGTTAGCGTGATTTCAACAGACGGACGGACGGACATGCTCAGATCGACTCTGAATTTCACCACGACCCAGAATATATATACTTTATGGGGTCTTAGAGCAATATTTCGATGTGTTACAAACGGCATGACAAAGTTAATATACCCCCATTCTATGGTGGAGGGTATAAAAATGTTCAATAAAAAAAATTAATTGGATCAATAAATTTTTTTAATGAAACCAAATTCAATTACGGAAATTAATAATATCAATTGTATTTTTAATAGTATAATTTCATGTTTTAATTGACGTTAGTGATTGATACTATAATTTCTGTGATTGACGAAATTTAAATTAAAAATTAATTGAATCAATTAAATTCGTGATTGAAGACAAAAATATTTCTTTCTGTATAAATTTAGAATTTTTTTCTAAACTATTTTGTAGGTGCACTGATATGACAAAAATAAATAAATATTTTATAAATATTATTAGACATAATTATAAATATTATTAGACATATAATGAAATGATTAGTCAAGCTCGAGGTCTTTAAGACCATTTAATCATTTCATTATATATTGATAAAAGGTCGAATAAAAAGAAAATTAATATATTATTAGACATAATTATTTCTTCTTTTCACTTCTTCTTTTCTTCTTAAAGACATTGCAAGAACGTCTTCGGCGCTTTCCTTCCCTTAAAGATATTGTATTCCCAATCAAAGATGCGGCTTCTTTAAAATAAAGACATTTTTTTGCAACCTATCTGGCTTTAAATCTAGGACCAACAAAATTAAGATACTGATTTCATTTATCAAATTTTGCGCTATTTTTGTGTTATTATAATAAAGCTCTTCATTGAAAATTCAAATTATAAATGATACTTCAAAGTAAAAAAGGTTTTCTTAATTCCCACAAAAAACTTTAAACCAAAGATTCTAAATCCTAAAAATAAGTCTTAGCCTTTATTGAATATTTTTTATCTTAAATCTTAACATTCAATATTTCAGTTAATTTAAGGAGGATTTTTTTTCAATCTAAAATTTGTTTCTTTACATTAAGGAAAATTTGCCTTAGCTGAAAATTATACGACTTTTTTCTTAATAACAAAAATTTGAAGCAAAGTATATAAGCTTTATTTTAATTAAAATTTCATGATTTTAAAGAAATTTGTCCTTAATAGAAGGTTGCTTAGTCTTTAATATCACGTAAATATTTTTTCAGTTTACTATGATAAAGGAGACTTTCTCACACTGAACAAAAACAATTAAAGATTTAATTGATATTGATTGCAAAACTCAATTAATTTTTTGAATTAAAAACGTAACTATTTTCAATTACTTTCTTAGCTGACTCTTTATTTTTAGTTCGATTAAAAAATTTATTATTTGAAATAAATTTTTATTTAAAAATTACAAAAAAAAAACAAGTAAGGAAAGTCTAAAGTCGGGCGGGACCGACTATATTATACCCTGCACCACTTTGTAGATCTAAATTTTCGATACCATATCACATCCGTCAAATGTGTTGGTGGCTATATATAAAGGTTTGTCCCGAATACATACATTTAAATATCACTCGATTTGGACAGAATTTGATAGACTTTTACAAAATCTATAGACTCAAAATTTAAGCTGGCTAATGCCTACGGTGGAACACAATTTTAGTAAAAAATATGGGAAACATTTAAATCTGAAGCAATTTTAAGGAAACTTCGCAAACGTTTATTTATAGTTTATCGATCGATATATATGTATTAGAAGTTTAGGAAAATTAGAGTCATTTTTACAACTTTTCGACTAAGCAGTGGCGATTTAACAAGGAAAATGTTGGTATTTTGACAATTTTTGTCGAAATCAGCAAAAACATATATATGGGAGCTATATCTAAATCTGAACCGATTTCAATCAAATTTGGCCCACATGACTATATTACTAATTGTACTTCTAGTGCAAAATTTCAACCAAATGGAGCCAAAACTCTGGTTTCTGGGGCCATATAAGTCCATATCGGGCGAAAAATATATATGGAAGCTATATCTAAATCTGAACCGATTTCAATCAAATTTGGAACACATGACTATACTACCAATTGTACTCCTTGTGCAAAATTTCAAGCTAATCGGGATAAAACTCTGGCTTCTGGGTCCATATAAATTTGGCACGCATAGCTACAATGCTAAATCTACTCCCTGTGCAAAATTTCAACCAAATTGGGCCAAAACTCTGGCTTTTAGGACCATATTAGTCCATACCGGGCCAAAGATATATATGGGAGCTATATCTAAATCTGAACCGATTTCAATCAAATTTTGCACACTTGACTATACAACTAAGTGTTATGTTTGTACAAAATTTCAAGCAAATCAGTATAAAACTCTGGCTGCTGGGTCCATATTTCCAAAATCATTAGGGTTCTATTCTGACCCAAATTAGGAACATGTGCCAAATTTGAAGGCGATTGGACTTAAATTGCGACCTAGACTTCGATCACAAAAATGTGTTCACAGACAGACGGACGGACGGACAGACACGGTAATATCGACTCAGGGACCCACCCTGAGCATTATTGCCAAAGACACCATGTGTCTATCTCGTATCCTTCTGGGTGTTACAAACATATGCACTAACTTATAATACCCTGTTCCACAGTGTGGCTCAGGGTATAAAAAGAAATCCATCATTTTTATACCCTCCACAATACGATGGGGGTATATTAACTTTGTCATTCCGTCTGTAACACATCGAAATATTGCTCTAAGATCCCATAATGTATATATATTTTGGATCGTGGTGAGTCGATCTAAGCACGGACGGACGGACAGTCAGTCCGTCTGTTGAAATGACGCTGACTTCCGAACGAAACAAGCTATCGACTTGAAACTTGGCATAAGTACCCTGCAAAAAAATTTGGAGGTTCTTCCAAAGGCACAACTTCAAAAGCACTTCCAGAAGATGTACTCCCAATGATGTTCTTTATTTTAACTACCCAGGAAGTTCTTTTCATTACATTTTTCATAACTTGGGTTTTTCATACTTTTAATGGGTAATTTTAACTTTTTTGTTTCAAATAGGTTGTTTTTAACAGAATTGAATTAAGAATTTATAAAAATTATTTATTTGACAAAATATTACAGAATATTTTAATTTACATCCAAAACATTGAATTCGGATCACACCTAAAGAAGTGATGCAAATTCATTGCAACGGCTGTTGAAATGGAGGACTTCCGTCCTATGACAAGCCCATGTTAAATTCATCGCTTCTGCGTCAATTTTGCACCACTTCCGGATCCAAAAAGAACATTTTCATTACTTTTTTGGCGACGCTTTTTTTGCTGTGTAGTTGTTATTGATGTAGGTCGAATGGTATTGCAAATGGGATCAATTGGATCAATTTTACGTATAGCCCCCATATGAACTGACCCCAAGATTTGGCTTACGGAGCCTCTTAGAGAAGCAAATTTAATCCGATCCGGTTGAAATTTGCTACGTAGTGTTAATAAATAGTCTCTAACAACCATGCAAAAATTTGTCCATATCGGTCCCTAATTATATATTGCTCCCATAAAAACCGATCCCCAGATTCGACCTCCGGAGACTCTTGAAGGAGCAAAATTCATCCGATCCGGTTTAAATTTGGTACGTGGTGTTAGTATATGGTCTCTAACAACCATGCAAGGATTGCTCCATATCGGTCCATAATTATATATAGCCCCCATATAAAACGGTCCCCAGATTTGACCTCCGGAACCTTTTGGAGAAGCAAAATTCATCCGATCTGGTTTAAATTTGGTAGGTGGTATTAGGTTTATATCGGTCCATAGTCATATATAGCCCCCATATAAACCGATCCTCAGATTTGGTTTTGGAACATTTCCAAGGAGCAAATTTCATCCGATTCAGTTAAAATTGGCTACATTGTGCTAGTATATGGCTGCTAACAAACATGCCTAACTAGGTTCATATCGGTCTATAGTTAGGTTAGGTTAGGTAAGGTAGCAGCCCGATGTATCAGGCTCACTTAGACTATTCAGTCCATTGTGATACCACATGGGTGAACTTCTCTCTTATCACTGAGTGCTGCCCGATTCCATGTTAAGCTCAATGACAAAGGACTTCCTTTTTTATAGCCGAGTCCGAACGGCGTTCCACATTGCAGTGTAACCAATTTGAGAAGCTTTGAAACCCTCAGAAATGTTACCAGCATTACTGGGGTGGGATAATCCACCGCTGAAAAACTTTTGGTGTGCGGTCGAAGCAGGAATCGAACCCACGACCTTGTGTATGCAAGGCGGAATGCTAAACATTGCACCACGGTGGCCCCCATCGGTCTATAACAGGTTGGGTGATAAGTCCCCGGTCTAACAAAGAAAAACACATTATTTTGTCAAAATTCCTTTTTATTATTCAACATAGTTCCCTTCAAGAGCGATAAAACGATTATAACGACCTTCCAATTTTGGTAGTACTCCTTCGGTTTTGCCTCAAAATAGGCCTCAGTTTCGACGATCGCCTCTTCATTGCAGCCAAATTTTTTTCCCTGCGAGCATCCTTTTGAGGTCTGAGAACAAGAAAAAGTCGCTGGGGGCCAGATCTGGAGAATGCGGTGGGTGGGGAAGCAATTCGAAGCCCAATTCATGAATTTTTGCCATCGTTCTCAATGACTTGTGGCACGGTGCGTTGTCTTGGTGGAACAACACTTTTTTCTTCTTCATATGGGGCCGTTTTGCCGCGATTTCGACCTTCAAACGCTCCAATAATGCCATATAATAGTCACTGTTGATGGTTTTTCCCTACTCAAGATAATTGATAAAAATTATTCCATGCGCATCCCAAAAAACAGAGGCCATTACTTTGCCAGCGGACTTTTGAGTCTTTCAACGCTTCGGAGACGGTTCACCGGTCGCTGTCCACTCAGCCGACTGTCGATTGGACTCAGGAGTGTATATAAAAATAATATGCATTTGATACTAGCGACGCCATCTATGTGTCAGACCAGGGACTTATCAGCCAACCTGTTTGTTATATATAGTCCTCAGATAAACCGAACCCCAATCACACAAAAATTGTCCATATCGGTTCATAATTGTATATAGCACCCATATAAAGCGAACCCCATATTTCAATTCTAGCTCTCTAATAAATTGCCGCGCGAAAGTCCATATCGGTAGCTTTATACCGCGAAAAAAGTATGAAAATTCGATAAATGAGATCTGTATCCTGATTTTAATTTTTTATCCTAATTTTAAAGCCAGACATGTCCAAAATCCAAAACCAAAGTAAACTTTTTTGAGTGAGTCCATTAAATTTTTCATTCTCTGTTTATGATATATGAACAAAGCTATCCATATACAAAAAAATTTTAAAAGCCAAATTAGAACAGATACTCCAAAGTAAAAAAAAGTTTCCTTAATTTCCTCAAAAAATATTTAAATGAAGATGAAAATTCTTCCAAATAGATGAGGTGGCAGCCAGATGTATCAGGCCCACTTAGAGTATTAAGTCCATTGTGATACCACATTTGTGAACTTCTCTCTTATCACTGAGTGCCGCCCGATTCCATGACAAGGGACCTCCTTTTTATAGCCGAGTCCAAACGGCGTTCCACTTTGCAGAGAAACCACTTAGAGAAGCTTTGAAACCCTCAGCGGATAACCCACCGCTGAAAAACTTTTTGGTGTTCGTTCGAAGCAGGAATCGAACCCACGACCTTTTCATTTATTTATTGATATAATAGTACAACAAGTATTGACCTATAACTGTACTGTGTATGCAAGGCGGGCATGCTAACCATTGCGCTACGGTGGCTCTCTTCCAAATAAGTCTTAGCCTATATTTGAAGTTTTTTTTTTCTTTGGCCCAAAAATTCTATATATCATTTAAGTTAAAGATTTTTTAATCAAAAATATTTTTTCTTTACTTTAAGAAAAATTCAC
Source organism: Haematobia irritans (assembly GCF_050003625.1). Lineage (NCBI taxonomy): Eukaryota > Metazoa > Arthropoda > Insecta > Diptera > Muscidae > Haematobia > Haematobia irritans. Next base: position 219,130,311 of record NC_134397.1, on the reverse strand, counting down.
CTTACTTCAAACATATACATCTTTAACGCAAGTGAAACAATTTTAAATGAATAATTATGAACTTTTTTTCATTAAAATTTCCTTATTAAAAAAAAAGCCTTTATCCTCAATATTATTTATATTACGCGTTCTAAAATCTAGGGACCATGATCGTTCGTATTACATCAATATTTTTGTAGTGTAGCCCAAGCAATTGACGTGAATACATATATATTAGGGGACTGAGCAAATGAAGGACACCAATATCAGAGCGGCGAAATAAAAATTGAATGAAAAGCAAATTGTTTTTTATTTTATATTAAGTAAAAATATTTTCCTTTTGTCCCATTTCAGATTGTGGAATACGGCCACCTCGAAGAGAACCCAGATTAGACTTTAATGCCGATGATCATAAAAGTTCCCGAAAAGCTAAAATCATAGCTGGAGTACATACCAAAGAAGGACAATTTCCTTGGCAAGCATCGCTGGAATTGTTACACCCCTCATTGGGATTTCTCGGGCATTGGTGTGGTGCTGTATTGATACACCAATTTTGGATACTCTCAGCAGCCCATTGTGTTCACAATGATCTCTTTAATCTACCACTGCCTCCCCTGTGGACTGTAGTATTGGGGGAATATAATCGAGCTATAGAATCAGGCTATGAGCAACGTATTCCCATTGAGAAGATAGTGTTGCACAAAAGCTATCAAAATTTCTTAAACGATTTGGTTCTAATGAAACTATCAAAACCAGCTGATTTATCAAAAAAATCAAATATTCGACGAATATGTCTTCCGTTCACCTTTAATGAACCGGTCTACAAAGAATATGAAGATGACGATGATATTCTTCACTCAGAGGATGAACTGGAGGATCCATTGTTAATGGATTTGGTACAAATACCCGATAAAATGGAAAATTTCCTCAGAAGTGTACAGAGTATACATAGGCATGAAAATTTCACCATGCCCACCATGAAAGATTTGATGGACTTGAAAATTGCTCAACGTTTGAGACGTTTACAAATGGCCTATCGCCAGCAGCAGCAGCAGCGATACAATAGAGAGAGTCGTAATCTAAGACGTAGAAATGATAAAATAATGAAAATTTTCAAAAATCCTTACGACAATCAAGGATTGCCAGAGCAGAAGCATTATCATCGTTACATTGATAGTAATCAAGATTTACCCTACATTGATTGTGTGGCCACGGGTTGGGGTAAGGCCAATGTCACCGGGGATTTGACAGATCTTTTGCTGAAAACAACTGTCCCGCTGCATAATAATCGAAGGTTAGATTTGTTGTATTATCCGTGTTATATTGAATGTTAATATTAAAAAAAAATTGTTTTTTTTTTATTTTAGGTGTAAAGAGGCCTATGGAACATTTGTGAGGATACATAAGGGCCATTTGTGTGCAGGAAAACTCAATGGCAAAGGCGGAACCTGTGTGGTGAGTAGACTCACTTGCTTAAATTTTGGGAGGATGATTTTTGGATAGATAGTTTAGGTATGGCTTGTGGGGAATTTGTATAAAATCGCGTAATGGTACTTTGACTCTCGTAACAATTGGACGCTTCCGACTAAACTATTAGGGATTACTTGTGACAAACGGCTAATGAGGGTAATATAGCAGGGATATTATCCTAACACACCCTACAGGAAAGCATATCACACCCATAGAAAAAATCATCAACGACGTGCACGTTGTTCATGAAAGTGAATCAACACACATGTGGTGTCAAGAGGAGAGCAGATGGTGTCAATCTGTTATCGATAAAATGTTACCATGCATCACCAGCGTTCATGATCTGAAAATGTAATGGTTACGAATTTATAAAAAAAAAAAACTCCGGTACTCGTGACTCGAACCATGATTGTCTGCTACTTACGCGTTAACACACGGTTGCCACTCGAGCCTAAAATAATCTACCAAAATTTTGAGAAAATTCTGCCACAAAACTTCCAAACAAAAAATCTTATATAGAAAATGTTGCCAAAATTTTTTGTAAAAAATAGAAAATTTTGTCAAAATTTTATTTCTATAGAAAAATGTATTTCTAAAGAAAATTTTGATAAAAATTTTATTTCTATAGAAAATTTTGCCAAAATTGTATTTCTGTAGAAAATTTTGCCAAAATTTTATTTCTATAGAAAAATTTGCCAAAATTTTATTTCTATAGAAAACTTTTCGGAAATTTTAGTTCTGTTGAAAATTTTTCCAAAATGTTCACAGAAAAAAAAATCATAAAATTTTTCCAATTAAAGTCTTAATTGAGTTTTACAAAATATTCAATTAAAAATATAATTGATTCTACAATTTTTTTCATTGAAACAAAAATCAATCACAAAAATTAATAATATCAATTATTGTTTCAATTGGATCAATTAATTTTTTTAATTGACATTCAACTAATTTTTTTTATAGCCTACATCATAGGATGGGGGGTATATTAACTTTGTCATTCCTTTTGTAACACATCGAAATATTTCTCTAAGACCCCATAAAGTATATATTCTGGGTCGTGGTGAAATTCTGAGTCGATCTGAGCATGTCCGTCCGTGGTGCAATGGAGCCACCGTGGTGCAATGGTTAGCATGCCCGCCTTGCATACACAAGGTCGTGGGTTCGATCCCTACTTCGACCGAACACCAAAAAAGTTTTTCAGCGGTGGATTATCCCACCTTAGTAATACTGGTGACATTTCTGAGGGTTTCCAAGCTTCTCTAAGTTGTTTCACTGCAATGTGGAACGCCGTTCGGACTCGGCTGTAAAAGGAGGTCCCTTGTCATTGAGCTTAACATGGAATCGGGCAGCACTCAGTGATAAGAGAGAAGTTCACCAATGTGGTACCACAATGGACTGAATAGTCTAAGCGAGCCTGATACATCGGGCTGCCACCGAACCTAATGTATGTCCGTCCGTCTGATGCAATAACGCTAACTTCCGAACGAAACAAACTATCGACTTGAAACTTGACACAAGTAGTTGTTATTGATGCAGGTCGGACGGTATTGCAAATGGGCCATATCGGTCCACTTTTACGTATAGCCCACATATAAACGGACCCCCAAATTTGGTTTGCGGATCCTCTAAGAAAAGCAAATTTCATCCGATCCGGCTGAAAGTTGGTACATGGTGTTAATATATGGTCTCAAACACCCATGCAAAAATTGGTCGAAATCGGTCCATAATTATATATAGCCCTCATATAAACCCATCCCCAGATTTGACCTCCGGTGCCTTTTGGAGAAGCAAAATTCATCCGATTTGGTTGAAATTTGGTACGTGGTGATAGTATACGATATTTAAAACCATGCCAAAAGTGGTCCATATCAGTCCATAATTAAATATACGGGGTCTAGATTTGGTTTTGGAGCCTCTTGGAGTAGCAAATTTCATCAGGTGAAATTTGGTACATTGTGCTACGGTCGTTAACAACCATGCCTAACTACACTGGTAGAAAAAGTTTCGTTAATACGATGAATTTCTACGTTGTATTAACGAAATTCTTCATTAAAAGTCAGCCAACGTAGCATTTCGTTATAACAACGTAATTTTACGTTATATTTACGAAACACTTTGTGGAATACATTTCGTAGTATTAACGAATAATTACGTTGATATTACGTAGCCTTTTCGTTGTATTAACGAATATTATTCGTTGTATGAATGAAATTTATTCGTTGTATGGGTGCAGCTTATACGTTGTATGAATGAAAATTATTCATTGTATGAATGAAAGGCGAACGTTGTATAAATGAACATAAACGTTATATTAATGAAACCCAACCAATTAGCGCATTTGAGTGTAGTAATTGGTAGTGTATTATTTTTTGTTAAGATCTTTGAAATATGGTTTACAGTAAGAAATAATATATAATGATAAATTAAGTAATATAATAAACATATATTGTGACTTTCACTTAAGAAAAAAAAGCCTCTTATTTCTAAGATCAAAAAATGATAATCGTATCACCGTGTCCATTTATCCAATTTTTGTGCAACCAAGGTTCATCACCGTAATTGTTCCGCCTTCCTCATCTGAAAGTTCACTTCCCCGGGGCATTTTCACTAAAGATTAAAAATGTACACTATATTTCTTGCGAATATACAAAAAACACTAATTTAACTCACCTCACCCATCTATGTTTATTATTCACAACGAAACTGTAATGAGCGTGTGCACTCTTCAGCGAAAAGAACGTAAATGTTGTTAATGTTTGCCCATCAGACAAGTTTTCTGTTGAACTTTTTACCGTTTGTTTTTCAAGACGCACACATGTGCTTATTGCCATACTAAGATGTGTATGTACCAATTACATACACGCTAGAGAGAGTATGAAGAGACGTTTTAGAGAGAGAGAGAGAGTAAGGAGAGGCAGAAATACTCAAACTCCCATTCGTATTATTAATGAACATATTTCATTAATATGACGAAATATAACAATTTAAAATTTATTTTTTAACGAGCCATATCATTATATTAACGATCGATTTCGTTTTATAAATGAAATTTTCAATTCCAGTTTCAGAGTATATAAAACGACTGTTTAGTTTAAAAGTTTCCAAAAGTTACTCTCTATGTGCAAATGATTATAATAATTTCATCTTGGAAAATTTTTTTATTCTAATTCTTGAAAAAATTACAAAGTTAATATTCGTAATATTAACGAAACGTGTTTCATTAATATAACGAAAAACCAAAACACAAAATTGTCTTTTAACGATTGATTTCGTTGTATTAACGATCACTTTCGTTCTTATAACGAAAAATTGCGTAATATTAACGAAAAATAATCAACGAAGCCCGTTCGTTAATAATACGAAACATTTTTCTACCAGTGTAGATCCATATCGGTCTATAGTTATATATAGCCCTCAAATCGATACCCAATCACACAAAAATTGGTCCTTATCAAGTCCATAATTGTATATATCCCCCATATAAGCTACATACCATGCGAAAGTCCATATCGATTCGTAATTATTTGTAGACTTACCTATACATAACTTTTTTGACTAATATATACCACGTATGGACTAACTCACAATTTAGAAGAAGTGTTAAGATACAACAACCCAAGTAATTCGACTGTGGATGACAGTCTTTCGAAGAAGTTTCTACGCAATCCATGGTGGAGGGTACGTAAGATTCGGCCTGGCCGAACTCACGGGCGTATATGCTTGTTTTTGTATAATTTATATACAAAAATTAGAGTGTAGTAAATTACTTATACTCAAATTCATATAATTTTATTAAATTTTTTGTCAATTTTATTTATGTTCTCTTTCAGGGCGATTCCGGTGGTCCCCTGCAATGTCGTCTAACAAAAACAGGACCATGGATATTGGCTGGTATTACATCCTTTGGTTCAGGATGTTCTCTAGAAGGTTATCCAGATGTCTACACCCGAACCTCACACTATATGAAATGGATACAAGACACAATAGCTTTTGAATAATTTAGAGGAAAATGTGACCAAATTGAGATGTGTACATAGAGGAGTAATTTTCCGCTTAAGCTAACAATGCTAATAACCTCATTGAAAATTCTGACACCCAAAGTACAAGAGCTGTGTATTTTCATTGCTTGTTAGAATTGTATTGTAGTCAATGTTCGACATCTATTGACAAAATATGGACTATGCAAAACATAAATTAAACTACAAAAAATAATTGCAATAGGCACAATATTATATATCAAATGATGCTCTTAGTGATGCCTTTTACAATTTCTACAATTAAGCACAAAATTCGAAAAATATAGCCCTTTTTGTTCGTAACATACCCTGAGCCATACATTTGGATGATTTGACCCCCAATAGTGCAAATGTGCAATAATAATTCAAAACAATTTTGCAAGTTCTTTTATCGGGCGATGACCTTTTATTACCCTGCGCTACACATTGTCTTGAAGAAGTACAGTCCAACGATGCCACCATCCCATAAACTAAACTGGCGGTGTGAATATAGGTCCCATCCCTAAAGGAATTTGGACCCCAAAAAATTATATGGAAAACAACAATTTGTTATCTCTTTTTAACATAATTTTATTATTTGGACAACATTTTCATTATGAAAATGAATCCCAAATTTGGGATTGTGCTTCGTTTTGAAGTGGGGTCTTTTTTCGCTTTCTGCGGTTTGAACATGGTCACGATTCTAGGTGGGCTAACGCGATTGCATATGGACCCCATTCCAATTAGCTCCAAAACCTAAATGAAGTATGGCCAAAAAATGTTTATGTATTTTGATGAAAATTCACAGAAAAAAATTTCACGAAAATTTTTGCAATTAAAATCTTAATTGAGTTTTAAAAAATATCCAATTAAAAATTTAATTGAATCAACAAATTTTTTTATTGAAATAAAAATCAATCACACAAATTAATAGTATCAATTAATTTTTTAATTGGATCGATTAATTTTTTAATTGTCTGTCAATTAATTTTTTAATTGATACTATCATTTCTGTGATTGAAGACATTTCAGTTAAAAAATTAATTGGATCAATTAATTTCATGATTGAATCAGAAAAAATGTTTGTGTGTTCAATTTATGTTTGGGGCCCGTTTGCATCATGTAAATAAACCCCTAAAATTCAAATGAATATGAACCCCAAAATTTCCTTTTCAGGATTGTATGTCCCTTTCCAGTGGGTCTTGGTAGCAATTAAACACCCTTTTGAATACCATTGTGGCACCAAAAATCGCTGCTGATTTTATCAAAATTTTATTTCTAAAGAAAATTTTGGTATTTTTTTCCTCTATAGAAATTTTTTTCAAAATTCTATTTCTATAGAAAATTTTGCGAAATTTTATTTCTATAGAAATTTTTTTTAAAATTCTATCGAAAATTTTGTCAAAATTTTATTTTTTAGAAAATTTTGTCAATTTTCTTTGTCTAAAGAAAATTTCTTTCTAAATTTTATTTCTATAGAATATTTTGCCCAAAATTTATATCTATAGAAAATTTTGTCAAAATTTTATTTCTATAGAGAATTTTGTCAAAATTTTATTTCTAAAGACAATTTTCTATAGAAATAAAATTTTGACAAAATTTTATATAGAAATAAAATTTTGACAAAATTTTATATAGAAATAAGTTTTGGCCAAAAAATTCTATAAAAATAAAATTATAAAATATAATATATAGAAATAAAATGTTCATAAAATTTTCTATCGAAATAAATTTTGGACAAATTATTTCTATAGAAAATTTTGTTAAAATTTTATTTCTATAGAAAATTTTGTTAAAATTTTATTTCTATAGAAAATTTTTAAAGTTTTATTTCTGTATATTATATTTTATAATTTTATTTCCATAGAATATTTTGTTCAAAATTTATTTCTATATAACATTTTGTCAACATTTTATTTCTATAGAAAATTTTCTTTAGAAATAAAATGTTGACAAAATTCTCTATAGAAAACCAATTTTGAGAAAAGTTTATATAGAAATAAATTTTGGACAAAATATTCTATAGAAATAAAATTATGAAATATAATATATAGAAATAAAAAGTTGACAAAATTTTCTAAAGAAATAAATTTCATCCCCATAGAAAATGTTGTCAAAATTTTATATCTATGGAAAATTTTCTTTAGAAATAAAATTTTGACAACATTTTTTATAGATATAAATTTTGGACAAAAAAAAAGAAAATTAACAACATTTTCTAAAGAAATAAAATTTTGACCAAATTATCTATAGAAACAAAAATTTCTCTAAAGAAAAAAATTTTGAAAAAATTTTCTATAGAAATGGAATTTTGAAAAAACTACTCTATAGAAATAAAATTTTTCTATAGAAAATTATATCAAAATTTTATTGTGATAGAAAATTTAAAAAAATATTTTTTTTTGTATGGAAAATTTTGTTAAAATTTAATTTCTGTAGAAGATTTTGTCAAATATATATAGACAATTTTGTCAAAATTTCTTTTCTTTTGTCAAAATCTTATTTCTATAGAAAATTTTGTCAAAAATTTATTTCTATAGAAAATTTTGTCAAAATTTTATTTCTATAGAAAATTTTGCCAACATTTTCTTTCTATAGAGAATTGAAGTAGCTCTTAGTTAGGTTAGGTTAGGTGGCAGCCCGATGTATCAGGCTCACTTAGAATATTCAGTCCATTGTGATTGGTGAACTTCTCTCTTATCACTGAGAGCTGCCCGATTCCATGTTAAACTCAATGACAAGGGACCTCCTTTTTATAGCCGAGTCCGAAAGGCGTTCCACATTGCAGTGAAACCACTGAGAGAAGTTTTGAAACTCTCAGAAATGTCACCAGCATTACTGAGGTGGGATAATCCACCGCTGGAAAACTTTTTGGTGTTCGGTCGAAGTAGAAATCGAACCCACGACCTTGTGTATGCAAGGCGGGCATGCTAAACACTGCATCACGGTGGCTTCCTAGCTCTTAGTTGGAAAGGAATGTTTTGCAAAATCTACCACACTATCATAAATTCTACCAATCTAGCTAGCAAACAGCAAAAAATCTACCATGTTTGCTAGAATTCTACCAACTTTTACAACCGTGGGTGGCACGCAATTAAGAAAATCATTTAAAATCATACCCTCCACCATAGGATGGGGGGTATATTAACTTTGTCATTCCGTTTGTAACACATCGAAATATTGATCTAAGACCCCATAAAGTATATATATTCTGGGTCGTGGTGAAATTCTGAGTCGATCTGAGCATGTCCGTCCGTCCGTCCGTCCGTCCGTCTGTTGAAATCACGCTAACTTCCGAACGAAACAAGCTATCGACTTGAAACTTGGCACAAGTAGTTGTTATTGATGTAGGTCGGATGGTATTGCAAATGGGCCATATCGGTCCACTTTTACGTATAGCCCCCATATAAACGGACCCCCAAATTTGGCTTGTGAGGCCTCTAAGAGAAGCAAATTTCATCCGATCTGGCTGAAATTTGGTACATGGTGTTAGTATATGGTCTCTAATAGCCATGCAAAAATTGGTTCACATCGGTCCATAATTATATATAGCCCCCATATAAACCGATCCCCCGATTTGGCTTGCGGGGCCTCTAAGTGAAGCAATTTTCATCCGATCCGGCTGAAATTTGGTACATGGTGTTAGTTTATGGTCTCTAACAACCATGCAAAAATTGGTCCATATCGGTCCATAATTATATATAGCCCCCATATAAACCGATCCCCCGATTAGGCTTGCGGAGCCTCTAAGAGAAGCAAATTTCATCCGATCCGGCATAAATTTGGTACATGGTGTTAGTATATGGTATCCAACAATCATGCAGGAGTTGGTTCCTATCAGTCCATAATTAAGCTCCCATATAAACCGATCGCAAGATTTGACCTCCGGTTCCTTTTGGAGATCTGGTTGAAATTTGGTACGTGGTGGTAGTATATGATATTTACCAACCATGCCAAAAGTGGTCCATATCAGTCCATAATCATTTATAGCCCTCATATAAACCGATCCCGAGATTTGGTTTTGGAGCCTCTTGGGGGAGCAAATTTCATCCGAGCGAGTTGAAATTTGTGGATGACAGTCTTTCGTAGAAGTTTCTACGCAATCCATGGTGGAGGGTACATAAGATTCGGCCTTACGACCGTATATACTTGTTTTTTTTTTTATGGATCACCCTATTAAAAAAGGCCGGAAATTATTTTTTGAAAATTGGATTTGGGCTATTCCCCATCAAGTTATTATGAAATCTGCAACAAATGTGTATAATTTTATGCATTTTTTTTTACAGATTTAGGTTTCATTTTAGTGAAAAAATTACGATTTTAGCGGCTAAACTCGAACTTAATACTCACCTTTAGATGCAATCGATTTAAAAAATTCAGATGCAATAATTTTAAATGTGTAACTCTTAATTCATTTTGAAGAATTTAAGCTTAGGATCATTTCTTTCTTAGTTTTAAAAAGATTTTGCTTTTTTTATTTTTGTTAAATATCAAAGCGACAATATTAGAAGGTATACATTCGAATATGTAAGGAGACAATAAGAAACTCTGTTAGTATTGGTAAACACCTACATAGCTTCCCCCAAGTGCCTAAAAGTATGCTACAAGAAATGTCTAACTTGTAATAAAAACACAGCCAATATTTGTTTTTGTTTACTTTTTTTTCGTAATTTCGTTTAATTTCATATTTAAATTATTTATGATATATCTTTGTAATAAACATAATGAGTAACTTAAGACCTAAACTTATATGTATATTTATAATTAAATAATTTGTTGTTGTTTATGTTTATTTTTTTGTATTCTTAAGATACCCCACTAGTTTGTAAAAGAAAGAAAAATGTAATACAAAAAAAATGTGACAAATTGGAATAAACATGAAGCGAAACCCTTTATGAAAGAACTACAAAACTTAACTTAAATTTATTATCACAGCCATAAAATACTTTTCTACGTCTCTTCACCAAAACACAAAAAAAATCTAAACTCAATGACTACGTATACAACGAAGAAGGTACTTTTTTGTAAAAAAAAAGCTAAATAAGAACAAAGAGAAATCTAAGTGACTAACAACTAACACTAGAATTCTAGGACACTAGACTATGAATGAAATTGGCTGATCTATGGTTTGAAAGTGCAACCAAAAAAACTAAGCGAAAGCTAATACATGAAGGCAAGAATAACTGAAAGCATCAAGCGAATTTGTGGTGGTGATGACAACAATGATGGCAATGGCATGGCATGGCCAGACAAAACTCTTCCGTTATTGTCTCATAAATTCGGGCAGTGTAAATGTTGTACTCGTCCTTCTTAGCTGTTTTGCCAGTTCCAATTCCATTTCAATCTCCATGTCCAATAATTCTTGTTGCTCACCCAATTCTGGTTCCATTTCCAACAATTGTTCTTGCTCTTCGCCTCGCGCCAAATCTACAGGCAATTGTGCCAAAGGCAGTAAGGGGGCAAAATTAACATGAGCCTTTTGCAATTTGCGGGCTTTCTTTTTGGTTTCTTCAGCAATGGCCAGCATTTTATTGCAGCTACTGTTATTAGTGCCCGAAGGAATTATAGAAGTGGCAACCATGGCGGCTTTTGATTTTATTGTAGTCGTTGGTATTCTCAAACAATGGAATACGGAGGAGCTAATGAGAGCCATACCGCCTATAAAGAGGGCAATAATTGCTGCATATTGTAAATAAGGACAAACATCGAAAACCAGTCTAAGGAGGACTTTCAAACCGGATGTAAGATCTTGCACCCCCTGCAAAGAGAAATGAGAAAGAAAATAAAACAGAACTTAGTATTGAAGGTGAACATGGACTAATCATAAATGCTAGTAAAAATAAAATAAAAAAATTAAAAAATAAGCTTATTTATAGTCAATTCTCCTTGAAACCAAAAAGAAACTATTTCCTTTTGTGATATTCGTAAAAATAAAATCCAACACAAAGAAGTAAATGAAAATCCTCGGAAAAGTAAATGAATATACACGTTGCAGAATAATAATTTATTTTCGTAAATTTATATTAAAATTTTTATATGGAACACTCGTGGTGTGTATATAAACTGTGCTATAAACATTAAACTTTATATACAAAAACTTCAATAATTAAAACTGCATTATGTTTGACATTAAGACATTTTCATTGCATCCTCTTTTCTGTACGCATTGAAATATTCATCAAGGTTATTAAGGATATAAAAACTATTGTCGAATGTATTATCATTAATTCCACTTTGTTTAATATAAAATCCGTAACATCAATAGAAAAACTGAAATCAAGAGGAAACGACTTCATGCTACCCTACAGCATACAATTACAGTGAAAAAACATCCGCAGTTAAACTAGCGATAAATTTAAAAATAAAAAATTGCAAAAATTATTTGTTAGTACGAGTAGTTAAATTTTATTATTTTTTTTTTCGAAACTTTTCACAGCCCAATGAAATTTAAATTTTAAAGTATGTCTAAAGCAGCCTGCATTGATGGCTTAAAAAATTGATGTATCAAAACAATTTTTATGAAATAAACGTGGGTATAAAGTCCACTGATCGTACACATAAGTTCAGTATGAACTAAAGCGGAAGAAAATCATCCATAATTACTTGGGAATTGAACTCTAAATTGTAAGTTGGTGTGCATGTGGAGCAACTTAAATACCTATATAAGCCAATTCAGTTGACCGGTTTAGGAAGAGAAGTGTATAAATAATTATAAACCGATACAGTGTTGCCAGTATTTTCCGAGCTCTTGTCCCAAAAATGGATCGCTTTTATCCCCAAAAATCCCCAATTTAATTTAAAATTCCTCATAAAAATCCCCAAGAAATTTTTGGCAAGTTTTTTGAAAAAAAAGTAAACGAATAGACTCTGCTGTAGAAAATCCGTACAAAATTAAAAAAAAAAACATTTTAAATAAAATAAAAATGTGCAATTGAATGAAGATTTCAAAACACAAAACCAGGAGACGGGTGCTCAAAATATCATCCGATACCAGCCCCCATCAGAGTTAATTATTGGTATAAAGAGTCATCGAGTCATCTTATGCAAATCCTCGCTCGAGAAATAAAAATGCGAGTTCGGTCAACATATAGTCAAAAATAAAATTGACTTATCGATCAAAATGCGTTGCTATCCCGATATGAACTCTACTCTGGAACTCTACTCAAAATCAGTGATGTACGCATATGAGTCCTTACGAAATAATTTCACAATAGTAAAAAATTTCTTAGGAAAAAAGTAAATTGTAAAGGAGCTCTTGGGCCACCCAAATAAATTCCGTGGAATAAAGAGGAGGAAAGTTTTTTTATATTTTTGAGAATCTCTGTACTTCTATAAGCCTTTTTTTTAAGCATGTAAAGAATTTCATATAAACCATAGTTCTTACTGTGATAATTACTCGTATACTGAACAAATATCGAAAATTCCCCACAAAAATCCCCAAATTTGTGGAAATTCCCCACCAAATCCCCAAGTCCCCAACTCAAAAATGTTGTCCCCATCCACAAAAAAAATATCCCCGATTTGGGGAAAAATTCCCAATACTGGCAACACTGAACCTATATGACATTTTAAACGGATGAAATTATGAGCCGATCTTGGCCAATTTTTGCATAATTCGAAAATAACTTGGTTGAGGTCATTCCTCTCCTTCTATGGGTTTAGAAAGCGTATACTGACATCACGCACCAGGAGTCTCACTATGTAAAATATCACTAAGTAAAAATTGGTCAATATCGACCAATTTTTGCATGGTATTTAGGGGCCACATACTAACAAAACTCCGGAAATCAAATCTCGGAATCGGTTTTATATCGCATCGTATGCAATCTTCTCTTCTTATTGTGAAAAAAAATGGAAAAAAGGCATTTCTTGTTTTGATAAAATACTGTTTTCTGAAGGGAAAAATACGGTGGAAGCAAAAACTTGGCTTGATAGTGAGTTTCCGGACTCTGCCCCAGGGAAATCAACAATAAGTGATTGGTATGCAAAATTCAAGCATAGTGAAATGAGCACGGAGGACGGTGAACGCAGTGGACGCCTGAAAGAGGTAGTTACCGACGAAAACATTAAAAAAATCCACAAAATGATTTTGAATGACCATAAAATGAAGTTGATCGAGATAGCAGAGGCCTTAAAGATATCAAAGGAACGTGTTGATCATATCATTCATCAATATTTGGATATGCGGAAGCTCTGTGCAACATGGGTGCCGCGCAAGCTCACATTTGACCAAAAACAACAACGTGTTGATGATTCTGAGCGGTGTTTGCAGCTGTTAACTCGTAATACACCCGAGTTTTTCCGTCGGTATGTGACAATGGATGAAACATGGCTCCATCACTACACTCCTGAGTCCAATTGACAGTCGACTGAGTGGACAGCGACTCAAAAGTCCGCTGCCAAAGTAATGGCCTCTGGGATGCGCATGGAATAATTTTTATCGATTATCTTGAGAAGGGAAAAACCATCAACAGTGACTATTATATGGCGTTATTGGAGCGTTTGAAGGTCGAAATCGAGGCAAAACGGCCCCATATGAAGAAGAAACAAGTATAAACGGCCGTAAGTTCGGCCAGGCCGCATCTTATGTACCCTCCACCATAGATTGCGCAGAAACTTCTACGAAAGACTGTCATCCACAATCGAATTACTTGGGTTGTGGTATCTTACATCGTTTTCTAAATTGTGAGTTAGTCCATACGTGGTATATATTAGACAAAAAAGGTATGTGTAGGTAAGTCTACAAATAATTACGAATCTATATGGACTTTTTCACGGTACGTATGGAGCCAGAATTGAAATATGGGGGTCGCTTATATGGGGGCTATATACAATTATTGACATGGATCTGAGGTCTATATATAACTATAGACCGATATGGATCTAGTTAGGCATGGTTGTTAACGGCCATATACTAGCACAATGTATCAAATTTCAACTGACTCGGATGAAATTTGCTCCTCCAAGAGGCTCCAAAACCGAATCTCGGGATCGGTTTATATGGGGGCTATATGTGATTATGGACTGATATGGACCACTTTTGGCATGGTTGTTAAATATCATATACTACTACCACGTACAAAATTTCAACCAGATCGGATAAATTTTGCTTCTCCAAAAGGCACCGGAAGTCAAATCTGGGGATCGGTTTATATGGGTGCTATATATAATTATGGACTGATATGAACCAATTCCTGCATGGTTGTTGGATACCATATACTAACATCACGTACCAAATTTCAACCGAATCAGATGAATTTTGCTCTTCCAAGGGGCTCCGGAGGTCAAATCTGGGGATAGGTTTATATGGGGGCTATATGTAATTATGGACCGATTTCGACCAATTTTTGCATGGGAGTTTGAGGCCATATATTAACACCACGTACCAAATTTCAACTGAATCAGATGAATTTTGGTCTTCCAAGAGGCTCCGGAGGTCAAATCTGGTGATCGGTTTATATGGGGGCTATATATAATTATATACCGATGTGGACCAATTTTTGCATGGTTGTTAGAGATCGGATGAAATTTGCTTCTCTTAGAGGCCTCGCAAGCCAAATCGGGGAATCGGTTTATATGGGGGCTATATATAATTATGGACCGATGTGGACCAATTTTTGCATGGTTGTTAGAGAGTATATACTAACACCATGTACCAAATTTCAGCCGGATCGGATGAAATTTGCTACTTTTAGAGGGGGCTATATATAATTATTGACCGATGTGGACCAATTTTTGCATGGTGTTTAGAGACCATATACTAACAACATGTACCAAATTTCAGCCGGATCGGATGAAATTTGCTTCTCTTAGAGGTCTCGCAAGCCAAATTTGGGGGTCCGTTTATATGGGGGCTATACGTAAAAGTGGACCGATATGGCCCATTTGCAATACCATCCGACCTACATCAATAACAACTACTTATGCCAAGTTTCAAGTCGATAGCTTGTTTCGTTCGGAAGTTAGCGTGATTTCAACAGACGGACGGACGGACGGACGGACATGCTCAGATCGACTCAGAGTTTCACCACGACCCAGAATATATATATACTTTATGGGGTCTTAGAGCAATATTTCGATGTGTTACAAACGGAATGACAAAGTTAATATACCCCCCATCCTATGGTGGAGGGTATAAAAAAGTGTTGTTCCACCAAGACAACGCACCGTGCCACAAGTCATTGAGAACGATGGCAAAAATTCATGAATTGGGCTTCGAATTGCTTCCCCACCCACCGTATTCTCCAGATCTGGCGCCCAGCGACTTTTTCTTGTTCTCTGGCCTCAAAAGGATGCTCGCAGGGAAAAAATTTTGGTGCAATGAAGAGGCGATCGCCGAAACTGAGGCCTATTTTGAGGCAAAACCGAAGGAGTAGACCAAAATGGTATCAAAAAATTGAAAGGTCGTTGTAATCGTTGTATCGCTCTTGAAGGGAACTATGTTGAATAATAAAAACGAATTTTGAAAAAAAATGTGTTTTTCTTTGCTAGACCGTGGGCTTATCAGTCAACCTGTTAATACTGTGAAACTTCTCAGTGGAAGTGGACATTCACGGTAGCCAAAATTTTGTCCGCATTTGGAAGATCATTAGACGTGGACTACTCTAACGACATCTATTGACAAAATACCTGTTTTCGACTTTCCAACATTTTATTAATTTCCATACTGTCCACCATTGAATGGGCGTATATTTCTCAGATCCCATAAAGGATATGTATTCTGGATCATGGTGAAATTTATAGTCGATTTAGCGATCTCCTGTCGGCCCGTCCCTCTGTTGAAATCATACTATCA
This sequence comes from Haematobia irritans, assembly GCF_050003625.1. Classification (NCBI taxonomy): domain Eukaryota; kingdom Metazoa; phylum Arthropoda; class Insecta; order Diptera; family Muscidae; genus Haematobia; species Haematobia irritans. Next base: position 219,114,072 of record NC_134397.1, on the reverse strand, counting down.
TCCGAACGAGATAAGGTATCCTCTTGAAACTTGGCGCAAATGTCCAGCAAAAAAAATTCAAAAATTACCTCCCAAAGATTTTCTTTGTTTTAACTACACAGGAAGTTGTTTTAATTAAATTTTTTATAACTCGCTTTTTATTGAGTAATTTTAATTTTTATATCCTCCACAATAGGAAGGGGGGTATATTAACCGTTGGTAACACATCGAAATATTGGTCTAAGACCCCATAAAGTATATATATTCTGGGTCGTGGTGAAATTCTGAGTCGATCTAACGATATCCGTTCGTCTGTCCGGCTGTACGTCCGTCTGTGGAAACCACGCTAACTTCCGAACGAAACAAGCTATCGACTTGAAACTTGGTACAAGTAGTTGTTATTGATGTATGTCGGATGGTATTGCAAATGGGCCATATCGGACCACGTTTACGTATAGCCCCCATATAAACCCATCCCCAGATTTGACCTCCGGAGCCTTTTGGAGAAGCAAAATTCATCCGATCCAGTTGAAATTTGGTACGTGGTGTTAGTATAAGGTCTTTAAAAACCATGCCAAAATTGGTCAATATCGGTCCATAATCATATATAGCTCCCATATAAGCCGATCCCCAGATTTGGCTTTCGGAGACTCTTGGAGGAGAAAATTTCCTCCCATTCGGTTAAAATGTTCTATGTTGAGTAAATATATGGCCACTAACAACCATTCAAATTAATAATTGCATGGTTGTTAGTGGCCATATTCTTATAGCCCCCCATAAAAACCGATCCCCAAATTTGACCTCGGGAGCCTCTTGGTAGAGCAAATTTCTTGGAGGCGCAAATTTCATCCGTTTGCTAAAATTTAGTACCAGTTACACAAAAATTGGACCATATAGGTTCATAACTGTATATAGCCCCCATATGAACCGACCCCCAAATTCCACCTCTGCCTCTATTGTACCGGGCAAAAAATCATACCGGTCAAGAATTGAATTATATAGGTTTTTAATCTGCCTTTTTTGCCTAATATATACCCCGCATGGACTAAATTCCAATTTAGAAGACGATGTTAAGAAGTTTCAAGATTCCTTGTCATCGGCAAGTATTACATTCAGAGAAGGAATATGATCACCTCAAACATATTTCAAGAGCAAAATGTTATTTTTTGGATGGTGACCATTTAACATACTTATCGCACCCATGAGAATATAACATTTTTGCGACAAACATGGTACATGGTGACCATCCAAAAATAACTTTTTGCTCTTGAAACATGTTTGAGGTGATCATATCCCTTCTCTGCGTGTACGACAACCCAAGTAATTCGATTGTGGATGACAGTCTTTAGTAGAAGTTTCTACGCAATCCATGATGGAGGGTACATAAGATTCGGCCTGGCCGAACTTACGGCCGTATATATTTGTTTTCATTTCAAATAGGCTAAAATCAGAGTACACAGGAAAAAAAATCATCGACATTTTTCCAATTAAAATTTTAATTGAATTTTAAAAAAATATTCAATTAACAAATTTTTTAACTGAAACAAAAATCAATCACAAACATTAGTTGCATCAATTAAATTTTTAATTGGTTCAATTAATTTTTTAATTGGCTATGGGGAATGATACTATCATTTCTGTGATTGAAGACATTACAATTAAAAATAAATTGAATCAATGTTTTTTTTTTGTGTACACCCAGAAAAAGTGTCTTCGAAACTAAAGGAAAAAATGTTCATCAATTTAGTTTAGCCATTTTATTTCCACTCAGTTAATATTTTGTGTGAAATAATAAAATTTACTTGTTTCAGTAAAAAAATCCTAAACTGAAAGCAGTTAGGAATAGTTCATTAACTAGAATAAGGCGTGGAATTTTACTAACACTGTCTTCTTCGCTGGATATAAGAATTTACTACTGAACAAGAAAATTTTATTCACTGATAACAAAGCATTCGTAAAAATAAACAAAAACCGAACTAAAACCAAGTTTCCTCAAATTTAGTAAAATTGCTTACAAAATGATAATTCTGGCTTCCTTTATTATAGAAAGCTTATCATACATACAAATAACACTTGGCATAGAAAAATAGTTTAGTTCATTCGTACTAAGAAGTATTCAATCATTTCAAAACTTAAGGAAACACACTTGTTAGAATATAGGAAAATTTCCTACATTTCTTTTATCTACCTGTAATCGATACCTGTCTTTGATGTAATCGATATGTTTGCGCGTGGGTTGTTTTTTTAGTTGGAACCGCGTTGTTATGGTATATGGAGAGATTGTTAAAAAATAATATAGTAAAATAATATTATAAAAACAAATAAAATATATAAAATTAGTGAGAAAAATGTTCGCTTTTTGAAAATTGGTTTATAAAAAAGAAAACACCAGCAGAATAACAACCCCATCATTCGACTTCATTTTCGAATCTTCAAATATCAGGTAATATTCAGTGACGCTAACCTTTTGTGAAAAAATTGGTTTTGGATTTTTTTTCTTTATATTTGTAGGTATTGAAATTGTAAAAGGTGGACAAAATTGCTAGGCAGCAAATTATTCAAAGTGAAAGGTACTACAAGAAGAAAAAATGTGTTTTAATATTTCAAGGCCAGTCGATGCTGTTGATTCTAAATAAATATATTTAATATATTAATAAAACATGCCTTTTATTGAAGAACAAATTGCTTATATAAATACATAAAATTGTATTTAAAAACGAAGGTAAGCAGATCTAAATTTGAAGTAAAAGGTTTACCACAAATATGTAAGATTTGTCCAAATGAATGAAAAAAGTTCAATAAAATCATTCCATATATGATTTCAATTCAGTTATTTTTTTTTCATTCTGTAGTATAGTGGTACATAAATATACGAAAATGTTAACTAATATACGGAATGCATTCTACCTAATTTCTACGAAAATCACATCATTCAAACAAATAAAAATGTCTTTGGCGCTATACGAAGTTCAACTTTCTTCACAATTAGTTCATTTTAACTTAAAGAAGGGGTCACTTTTTTCTGGGTGTAAGAATTAATAAAAAGATACAAATTATTCAAACTTTTCGAAAAAAAATCTAAATTCATTATGGAAGATGTTGTAGAAATTTTGAGGTCAAACGTTTAAGACAAGCATTAGAATGCATTAAAAATCATAATATAATTATACAAATAAAATATCACAAAATTTTCCAAACCCCACTGAATTCGGATCACACCTTAAGAAGTTATGCAAATTCAGTATAACGTCTGTTGAAATGGTCCTACGACAAGTCAAGCCAAATTTGCCCCACTTCCTGATCCAAAAGGAACATTTTCACTCAAAAAGAGATTTCTTGAATCCACACATTTTGACTTTCCCGTAAGGATTATGATATTGATTCCGAACCAGAAATGATGCTTCTTTAAAATAAACACCTTTTTAAGGAGCTACCTATCTTTAAATCAATACTTTATTACATAAAATTGTCCTTGTGTGAATTGTGTCTCTTAAACATTAGATTTTCTTCCATATTAGATTTTTTCAGTTTAGAATGCAATCCATTTTAACACTTTACCTATTTTCTTTTTCCATATTTTAATAATAAAAATTAGTACTTACAACTTCCATCCATATGAGCGGAAATACTTTATTACGAAATTTGGACATATCGCGATTAAATTTAACATCGTCCACCAGCAAATTAATTTGGAAACGCATAGCTATTTTCATGGGAATTCCCAATTGCTATAGAACATTAAAAAAAGAAAAAAATATATATTTTTTAATTAAAAAACAAAATCTATTTAAATAAGCAAATCTCCACGAAACTTACAGGTTGAATGGCCACCTGGGAACCATGTTTTTCCTCATTGGGACTTAAACCTTCAAATCCATCCAACAATGTTGGATCACCATTGTAAAAATGAGGAAATGAGATAGCCAATGGTATATCTAAAAGAAAACCAGAATAAATGGAAACATTTTTAATTAGAAGTCCAAACGAGCAATTCCTCCAAACTTACTATAATAACAGGGCGTTATATTTCCCAAGCCCTTTTTAAGACATTTTTTATTGGTACAAAAGCATGATGAATTTGAATCGGTCCAATTGCTATCGAATGCATGCTCATCTAATTTAAAATGATATGCATCGAAGCCATTTATTTTACCCGGATGCGAGTACACAACGGGCAATGTGCGACAGAAGGCTTTGCGATAAATACGAAAAGTTTCGCCTGGAGTAATGGTACGTGGAAACAGGGTTCCATCATAGGCTCCATGAATACTATTGCAATTTGTGATACTGAAATAAAGAGCAAAGAGAGGATGTTTTAGTAGGTATGTTAGATATTGGTAATTTTTCACACAAAGCGTTAGTACACAGTTAAAAAAAAGTCTCACCGAAATATTTGCAATTAAGAAGTCATGCATTTAAACACTTAATTGATACAATTAATTTATTAATGAAATTTAGAAAACAAAATTTAGAAAAAAGAAATAGTTCTGAATATGATTTAATTACATTTTTAATTAAGTATTTGTAAATCAGTAACTATTTTAATTAAATGACAATAATGTAATTGACCTGTTGTGCTTACTTTTTTAATTGTATTTCAGGTCCTTCTTAATAAGAATTAGTTTGATGATTTTCGAGTAATTGTTAAATTTTTTTTCGAGTAGTCTTTGACGCACATAAATTGATCAATTAATCAAATTGCACACCGAATGTTCATTTTAAATGACTTCCAGCCGAATAATAAAATAACATAAATTTTAACTAAAATTTAAAATATGATATCTCCTTTGACAATTGTCAAATAAAATTTTAATCGAATCCATTAATTTATTTCATTAAACCAAAAACGACATATAAGATCCCCTTTTTTCATGCGTACATAAAATAATGCCCAAAAATAATTTGGTATATTTTAGTTAATTGGTTCTTAATTTTAACATTGCTTTGTTGCCACCTGAGCCAACAATAATCTATCAAATTTTGAGCAAATTTTACCAAAAATTACCAAACAAAAAAATCTTACTTTCCCGAGAAAAAATTGAGAGATCTAATTTGATACAATTAGATATGAGTAGATCCGAAAAATGGTAAGATCTAATCATATCTAGTTACTATGGAATTAGATCTGATCAGATCTCAAAATTGGCCTAGATCTAATGTCATAGATGTAATTATATCTGTCCCTATATATTATTAGATCTGATGTTAGATCTGGTCATATATGAAATGATATACATTTATATCTAATTCTATCTCATCATATTTTGGTATATCTGCTTACATCTAAAGGGGCCAATTTTGAGATCTAATCATATCTGATTAGATCCCTCAATTTTTACACGGGTTGTTAAAATTGTATTTCTGTCAATATTTTATTTCTATAGAAAATTTTATCAAAATTTCAATTTTTATAGAGAGTTTTGTTAAAATTTTATTTCCATAGAAAATTTGGTCATAATTTAGTTTATAGAAAATTTTATCAACATTTTATTTATACAGAAAATTTTGTCAAAATTTTATTTTTATAGAAAATGTTGTAAAAATTTTATTTTTTAGAAAATATTGTCAAATTTGTGTCTATATAGAAAATGTTAACAAAATTCTATTTCTATGGAAAATTTTGTCAAATTTTATTTTTATAGAGAATTTTGTCAAAATTTTATTTAAATAGACAATTTTGTCAAAAGTTTATTTATAAAGAAAATTTTGTTAACATTGTAGGTTAGGTGGCAGCCCGATGTATCAGGCTCGCTTAGACTATTCAGTCCATTGTGATACCACATTGGTGAACTTCTCTCTTATCACTGAGTGTTGCCCGATTCCATGTTAAGCTCAATGACAAGGGACCTCCTTTTTATAGCCGAGTCCAAACGGGGTTCCATATTACGGTGAAACCACTTAGAGAAGTTTTGAAACCCTCAGAAATGTCACCAGCATTATTGAGGTGGGATAATCCACCGCTGAAAACCTTTTTGGTGTTCGGTCGAAGCAGGAATCGAACCCACGACCTTGTGTATGCAAGGCGGGAATGCTAACCATTGCACCACGGTGGTTCCCAACAATTTTTTATTGAAAATTTTGTCAAAATTTTAATTTTATAGAAAATTTGGCGAAAATTTTGTTTTTTATAGAAATTCTTACCAAATTTTATTTTTAGAAAATTTTGTGAAAATTTTGTTTCTATAGAAACTTTTTTCAAAATTAAAATTTTTATATATATAAAATTTTGTCAATTTTTTTTATATAGAACATTTTATTTCCATTGAAAATTTTGTCAAATTTTTATTCCCATAGAAATTGTATCAAAATTTTATTTCTTAATACATTACTCATCTATTTATTTCTATAGAAAATTTTGTCAAAATTTTATGTCAATAGACAATTTTGTCAAACTTGTATTTATATAGAAAATGTTATCAAAATTTTATTAGAGAATTTTGTCAACATTTTATTTATACAGAAAATTTTGTCAAAATTTTGTTTTTTGTCAAATTTTTATTCCTATAGAAAATTTTATTTAAATTTTATTTCTTAATGCATTACTCATCTATTTATTTCTATAGAGAATTTTGTCAAAAGTTTATTTTTATAGAGAATTTTGTCAACATTTTATTTATACAAAAAATTTTGTTTTTTGTCAAATTTTTATTCCTATAGAAAATTTTATCTAAATTTTATGTCTTAATGCATTACTCATCTATTTATTTCTATAGAGAATATTGTCAAAATTTTATTTCTATAGAAAATTTGGGCAAAATTTTATTTTTATAGAAAATTTTGTCGAAATTTTATTTCTATAGAAAATTTTGTCAAAATTTTATTTATATAGAAATTTTTGTCAAAATTTGATTTTTTGACAAATTTTATTTTCTATAGAAAATTTTATCAAAATTTAATTCCTAACGCATTACTCATCTATTTATTTCTATAGAGAATTTTGTCAAAATTTTATTTCAATAGACAATTTTGTTCAAATTTTATTGTTATAGAAATTTTTTTCAAAATTTTATTATTATGAAAATCTTTTCAAATTTTAATTTTATAGAAAATGTTGTAGAAAATTTATTAATATGGAACATTTTTTTATAGAAAATTTGTCAAAATCTTATTTAAGTAGACAATTTTGTCAAAACTTTATTTTTACAGAAAATGTCAAAATTTTGTTTATTCTGTCAAATTTTGATTTTTAATTTTTTAAAATTTTGTCAAAATTTTATTTATATAGAAATTTTTGTAAAAATTCGATTTTTTGACAAATTTTTATTTCTATAGAAAATTTTATCAAAATTTAATTTCTTAATGCATTACTCATCTATTTATTTCTATAGAGAATTTTGTCAAAATTTTATTTCAATAGACAATTTTGTCCAAATTTTGTTGTTATAGAAATTTTTTTCAAAATTTTATTTTTATGAAAATCTTGTCAAATTATAAATTTTATAGAAAATTGTGTCAAATTTTAATTTTATAATTTCTTAATGCATTACTCATCTATTTATTTCTATAGAGAATTTTGTCACAATTTTATTTCAATAGACAATTTTGTCCAAATTTTGTTGTTATAGAAATTTTTTTCAAAATTTTATTTTTATGAAAATCTTGTCAAATTTTAAATTTTATAGAAAATTGGGTCAAATTTTAATTTTATAGAAAATGTTGTCAAAGTTTTATTTATATGGAACATATTTTTTTATAGAAAATTTGTCAAAATCTTATTTAAATAGACAATTTTGTCAAAACTTTATTTTTACAGAAAATGTTGTCAAAATTTTGTTTATTTAAAAAATTTTGTCAAAATTTTATTTATATAGAAAATTTTATTTACATAAATTTTATTTATATAGAAAATTTTATTTACATAAATTTTATTTACATAAATTTTTTCAAAATTTTATTTTGATAGAAAATCTTGTCAAAATTTAATTTATTTTTTTATAGAAAATTTGTCAAAATCTTATTTAAATAGACAATTTTGTCAAAACTTTATTTTTACAGAAAATGTTGTCAAAATTTTGTTTATTTAAAAAATTTTGTCAAAATTTTATTTATATAGAAAATTTTATTTACATAAATTTTATTTATATAGAAAATTTTATTTACATAAATTTTATTTACATAAATTTTTTCAAAATTTTATTTTGATAGAAAATCTTGTCAAAATTTAATTTCTATAGAAAATGTTGTCAACATTTTATATCTAAAAAATTGTCAAAATTTTATTTCTATAGAAAAATTTATCAAAATTTTATTTCCATAGAAAATTTTATCAAGATTTTATTTCTATAGGAAATTTTGTCAAGATTTTATTTCTATAGAAAATTTTGTCAAAATTGTATTTCTATGGAAATTTTATCAAGATTTAAGTTTGATTGAGTTTTTTTGTATACTGCAAGTTGTAATGTACTCAATTTTCTATAAAATAATAAAAATTGTCATAAAAGTCTCCGTTATAATAATGGATAAATATCGTTGGTTCAAATTTTATTGAAATTTTTTTCTGTATCTTTCTTAATACTTTATTATTCGAAAATATTCATCTACTTACTTTGCTCCTCTCTTCGTCCAGAATTTAATGCTTTTACCACCATTCCAACTATCCAAAGCATAATCTCTTAAATCGCCATCCTGACGTCGTCCATCCGCAGCAGGCAATTTCATCGTTACCGTATTATCACCTTCATCAAACATACGTTCCAATATACCAAATCTTTCGAAATTGATAAAATTCGGTACAAATCGCGATGCCAGCGTTACCAGATTATCATCGTATCCCCAAAGATATTCATGCACTGACAACTCTAACATTGGCTTCGAACCCATTTGTCGAGTCAATGCACTCACACCCAAAGCAGCAAATGTTGACAATGTTGTGGCAGCTGCCATTGCTCCCATATAGGGTATATTCGGTGCAATGATCATATCGACCATGGGATCACCAATTGACTTATCTCGCCTGAATTTAACATCACGTCTAGGTGTAAAGGTCACCGAGTCATTGCCATTGAAGGTTATGTTGTTGTTGGACAATATTTCCTGGTAGACATAGGGACCAACTTCTTCAACCTTGAGTTTGCTATCAATGCCACGTGTGTACGCCTCCAGATTGGTGACATTGAACATATAGACAGTGATGAGAACTTCCAGTGGTGGTTGCAGCCAAAGATTATAGAGTACAGTACCTGGCTTTAAGGTTAATTGCTGTAGTGTGGAATAAAAGATATAAAAAAAAGTGAAAAACATTTTTATTTTGTGGAGTTTGTTTATATTTGCGGCACATTAAGACATGGTAAGAAATATCAGCCGACTATTATCGGGAAATATCAGAAGACTAAGTGCAACTTAAGTTCATGGAGAAAAACAGATTTAACCTACTTCACTTTTGTGAATAGTTGTAATTTTTATCCTTGTCAAGCAAAAGAGTCGAGGTTAAATTCTGAGAAAATAAAGGGAAACCGAATAAGAGAGAACTGGATTATTTGCTAATGCTAGCATTCACTGGAAGTATCTATCATTTCATTATACAGGGTGGCTGATATGTATTGCAACCAACTTCAATTTGCTATAGTTTCTACACCGCTCATCTGATAGCTGACAGATTTATTCCAGTAACAGTTCATTTTATTGTGTACAAGTTTTCAAAAGCATTTAGATTTGATAGTAAGAGTGCTTTATATTTGGCTGGAAAGCGACAAATGGAGCCCTTCAGCATTCCCAGGTGAATACATTTTTTTTCTCGTACCATTGCTGGCTACGATGATGCTGGCAATGTTGCACTGCGTCCACTAACTTACCGAAAACAAAAACATTTACAACACCAGAAATGATCAGAAAAGCAACGCCAGATTTGATCGTAATCACAACGCAGTGGTAGAAAACTTATTTGTGCTCTGACCATATCGCGACAACGAATGCAACACATAAAATATTGAAAAATGTCCATGGACTAAACCTATCTCGCCGATGCACGTAACTTGCCTGTTACCAAATTTGGTTTTCTCCGATGAGAGGCCCTTCCACATTGAACAAACAAAATAATCCAGTTTAATTGCCAAAGGCATCAGCTGAAAATGTAGTCCTACGACTTGATATTATACTCAAGCGCTATTGGTTACCGTAACGGCCTATGTTCGATCCCCGTTGGTACTAATCGCCCTTAGGGTCAATATAAATGCCAACAATGCTCTATAGAAATAAATTTTTGAAAAAAATTATATATAGAAATAAAATTTTGACAAATTTTTCTATCAAAATAAAATTAAAAAAACAAAAAGGTCTTTAGAAATACAATTTTTACAAAATGTTCTGTCAAAACTATAGAAAAAATTTTATAGAAATAAAATTTTAAAAAAATTTTCCATAAAAATCAAATGCTCACCAAATATTCTAGTGAAATAAAATTTGGAGAACATTTTTAAAATTTAAATTCAATCGCAATAAAATATTGACAAACTTTTGACATAAAAACACAATTTGGACAAAATTTTCTATAGAAATAAATTAAAAAAAAAATCTACGAAAATAACATTTTGACATAATTTTCCATATGTTAGAAATAAAGTTGTGAAAAAAATGTCTATAGAAAGAAAATTTTGAAAAAATTTTCTATAGAAATAAAATTTTGAAAAAATCTTCTATAGAAATAAAATTTTATCTATCAAAAGAAAATTTTGACAAACTTTTTAATAGAAATAAAATTTTGACACATTTTCGATTGAAATACAATTTTGAAAATGTTGAAAATAAAATTCTATAGAAATAAAATTAAAAAAAAAACAAATTTTTTTAAAATTTTCGATATAAAATTTTAATAAAATTTTCTATAGAAATAAAATGTTAACAGAATTTTCTATAGAAGAAAAATTTTGACAGAATTTTCTATAGAAGTAAAATTTTAACAAAATTTTCTATTGGAATAAATGTTTAACAAAATTTTCTGTAGAAATAAAATATAGACAAAATTTTCTATAAAAATAAAATTTTGACAGAATTTTCTATAGAAACAAAATTTTGACAACATTTTTTATAGAAGTAAAATGTTGACACAATTTTCTATAGAAATAAAATTTTGACACATTTTCGGTAGAAATAAAATTTTGAAAATGTTGAAAAAAATTTCTATAGAAAGAAAATTTTGAAAAAAATTTTCTATAAAAAATAAAATTTCAAAAAAAAATTCTATAAAAAATAAAATTTAAAAAAACAATTCTACGAAAAAATACAATTTTTAACAAAATTTTCTATAGAAATAAAATTTTCACAAAATTTTCTATAGAAAACAAATGTTGACAGAATTTTCTATAGAAATAAAAATAAAATTTTTAACCAAGTTTTTTATATAAAATTTTGACAAAATTTTCTATAGAAATAAATTTTTAACAAACTTTTCTATAGAAATAACATTTAGACAAGATTTTCTATAGAAAAGAAATTAGAATTTTCTATGGAAACAAAATTTTTTATAGATATAAAGTTTTCACAAAATTTTCTTTAAAAATCAAATTTTTTCAAACTATTCTATAGAAATAAAATGCTGAGAAATTTATTAAAATTTAATTTCAATCGAAATAAAATTTCGATAAACTTTGACATAAAAAAACAATTTGGACAAAAAATTCAATAGAAATAAAATTTTGACAAAATTATTTGTATAAGAAAAATAGCAAAAAAAAATATTTGTATGGAAATAATTTTCGCAAACTTTTGACACAAAGACAAATAGAAATAAAATGTTGACAGAATTTTCTATAGAAATAAAAATAAAATTTTTAACAAATTTTTTTATATAAAATTTTAACAAAATTTTCTATAGAAATAAAATTTTGACAAAATTTTCTATAGAAATAAAATGTTGACAGAATTTTCTATAGAAGTAAAGTTTTGACAAAATTGTTTATAGAAATAAATTTTTAACAAAATTTTCTTTAGAAATAAAATGTAGACAAAATTTTCTATAGAAAAAAAATTTGACAGAATTTTCTATGGAAACAAAATTTAGACAACATTTTTTATAGAAATAAAGTTTTCACAAAATTTTCTTTAAAAATCAAATTTTTTCAAACTATTCTATAGAAATAAAATGATGAGAAATTTATTAAAATTTAATTTCAATCGAAATAAAATTTCTATAAACTTTGATATAAAAAGACAATTTGTACAAAAAATTCAATAGAAATAAAATTTTGACAAAATTTTTTGTATAAGAAAAATAGCAAAAAAAAAATGTTGTATGGAAATACAATTTTGCAAACTTTTGACACAAAACACAATTTGGACAAAATTTTCTATAGAAATAAAATGTTGACAAAATTTACTATAAAAATAGAATTTTGACAAAACTTTCTATAAAAATAGAATTTTGACAAAATTTTCTATAGAAATAAAATTTTGACAAAACTTTCTGTATAAGATAAATTAAGAAAAAAAAAATTAATTTAATTCCTACAAAAATTAAATTTTTACATACTTTTGATATAGAAATAAAATTTTGACAAAATTTTCTATAGAAATAAAATTTTTACAAAATTTTCTATAGAAATAAAATGTTGACAAAATTTTCTATAGAAATAAAATTTTGACAAATTTTTATATAGAAATAAAATTTTGACAAAATTTGCTATAGAAATAAAATTTGGACAAGATTTTCTATAGAAATAAAATTTTGACAAAATGGTCGACCAATAGACGCTCCCCGTTGGTATTCATCGACCATAGTGTCAAGATGCCGACTATTATCGGGAAAAAGTTCTAAGGCAGTATTGAAGACCTAGGCAGACAAACATTTTTGACGCAGACTATGGGCATACGAGACCTTCTGCACTCAGAACGCGTCGGCTAAGAATTTTTACTCAAAAAGGAGGTTCCTCGCTTCATTTCTTGAGCAAAAATACCATCAAAATCTACGGATATCAATCTGTCGGACTTTCGTGACTAGGGCATTATAGAGAGTAAGGTTGGAACTAAAAATATTTAAGCGTCGATAATATCAAGACGGAGCTTCAACTGGAATTTGTCCAAATACCGTAAAATCACTTGCGTGTGGCGATCGATGCATTTGGTGGCAGTTTGAAGGTCATAATTCATGGCAAAGGTAGCCAAATCAAATGTAAACAGATTTTAAAATTTTATGTCATTTCCGGCATTTTTTTCTTCTGACCAATTGAAGACAGTACGAAACATCAGCATAGATTAAGGAAAAATGTAGATATTTAGGGATTCAGTTTTTTACTTTTAAGGTTTCTCCCATAACTCATTCGAGTATGGAAAAGAACTCACACATGTACAAACGTGTGTGAGGCTTTGAGCAAATATCCGTAATTATTGAATTAACTTTATTGTTACTGGATTTTAATGTGATTCCCCACATTCAATCCTTTTAGTCTGTCCTAGTAAATTACCATGACTTTTTTGCATCAATTTATTTCGAACTGGTAATCATTGTTCCATTAATGTCTCAATATATGGTACAACAACGAAAGCTACTACTTACCCAGTCGACAATCATTTGTAAGGGATCCAAAACTAGAATTACAACAGCCAATGCGACCAGTGTCACACCAAGTGCTGCAAATTTCAGAGCATCTGTAACAAAGAACCAGAAACAAATCACAATCAATATATTTTGCAAAATTGATATGTATGGGATGTTTGTAACAGGATTTTTTGTATTATGTATGGAATTTTTGTATTACTTAATTTTCCTAGGAAATAACATGCATTAAGGAGTTGGGGAATCCCTTATGTAGCAAATGAGGAAGTTAATGAAGAGTGTTATTAAATTTGCTCGTAAACAGAAAACCATCAAGCATACTAATTTTTTCATGCATTTCATCCATTGATGGTTTTTTGTACGGCTTCCATGAGTTCATCATAAAAGTGGTAGTTTAAAATTTGGAAGATATCGAATATATTACATACACAGTGTTTTAAAAATATATACATTTCTATAGAAATAAAATTTTAACATAATTTTCCGTAGCAATAAAATTTTGAGAAAATTATCTATAAAGATAAAATTTTGACATAATTTTCTATAGCAACAAAATATTGAGAAATTTTTATATAAAACTAAAATTTTGAGAAAATTTTCTTTAAAAAACAATTTTGGTAAAATTTCTACATTTTCTACAGAAATAAAATTTTCAAAAAATTTTCTATAGAAATAAAAACAAAACTTTTGTGAAAATGCTCTAAAAAATAAAATTTTCAGAACACTTTCTGTAGAAATAAAATTTAAAACAAATTTTGAAATAAAATATTCAGAAAATTTTCCACAGAAATACATTTTTTCATTCCTAAAGCAAAATTTCTTAAGGAATTTTCAGAAAATCTTCTACAAAAATAAAATATGGAGAAAACGTTCTATAAAAATAAAATATTTAGAAAATTTTCTATAAAAATAAAATATTGAAAAAATCTTCTACAAAAATAAAATTTTGACAAAATTTTCTATACAAATAAAATTTTGATAAAATTTTCATTAGAAATAAAAATTTCTGATAATTTTCAATAGAACTAACATTTTGAGAATACAATTTTGAGTAGGTTTTCTACAGAAACCAAGTTTTGACAAAATTTTCTATTAAAATAATATATTGAGAAACTTTTCTATAGATATAAAATTTTGAGAAAATTTTCAATAGAAATAAAATTTTGACAAAATTATCTATTAAATAAAATGTTAGATTTTTTCAGAAAATGTTGAGAATATTTTCTTCAGTAATGAAGTATTGCCAAAATTTACTTTAGGAAAAAATGATGAAATAAAATTTTGGGAAACTTTTCTTTAACAATTACAATTTTGAGAAATATTTCTATAAAAATAAACTTTTGTGTACATTTTCTATAAAAATCAAATTTTGAGAAAATTTTCTCTAAAAATAAACTTTTGAGAAAATGTTCTACAAAAATAAACTTTTGAGAAAATTTTCTATAAAAATAAAATTTTTGAAAAATTGTCTACAGAACTAACATTTTGAGAAATGTTTTACAGAAATACAATTTTGAGTAGGTTTTCTACAGAAACAAAATTTTGACAAAATTTTCTATTAAAATAAAATATTGAGAAACTTTTGAGACAAATTTCTATAAAAATAAAATTTTAAGAAAATTTTATATAAAAATAAACTTTTGAGAAAATTTTCTATAAAATAAAATTTTGAGAAAATTTTCTACAGAAAATTTTTGAAAAATTTTCTATAGAAATAAAATTTTCTGAAAATTTTAAATAGAACTAACATTTTCAGAAATGTTTTTACAGAAATACAATTTTGAGTAGGTTTTCTACAGAAACAACATTTTGACAAAATTTTTTATCAAATAAAATATTGAGAAACTTTTCGATAGAAATGAAATTTAGGGATAAATTTCAATAGAAATAAAATTTTGACAAAATTATCTATTAAATAAAATGTTGGGAATTTTTCTACAGAAATAAATTTTACAGAAAATGTTGAGAACATTTTCATCAGTAATGAACTATTGACAAAATTTACTTTAGGAAAAAAATGAATGATGATAAACTTTTGAAAATTTTTTTCTATAGAAATAAAATTTTCTGAAAATTTTCCATAGAACTAACATTTTGAGAAATGTTTGTATAGAATGCAATTTTTAGAAGATTTTTGACAAAATTTTCTATTAAAATAAAAAATTGAGAAACTTTTCTATAGAAATACAATTTTGACAAATTTATCTATTAAATAAAATGTTGGGAAATTTTCTACAGAAATAAATTTTTCGGAAAAAAATTACTTTAAGAAAAAAATGATGAAATAAAATTTTGGAAAACTTCTATTTACAATAAAATTTTGAGAAAATTTTCTATAAAAATAAACTTTTGAGAAAATTTTTTATAAAAATAAAATTTTGAGAAAATTTTATATAAAAATAAACTTTTGCGAAAATTTTCTATAAAAATAAACTTTTGAGAAAATTTTCTATAAAAATAAACTTTTGAGAATGTTTTCTATAAAAATAACATTTTGAGAAAATTTTCTATAAAAATAAAATGTTGAGAAAAATTTCTAAAAAAATCAACTTTTGGGAAAATTTTTCTATAAAAACAAAACTTTTGAAAAATTGTCTATAGAAATAAAATTTTCTGAAAATTTTCAATAGAAATAACATTTTGAGAAATGTTTTAACAAAAATACAATTTTTAGAAGGGTTTCTGCAGAAACAAAATTTTGACAAAATTTTCTATTAAAACAAAAAGAAAAAGAGAAAAATTTCAATAGAAATAAAGTTTTGACAAAATTATCTATTTAATAAAATACTGGGAAATTTTCTAAATTTTTCAGAAAATGTTGAGAACATTTTCATCAGTAATGAAGTATTGAAGTATATTTACTTAAGGAAAAAATGATAAAAAAAAAATTTGGGAAAATTTTCTTTAACAATAAAATTTTGATAACATTTTCTATAGAAAGAAAATTTTGACAAAATTTTCTACAGAAACAAAAATCTTGAGAAAATTTTTTATAGAAGCATTATGGAAAAAAATTCTATAGAAATAAACTTTTCAAAAAAAAAAATTATAAAAATAAATGTTTCAGAAAATTAGTGTATAGAATATGTGTATAGAAGTAAAGTTTTCAGAATTTTTTTTTAGAAATAAAATTTTCACAAAAATAAAATTATCTATAGAAAAAAATGTTGAGAAAATTTTCTTTAGAAATAAAATTTTCACAGAATTTACAATAGAAATAAAATATTCAGAAAATTACCTATAGAAATAAAATTTTCAGAAAATTTTTTATATAAATAAAATTTTCAGAAAATAAATAAAATTTTCAGAAAATTTTCCATAGAAATAAAATGTAGATAAAATGTTAAAATGTCAAAATTTCTTTGAAATAAAATTATGAAAAAAAAAAAATTCTACAGAAATAAAATATTGATTATTTTTCATCATTCGTCCCAATGTGCAATCTCCTCTCCATGCAAAAGGGCTTGTGTTCATGATATGTAGTTGTTCGTACTCATCTGTCAGTTTTATCGGCATTACTACTAAATCGAAATATCTAAATGATTTAATTAACATAAATAGCCTATCTTGTTTGGGCGTAAGCAAAGTTCACACATACTTTAATATCGAAAGATTAAACAAAACAAAAACAAAACACATGACCACAAAAAATAAACCGGCTTAAAAAATTCCCAAAGTAATGGAACTTTATTTTCATATGAAATCGTGGACCTATGGAAATATTTAATTTATTGGTATAGGTCGGAACAAGACAAGAAGGTAAATCTCAATCTTAAAATCTTGACAACAGCATCCAAAGCTCTCATCTGAAATTGACCGCAAAATGTTGACTGTGTACCGAGCCATAGTAGCAATAGCAACACAACCACCAAAGTTGACAACAACCATAACCTTAGCAATAGTAAGACGCTAAAGTCCCCATGCATTTTTATAGCTAAAATGTTCGGTAAGTCATTCAGTCAATTGGACATATGGTTGGATAAATTGACTATCAAGTGGACAGATGGACAGACGAATTGGTTTCATTCAAAATCAAAATAAAACCACCAACCAAAACAGCAGATCAATGAACCTGACTGGTGTGATGCTAGGTGGTTTTTGACGCATATTATGCCGGCATTAAAACGTCACTGGTGGTGGTGTCTGTGTATTTCTTCATACCGCAATGACCAATCTCTCAGCCATCAATGCTATATGGATGATAGTTTTAAGTCAAATCGGAATCAATCGATGAATGAATTGAATGCTTTAGTCAAGCATGAGGCAATAAATTTATAGTATAAAGCACCAGTTATGGATGGATCAAAACACATTGGGACAACTTAGTAAAAAATAGATAAAGGATGGAGGGAATGAAAATCGAAATTTTCATCCAATTTGCCTTAATTTTGTAATCTAATTTTTTTTTTAATCCACCCCAAAAATGTAATACAAAATATGAATATATTGGGTTCCCCTTCAAGTACCCAACTCAACCCACTGTGTCATATATATTAATGAAATAAGCATAAATCCATTTTTCATTCACTTCGTTACGTTCCACAATTGAATGCAAATTCATAAAATACGTAATTCATCGATGGAAATTTTAAGCTCATATTTTAAAATTCCATTGTATCGAGAGGATATAAAATGTGACATATGAATGCATCTGAGCAAACACAAAAAATTTTTAAATATGCATTTCATGCTCTCGTCATGATACCATCCATTCATCTATGCTAGTTTTAGCCATAGCCATTTAACAAAATTCTTTAAATTACTTTCTTAAACGATTTATATATGAATTATTGGAATTACTTTCTTCAAATTATCCATTTGTTTTGTATCTTCTTCATAAGATTTATGAAGATGAGAATGTCGGAATTTATTTATCTTTTTGTAGAATTATTTAAAAATATTTCTGCGAATAATCCGGCAAGAGTAAATAAAATAAATAATAGGAAATGAATAAATAATACATATTTTTTTAATATCCCCAAAAAACTCATGTAACAAATTTTTAACACACACTTTACGTACCTTCTCCCATCTTCATATGCATCCTATGTAATAAAAATTTTTATTTTTCCACTGATATATAATCTGAACAAAGAAAAAAAAAATAAAGGCAGGATACCAGACCTGTGTCAAAATTTTCTATAGAAATAAAATTTTGCCAAAATTTTCTATAGAAATAAAATTTTGCCAAAATTTTCTATAGAAATACAATTTTGTCAAAAATTTTCAATAGATATACAATTTTGTAAAACTTTTAAATAGGAATAAAATTTTGTAAACATTTTCTATGGAAATTAAATTTTGTAAAAATTTACTATAGAAATAAAAGTTTGACAAAATTTATTATAGAAATAAAATTTTGTAAAACTTGCTGCGGAAATAAAATTTTAACAAAATTTTCTAGAGCAAATAAATTTTATAATAATTTTCTTTAGAAATAAAATTTTGACAAATTTACTATAGAAATAAAAATTTTGACAAAATTTTCTAAAAATTTCCTGTAGAAATAAAAATTTGTCAAATTTTCTATAGAAATAAAATGTTGTCAAAATTTTCTATAGAAATAAAATGTTGTCAAAATTTTCTATAGAAATATAATTTTGTAAAAATTTTCGATAGGAACAAAATTCTGTAAAAATTTTCTATGGAAATTAAATTTTGTAAAAAATTACTATAGAAATAAAATCTTGATAAAATTTAGTATAAAAATAAAACTTTGACAAAATTTATTATAGAAATAAAATTTTGTAAAACTTTCTATGAAAATACAATTTTAACAAAATTTTCTATAGCAAATACATTGTATAAAAATTTTCTTTAGAAATAAATTTTTTACAAATTTACTATAGAAATACAAATTTTGACACAATTTTCAACAGAAATAAAATTTTGGCAAAATTTCCTATAAAAATAAAAATTTGTCAAATTTTCTATAGAAATAAAATTTTGTTAAAATTTTCTATAGAAATAAAATTGTGTCAAAATTTTCTATAGAAATAAAATTTTGTCAAAATTTTCTATAGAAATAAAATTTTGTCAAAATTTTCTCCAGAAATAAAATTTTGTCAAATTTTCTATAGAATTAAAATTTTGTTAAAATTTTCTATGGAAATAAAATTGTGTCAAAATTTTCTATAGAAATAAAATTTTTTATAGAAATAAAATTTGGTAAAATGTTTCTATGGAAATAAAATTTTGTTAAAATTTTCTATAGAAATAAAATTATGTCAAAATTTTCTATAGAAACAAAACATTTTCTATGAAAATTAAATTTTGTCAAAATTGTCTATAGAAATAAAATTGTGTCAAAATTTCCTATAGAAATAAAATTGTGTCAAAATTTTATTTCTATAGAACTAAAATTTTGTTAAAATTTTCTATGGAAATAAAATTGTGTCAAAATATCCTATAGAAATAAAATTTTGTCAAAATTTTCTATAGAAATAAAATTTTGCCAAAATTTTCTATAGAAATAAAATTTTGCCAAATTTTTCTATAGAAATCAAATTTTATAAAAATTTTCTTTAGAAATAAAATTTTGTAAAATTTACTACACAAATAATTTTCTATAGATATAAAATTTTGTAAAACTTTTCAATAGGAATAACATTTTGTAAAAATTTTCTATGGAAATTAAATTTTGTAAAAATTTACTATAGAAATAAAATTTTGATAAAATTTACTATAGAAATAAAACTTTGACAAAATTTGTTATATTTTTGTAAAACTTTCTACGAAAATAAAATTTTAACAAAATTTTCTATAGGAAATAAATTTTATAAAAATTTTCTTTAGAAATAAAATTTTGACAAATTTACTATAGACATAAAAATTTTAACAAAATTTTCAATAGAAATAAAAATAAAAATTTCTCAAAATTTCCTGTAGAAATAAAAATTTGTCAAATTTTCTATAGAAATAAAATTTTGCAAAACTTTCTATGGAAATAAAATGTTGTCAAAATTTTCTATAGAAATAAAATTTTGCCAAAAAATTTCCTATAGGTATCAAATTTTGTAAAAATTTTCTATAGGAATAACATTTTGTAAAAATTTTCTATGGAAATTAAATATTGTAAAAATGTACTATGGAAATAAAATTTAAAAAAAAAATAGTATAGAAATAAAACTTTAACAAAATTTATTATAGAAATAAAATTTTGTACAACTTTCTATGGAAATAAAATTTTAACAAAATTTTCTATAGCAAATAAATTGTATAAAAATTTTCTTTAGAAATAAAATGTTGACAAATTTACTATAGAAATAAAAATTTTGACAAATTTGTCAAATTTGCTATAGAAATAAAATTTTGTTAAAATTTTAAATTAGAAATAAAATTGTGTCAAAATTTTCTATAAAAATAAAATTTTGTAAATTTTCTGTATAAACAAAATTTTGTAAAAATTTTCTATGGAAATTAAATTTCGTAAAAATTTACTATAGAAATAAACTTTACTATAGAAATAAAATTTTGACAAAATTTTTTATAAAAATAAAATTTTGTAAAACTTCCTATAGAAATAAAATTTTAACAAAATTTTCTATAGAAAACAAATTCTATAAAAATTTTCTTTAGAAATAAAATTTTGTAAAATTTACTATACAAATAAAAATTTTGTCAAAATGTTCTAAATAAATTGTATAAAAATGTTCTTTAGAAATAAAATGTTGACAAATTTACTATAGAAACATAAATTTTGACAAAATTTTCCATAGAAATAAAATTTTGTCAAAATTTCCTATAGAATTAAAAATTTGTCAAATTTTCTATAGAAATTAAATTTTGTTAAAATTTTCTATAGAAATAAAATTGTGTCAAAATTTTCTATAGAAATAAAATTTTATCAATATTTTTTATAGAAATAAAATTTTGTAAAAATTTTCTGTAGAAGCAAAATTTTGAAAAATTTTCTATGGAAATTAAATTTTGTAAAAATTAACTATAGAAATAAAATTTTGATAAAATTTTTTATAGAAATAAAATTTTGGAAAACTTTCTATAGAAATAAAATTTTAACAGAATTTTCTATAGAAAACAAATTTTATAAAAATTTTCTTTAGAAATAAAATTTTGACAAATTTACTATAGAAATAAAAATTTTGTCAACATTTTCAATAGAAACAATATTTTGCAAAATTTACTATAGAAATAAAATTTTACAAAATTTACTACAGAAATAAAATTTTGACAACATTTTCTATGGAAATAAAATTTTGACAAAATTTTCTATAAAATAAAATTTTAACAAAATGTTCTATAAAAAAAAAAATTTAACAAAATATTTTATAGAAAAAAATTTTACGATATAAGATTTTTTTGGTAGTTTTTTTCCTAAAATTTGCTACAAATTTTGGTAGATTTTTTGGGCTCGAGTGGCAACCGTGCTTATGGCTGGTCAGAAAGGCCTTGAAACCTACGCCTTTATACACTTTTTTATACCCTCCACCATAGGATGGTGCTATTGATGTAGGTTGGATGGTATTGAAAATCGGACATATTTGACCACTTTTAGGTATAGCTCCCATATGAACCGAATCCCATATTGGGCTTTCGGGGCCTCTTGAAAGAGTAATGAAAAATCTGTTAAAAAAACCATAAACGTAACTCAAACGGCGGCCGGGCCGAATCTCCAGAGATGTGGAGTCATATTGAACTCCAGTATTTTTTATCAACATTGTCTCCAATTTTTACTCCTGTGTATACTGATATCCACAATATTCAAAATGTGTTGTTTTTAGTTAATAATAACGACCAAATGTCAAGCTAAAAATTGTGACGTCTAGATATTGAAGAAGTAAAGTTGGATCGTCGGTCTAAATGTCTGTTATGTAGCAAAAGAAAATTCGCAATATATTCCACGCAGCTTCGTTTCAATCGTTTCATAAGAATTGTAAAAAAGCTTCATTTGAAATGAAAAAGGTTTCATTTGCATAGGAATGTGTTTCATTTGGAATATAAAAGGTTTTGTTTGAAGTGGAAATGCTATTAGGAGCGCAAACTAAAAATACACAAGTTTTTCAAAATGTGTGAGAATATATTGCAAAAATATATACCTACCATACTGATCAAACGAAGTATCGCCCATCGCTATTCATCTTTTGATTAATGTATCTACCGACCCAAAATTAAAAACAATTTTTTCAATATTCATGTATTTTAGTCAAAAAGAGTCACTCAGGTCTCAAAGCTGGAAACCCTTAGTCATATGGGTATATAAAAAACTCATTAAAAAAGAAATCTCTATAAAATGGGTGTAATGACTTTCTGTTGTAACATCTCACATCTACAGTGCGTCAAGAATCTTATTAAAAACTACGTCAATATTTTTATTGCCATAAAATGTAAATTTTCACTGCATGCCCTTCAGATATGTGAGGCATCTGAAGTGCATGTAGTGAAAATTTCCATGCGATACAATCATAACGACAAATTTAGTATACCCCCACCCTATGGTGATAGGTATAATAGGAACCAAAATAGCTTTACGTGTATAGTGAAAAATATTCATAATGAAGTCCTAAGTTCAATTTTAGAAAATTATTCATTATGGTTACATCTCTGGAAATTCGTATCAAGATTTAAATATTCTGCAAAAAATGGATTCATCAGAGACAAGCAACTAACACTTTATAAAGATAACACCGTATTAGACTATTTTTTAAAACCATAGTTGATAATAAATGAAATTACAAATCGTATCGTATCAATCGCATTATAACATATATGAAAATTTCAATTCAGTAAGATATGCGAACATACATTTAGTCTGGTCCACCGTATTTATTTCTTACATACACAAACTAATATTTAATTTCAAAATGAACAGTTATTTACTAGTATTTTTAGAGAATAATGCAAAGTTATCTGTTGTAAAGTTAACAGAAGAATGTAAATATTCCATTGATGGTGTATATGTAATACCACCCACACAAAGTCATCCACACTCTCAATGATATAAACTTTCTTTTAACTGTATAGAATGTTGGACTAGAGAGCGGGAGATTAAGATAGACACTGCTTTAACTAGCTCAACATTTGTGGTGAACTAAGCTTATGCCCCCATTTATTGCAAACTCATCGAACATACTTGATGAGTACTTTGTACTCTCTCACATGCCACAATGTTATCTATGAATGCACCCAGAAACAATTGTGCTTTATAAATGCATACATGTGTTCAATAGATATCCTCAATTCAATCTAAGGTATGTAGAGACCCCAGTTTATTACTATAAAACTTAACGTATTCAATAACCATAGGTAATTTGCAATGACTTTCATATTAATCGCTATAGTAACGTCTACATTAAAATAAGATTTATTTTCAAAATAATTTATTTTCATATAACTGAGGCCAATAAATCCATCGACCAATTAGGCATTTATTAATTAAAAAAAAAAAAAACATAGTTTCAAAATTAACAAAAAACGCAATTCATTGCAACATTTCACAGAGGACTACTGACCAATTAAATAGCAGTTTACAAAAGCGTGTAAGTGAATCACAAAATAAAACGTCAAAGCATTCCTAAGAAAACAAAGGTCAAATGCTTTTAATTAACTGAAACAATAAACGGAAAATATAATGCCATAATAAAACTTTTTTTTTTCAGAAAATATAAATCTTGAAATTTTATTATCAAATGGGTAAAGAGATGAATTAAGAGGCCGAATAAACTATATAAAATCATTTATATTCAATATATATTAAACCAATAAAATTTAAATAATATTAATTTAAACCTTGTGTGCACTCCTTGGGTCAATTTTGATTTTAAAACGTAATTTTTATTCCTTTAGTTATTGGATACTTTTTTGAAACTTTTATTTATTATCTATTACAGGGATGTATGTTTTTAGAAGATAATAATAAAAATAAAATATTTCCATAATCCGCTAAAATAATCCGCACGTGGAAAGGGCACTTATGCAAGGAATGCACAAGGGTTAACTAAAATTCTTTTATTTTAATTCAATATATAGGGCCAGTTAAATTTAAGGAAATTAATTTAACTATAATTATTTTGTTTTAATCCAATAAAGTTAATATATAAAAAAAATTTGTTTGTCAATCTAAAAATTATTACACAAAATGTAAAAACAGAAATTTTATTAAAGGGTAAAGAGATAAATTAAAAGGTCGAATAAACTATATAAAATTATTTATATTCGATATATATTAAACCAATTAAATTTAGATAATATTAATTTAACTAAAATTATTTTATTTTAATTCAATATATATACGGTCAGTTAATGAAATTTAATTTAACTATAATTATTTTGTTTTAATTCAATAAAATTAGGCTATGGTCACACTACACGCAGAGAAGGAATATGATCACCTCAAACATGTTTCAAGAGCAAAATGTTATTTTTGTATGGTGACCATGTAACATGTTTGTCACTAAAATGTTATTTTCTCGTCAAAAATAACCTGCTTGCCGACATGATTTCCGAGAAAATAACATGGTTGCGAAAACCATTTGACATGGTCACCACCCAAAAATAACATTTAGCTCTTAAAACATGTTTGAGGTGATCATATTCCTTCTCTGGGTGTAGACAAATATTTGACCAATATGAGTGTCAAATATTTTTCCAAAATCATTTTCCAAATATCTGGATACAGTTTTTGGAAAATAATTCTACAACGATGTTCCAATAAGAGCTAAAAATGTTTGTTGGTTTGGTTGTGATTTCTGTCAAATATTTGCCCAGTGTGACCATAGCACTAATATACAAAAAAAAAATATTTTTTCAAATTAAAACTTTTTACACAAAATGTAAAACCTGAAATTTTATTAATTTAATTGAATTTAAGTTATTTTAATTCAATATAATTTAAGTCAATTTAGTTTAATTACATTTAACTAAAATTATTGTACTCAAATTTAATTTAGTTTATTGCAAAGTTTGCAAGTTTTTTTGAATTTATTTTAATTTGTTTTAAATATATTGAAGTTTATTTGAATTTAATTTATTATCATTTAATTTATAGCACTCATATTGAAGCTTACTTTACATTTAATCTAATTAATTATCATACAATTAAAATGTAATTATAGAATATAAATAGAATTTAATTAATTGAATTATTAAAAAGAAAATACCAGATGAGTTAAATGGTATATTCCTTTCAATACCTTAATAAAAATCGCTTCATTTGTGTGTCTAAATAGTTCCAACATAATATAGTTCTAATGATCTATAGAGAAGATCAGACAGCACTCATTGATAAGATAGAAGTTCATCACTTATGGAATTACAATGACCTGTTTGACTATTCAGTGAGCCTAAAACAACGGGCTGCCAATATACCTAACCTATAATATGTAGATTAATTTCGACGAAACCCCCCTGCTTTCGATATCAGGCTATTATGAAAAAGTAGAAAAATTTTATTATTTTAATTTTCTATATCACTTATGGCGATTTCGATTGGAAAAATAGGTGCAACATTCTCGAAATTTATGGCAAAATATGAAGGACACTGTCATAAATTTTGTATCCGCATCCCTCATAATATTATTAATTAACAATAACTTTGGAATGGCATTATCATTTGGGCGAAAATACAATGAGGGAAAAAGTAGTGCAACACCAAGGCAACATATTTTTTGTGAATCGAAAACGCCCTTAGATATATTTTTTAATTTCTCGTATTTTATTTTTACTTATTTTTAAGCTACTCCACTTTTAACGTTAAAGCATTCAACAAATACTATACGGCATTGCGTCAAAATACGCAATGACGTCCACATTAGCTGACTTTTCAAGTTCAAGTTCGTTTTGGTCATTTGTTGGTGTGTATTTTTTTTTAATGAACACATGTCCAATATGAAACAAGTGTTGTAAAACATTTTTAAAAGCAACAAAAAATGCCGGTATTTTTCAGTCCGTCCATTAAATTCAATGGAGGCATGGCTATACATATGTAGGTACGAACGTTTAAATATATGAACAAGTTAAATTCAATAATCATAAATGATCAAGTGCAACTGATTTTTGACTTGGTTTGATGCCTATCGATAGGTGGTAATGTTGGTAGGCTTTAAGGAAATAATGCAGAAAATGTGAAATACATAATTACATGTATGTCAGATCGATTGATTGAACTAAACGCTTTGACAGTTTAATCAATCATTTTGACAACGAAAAAAAAAATCATTTGGGGTTATGACCATTTAAAGACAGACATTACATTGACCTCCAAGACATGACAAGTTGACAGAAAAGTTTTAAGCTATGTATGATTTTTTTTTTTTTAAGTTCAAATAAACACTAAAAAATGTATGTAGCAAGATTGAGGTTATACACACGCAAGTACTGGCTATTCCAGAAACAGTAATCGAAATTAAAATGTCTTACAAAATTTAATCGTACTTTTATCCATTTATAAAAAAGCATCCAGAATACAAGAGTTTGTGTGATTTTTTAACCCTCTAATGCCCAATCCCGCCTTTAGGCGGTCTTCGTTATATGAGGAAGCCTTTAGTAAAACACACCTTAAGCCAACAAAACTGGGTAAAATAAAACGAAAATTTAGTTAAAACTGTTCAAGAGGCTTTGCAGCGTATACTGAATTTTACCGTATAAAATTTTCTTGTGTCGTTTTCTTGATTTTGTATCGTTAACATTGAGTTTTTAGTCAGTTGTTAACGAAAAATTGGGGCATTAGAGGGTTAATAGAGTTATTCACATTTAACAGAAGAATTTTTTTAGATATTCACACTCCAAATAAAATAACATTTTAATAGTACAGAATGTTAACGAGAGTAAGAGAGAAAGGGGCACTGCTTCAAGTAAATCAACATTTGCTTATTTATTATAAGCTTATCCTATTCATTTATGGTAAACTCGTCGAACATACCAGATGAGTAATTTGTACTCTCGTTTCAACTAAACTTTCTTTCTCCAACAAAATTAATCAAATCTTTTCCATTTATAAAAGATCTCACCCAATGAAAGGTTTGGAATGATTTCTGATAGACTGAGTTCGTCTTTTAACAGAGTTATCTAGAGTTAACAGAAGAATATAAACACTCTTAAGTAGTGTATGTGTAACACCACCCCCACGCTCTCTTTGAAATAAATTTTTTTTTAACTATACAGAATGTTAGCGAGAGAAAGAGAGAGGAACGCTGCTTTAAGCATACTTGATTAGTACTTTGTACTCCATTTTTAAATTAAATTACAAACTAAAGTATTATGTGAAAAGATTGCCTCCAATGTATGCTCTTGAAACAGGTTTGAGTTGATCATTATCCTTCTCTGTTTGTAATTGAGTTGTTAGGTCATTCTTTGACCTATATTTTCCTATATTACATTTATTTGTACTCGCTTTCTGTAACTACTTTGAATTCAATTCTCTCATTACTTTTGTAACGTATCTTCTGTTATCTTCGTTGAGCGTATAAAATGACCAACAGCGAATTTCAACATTGCAATCCACACAATTTAATGTTTTCCAATTACAGCCAACGCAAGTGTTTAACTTCTCCTATTACGATCATATTTGAAGTTGGCTTTCAAAATCATTTTCGTTTGTTTAGTGGAGTATGCCGGCATGCAATCAATCGCTTTTTTGTCATTGCGGCAGTTACATTTTCATCATCTGAATTACACTCACTTGCCTGGCACTGGAATCGGAAGTGCTGCAGACCAGTTTGAGACACCAATGATGGCAGTGGTGTGATTTATGTCTCCCGCTCTCTTTCTCTCTCTGCCTCTCACATACACAAAAAACACATGATAGTTTTAGAAGCATTAGAAGTGTTTGCTACATGGCATAGATTGGCAACAATTGAACCGCATAGCAGTTGGTAAGGTGCAGGCACTGTGAGAAAAGATGTTTATGAGGCAATGGCAAAATTGATTCTCTCATTATTTATCAAGCTTATTTATTTTTATAAGGATGTGAAATTCGTGAATGCTTGAATGCCAAGATTTACGACTCTGGTACCTGGCTCATGAAATAAATCCCACAAATTAAAAATGATGCAAGTCCCCAATTTGGCCTTCAGAAAAAAAATGCAACGACTTTTGGGGAGTTATTTCATATTTAGGAATTTATATAATTTTCAATTTAGAAATGTATTTCGTTGTGAAATAACACCCAAATTTTCATAGTGAAATAATTTCATATTATTAATTTTGGATTTTTTTCACTTCCAATTGTTAAATAAGGGGAATGTTGCATGATTTTCCTGCTCAGTGTATACAAAGTGCATTGACTTTTCGATATATTCCTCTAAGCATTACATTTGACAGTGTCTCTAGTCTGAGACTAGATTTTACTGTAGAATTATGGGGTTTGTTTGGTTGTTTGTTGGTTGATGTTTCTCCTACAAGCCTGTTTGTTTGTTACGCGCAAGCATGCTGGTTTTTGTTGGTGTATGCATGGCGTTTGCCAGCAGCACTGGGGTTTGTTTTTCGTCGAAATAGTTACTGATATGCGCAATCGCATTTAACGAAATCTAAAATTGTTTGATATTTTATAATGCAATCTTGTAGAGTGCTTACAAATGGTGGGGATTTCAGTGAATATTTTTTTTTTGTCGGCTCTGTTACTAAGTCATATTTAATAGTGGGTCACTTGGCCAACATGTTTGAGTCTGATACACTCAAGTATGGTCACCAAGAAAGATTTGGTATTAAAAAGGATTTTATTTGTTTTTTTTTTTTAGAGATTTTGAAATATTTCATTTCATTTCATAAGCTTACTTTATTGTATTATAATTGGTTTAATTTAATATTTCTAATTCAATTATTTACATAACCATTGATAAGTTATAATTTGTTGTAATTGCTAATATTACATATAGGGGTTAAAAGAGTATGATGTCAATAGTCAAATGGAAACTTGTACAAGTTCCATTCAAAGGTCTTTTTGATGGAATAGAAAGTAATGATTGGTTATTAACTAATAGACTTGTCTTTGAGGGCGAATTACAAGTGAGTAGAATAAATGGTATTCTAGTTTTTCCTTTAAGTGTTGCTTTTATTCATATTTATTTAATTAATTCAAATCTAGTTTACATTGTTAATGGGTGGTCATTCAATCAATCCACGAGTAGTGTTGGTTTATTTTGAAGCGTATTACACCCAGAAAAAAGTAAAAAAAAAAAATTCATGAATTTACTTTAGCCATTTTATTTCCATTAAGTTAAATTTCTGTGTAAAATAATAAAATTGACTTGTTTCAGTAAAAAAAATCCTAAACTCAAAACAGTTCGAAATAGTTCATTAACTAGAATAAGGTATGGAATTTTATTAATACTGCTTTCATCTCGTGTTATAAGAATTTACAACTAACAATAATTTTTTTATTCAGTGATAATAGCATTTGACCAAAATGAGCCTCAACCGTTTTTTGTGGCATATTCGAAATATTTGGATGGGAGTCACTCCCGTAAATTTTTTTTCTATAGAAAATTTTTTTCTATCGAAAATAGAAAATTATGCCAAAATTTTAGTTCTGTAGAAAATTCTGTCAAAATTTTAGTTCTATAGAAAATTTATTTCCAAAAAAATTTCAAAATTTTATTTCTAGAGAATATTTTGTCAATAATTTTATTTCCAAAAAAAGTTTTCAACATTTTCTATAGAAAACAAGATTGTCAAAATTTTATTTCTATAGAAAATTTTGAAAATTTTTTTTTAGCAAATTTTGTCACAATTTTATTTCTATAGAAAATTTTCTCAAAATTTTATTTCTATGGAAAAATTTTTAAAAATTTGTTTTCCATAGAAAATTCTGTCAAAATTTTTTTCTATAGAAAATTTTATCAGAATTTTATTTCTATAGGAAATTCTGTTAAAATGTTAGTTTGTCAAAATCTTATTTCCAAATAACATTTTTGTCAAAATTTTATTTCAAAAAAAAAACATTGTCAAAATTTTATTTCTTAGGAAAATTTTGTCAAAATTTTATTTCTATCGAAAATTTTATTTTCATAGAAAATTTTCCCAAAATTTCATTTCTATAGAAAATTTTTCCAAAATTCTATTTCTATAGAAAATTCTGTCAAAATGTCATGGAAAAATTTTTAAAAATTTGTTTCCCATAGAAAATTCTGTCAAAATTTGTTTCTATAGAAAATTTTATCAGAATTTTATTTCTATAGGAAATTCTGTCAAAATGTTAGTTTGTCAAAATCTTATTTCCAAATAACATTTTTGTCAAAATTTTATTACAAAAAAAAATTGTCAACATTTTATTTCTTAGGAAAATTTTGTCAAAATTTTATTTCTATAGAAAATTCTGTCAAAATTTCATTGTTATAAAAATTTTTAGTAAAAATTTATTGCTATAAAAATGTTAATCAAAATTCCTATAAAAAATTTTATGAAAAATTTATTTGTATAGAAAACTTGTCAAAATTTTATTTCTATAGAATTCCATTCCATTGCAATAATTTAAAGAGTAAGCATACATAGTTCTGTGATATAGATTTAAAGTTTTGCTGCAATATTTACATTTTATTTATTTATTTAGTTATTATTATTGTTTGTGATGTCCAGTTTTAATAATTTATAAATGAAACAAATGTAAAACAATTATATTTCAAATAAAAAAAATCTCTGGAAAAGGTCGGAAAAAAGCCGACGAAACGTCAAGAAAAAAGATGAAATAAACTTGTTTTATTTACATTTATATATATTGACCAAAACAGCCCATTAAAATAAACAAAAATCTATTAAAACTACGTGGTCATAAAAAGAAAACGAAAATTTTTTTCCATCGAAAATATAAAAATCTGTCAAAATTTTATTTCTATAGAAAAATCTGTCAATATTTTAGTTCTATAGAAAATTTATTTCCAAAAAAATGTTCAAAATTTTATTTCTATAGAAAATTTTTTCAAAAATTTTATTTCCCAAAAAAATTGTCAAAACTTTCTATACCCAAAATATCACCTTCGATTGACGGGGTGTTGCCACTCGAGTCAAAAATTCTACCAAAAAACTACCAAACCAAAAAATCTCCCAAATACAAAATTTTGGCAAAATTTTATTTCTATTGAAAATTTTCTCAAAACTTTATTTCTATGGAAAATTTTGTCAAAATTTTATTCCTATAGAAAATTCTATGAAAAATGTATTTGTATACATTGTATACATGTACGGGCCGTACATTTCAAAAAAAGTCGGACTACTTGCTTTTTCTTTTATATATAGAAATAGGGCGGTTATGCAGATATAAAACGGACCGGCTTTACAAACGTCGGGTAGGGGGTGTTCCCTTTCCACCAATTTTTTGTTTTGTAATTGTTCTGTATTCAAGTCGTCGGACAATCTTCTACATTTCCTGTGAATTTCAAGCGTGGTTTGTCACGAGGAGGTATACTTCTAACATTTGTTAAAGTGTTGGACACGGAGAATATGCCTTTCCCAAATTTTCTTGAATTTTCTTTGCTATAAACCTCACGTAGCCCAAGACCTTTCCAACGTGGAAACCGATTAGTGCGTTCTGGAGTTATTGCTTCAGGAAGGAAAACACGACTTATTTTTATATAGTAGATATGAACTAAAAAGGAAATTTTTTGTTTTTCGACTTTTTGTTAAAAATATTTGTCTAGTGTGACCGTACCGTTTAGATTCATGTAGGATATTATGCAGTAAGCTTCAACTCAATTTTACCTCATTCTCACTATATTCTGACTATAAATAATTACGGAATATAGTAAAGCACTGGCTGCTATCCATTTCACACTTTTCACATTGCTTATATGGGCAGCCAATAAAAATGTGGACATTTCCATATAAGTATGAACTGTATTTACTAGATCTTATCATAAGAACAATAGTTAAAAACGTTATTATAAATTCGATATACACGTGAGAGAACTAAGAAAAACAAAAGTACGAAATAATTATTACATTTGCTAAGTTTTCAACCCAGGGAGTTTGGTTGAAAATGTACGTACTTAAATAATTATGTCTCTCATACGTTGCACGTTTCATAAATCGTGGAAAAATTACCGACTGTTTATAAAATAGGATAATTCCATAAATGATGTCAAAAAATTGATAACTAAAAGAGATTTTACATAACAAAATTTCACTATTGTTTCTTTTAGTTTTAAACAGACATATCAATAAATTACTATTATTTATTTAATTATTATTTTTGTTCGAAAAACTCGTACTTGCTCGCATTCAATTTTTTTTTTTCATAATTATTACTTTCAACCTGTATCATATTGCATTATTAGTTTTAACTTTGCGCTAACTATAAGTGAAACTCTTATCATCACATTGAGTTTAATTACAACAAAAGATGGAGCTCACATTTAATCTAGACAATAATATAATATAATAATAGTTATATGTCATTTTGAAATTTACATCCGAGTTATTCCATTTCAAAGTTGACCACTTAAATATATTCACTTGGGAAGAGTAGAGAAGCGGAAATAGGAATTTAGTAGGCATTGCTAATTTATTATGGTCATTCAATGCATCACTATAGCATCCTAACCAATATGACGAGTTATAATGAAACACATTTGATTAATGCTAGACTACAACAATTCGAAGAAAATCGAAGATACGAAAACATGTTTGAAATAAGTAAATAAAATAACACTACTCATTTTGATTACTGCATGCCTTTTCTTTGGGGAGACATCCAAAGATACTCTTCATGGTTTTCATTTCGAACAATGCCAATTTTTATTTTCAAATCTGTATGGAGTTTTGAATTCGAAAGTAATAAAATATTTTTTTTAATTTTTTGAACTGATTTTAAATTAACCTATAAGTTGTAATAAAATCACAGTTTGCTATATTAAAAAAATGGAAGGGCACATTAGTAATGACAGGATTGACAAGAGAAAACGTACAGTGTGGTCGATCGGTATTGTAAAGCCGGAGTCGAGCAAAAATTTTGTGACTCCGATTAACGGTTGCCTTTCATGCCAAATAAAATCTATCACAATTTGAAGAACAATTAAAAAAAACCTACCAAATAATTAAATAAAATGTTGATAAAATTTTTGTCAAAATTTTATCTCGATAGGAAATTTTGTCAAATTTTCATTTCTTTAGAAAATTTTTAAAATTTAATTTATTTAGGAAAATTTTGCAAAATTTCGATTTCTATAGAAAATTTTGTCAAAATTTTAATTCTATAGAAAATATTTTAACAATTTTATTTCTATAGAAAATTTTGTCAAAATTTTATTTCTATAGAAAATTTTGTCAAAATTTTATTTCTAAGAACATTTTTTCACAATTTTATTCGCATAAAAAATTTTACCTTCTGTTTTCTTTTTTATTCCTATAGAAAATTTTATTTATATAGAAAATTTTGTCAATAGTTTATTCCTATAGGAAAATTTATCAAAATTTTATTCATATAGAAAATTTTGTCGAAATTTTATTTTAATTTTGTCAAATATTTATTCCTATAGAAAATTTTATCAACATTTTATTCCTATAGAAAATGTTGTCAAAATTTTATTTCCGTACACAATTTCGTCAAAATTTTATTTTTATAGAAAAATTTGTCAGAATATTATTCATATTGGAAATTTTGTCAAAATTTGATTTCTATAGAAAAATTTATCAACATTTTATTCCCATAAAAAATTTTGTCGAAATTTTATTCCTGCAGAAAATTTTTATGTCAATATATTATTTATTCGCATTGAAAATTTTATCAAAATTTTATTTATATAGAAAATTGTGTCAATAGTTTATTTATCAAAATTTTATTCATATAGAAAATTTTGTCGAAATTTTATTTCCGTACAAAATTTCGTCAAGATTTTATTTCTATAGAAAAATTTGTCAGAATATTATTCATATTGGAACTATAGAAAATAGAAAAATTTATCAACATTTTATTTCCATAGGAAATTTTGTTAAAATTTTATTCCCATAGAAGAGAATTTTGTCTAAATTTTTTCCTATAGAAAAGTTTGTCAAAATTTTATTTCTAAAGAAAATTTTGTCAAAAAATTATTCCTATAGAAAATTTTGTCGAAATTTGATTCCTGTGGAAAATTTTGTCAAAATTTTCTTTTTATAGACAAGTTTATCAACATTTTATTCATATAGACAAACTTGTCGAAATTTTATTCCTGTAGAAAATTTTGTCAAAATTTTATTTCCATAGAAAATTTCGTCATGATGTTATTTCTATAGAAAATTTTGCAAAATATTATTCCTATGGAAAATTTTGTCAAAATTTTATTTGTATAGAAAAATGTTGTCAAAGTTTTATTACTATAGAAATGTCGAAATTTTATTTTTATAGAAAATGTTGTCAAGATTTTATTTCCGTAAAAAATTTCGTCAAGATTTGATTTCTATAGAAAATTTTGTCAGAATGTTATTCATACTGAAAATTTTGTCAAAATTTTATTTCTATAGAAAAATTTATCAACTTTTTATTCCTATAGAAAATTTTGTACAAATTTTATTCCTGCAGAAAATTTTGTCAAAATTTTATTTCCATAGACAATTTTGTTAAAATTTTATTCCCATAGAAGAGAATGTTGTCAAAATTTTATTCCTATAGAAAATTTTATCTAAATTTTATTCCTATAGAAAATTTTGTCAAAATTTTATTCCTAAAGAAAATGTTGTCAAAAATTTATTCCTATGGAAAATTTTATCAACAGTTTATTCCTATAGAAAATTTTGTCGAAATTTTATTACTGTAGAAAATTTTGTCAAAATTGTATTTCCATAGAAAATTATGTTAAAATTTTATTCCCATACAAGAGAATTTTGTCAAAATTTTACTACTATAGAAAATTTTGTCTAAATTTTAATCCTATAGAAAATTTTGTCAAAAATTTATTCCTTTGGAAAATTTTATCAACATTTTATTCCTATAGAAAATTTTGTCAAAATTGTATTCCCACAGAAGAGAATTTTGTCAAAATTTTATTCCTGTAGAAATTTTTTTCAAAATTTTATTTCTATAGAAAAATTTGTCAGAATATTATTCATATTGGAAATTTTGTCAAAATTTTATTTCTATAGGAAAATTTATCAACATTTTATTCCTATAGAAAATTTTGTCGAAATTTTATTCCTGCAGAAAATTGTATTTCCATAGAAAATTTTGTCAAAATATTATTCCTATGGAAAATTTTATTTCTATAGAAAAATGTTGTCAAATTTTTTTTATAGAAACATTTTATCAACATTTTATTCCTATAGAAAAATTTGTCGAAAATTTATTCCTGTAGAAAATTTTGTCAAAGTTTTATTTCTATAGAAAAATGTTGTCAAAATTTTATTTCTATAGAAAATTCTGTCGAAATTTTATTTCTATGGAAAATTTTTTCAAAATTTTATTTCTATAGAAATTTTTGTCAAAATATTATTCAAATGAAAAATTTTATCTAAATTTTATTTTTATAGAAAATTTTATCAACATTTTATTCCTATAGAAAATTTTGTCAAAATTTTATTTCCGTACAAAATTTAGTCAAGATTTTATTTCTATAGAAAAATTTGTCAGAATATTATTCATATTGAAAATTTTGTCAAAATTTTATTTCTATAAGAAAATTTATCAACATTTTATTCCTATAGAAAATTTTGTCGAAATTTTATTCCTGCAGAAAATGTTGTCAACATTTTATTTCCATAGAAAATTTTGTTAAAATTTTATTCCTATAAAAGAGAATTTTGTCTAAATTTTATTTCTATAGAAAAATTTTATCATCATTTTATTCTTATAGAAAAATTTTTCGAAATTTTATTCCTGTAGAAAATTTTGTCAACATATTTATTCCATAGAAAATTTTGTTAAATTTTATTCCCATAGAAAAGAATTTTGTCAAAATATTATTCCTATAGAAAATTTTGTCTTAATTTTATTCCTATAGAAAATTTTGTTAAAATTTTATTCCCAAAGAAAATTTCGTCAAAAATGTATTCCTATGGAAAATTTTATCAACATTTTATTCCTATAGAAAAAATTTGTCGATGTTTTATTCCTGTAGAAAATTTTGTCAAAATTTTGTTTCTATAGAAAAATGATGTCAAAATTTTATTTCTGTAGAATAACTTATCAAAATTTTATTTCTATAAAAATTTTGTTGAAATTGTACTCCTGTAGAAAATTTTGTCAAAATATTATTCCTATGGAAAATTTTGTCAAAATTGTATTCCCATAGAAAATTTTGTCGAAATTTTTATTCCTAAAGAAAATTTTGTCAAAAATGTATTCCAATAGAAAATGTTGTCAAAATTTTATTTCCATAGAAAATTTTGTCAAGATTTTATTTCTATACAAAATTTTGTCAAAATTTTATTTCTATAAAAAATTTTGTCAAAATTTTATTTCTATAAAAAATTTTGTCAAAAATTTATTTCTATAAAAAATTTTGTCAAAAATTTATTCCTATGCAAAATTTTGCCAAAATTTTATTTCCATAGAAAATTTCGTCAAACTTTGATTTTTAAAGAAAATTTATTCAAAATTTTATTCCCATAGAAAATTTTATCAAAATTTTATTCATATAGAAAATTTTATTTCTATAGAAAAATTTTGTCAAAATTGTATTTCTATAGAAAAATGTTGTCAAAATTTTATTTCTATAGAAAAATTTTGTCAAAAATGTATTTCTATAGAAAAATGTCAAAATTTTATTTCCATGGAAAATTTCGTCACGATGTTATTTCTATAAAAAATTTTGTCAAAATATTATTCATATTGGAAATTTTGTCAAAATTTTATTTCTATAGGAAAATTTATCAACATTTTATTCCTATAGAAAATTTTGTCGAAATTTTATTCCTGCAGAAAATTGTATTTCCATAGAAAATTTTGTCAAAATATTATTCCTATGGAAAATTTTATTTCTATAGAAAAATGTTGTCAAATTTTTTTTATAGAAACATTTTATCAACATTTTATTCCTATAGAAAAATTTGTCGAAAATTTATTCCTGTAGAAAATTTTGTCAAAGTTTTATTTCTATAGAAAAATGTTGTCAAAATTTTATTTCTATAGAAAATTCTGTCGAAATTTTATTTCTATGGAAAATTTTTTCAAAATTTTATTTCTATAGAAATTTTTGTCAAAATATTATTCAAATGAAAAATTTTATCTAAATTTTATTTTTATAGAAAATTTTATCAACATTTTATTCCTATAGAAAATTTTGTCAAAATTTTATTTCCGTACAAAATTTAGTCAAGATTTTATTTCTATAGAAAAATTTGTCAGAATATTATTCATATTGAAAATTTTGTCAAAATTTTATTTCTATAAGAAAATTTATCAACATTTTATTCCTATAGAAAATTTTGTCGAAATTTTATTCCTGCAGAAAATGTTGTCAACATTTTATTTCCATAGAAAATTTTGTTAAAATTTTATTCCTATAAAAGAGAATTTTGTCTAAATTTTATTTCTATAGAAAAATTTTATCATCATTTTATTCTTATAGAAAAATTTTTCGAAATTTTATTCCTGTAGAAAATTTTGTCAACATATTTATTCCATAGAAAATTTTGTTAAATTTTATTCCCATAGAAAAGAATTTTGTCAAAATATTATTCCTATAGAAAATTTTGTCTTAATTTTATTCCTATAGAAAATTTTGTTAAAATTTTATTCCCAAAGAAAATTTCGTCAAAAATGTATTCCTATGGAAAATTTTATCAACATTTTATTCCTATAGAAAAAATTTGTCGATGTTTTATTCCTGTAGAAAATTTTGTCAAAATTTTGTTTCTATAGAAAAATGATGTCAAAATTTTATTTCTGTAGAATAACTTATCAAAATTTTATTTCTATAAAAATTTTGTTGAAATTGTACTCCTGTAGAAAATTTTGTCAAAATATTATTCCTATGGAAAATTTTGTCAAAATTGTATTCCCATAGAAAATTTTGTCGAAATTTTTATTCCTAAAGAAAATTTTGTCAAAAATGTATTCCAATAGAAAATGTTGTCAAAATTTTATTTCCATAGAAAATTTTGTCAAGATTTTATTTCTATACAAAATTTTGTCAAAATTTTATTTCTATAAAAAATTTTGTCAAAATTTTATTTCTATAAAAAATTTTGTCAAAAATTTATTTCTATAAAAAATTTTGTCAAAAATTTATTCCTATGCAAAATTTTGCCAAAATTTTATTTCCATAGAAAATTTCGTCAAACTTTGATTTTTAAAGAAAATTTATTCAAAATTTTATTCCCATAGAAAATTTTATCAAAATTTTATTCATATAGAAAATTTTATTTCTATAGAAAAATTTTGTCAAAATTGTATTTCTATAGAAAAATGTTGTCAAAATTTTATTTCTATAGAAAAATTTTGTCAAAAATGTATTTCTATAGAAAAATGTCAAAATTTTATTTCCATGGAAAATTTCGTCACGATGTTATTTCTATAAAAAATTTTGTCAAAATATTATTCATATGGAAAATTTTGTCAAAATTTTATTTCAAAAAAAAAAATTGTCAAAATGTTATTTCTGTGCGCAATGTCTATCAAAACATCAAAAATTCTACCACTTTACCAAACTGTGCAACAGTGTGGCAACCGTGCTCCGACTCCGTCCAAACCAAAATTTTACAAACATTGTTTTATTTTTGTAAAATAAATAATCGAACAACGGAAATTAAGGAATATCAAAAGTAGGTTTCAAACAATTAGGTTAGGTTTGGTACAATGGCAGCCCGATATTTCAGGCTCACATAGATAGGTGTTCGGTCGAAACTGGGGTTAAACCCTCGATCCTATGTAGGCAAGGCGGGCATGCTAACCATTGCACCACGGTGACTCCCAGGTTTCAAATTATACAAATTGTATTGATAAGGGTGAAAGTATACGTCGATATAGATGATGATGTAGAATTTTCTCCGTATGCTAGAAGGGTAGACTACAAGATTAACTGAATCGACCCATTTTAATGCCACCAGTAGTACAAGATTAACTGCATCGACCCATTTTAATGCCACCACCATAATTTTTACATTTCATTTATAACATTATGAAATATGGATTTAGATTATATGTATTCTTGTATTGTAATTTAATAATTTCTATGAAACAGAGAAACTTGTGAAAATTTTTATAGCACTAGTTTTTCTCATTTAATTTTTTTATCTCTTATTATTAAATATGCTCCGGCAATAAAAAAGAGGTCCCGTTTCAGTGAGCTCAACAGCAGTAACGTGGGTGGCCAGTATATCCTATAATATATAACTGAGTCTAACCAATAGCTTTAATATAACCACCAACCCCCCCCCCCCCCCCAACACTTATTCCTCATTTTAAATCTTCATCTCCCAAAAAATAGTTTATTTGTAAGGAGACTTCGTTTATCGAAAACTTCGTTCTGGAGGAAAATATTTTTTCTTTGGGTGTATGTTTATGTTACTACCACGAGTTTCAAATGATAGTTACTAAATATAGCAACACGTGGCATACTAACTCTTACATATATGCATAACCATTAACTATGACATCGTCTAAGATTATTGTCATGGTTATAATGTTAATGGATAAATTAATTTCAATAAAAAAATACAGACATATTTAACCATTGTGGAAATAATATCGATCAATTGACGTATTCGATTACCTTTACCTGGTGAGAGAAATAACGATTTATTGCAATTAAAATTGAATTTTTCACCATAATATTTTAGTATATGATTAACATTTGACTTCGTTATTGCGTATGTGACCAATTAATCTAAAATGATTGCGGCTACCGGTTAATAATTCAATTCTTTTTTTTTGTTGTTGTTTTTTTAAGTGTTCTTAAAGACTAATTCGTTGTGAATGTAGAATTGACTTATAAACAATATAATTAGCATCCATTTAATGCCACGGGGAACAATTATAGATTTATTAGAATTTCAAGTAATATAGGCTGAGAGATTTATATTTGTAATGAATTAATAAAATGACCAAAGTTCTCAATAAAGTTCTGTGGTTTTGATTCATTTTTATTTGCACCATTTTTGATTTGAAGAATTTTCCAAAACAAAATAAATTCTTCAAAAATAATTAACAAAATGTTTATTATCTTTGTAATACATTCGACTATATAAAGTATTTATTTTCTTGATCGTGGAGAAATTCTACGATGATATAACCATGCAAATTTGGCACATATTCATTTCTTGTTTGCAAGCACATCAAGTTCGAAGATAGGCTATATGGTCCAGGGTTTGATATAGACCGATATGCCGATTTGATTTCTTCGACTTTCAGAAACCGTAGTTTTTATTCGATTTACCTGAATTTGGAAGTTTGGAAGAAGTATTTTAGAACCACAAAATAGGTGTAGCGAATATGAGGCATCGTGGTCCTTGTTTTGGTATAGCGCCAATATACATATATGTTTCTACCACGGTTGCCACTCGACCAAAATATAGAGTAAATTTTACCAAAAGTCTACCAAACAAAAAATCTCATTTTGCAAAATTTTATATTTACAGAACATTTTGTCAACATTTTATTTCTATAGAAAATTTTGTCAAAATTTTATTTCTATTGAAAATTTTCTCAAAATTTTATTTCTATACAAAATTTTGTCCACATTTTATTTCTATACAAAATTTTCTCAAAATTTTATTTCTATACAAAATGTTCTCAAAATTTTATTTCTATAGAAAATTTTCTCAAAATCTTATTTCTATAGATAATTTTCTCAAAATTGTATTTCTATAAAAAAAATTATTTCTATAGAAAATTTTCTCAAAATTTTATTTCTATAGAAAATTTTCTCAAAATTTTATTTCTATAGAAAATTTTGTCAAAATTTTATTTCCATAGAAAATTTTTCTCCAAATTTTATTTCTATAGATAATTTTCTCAAAATTTTATTTCTATAGAAAATTTTCTCAAAATTTTATTTCTATAGAAAATTTTCTCAAAATTCTATTTCTATAGATAATTTTCTAAAAATTTTATTTCTATAAAAAAAAATATTTCTATAGAAAATTTTGTCAAAATTTTATTTCTGTTAAAAATTTTGTCAATATTTTATTTCTGTAAACAATTGTGTCAAAATTTTATTTCTGTAAAAAATTTTGTCAACATTTTATATCTATAGAAAATTTTGTCCAAATTTTACTTCTATATGAAATCTTCTCAAAATTTTATTTCTATAGAAAATTTTCTCAAAATTCTATTTCTATAGATAATTTTCTAAAAATTTTATTTCTATAAAAAAAAATATTTCTATAGAAAATTTTGTCAAAATTTTATTTCTGTTAAAAATTTTGTCAATATTTTATTTCTGTAAACAATTGTGTCAAAATTTTATTTCTGTAAAAAATTTTGTCAACATTTTATATCTATAGAAAATTTTGTCCAAATTTTACTTCTATATGAAATCTTCTCAAAATTTTTTTCTATAGAAAATGTTGTCAAAATTTATTTCTAAAGAAAATTTTATCCAAATTTTACTTCTATATAAATTTTTGTCAAAATTATACTTATATATAAAATCTTCTCAAAATTTTATTTCCTTAGAATATGTTATCAAAATTTTACTTGTAAATTTTATATCTCTTGTCCAAATTTTACTTCTAAAAAAATATTCTCAAAATTTTACTTCTATAGAACATATTGTCAGAATATTATTTCTATAGAAAATTTTGCAAAAATTTTATTTCTGTAGAAATTTTGTCAAAATTTAATTTCTAGAGAAAATTTTGTCAAAATTTTATTTCTATAGAAAGTTTTGTCAAAATTTTGAAAATTCTATTTCTAAAGAAAATTTTATCCAAATTTTACTTCTATATAAATTTTTGTCAAAATTATACTTCTATATAAAATCTTCTCAAAATTTTATTTCTTTAGAATATGTTATCAAAATTTTACTTGTATATAAAATTTTCTCAAAATTTTATATCTATTGTCCAAATTTTACTTCTAAAAAAAATATTCTCAAAATTTTACTTCTATAGAACATTTTGTCAAAATTTTATTTATATAGAAAATTTTGTCAAAATATTATTTCTATAGAAAATTTTGTCAAAATTTTATTTCTATAGAAAATTTTGTAAACATTTTATGTCTATAGAAAGTTTTGTCGAAATTTTATTTTTATAGAAAAATTTGTCAAAATTTTATTTCTATAGAAAATTTTGCAAAAATTTTATTTTTATAGAAAATTTTGTCAAAATTGTATTTCTATAGAAAATTGTGTCAAAATTTTATTTCTATAGAAATTTTTGTCAAAATTTTGAATTGAAGCAACTCTTAGTTGGAGAGGCCAAATCTACCAAAACGTCAAAAATTCTAGCAATCTAATCTGATTTTATAAAAATTTTATTTCTATAGAAAATTTTGTAAAAAATTTAGTTCTATAGAAACTTTTATTTCTAAAGAAAATTTTATTTCTATAGAAAATTTTGTCAAAATTTTATTTCTATAGAAAATTTTGTCAAAATTTTATTTCTATAGAAAGTTTTGACGAAATTTTATTTCTATAGAAAATTTTGTTAGAATTTTATTTCTATAGAAAATTAAGTCAAAATTATATTTCTATAGAAAATTTTGCAAAAAATTTATTTTTATAGAAAATTTTGTCAAAATTGTATTTCTATAGAAATTTTTGTCAAAATTTTGAATTGAAGCAACTCTTAGTTGGAGAGGCCAAATCTACCAAAACGTCAAAATTCTAGCAATCTAATTTGATTTTATTAAAATTTTATTTCTATAGAAATTTTTGTAAAAAATTTAGTTCTATAGAAACTTTTATTTCTATATAAAATTGAAGTAACTCTTATTTGGAAAGGTATATTTTCCAAAATTTACCAAACCGCAAAAATTCTACCAATCTTCCAAACAATAAAATATCTACCATTTTTAGTAGAATTCTACTAACTGTGGCAACCGTAATTTCACCACGGTGCCTCTTTTATTGTTAATATGAACTTTCAATTTTCGTTTCCCCCCGTGAAACATCAACTTAGTACTGACCCTTAGGAACCAAGTGAAACCAAACTAAATGAAATCAAGTGAGAAATTATAAATTCATTCAATTCCGATGGGATTTTGTTTAATCAAATTTATATAGTTTAACAGATTGAAAGATCTTACTGAAAGATTCCTGTCTGATGTTATTACTGCTTTAAAATTGTTTAGTCATTCCACGTGAAAAAAATTGAGAAATGATTGAATATCTTGTTTTAACTATGGATTTACATATTAAT
The DNA here is from genome assembly GCF_050003625.1 of Haematobia irritans. NCBI lineage: Eukaryota > Metazoa > Arthropoda > Insecta > Diptera > Muscidae > Haematobia > Haematobia irritans. The sequence continues at coordinate 219,070,442 of NC_134397.1, read as the reverse complement.
ACAAAAAAAAAACTAAACTAAACAACTAAGTGATTTCATTAATAGCCCCCATTAGATGATATTAATAAAAATATGTTTGTTATTATTATAGAAAATATTGCTGGGCGATTAATATGTCTAGTCTACGTTCATCTGTGGTCACGTTTTGATACAGAATTTTGAAAACATTTATACAATTTTAATTAGACTTGTATCGATGTATTAGATTTTTTCTAAAATATGTCACGTAGTACGTAGTATTTATTGTCGTCAGTTGTTTGCTGCAAGCGATAAATAGATTGAATGAATTTACTTTATAGTTATTCGAAGAGTAATTCTTTTGTAAAAGAAAAGCATCAATCTTATGTTTTTATAACCTGCGCCACACTGTGGAACAGGGTATTATAAGTTAGTGCATATGTTTGCAACACCCAGAAGGAGACGAGATAGACACATGGTGTCTTTGGCAATAATGCTCAGGGTGAGTGCCTGAGTCGATCTGCCCATGCCCGTCCGTCCGTCCGTCTGTCTGTGAACACATTTTTGTTATCAAAGTCTAGGTCGCAGTTTAAGTCCAATCGCCTTCAAATTTGACACAAGCTCATGTTTTTGGTCAGAATATAACCCTATTGATTTTAGAAAAAATCGGTTCAGATTTAGATATAGTTCTTCATATACATCTTTCGCCCGATATAGACTTATATGGCCCCAGAAGCCAGAATTTTTAGCCCAATTTGGTTGAAATTTTGCACTAGGAGTACAATTAGTAGTGTAGTCAGGTGTGCTAAATTTTATTGAAATCGGTTCAGATTTATATATAGCTCCCATATACATCTTTCGCCCGATTTTCCGTCATATTAGAGATTTACGTAGAATTTTGCACAGGGAGTAGAATTAAAATACTAAGTACGCATGTCAAATTTGGTTGAAATCGGTTCAGATTTCTATATAGCTTCCATATATGTGCTTTTCCGATTTGGGCAAATATGACCAAAATACCCTCATTTTCCTTATAAAATTGTCACTTCTAAGTCGAAAACTTGTAAAAGCGACTCAAATTTTCCTTTATTTCTAATACATATCTATCGACCGATCAATCATAAATACACTTTTGCGAAGTTGCCTCAAAATTGGTTCAGATTAAAATGTTTCCCATATTTATACCCTGCGCCACACTGTGTCGCAGATTATAAATTTTGTGCAGATGGAGTCAGATTTAAATGTAACCTTTATATATAACACCCAACACATTTGACGGATTTGATATAGTATCGAAAATGGGGATTTACAAAGTGGTGCAGGGTATAATATAGTCGGCCCCGCCCGACTTTAGACCTTCCTTACTTGTTTTTAATCGATTTAATAGAGAAAATTTTGTTTAAATTTTATTTCTATGGAAATTTTTGTCAAAATTTATTTGTACAGAAAATTTTATCAAAATTTTATCAAAAATTTCTTTCAATGGAAAATTGTGTCAAAATTTTATTTGTAGAGAAAATTTTGTCAAAATATCATTTTTAGAGAAAATTTTATATATATATATTTTTTTTTTGTAGAGAAAATTTTGTCACAATTTTATTTCTTAACAAATTTGTCAACATTTTATTTGTAGATAAAATTTTGTCACAATTTTATTTCTATAGAAAATTTTGTCAACATTTTATTTCTATAGAAAATTTTGTCAAAAATTTATTTCTATAGAAAATTTTGTCAAAATATTATTTTTAGAGAAATTTTTATTAAAATGTTATTTGTAGAGTAATTTTTTTTCAAAATTTTATATCTATAAAAAATTTTGTAGATAAAATTTTTTCACAATTTTATTCCTATTGAAAATTTTGTCACAATTTTATTCCTGTAGAAAATTTTGTTAAAATTTTTTATTCCTATTGAAAATTTTGTAGAGAAAATTTTGTCACAATTTTATTTCTATAAAAAATTTTGTCAAAATTTTATGTGTAGAGAATTTTTTTCACAATTTTATTTCCATAAAAAATTTTATTTCTATAGAAATTTTTTTCAAAATATTATTTTTACAGAAAATTTTATTAAAATTTTATTTGTAGAGAAACTTTTGTCACAATTTTATTTCTATAGAAAATTTTGTCAACATTTTATTTTTATAGGAAATTTTGTCAAAAATTTACTTGTAGAGAAAATTTTGTCACAATTTTATTTCTATGAAAAATTTTGTAACAATTTTATTTCTATAGAAAATGTTGTCACACTTTATTTCTATAGAAAATTTTGTCAAAATGTTATTTCTATAGAAAATTTTGTCAAAATTTTATTTCTATACAAAATTTTGTCAAAATATTATTTTTAGAGAAAATTTTATTAAAAATTTTATTTGTAGAGAAAATTTTGTCACAATTTTATTTCTATAGAAAATTTTGTCAACATTTGATTTCTATAGGAAATTTTGTCAAAAATTTATTTGTAGAGAAAATTTTGTCAAAAATTTATTGTAGAGAAAATTTTGTCAAAATTTTATTTCTATAGAAAATTTTGTCAAAATTTTATTTCTATAAAAAATTTAGTCAAAATTTTATTTCTATAGATAATTTTGTCAAAATATTATTTTTAGAGAAAATTTTATTTGTAGAGAAATTTTTGTCACAATTTTATTTCTATAGAAAATTTTGTCAACATTTGATTTCTATAGGAAATTTTGTCAAAAATTTATTTGTAGAGAAATTTTGTCACAATTTTATTTCTATGGAAATTTTGTAACAATTTTATTTCTATAGAAAATTTTGTCACAATTTTATTTCTATTAGAAAATTTGTCAAAATTTTATTTCTATAGAAAATTTGTCACAATTTTATTTCTATAGAAAATTTTGTCAACATTTGATTTCTATAGGAAATTTTGTCAAAAATTTATTTGTAGAGAAAATTTTGTCACAATTTTATTTCTATGGAAATTTTTGTAACAATTTTATATCTATAGAAAATTTTGTCACAATTTTATTTCTATAGAAAATTTTGTCAAAATTTTATTTCTATAGAAAATTTTGTCAAAATTTTATTTCTATACAAAATGTTGTCAAAATATTATTTTTACAGAAAATTTTATTAAAATTTTATTTGTAGAGAAAATTTTGTCACAATTTTATTTCTATAGAAAATTTTGTCAACATTTTATTTCTATAGGAAATTTTGTCAATAATTAATTGGTAGAGAAAATTTGTCACAATTTTATTTCTATGGAAAATTTTGTAACAATTTTATTTCTATAGAAAATTTTGTCACAATTTTATTTCTATAGAAAATTTTTCAAAATTTTATTTCTATAGAAAATTTTGTCAAATATTATTTTAGAGAAAATTTTATTAAAATTTTATTTGTAGAGAAAATTTTGTCACAATTTTATTTCTATGGAAATTTTGTAACAATTTTATTTCTATAGAAAATTTTGTCACAATTTTATTTCTATAGAAAATTTTGTCAAAATATTATTTTTAGAGAAAATTTTATTTGTAGAGAAAATTTTGTCACAATTTTATTCTATCGAAAATTTTGTCAAAAATTTATTTGTAGAGAAAATTTTGTCACAATTTTATTTCTATGGAAAATATTTATTTCTATAGAAAATTTTTGTCAAAATATTATTTTTAGAGAAAATTTTATTAAAATTTTATTTGTAGAGAAAATTTTGTCACAATTTTATTTCTATAGAAAATTTTGTCAACATTTTATTTCTATAGGAAATTTTGTCAAACATTTATTTGTAGAGAAAATTTTGTAACAATTTTATTTCTATAGAAAATTTGTCACAATTTTATTTCTATAGAAAATTTTGTCAAAATTTTATTTCAATAGAAAATATTGTCAAAATTTTATTTCTATAGAAAATTTTGTCAAAATATTATTTTTAGAGAAAATTTAATTATAATTTTATTCGAAGAGAACATTTTGTCAAAATTTTATATCTATAGAAAATTTTGTCACAATTTTATTTTTATAGAAAATTTTGTCAACATTTTATTTCTATAGGAAATTTTGTCAAAATTTTATTTCTATAGAAAATTTTGTCAAAATTTTATTTGTAGAGAAAATTTTGTCAAAATTTTATTTCTATAAAAAATTTTATCAAAATAATAATTCTATAAAAAATTTTGTCAAAATTTTATTCCTTTAGAAAATTTTGATAAAATTTTATTCCTATAGAAAATTTTGTCAACATTTGATTGCTCTAGAAAATATTGTTAAAGTTTTATTACTATAGAAAATTTTGTTAAAATTTTATTCCTATAGAAAAATTTGTCAAAATTTTATTCCTATAGAAAAATTTGTCAAAATTTTATTCCTATAGAAAATTTTGTCAAAATTTTATTTCTATTTATGGAGGAGTATTTAGTTGTCGAGGAATATTTTGCAAAATCTACCAAAATATAAAGAATTATGCCAATCTACCAAACAGTAAATATTCTACCATTTTTTGGTAGAATTTTACCAACTGTGGCAACCGTGCTCGTGATCCTCCAGTTGAAATTTGGAACGTGATGTTAGTATAGGTCTTTTAAAAAATTCTCAAAACTGCGTCCATAGCGATTCATAATAATCTCATATGAACCCATTCCCAAGTTTGTCTTCCCGAGCCCCCGAAGGAGCAAATTTTGTCCGATCCAGTTGGAATTTCTGTAGAAAATGTTATTTCTATAAAAAATGTTGTCTAAATTTTATTTCTAGAGAAAATTTTATACAAATTTACCCAAGTAATTCGATAATGGATGACATGTTTTAGTGCAACTTAAGATTCTGTCTGGCGGAACTTTAGCCATATATAATTATTTTTTTTTTTCAAATTTATTACAACTCTGACGGCAGAATTCATAGACATTGATAGATTTTCTTCAATCAATTTAAATATAATAAACTATATTGTAGTAAAAATCCTTTATGAAGGTTAAACAATAACACCCAAATTAAATTTAACGGAAATCCAAATATTAATCAATTCAATCAATAAATCTAACAATACATGTTTGTTTAATCATATGGTTAACTCTAGCATGGTATTGATCTAATATGTAAATATATAGTGTATATAGAGTTTTTAATTATAATGTTTATTATAACATAATATTCGAAGGTGTGTATGTATGTGTGTGTTTTTACTCTCACTTTTCTATGACTTTACTTTCAACGGAAGCTACAATAGCGGACATATCAATCCAAATCAGATGAAAAACGTGTCCATAAACGTGGCAAGTAATGATTTGTTTAACAAATGTTAATTGCAATTAAAAGTCAATGATACATATTAATAAATGTAGAAAAGGGACAGTAGTAAACAAGCAGCTTAGAATGTGTAAATATTAAGTAGATCGATATAATTGCCACCTCACGCTTGATCTTATAATTATTGTAAATTCAACCACTTTGCGGTCAGGTTATTATGAAGTTGATATATCAAAAAGTCAAAGAATTTAGGTTAAAATTGATTTTTTTATAAAGATATTTACAAGATTATTTGAAAAAAGATATATGAATTTGATTGATTAAATTATTTTAAAGAAAATCTCAGATACCGACACGGTTGCCACTCATGCCAAATTTAATCTAACAAAACTTAAAGAAAATTTTTCCAAAAATCAACCTAATTTAAAAAATCATATTTTAAAAGTTTTGATCAAAATTTTATTTCTATAGAAAATTTTTGTCAAAATAATATTTCTACACGAAATTTAGTCAAAATAGCATTACTAAAGAAATTTTTGACAAAGTCTTAGTTCAATAGAAAAGTTCGTCAAAATTGCATTTCTATGGAAATTTTTTTCGAAATTTACTTCTATAGACAATTTTGTCAAAATTTTTATTCTAAGAACATTTTGTCAAAATTTCATTTCAATAGAATTTTTATTTCTCTAAAAAAATTTGTCACAATTGCATTTTTATAGAAAATTTTTCAAAATTGTATTTCTATAGAAAATTTTGTCACAATTTTATTTCTGTAGAAAATTGTATCAAAACTTTTTTTGTCAAAATTTTATTTCTATAGACAATTTTGTCAAAATTTTATTCCTCTAAAAATTTTATCAAAATTTTATTTCTATAGAAAATTTTGCCAATATTTTTTATCTGTAGAAAATTTTGTCAACATTTTATTTCTACAGAAAGTTTTGTCAATTTTTTTTCTATTCTGTCAAAATGTTATCATAACCTTATTTCTATAGAAAATTTTGTCAACATTTTATTTCTGTAGAAAATTTTGTCAAAATTTTGTTTCTATAGAAAATTTTGTCACAATTTTATTTCTATATAAAATTTTTTCAAAATTTTATTTCTATAAAAAATTTTTGCCACTCATGCCAAATTTAATCTAACAAAACATAAAGAAATTTTTCCCAAAAATCAACCTAATTTAAAAAATCATATTTTAAAAGTTTTGATCAAAATTTTATTTCTATAGAAAATTTTGTCAAAATTATATTTCTACACGAAATTTTGTCAAAATTGCATTTCTAAAGAAATTTTTGACAAAGTCTTAGTTCAATAGAAAAGTTTGTCAAAATTGTATTTCTATGGAATTTTTTTCGAAATTTTACTTCTATAGACAATTTTGTCAAAATTTTATTTCTAAGAACATTTTGTCAAAATTTCATTTCAATAGAATTTTTATTTCTCTAAAAAAAATTTGTCACAATTGCATTTTTATAGAAAATTTTTCAAAATTGTATTTCTATAGAAAATTTTGTCACAATTTTATTTCTGTAGAAAATTGTATCAAAACTTTTTTTTTTGTCAAAATTTTATTTCTATAGAAAATTTTGTCAAAATTTTATTCCTCTAAAAATTTTATCAAAATTTTATTTCTATAGAAAATTTTGCCAATATTTTTCATCTGTAGAAAATTTTGTCAACATTTTATTTCTACAGAAAGTTTTGTCAATTTTTTTTTTCTATTCTGTCAAAATGTTATCATAACCTTATTTCTATAGAAAATTTTGTCAAAATTTTATTTCTATAGAAAATTTTGTCAAAATTTTATTTCTATAGAAAATTTTTGTCACAATTTTATTTCTATATAAATATGTTCTCAAAATTTTATTTCTATATACAAATTTTGTCAAAATTTTATTTCTATACAAAATCTTGCCAAAATTTTATGTGTAGAGAAAATTTTCTAAAAATTTTATTTCTATAGAAAATTTTGTCTACATTTTATTTCTATAGAAATTTCATTCAAAATTATATTTCCATACAAAATTTTTCTCAAAATTGTATTTCTATAGAAATTTTTGTCAAAATTTTATTTCTATAGAAAATGTCATCAAAATTGTATTTCTATGGAAAATTTTTTCAAAACTTTATTTCTACAGAAAATTTTGTCCAAATTTTATTTCTATAGACCATTTGTCAAAACATTATTTTTATAGAAAATTTTTTCAAAATTATATTTCAATACAATAGTCTGTCAAAATTCTCTTTCTATAAAAATTTTATCAAAACTTTATTTCTATAGAAAATTTTGCCAAAAATTTGTATCTGTAGAAAATTTTGTCAACATTTTATTTCTACAGAAAATTTTGTCAATTTTTTTTTTTTGCTATTTTGTCAAAATTTTATCAAAACCTTATTTCTATAGAAAATTTCGCCAAAATTTTATTTCTATAGAAAATTTTGTCAAAATTTTATTTCTATAGAAAATTTTATCAAAACTTTTTTTTTGTCAAAACTAATTGCTATAGAAAATTTTGTCAAAATTTTATTTCTATTTTGTCAAAAATTTTATTTCTATAGATAATTTTGTCAAGATTTTATTTCCTTAAATTTTTTTTTAAATTTTATTTCTATAGACATTTTTGTCAAAGTTTTAGTTCTATAGAAAACTTTTACAAAATTTTATTTCTATAGAAAATTTTGTCAAAATTTTATTTCTATGAAAAATTCTGTCAAAATTTTACTTCTATAGACAGCTTTGTCAAAATTTTATTTCTAAGAACATTTTGTCAAAATTTAATTTCAGTAGAATTTTTATTTCTCTAAAAAAATTTGTCACAATTGCATTTCTATAGAAAATTTTTCAAAATTGTATTTCTATAGAAAATTTTGTCACAATTTTATTTCTATAGAAAATTGTATCAAAATTTTTTTTGTCAAAATTTTATTTCTATAGACAATTTTGTCAAAATTTTATTCCTATAAAAATTTTATCAAAACTTTATTTCTATAGAAAATTTTGCCAATATTTTTTATATGTTGGAAATTTTTGTCAACATTTTATTTCTACAGAAAATTTTGTCAATTTTTTGTCCATTCTGTAAAAATTTTATCAAAACCTTATTTCTATAGAAAATTTTTTCAAAATTTAATTTCTGTAAAAAATTTTGTCAATATTTTATTTCTGTAAAAAATTTTGTCAAAATTTTATTTCTATAGAAAATTTTATCAAAACTTTTTTTTTGTCAAAATTTTATTTCTATAGACAATTTGTCAAAACAATATTGCAATAGAAAATTTTGTAAAAATTTTATTTCAATAGAACATTTTGTCAAAATTTTATTTCTATAAAAAAAAGTTGTCAGAATTGCATTTCTATAGAAGATTTTGTCAAAATTGTATTCCTGTGGAATTTTTTTCAAAATTGTATTTCTATAGAAAATTTTGTCAAAATTTTATTTCCATAGAAAATTTTTTCAAAATGTTATTTCTATAGCAATTTTTTTTTAAATTATATTTCAATACAATATTATGTCGCAATTTTATTTCTATAAAAATTTTATCAAAACTTTATTTCTATAGAAAATTTTGCCAATATTTTATATCTGTAGAAAATTTTTTCAACATTTTATTTCTACAGAAAATGTTGTCAAAGTTTTATTTCTATTTTGTCAAAATTTTATTTCTATAGACAATTTTGTCAACATTTTATTTCTAAGAAAATTTGGTCAACATTTAATTTCAATAGAAAGTTTTGTCAAAATTTTATTTCTTTAAAAAAAGTTGTCAGAATTGCATTTTGATAGATGATTTTGTCAAAATTGTATTTCTGTAGATTTTTTTTTTTCAAAATTGTATTTCTATAGAAAATTTCGTCAAAATTTTATTTCTATAGAAAATTTTATCAAAACGTTATTTCTATAGAAAATTTTGTCAAAATTTTATTTTTATAAAAATTGTTGTCAAAATTGTATTTAGTACAAGATTTTGTCAAAATTTTAGTTCTATGGAAAGTTTTGTGAACAAAACTCGACTTTACGTCATAAAAAGAGCTACATAACATACTCCCTTCAATTTAAAATTGCCTTTCCGAGTTTTTTTTTTTTTTTTGTCACTATAAAAGTCGCCTAAACGATTTTGATTACCATTAAAAGTCAATCAGTCGGTTTGACTCAATTAAAAAAAAAAATTAAAAAATCGATTAGTCGTTTTGAGTCAATTTTCAAAAGCATATAACGATGATTAGTCGAATTTGGAGATTATCAAAAGTAGACTGGGATTTTTCGACTTTATCCTATTTACGACTCTTTCAAATTTTTTAGACATTTCTAAAATTTGATTAGTCAATCTGACGACTAAGGGTTGCCAATTTTCGCCAAATAAAATACAACTTCATGCCGCCAAACGTTTAGAATAGGTTTTCCTAAATCCAGATACGACAACATGACAAAGACTAAGCACTTCAAATGTTACACCTAGAGAAATATCGACTGATTCAAAATAACACTTCTTGTTGGAAAACTATTTGTACCAAACCACATTTCACACCATGTGAACCAAATTCATGGCCCCACCACACTATACAAAAAACTGGGACTTCCCCAAAGGCAATACGAGTGGTATGTGGTGTGATCAATGCAAGACGTTAGTGGTAAATTAAAACAAATACGAGTACTCAATTCATAAACAAGCAATAAAAGTCAGTTTTTTTTTACATGACGCTTAAACATTATGAATATTTATACGTACTCGTATTTAGTTAGAGATTAAAATAAAAATGAAATAAATAAAACAAAACAACTACATTCATGAGTTTATCGAGAGAATAGTTGTTTGCTTTTTTGTATATATAGTGGAATAATTTAATGAATTCAAAAATATTTTTTATGTAGAATTACATATGGAAGAGAAGAACGTCTTTGAATGGAATTTTACTCTTAGGTGGTAAAAAGAGATCTACAGACATAAGTGGCTGCATTGGTATTAGGGATTACATGCGGGATTTTCAAAAAGCTTTGGTTTTTGTATAAAAAATGAAGATATTCGGTATTTTACAAAAAATCACTAATACAGCGAAATCTGTTTTTCTCAAATTTTTTATAAGTTTGTACTTTTCAAATTGAATATTCTACATCAATTTGTCGTGTTTTTTGTTTTGCAGGCACATTTATTGATACTCAAACAAGATTCAATGTTAAAATCCACAACAAGTATGCATCAGTCGCTTAAACTTGGACGATAATACGGAAATCCATCAGTTTTACTGAAAATGTTCTGATGATTTATTTTAGAAATGTTGCGTTTTGTGAAATTTGATGTACTACACATCAACCAAAATTCTCGGCTCTGATTGACTTTAGCTTTAGATTCATCTTCTGGAATTTCCAACACATATTCACAAATGGCATACCTGGACGATATATCGCATTGGGTAAATGTTACCATGCAAGAGCATAACGACCTTCAATCGTTTTTTTTTGTCGTTACTACGTATATGGCGACTGGTATGTAATGCAACAAAGTAAACCTCTTTGTTGCATTTTGTATATCCTACGCCACACTATGAAATAGGGTATTATAAGTTAGTGCATATGTTTGCAACACCCAGAAGAAAAGGAGTTGGACACATGGTGTCTTTACACCATTAAAAAATTGCTTCTGTAACATATACCCCAAACACATTTTGCTTCAACCATATATATTTTCAGGATTGATCCAAACAAAATATTGTTTGAATTGTTCAAACATATTATGTTTCAACTTAGGCATATACTGGTAGAAAAAAATAATGAAATTTTCTTTGTGTAACATATATGTTTTTTTTAAGGCGCCAATTTGTTACTTCCATTCTTTTACTTACAGTATACTCTGTAGGTCTCTCTTTCTAAACATATATATGTTTATACGCTATTTCTAAATTAATATATGTTTGCATCCAAGCATTTTATAATTAAAAGCATTTTATGTCCCAAACATAATATGTTGTAACATATTAACATATATGTCCCAAACATGTTATGCTAGTTTATGAACTTTATATGCTTACACTAAAAAATATTGTGTTAAAAAATTTGAGTTCCCAACATATAATTTTTACACCTAAACATATGAAAAACAGTATTTTTCGTCCGTGTAGCAACAATGCTAGAGCCGGTCAGACAAATTACAGGTTTTTTCCTGTTTGGTACATTGGTAGAATTCTTGTTGTTTTGTTAATAAAAAAAAAAAAAAAAAATTACCCAACAATGGGGTACATCACAAATTCTTCTAAAAATAAAATTTTGACAAAATTTTCTGTAGAACTAAAATTTTGACAAAATTTTCTTTAGAAAAAATTTTTTGACAAAATTTTCTATAGAAATAAAAATGTGAAAATTTTTCTATAAAAATAATAATTTTCTTTAAAAATAAAACTTTGGCAACATTTTCTATAGAAAAAAAACATTTTGATAAAATTTCCTATAGATATAAAATTTTGGAAAATTTTTCTGTAGAAATAAATTTTTGGAAAATTGTTCAATAGAAATAAATTGCCACCATTTTATTTTAGAAATAAAATTTAGACAAAATCTAATATAAAATAAAATTTTGACAAAATTTTTTATAAAAATAAAATTTTGATAAAATTTTTTATATGAAAAAATGTTGACAAATTTTTTTATAAAAATAAAATTTTGACAAAATTTTTTATAAAAATAAAATTTTGACAAAATTTGTTATAAAAATAAAATTTTGACAAAATTTTTTATAAAAATAAAATTTTTACAAAATTTTCTATAGAAATAAAATTTTCTATAGAAATAAAATTTTAACAAAATTTTCTATAGAAATAAAATTGTGAGAAAAAAATTTCTATAAAAATAATAACTTTCTATAAAAATAAAACTATGGCAACATTTTCTTTAGAACTAAATTTTTGTAAAATTTTTCTATAGAAGTTAATTTTTGTAAAATTTTTCTATAGAAATAAATTTTTGTAAAATTTTTCTATAGAAATAAATTTTTGGAAAAATTTTTCTATAGAAATAAAATGTTGGCAACATTTTCTATAGAAATATAATTTTGAAAAAAAATTTTATATAAAAACAAAATTTTGATAAAATTTTTGTCAAAAATTTTGACAAAATTTTTTATAAAAATAAAATTTTGATAAAATTTTTTATTTAAAAAATAAAATTTTGATAAAATTTTTTATAAAAATAAAATTTTGACAATACTTTCTATAGAAATAAAATTGTGAAAAAAATAAAAATTTTAAAAATGTCCATCCAACCATCTTGCAGTCGATTAGGCTTTGCCCAAATAAATTTGTCAAACATTCTGTTCCTCTGTTGGTTAAGCTACTCTTGTAGTTTAGTCAACACAAAGGTTTTAAAACTGAGATCAAAACAACTTTGGCAAAATTTTCTATAGAAATAAAATTTTGACAATATTTTCTATAGAAAAACAAAAATGTTGACAAAATTTTCTATAGAAATAAAATTGTGACAAAATTTTCCATAGAAACAAAGTTTTGACAAAATTTTCCCTAGAAACAAAATTTTCCATAGAAATAACATTCTCATAGAAAAAAAATTTTTCAATATTTTATTTTTAAATTTCGGTCGTACTATCAACTTCAATTGTATTTCAACTACTGAAATTAAGTGCTAATATAGAAAAATCAGACATTTCTTTCGAATAAAAAAACATTTTCATACTATCTACAAAAAGTGATCAAAAATTTCAAAATAAGATTTTTTTAGATTTGGTAGATTTTTGGTACATTTTTTTCAAATTTTGGTAGATTTCAATCAAATCTGGATTTCAATCAAATCTGCCCTTCATTTTTCGGATCATTTCTGGTGTTGTTACCGTTTATTCACGTCCACTTTTTGGAAGTGAAGCAACACTGCCAGTATTCTGGTACTGGTACGAAAAATAAAATATTTATTCACATTTAAATACTGTTGGGATCTTAAGATAACTACTTGTGGTTTTCCAGTAAAATATAATGCAATCACACTATCACGCATGAATTCCTTAACTAATAATTTTAAACTCTAAATCCAATAGATCCAAATGCTTTTGTAAGCTGGCAAACATTAAAATGAATTGCCACTGGAATAAGTCTATCAACTGTCTGACGAGTTATTTAGAAATGATAGCAACCTGAAATTGTAAAGTACCCCCCTAATATTGTTCACTTCCTTTTAAGATTTACATTTAAAATTGCTTCAATCATAATCTCTATACTTGACGTCATAAGCGGAAAGATACTGTATTAACTACCATCGTTTATTCTTGCTTTAGTTGATAATTTTTTTTTATATCAACGTCAGAACAATTTCCATAATTTTTATATCTTTCACGTATAATTGCTTACGAGAGACCTATTTTGAATTTTTAATTTTGAAAATAATAGAAAAAAATTGAAAACCAATGAATTCATAGAACTAGTAGCTACAAAATTAGTCATAACTTGTAAGAAAATTCCCCGTATTTATAAAAGTATTAAAAATAAATGTATTTATTATTATATAGTTATTTGTCTTTTCCCATTTTTATTTATTTATATACAGTTATTTAACCGGTTTGATAAAATAAACATATGCATGGTCTCACGGACAGATGTACCATAAACTCAATTGATTACCTGGAAAACCAATAAATCGTTTAAGGAAGTATTACAAATAAACAGAAAATTTAGCTAACGCACAGTGGGCTATGCAAATAAGATCCTTATACCATTCAGTGCTTAGAAATCGAATTTTTGGGAAAATATTACCCGTAGACTGTTACGATAAGTTATAACAATTTGGTCACAAGAAAAAGGGCATTTTTTATTTCATGAGTTTTTTATAAAACGTCATGAGTTTTCTTAAATAAATTACAAAACGGTTAATAGTTTATGACAAATATCAGTTTTACGGAATATTTTGCATAATTTTTCAGAAGTTAAAAAAAAACTGGATTGTATTCAAGTAAGAGATAACAGGTAAAATAAACAGTCACATTTCCAAAAAATTCTCATTTTGGAAGAAACTACCTCTTCCAAAGGATGAATGTCTGACATGTAACAAGATGCCTACATTATAGGAAACAATGTTTTATAGATCGTAGATGAACACAAAAAATAAAATGTATAATGGTACTATGGGCAAGTTTTGGAAAATCGGGCGATACATATATATGAGAGCTATATGTAGATTTTCCGATTTATTCCAACTTCAATAGCATTCGTTCTTGTGTCAATAAAACGCCATGTACCGGAATCCTGCGAAAAGCAAAAAATGGATAGACGGACGGACACCAAGGGCTAGATCGACTCATAAGTATGGTTGCCACAGTTGGAAGAATTCTACACAAAATGGTGGAATTCTACACAAAATGGTGGAATTATACACAAAATGGTGGATTTTTTACTGTTTGGTAGATTAGTAGAATTGTTGATGTTTTGGTAGATTCCTCTCCAACTAAGAGGTAATTCTCAAATTTTCTATAAAAAATTAAATTTTGACAAAATTTCTAAAAGAAATAAAATAATTCTAAAAGAAAAAAAATTTCTAAAAGAAAAAAATTTCTATACAAAATAAAATTTTGACAAAATTTTCTATAAAAAATTAATTTTGACAAATATTTCTATAAAAAAATAAAAAAAATAATAAAAAAATTTTTACAAAATTTTCTATAGAAATATAATTTTGACAAATTTTTCTATAGAAATAAAATTTTGACAAAATTTTCTATATAAATAAAATTTAAACAAAATTTTATATAGAAAATAAAATTTTGACAAAATTTTCTATAAAAATAAAATTTTGACAAAATTTTCTATAAAAATAAAATTTTGACAAAATTTTCTATAGAAATAAAATTTTGACCAAATTTTGTATAGAAAGAAAGTATTGACAAAATTTTCTATAGAAATAAAATTTTTGCAAAATTTTCTACAGAAATAAAATTTTGCAAAAATTTTCGATAGAAATAAAATTTTGACAAAATTTCCTATAGAATTAACATTTTGACACAATTTCCTATAGAAATAACATTTTGACAAAATTTTCTATAGAAATACATTTTCTATGGAAATAAAATTTTGGCAACATTTTCCATAGAAATAAAATTTTGACAAAATTTAATTTAGAAATAAAGTTTTGACAATTTTTTTATAGAAATAAAATTTTTACAAAATTTTCTATAGAAATATAATTTTTACAAAATTTTATTTAGAAATAAAGTTTTGACAAATTTTTCTATAGAAATAAAATTTTGACAAAATTTTCTATATAAATAATATTTAAACAAAATTTTATATAGAAATAAAATTTTGCAAAAATTTTCTATAGAAATAAAATTTTGACAAAATTTCCTATAGAATTAACATTTTGACAAAATTTTCTATAGAAATAAAATTTTGACCACATTTTCTATGGAAATAAAATTTTGACAACATTTTCCATAGAAATAAAATTTTGACAAAATTTTATTTAGAAATAAAGTTTTGACAAATTTTTTATAGAAATAAAATGTTTACAAAATTTTCTACAGATATATATTTTTACCAAATTTTATTTAGAAATAAAGTTTTGACAAATTTTTCTATAGAAATAAAATTTTTACAAAATTTTCTATAGAAATAAAATGTTGACAAAATTTTCTGTATAAATAATAATAAATATAATAAATATAAAAATAATAAAATTTAAACAAAATTTTGTATAGAAAATAAAATTCTGACAAAATTTTCTTTAAAAAATGACATTTTGATAACATTTTCTATAGAAAATAAAATTTTGACAACAGTTTCTATAGAAATAAAATTTTGACAAAATTTTATATATAAATAAAATTTTGACAAAATTTTCTTTAAAAAATAAAATTTTGATAAAATTTTCTATAGAAAATAAAATTTTGACAACATTTTCTATAGAAATAAAATTTTGACAAAATTTTCAATAGAAATATATTTCTGGCAAAATTTTATTTAGAAATAAAACGTTGACAAAATTTCCTATATAAATAACATTTTGACAAATTTTTCTATAGAAATGAAATTTTTACAAAATTTTCTATAGAAATATAATTTTGACAAAATTTTATTTAGAAATAAAGTTTTGACAAAGTTTTCTATAGAAATAAAATTTTTACAAAATTTTCTACAGAAAAAAAATTTTGACAAAATTTTCTATATAAACAAAATTTTATATAGAAAATAAAATTTTGGCAAAATTTTCTATAGAAATAACATTTCTATAACAGTTTCTATAGAAATAAAAATTTGATAAAATTTTATTTAGAAATAAAATATAGACAAAATTTTCGTTAGAAATAAAATGTTAACAAAATTTTTTATAAAAATAAAATTTTGACAAAATTTTCTATAGAAATAAAATTTTGACCAAAGTTTTGACAAAATTTCTATAGAAATAGAGTTTTGACAAAATTTTCTATAGAAATAAAATTTTGACAAAATTTTCTATAGAAATAAAGTTTTAACAAAATTTTCTATGGAAATAAAATTTTGACGACAGGTTCTAAGAAATAACATTTTGATAAAATTTTCTACAGAAATAAAATTTTGACAAAAATTTCTATAGAAATAAACTTTTCACAAAATTTTCGATAGAAATAAAATTTAGACAAAATTTTCTACAGAAATAAAATTTTAGCCAAATTTTCTCTAGAAATGAAATTTTGACAAATTTGTCTATAGAAATAAAATTTTGGTAAAGTTGTCTATAGAAATGAAATTTTGACAAAATTTTCTGTAGAAAAAAAATTTTGACAAAATTTTCTATAGAAAATAAAATTTTAACAAAATTTTCTGTAGAAATAAAATTTTGACAAAATTTTCTATAGAAATAAAGTTTTCACAAAATTTTCTATGGAAATAAAATGTTGACGAAAGGTTCTCTAGAAATAGCATTTTGATACAATTTTCTATAGAAATAAAAATTTGATAAAACTTTCGTTAGAAATATAATTTTGACAAAATGTTCTACAGAAATAAAATTTTTGCCAAATTTTCTCTTGAAATGAAATTTTGACAAAATTTTCTATAGAAATAAAATTTTGATAAAATTTTCTATAAAAAATAGAAAAAAACAGAATGACAAAGCTTGTATTTTTTCCATCCCAGGGTGGTGGGAATAATAAATACGACTGAAATAATGATTATTTCATAAAACAGGGAGTTTCCTGATTTCGAGTGATTTAATCGATTCATAAATTAATAATCTTAGCAAAATAACTAATTATTGATATTTTTGAATAAATTATTTGTTGATATCATCGCTCACTCAATTACTATGTCGAATATTATTATCAACAGTTGCAAAATAAATATTTACAAAATATATCCACATACATAATATTTGTTTAAAGCCTATAGCTACATTTATTACATTAGGAGAAATTTAATACTAAAATATTTACAAAATGTCTCGCTGTTGTGCTTCTGTCAATTTGTCTAAAGTGAAAGTCAAATAAATGATGCTAGCGATAAGTTCAATGAATTACCTCTATTCGATATAGCACATTGAATGAAAATTAAAAATACATAATTTAAAAAATTAAATAAAAACATGCCTATTAAACATACAAGCTTAGTCTCAGAAATTTTTTTTATAAATGGGTTATGTCTCTGTAATTCACTATCAAATAATTTACAATTAACTAGCAGTTCAATAAATTTTAAATCTATGTTATACGACATTTTTAGTGTTCAACGTTAATGAGTATCCCATATTTTTAAAGTTAATTACATTGTTTATTAATGTTTTGATTATAAATGTTTAAATTGGACATTACGAATATTGTAAAAATTTCGTTTAATTTTTCCATAAAATATTGGTTTAAATTCTAATTTTGTATTGAAAATTAAATCCATTGTTAATATTTAAAGGTTCATTATTTTTGTTTTCTTTCAGTAATTTTTCTTATATAGTAATACAAAATAAGGAATACGTTTGTAGCTCTTTAATTATAAGAAAGTATTCTCGTTGTGCATAACATAATAAAAAATAATAATTAAAAAAAACTTAAATATATCTAAATAAAATAAATTATAAAACCTTTAACATAAGATGTTTAGATGGACGATCGTTTCGAAAATGTTGATTAACCAACCCAGCAAAAAAGTGCCCCAACTTGAGACCACGGTTGGCTCAATTGGTAGAATTCTACCACAAATGGTAGATTTTTTACTGTTTAGTAGATTGGTAAACTCCTTGATGTTTTTGGTAGATTTTCTACAGAAATAAAATTTTGACAAAACCTTCTATAGAAATAAAATATTGACAAAATTTTCTATAGAAAAAAATGTTGACAAAATTTTCTATAAGAATAAAATTTTGATGATATTTTCTACAGAAATTTTGATAAATTTTTCTATAGAAATAAAATTTTTAGAAAATTTTCTATAGAAATAAAATTGTGGCACAATTTTTTATAGAAAAAAAATTGACAAAATTTTCTATAGAATTTTTGACAAAATTTTTCCATAGAAATAACATTTTGAAATAATTTTTTATAGAAATAAAATTTGACGAAAATTTTCTATATAAAATAAAATTTTGACAAATTTTTTTAAGAACTGACATTTTCTATAAAAAATAAAATTTTTACAAAATTGTCTATAAAAATAAAATATTGACAACAATTTCTATTGAAATAAAATTTTGACAGAATTATATTTAGAATTAAAATTTTGACAAAAATTTTTATAGAAAGTACAATTGTGAAAAAAATATTTTTAGAAATAAAATTTTGAGAAAAATTTTTATAGAAAATAAAGTTTTGACAAAATTTTCTATAGAAACAAAATTTTGACAAAATTTTCTTTAAAAATAAAATTTTGACAAAATTTTCTTTAAAAATAAAATTTGGAGACTATTTTCTATAGAAATAAGATTTAGAGAAAAGTTTCTATAGAAATAACATTTGGAGAAAATTTTCTATAGAAATAAAATTTTGCCAAAATTTTCTATATAACTAAAATTTGGAGAAAAATTTCCAAAAAAACAAAAATTTGATAAAATTTTCAATAGAAATAAAATTTTGACAAAATTTTCGTTAGAAATCAAGTTTTAACAAAATTGTCTATAGAAATAAAATTTTGATAAAATTGTCTATAGAAATAAAGTTTGACAAAATTTTCGTTAGAAATAAAATTTTGACAAAATATCAAAATAAAATAAAATGTTGACAAAATTTTCTATAGAAATAAAATTTTGATAACATTTTCTATAGAAATAAAATTTTGACAAATTTTTTCTATAGAAATAAAATATTGACACAATTTTCTATAGAAATTAACTGTTGACAAAATTTTCTATAAGAATAAAATTTTGATGAAATTTTCTATAGAAATAAAATTTTGACAAGTTTTTCTATAGACATAATTTTTTATAGAAATAAAATTTGGCGAAAATTTTCTACAGAAATATTGACAATTTTTTTCTATAGAAATAAAGTTTTGAAATAATTTTTTATAGAAAAAATCTTTGGCGAAAATTTTCTATAGAAAATAAAATTTTGACAAATTTTTTTAAGAACTAACATTTTCAATAAAAATGAAACTTTTACAAAATTGTATATAAAAATAAAATGGTGAAAAAATTCCTATAGAAATAAAATTTTGACAGAATTTTCTATAGAATTAAAATTTTGAAAACATTTTTTGTAGAAAATAACATTTTTATGGAAATAAAATTTAAGAAAATTTTTCATAGAAAAAAAAGTTTTAACAAAATTTTCTATAGAAATAAAATTTTGACAACATTTTTTATACAAATAAATAAAAAACATTTTTTACACAAATAACATTTTGATAAAATTGTCTATAGAAATAAAATTTTGACAAAATTTTCTATACAAATAAAATTTTAATGAAATTGTCTATAGAAAAAAATTATAGAATATTTTCTATAGAAATAAAATTTGGAGAAAATTTTCTATAGAAATAAAATTTGGACAAAAGTTTCTATAGAAACAACATTTGGAGAAAATTTTCTATAGAAATAACATTTGGAGAAAATTTTACATAGAAATTAAATTTGGAGAAAATTTTCTATAGAAATAAAATTTGGAGAAAATTTTCTATATAACTAAAATTTGGAGAAAATTTTCCAAAGAAATAAGGTCCTGGCAACCAGTCCTAATTTTACTTTTTATATATTTTTTGTAAATTAATTTACACTAAATAAATAAATAAATAAATAAAAAATAAATGGAGAAAATTTTCTATAGACAAAATTGTCTATAGAAATAAAAATTTGACAAAATTTTCTATAGAAATAAAATTTGCAGAAATTTTATGTAGAAACAAGTATATACGGCCGTAAGTTCGGCCAGGCCGAATCTTATGTACCCTCCACCTTGGATTGCGCAGAAACTTCTACGGATGACAATCCACAAATTTCAACTCACATGGTTGTTAAATATCATATGCTACCACCACGTACCAAATTTCAACCAGATCGGATGAATTTTGCTTCTCCAAAAGGCACCGGAAGTCAAATCTGGGGATCGGTTTATATGGGAGCTATATATTATTATGGACTGATAGGAACCAATTCCTGCATGGTTGTTGGATACCCTATACTAACATCACGTACCAAATTTCAATCGAATGGGAAGAATTTTGCCGTTCCAAGGTGCTCCGGAGGTCAAATCTGGGGATCGGTTTATATGGGGCCTATATATAATTATGGACCGATATCGACCAATTTTTGCATGGGTGTTAGAGGCCATATATTAACATCACGTACCAAATTTCAACTGAATCAGATGAATTTTGGTCTTCTAAGAGGCTCCGGAGGTCAAATCTGGTGATCGGTTTATATGGGGGCTATATATAATTATGGACCGATATGGACCAATTTTTGCATGGCTGTCAGAGACCATATACTTACACCATGTACCAAATTTCAGCCGGATCGGATGAAATTTGCTTCTCTTAGAGGCTCCGCAAGCCAAATCGGGGGATCGGTGTATATGGGGGCTATATATAATTATGGACCGATGTGAACCAATTTTTGCATGGGTGTTAGAGACCATATACTAACACCATGTACCAAATTTCAGCCGGATCGGATGAAATTTGCTTCTCTTAGAGGCCTCGCAAGCCAAATTTGGGGGTCCGTTTATATTGGGGCTATACGAAAAAGTGGACCGATATGGCCCATTTGCAATACCATCCGACCTACATCAATAACAACTACTTGTGCCAAGTTTCAAGTCGATAGCTTGTTTCGTTCGGAAGTTAGCGTGATTTCAACAGACGGACGGACGGACGGACATGCTCAGATCGACTCAGAATTTCACCACGACCCAGAATATATATACTTTATGGGGTCTTAGAGCAATATTTCGATGTGTTACAAACGGAATGACAAAGTTAATATACCCCCATCCTATGGTGGAGGGTATAATAAAATTTGGAGAAAATTTTCTATAGAAATAAAATTTGGAGAAAATTTTCTATAGAAATAAAATATGGGGAAATTTAATTTCTTCTATTTTTTTAATTATCGTGTTATTTCTTACAATTCATCCGGAAGTAGAGTAAATTTGGATCAACTCCAATAAATTTTACATGGACCCTTTCGGATAGGTTCCGTTGCGTTAGTAGTTAGACCGGGCCATAGCATACAAAGTACTTTTCGGCATGTTCTTTACTGCTATGCCTTGGTGTCATATTCATTGGCGTTTGTGGCTGAGTGTGCTAATGCGTTCTATTATGCTGCCAACAAACCCAGGTTCGAAGCCCGGTCGGAGCGGAATACTTTTCCAAATTGTGAAAATTATTCAATTAAAATATAAAAGTAAAAAAATACTTATAATAATAAAAACCGAAATTGGTTAAAACTTTTTTTTTAGTTGTTTTGTTTTTTTTTTATTTCTTCATTAAAATCAACTTCCAAGGCGCAACTTCTCAAATAATGCAAAGGATCCGAAAACGAATTTCTCCCGTCCTATGACAAGCCCATGTAAAATACATTGGATATGATCAAAGTTTTCACTAAATACTTGCGTTTGGGGATCCAAATTATTTTTTGGAAGCTCTGTTTTGCTAGGGAATAAGCGGAAAATAAAGTACTTAGGTCCTAAGGTAATCTATTGAAATTAAAATGTGTAAGTATCATCCTTATTTTACTTTCACTTAAGTTTAATTCTATTTAGTTCAATACAAATGAAATTAGTTTGGCAATGCAATTGGTGTATTTGGAAGAGCATTATAAATTGTTCATTATCTTAACATAAATATTTTTAAAATTGTCTATACTAGTTATATTAACATATTAGCAACATATTAATTTTTATTCATGTATATTCATTTTTCATTTTGTCACCCAGGGTGAGTCGGCATTTACAGTTTTTTTATTATCAATAAATTCAATAAGCGTGTCTTGCTAATCCATTCAAAATGCATATGTAATTTTCCGTTTAAAAAAAATATTAGAAAAAAATTATAATGTAAATAAAAAGTGTGTAATATGCTTTTAAATTCCCAGGGAATTTACATAAGGTTATCTTGTAGAATATAGAAAATAAATTTCCCAAAAATATTAGGGTGTTTTTTGCAAAAAATAAATCAATTTTTTGTTAGATTATAGAGAATTTCATACAGCAAAAACTAAAAATATTCTCTACAAAAAATATCAATTCAAAATTTAATAATTTCTCCTAAATATGTGCCTATTTGCATATTTGGTAAGAAAATATTGTAGAATATTTAAAATAAATTTCCCAAAAATATTATTTTCAAGCCATGTCGAAAATACCGCAAGAATTAAAAAAAATATACCAAGAAATTAAAAAAAATTTAAAAAAAAAAATTAAAAAAAAATTAAAAAATTTTAATTAATTTTAAATTTAATTTAATTTTTAAAATTTAAATTTTAATAATTTCTTCGCAACGTTTATTAAAGATGTGCTGTTGTTTAGGCCACCTATTTTAATGTCAAACGCAATGTTGTGGTTGCTGTCAACTCGGAATTGCCACAACACTCCCATTTTGTCTTAAGTATTTAAATTTTGCAGAAATTATGAATTTTATTTCATTGAAGTGTGAACAGCGTTATTCTCATATATCTGGTCCAGTTAGCTATTAAATATCTTCCCATTTTTTTATGAAATCGATACAACTAAAGTGAATCATTGATGTTTATCATTCAAACCGGCATCTATACTACATAGATAGAAGGTCATATTTTAATATTTACTAGGCTTTTGTTACAGAAATAGGCATAAAAGATCAACAGCAAGATCCAGTTCAAATATTTAGTCATTTACATAAACGCATTAACACAAATCATATTCTATGGATTCAATTCAAAATCAAACCAACGTTGAATATGGTCAACCAAATAATGGTCCTTGGATTACAAATTCGATGCAAACTAAAAATGTTTAACTTTTTGGAAAATATGAAGCATTTGTTTATATACAAACAATATTTTTTCTTTAAAAAATCCAATCAAGTAAATTACATTTGGTTAATTATTCCTCTACGAAATGTTCCATCTCGAGCTAAGAAAAATTTAGGATATAACATAAATAAAACATTACTATGTCAATTGCTCTAAAATATTTTCTTTAAAATCATTATTAAAATTATTATTAGCCCGATGTATCAGGCTCACTTAGACTATTCAGTCCATTGTGATACCACAGTGATGAACTTCTCTCTTATCACTGAGTGCTGCCCGATTCCATGTTAACCTCAATGACAAGGGACCTCCTTTTTATAGGCGAGTCCGAACGGCGTTACACATTCCAATGAAACCACTTAGAGAAGCTTTGAAACCCTCAGAAATGTTACCAGCATTACTGAGGTGGGATAATCCACCGCTGAAAATTTTTTAGTGTTCGGTCGAAGCAGGAATCGAACCCACGACCTTGTGTATGCAAGGCGGGCATGCTAACCATTGCACCACGGTGGCTCCCAACCCTCAGGGCATGCTAACCATTGCACCACGGTGGCTCCCACATAACCTAACCTAACCTAACCTACCCTCCACCACAGGATGGGTGGAGGTGTCATTCCGTTTGTAACACATCGAAATATTGCTCTAAGACCCCATAAAGTAACAGGTTGGCTGATAAGTCCCCAGTCTGACACATAGATGGCGTCGCTAGTACTCCATTTTTGTATACTTTGCATTGCTTTAGAAATTGTGCCTTGGAAGTTCATTTGGATGAAGATATTTAAAAAAAAAATTTATACCCTCCACAATAGGATAGTATTTAACTTTGTCATTCCGTTTGTAACACATCGAAATATTGCTCTAAGACCCCATAAAGTATATATATTCTGGGTCGTGGTGAAATTCTGGGTCAATTTGAGCATGTCCGTCCGCCCGTCTGTTGAAATCACGCTAACTTCCGAACGAAACAAGCTATCGACTTGAAACTTGGCACAAGTAGTTGTTATTGATGTAGGTCGGATGGTATTGCAAATGGGCCATATCGGTCCACTTTTACGTATAGCCCCCATATAAACGGACCCCCAAATTTGGCTTGCGATTGCTCTAAGAGAAGCAAATCTAATCCGATCCGGCTGAAGTTTGGTACGTGGTGTTAGTATATAGTCTCTAACAACCATGCAAAAATTGGTCCATATCGGTCCACTTTTACGTATAGCCCCCATATAAACCGACCCCCCAGATTTGGCGTGTGGTGTAAGTATATGGTCTATAACAACCATACAAAAGTTGGTCCATATCGGTCCATAATTATATATAGCCCCCATATAAACCGGATTCCCAGATTTGACCTTCGGAGCCTCCTAGAGGAGCAAAATTTTTCTGATCCAGTTGAAATTTGGTACGTGGTGTCAGTATATGGTATCTAACAACCAAGCAAAAATTGGTCCATATAGGTCCATAATAATATATAGCCCCCATATAAACCGATCCCCAGATTTGACCTCCGGAGCCTCTTAGAGGAGCAAATTTCATCCGATCCAGTTGAAATTTGGTACGTGGTGTCAGTATATGGTCTATAACAACCATGCAAAAATTGGTCCATATAGCTCCATAATTATATATAGCCCCCATATAAACCGGATTCCCAGATTTGACCTCCGGAGCCTTTAAGAGGAGGAGCAAAATTCATCCGATTTGGTCCATATAGGCCTATAGTTATATGTCCAATCACACAAAGATTGGTCCATATCGCCAAAAATAATCTACCAAAATTTTATTTATATAGAAAATTTTGTCAAAAATTTATTTCTGTAGAAAATTTTGTCAAGATGTTATTTCTTTAGAAAATTTTTTCAAGATGTTATTTCTTTAGAAAATTTTATCAAAATTTTATTTTCTTTAGAAAATTTTATCAACATTTTATTTCTATAGATAATTTTGTTAAATTTTTATTTCTATAGAAAATTTTATTAAATTTTTATTTCTATAGAAAATTTTGTTCAAATTTTTATTTCTATAGAAAATTTTGTCAAAATTTTATTTTTATAGAAAATTATGTCAAATTTTAATTTCCATAGAAATTTTGTCGAACTGAATTATATACGTCTTAAATCGGCCTTTTTTGTTTAATATATCCCCCGTATGGACTAACTTACAATTTAGAAGACGGTGTTAAGGATTTTTTAAGATACCTTTCCATCGGCAAGTGTTACCGCAAGCCAAGTAATCTGATTGTGGATGACGGTCTTTAGTAGAAGTTTCTACGCAATCCATGATTGAGGGTACATAAGATTCGGCATGGCCGAACTTACGGCCGTATATATTTATTTTTCCATTTCATTTTTATTTTTATCACTATTTTTTGTTACACTTTTATTTTCTTATTTGCTAATTTTTACAAATTGAAAAACTTCTTCGCTTCCATCCGGAATTGAAACTGGGTCTGTTGGTACCATAACAGAATGCCTTAGCACACTCAGCCTCAAAGGTCGATTAAAATGTTTGTGATATGAACCTAATATGATACCACGGCATGATATTCTAACTACTTCCTGAGATGTTCTTTATTATTATTAATGAAAAAAATAAAGACCGCTCGTTCAAATCTTACCAGCGGCAATTTTTTTATTAAATATTTTTCTAAAAAAATATTTTATTATGTTTTACATTGGTTTTGTTTTGTTTTTTTTTTTTCGCCATATATTTTTGTATGAATATGTTTTTTCCATTAAAAATTAACAACAAATTAAAAATGATCAAAATTTGCAAAACCTTATCATTTTCACTTCCATGAAAGTCAAAAAGCCAAACAGCACAGGTTCAAATCGGAGATGAACTTTTTTAATTTTTTTTTATTATTTTTTTAATTTTTTATTGATTTTCTAATTAATTGTCCAAAACTTAATTTTCACTTCAAGCGACCTAATTCCGTACTTTCTAAGACTTGTCCAAAAGGACTGCATCAGAATTGGAAAAAATCGATAGGGTATCCCGGGATACGGTTTAAATGAAATATTTGTACAACAACTTCCAATATTTTTTGCTGGGTAATTACTAAAAAATTAACAATGCCTTACAAACATAGATCAATTTGTTGTAAATGCAAATGAGAAATATTTTAAGATCAAATTTTAACAACAAAGAAGTGGGCGGCGTGTACATAGTGCACCCAGAGAGGGACTATGATTACCTCAAACATGTTTTAAGAGCTAAATGTTATGTTTGGGTGGTGACCGAGTAACATGGTTTTTGCAACCATGTTATTTTCTCGGAAATCATGTATCTGATTTCGGCAAGTAGGTTATATTTGACGAGAAAATTACATTTTAGTGACAAACATGTTACATGGTCACCATACAAAAATAACATTTTGGTCTTGAAACATGTTTGAGGTGATCATATTCCTTCTCTGCGTGTGGGGTATGTTCCGATATTCGGAATCACAAAAATTTCGTTTGTCTATATTCTCTTAACCGTTTCGGGACGACAGGAATGTTTTTATCCCAGAAAAATTTGAAAAATCATATCTCTGAAAAATCTCACACGATTTGGTTGAAAATCGTCCCAAATCATTATTTATATTCTTCTCTACAAAAAATTTAATACAACTGACAATACAACACATGAAGCTTATGTCAAAAGTCATAAATCAGTTCGCGCGGTTTGAGTTGCTAAAAAAAAATAACAAACTGAATTATATACGAATCTAATCTGTTTTTTGCCTAATATATACCACTTACAGACTAACTTACAATTCAGAAGATGATTTTAAGAAGTTTTAAGATACCTTGTCATCGGTAAGTATTACCACAACCAACGTAATTCGATTGTGGATGACAGTTCTTACTAGAAGTTCTTACGCAATCCATGGTGGAGGGTACATAAGATTCGGTCTGGCCGAAACACTTTGAAAAAAATCGTAAAAAATGAACTTGCGGAAAAATAAAAGCATTTGTAGTATTATTTTATTGAAACTCGATTTGATAATACCAAAAATAGGAAGTAGTTCTTATAAAGCTGGCAAATTTTCTACGTGGATTTAACAAATATAATCGTATAATCTAATCTGCCATAATATATATATATTTTTTTTTTTGGAATGAATTGACATGATAATCTCTCAAATATTCATTAATTATTGGTAAATAACAGGAAGTTGTAAAGATTCCATGCATCCTCAGATTTATTAAACATTCAGTATAAAAATTCAATAGATATGGACTCTGTAAACACTTTTGATTCCGTATAAAAAAAAACATTTACTTAAATTACCGTCACTCATTTCTGTTTTTTTTTATTTACAATTTGTTTACTCTCTAAGACGGAAGCTAATTTGTTTTATACTGACAATAATATTAAATGTATTTATCATTTATGATCATTTAAATCAAATAAGACAACATAACAAAACAATTGTGGTGTTTACTTCATGTTTATATTATTTAAATTGATTTTCTTTTATAACAAATATGTTTAAGCTCTTCCGATTTCAGGGTTTCATTCATAAAAACAACCCCCTGATTCCACGTCCACCATAAAACCAATTTACTATCACCGTTAATCCTTCACATTAGATGATTTCCCTATCCGTTGTTTTTTTTTTTTTTTGACAAGTGAGATTAATGTTTTGTAAGCTGTAATTAAACTGTTATTAGCTGTATATAGAACTTGTCCAAGCATTACTAAACTAAACACAAAATCACACACACACACACACACCAGCACACATACACCCATTTAGTTCAACTATAAAATTTATTTCAAAATTCGATTTAATTCATTTTGATGGAAAACATAAATTATGGATACCATACAAAATTTTCTAATTGATAGTTACATTCTCACACAGTGGCTGTGGCCATTCTCATTCGTTAAGATTTTAATAATACCCCAATGACCTTAATCGGCAAATGTAGGGGGGGGGGGGATTCCTGCTGCCGATATTGACAATGCAAACATTGACATTTTTATTCTCTGAGGAATTTTAGCAGTAACATAAGCCTGTGATGGTGAAAATAGCATAAGTCTATGTTACCTTTTTTTTTGTATATGTCACTCTACATAATCCAACTAAATTAATGAAAATGGACCCATGCGAAAGATATTATGGACTAGAGGACTTTGTACACTGAAAAAATATGGTAGAGGGCACATTTTATTTTATACAGAATATGACAGCAAAGCTTTTTTTCTTGACTAAAAATCGCTAAATTTTTCATTGAAAGCGTTTTCCTTTCGATTGAGTTTTCCACCTATTGGCATAGCCAATAATTTTTTGTGGGTGGGGGGCCTTAACTTACACAAAGCATACATTTAAGACAAATTCTCATGTAAAATTAAGTTTTGTTTAATGGGAAATAAATTTGTATTCATTAGTTTTTATTGTATTTCTATAGCAAATTTTTCTATAGACATAAAATGTAGAAATAAAATTTTGACGAAATTTTCTATAGAAATAAAATTTTGACAAAATTTTCAATGGAAATAAAATTTTGGCAAAAATTTCTTTGGAAATAAAATTTGGACAAAATTTTCTCAAGAAATAAAATTTTGATAAAAATTTCTATAGAAATAAATTTTTGACAAAATTTTCTATAGAAATAAATTTTTGACAAAATTTTCTATAGAAATAAATTTTTGACGAAATTTTCTATAGAAATAAAATTTGACGAAAAATTTTCTATGGAAATAAAATTTTGACAAAAATTTCTATGGAAATAAAATTTTGACAAAATAGAAAATTTTGTGAACATTTTATTTCTATAGAAAATTTTGTTAACATTTTATTCTATAGAAAATTTTGTTAAAATATTATTTCTATAGAAAAATTTTTTAAAATTTTATTTCTATAAATTTTTTCAACATTTTATTTGTATAGAAAATGTTGTCAAAATTTTATTTCTAAAGAAACCTTAGAATTTTATATCTAAAGAAAATTTTATTTCTATAGAAAATGTCCTCAAAATTGTATTTCTATAAAAAGTGCTGTCAAAATATTATTTCTATAGAAAATGCTGTCAAAATTTTATTTCTATAGAAAATTTTGCCCAATTTTATTTCTATAGAAAATTTTGTCAAAATTGTATTTCTGTAGACAAATTTGCAAACATTTTATTTGTATAGAAAATGTTGTCAAAATTTTATTTCTAAAGAAACCTTAGAATTTTATATCTAAAGAAAATTTTATTTCTATAGAAAATGTTCTCAAAATTGTATTTCTATAAAAAGTGCTGTCAAAATTTTATTTCTATAGAAAATGCTGTCAAAATTTTATTTCTATAGAAAATTTTGCCCAATTTTATTTCTATAGAAAATTTTGTCAAAATTGTATTTCTGTAGACAAATTTGCAAAAATTTTATTTCCATAGAAAATTTTGTCAAAAATTTATTTCTATAAAAAATTTTGTCAAAATTTTATTTCCATTGAAAATTTTGTCAAAATTTTAACAAAATTTTCTATAGAAATAAAATTTTAACAAAATTTTCTATAGAAATAAAATTTTAACAAAATTTTCTACAGAAATAAAATTTTGAGAAAATTTTCTATAGAAATAAAATTTTGACAAAATTTTCTATAGAATGAAATTTTGACAAGATTTTTGATAGAAACAAAATTTTTAAAAAATAGAAATAAATTGTTGACCTAGGTTAGGCTAGGTTAGGTGGCAGCCCGATGTATCAGGCTCACTTAGACTATTCAGTTCATTGTGATACCACATTGGTGAACTTCTCTCTTATCACTGAGTGCTGCCCGATTCCATGTTAAGCTCAATGACAAGTGACCTCCTTTTTATAGCCGAGTCCGAACGACGTTCCACATTGCAATGAAACCACTTAGAGAAGCTTTGAAACCCTCAGAAATGTCACCAGCATTACTGAGGTGGGATAATCCACCTCTGAAAAACTTTTTGGTGTTTGGTCGAAGCAGGAATCGAAGCAAGGCGGGCATGCTAACCACTGCACCACGTTGGCTCCGATTGTTGACCTAAGTTTCTATAAAAAAATAATTTTGGTAAAACTCCCTATAGAAATAAAATTTTTACAAAATTTCTGTAGAAATAGAATTTTCTAGTAAAATTTTCTCCAATTTGTGTAGATTATTTTTGGCTCGAGTGCTTGCATACAATTGGTTCAATCGCAGTTTTGAACAAATACCAATCAGTTTTTCCAGTGATGGATTATCGCTATTGTAACGCTGGTGATATTTCTGAGTTGAACGCCGTTCGGGCTCGGCTATTACAAGGGGGTCTCTCTAAGAGAGAAGTTTACCACTGCGGTATCATAATGGATTGAATAGTGTGCCTGCAATAACGTTCTGTCACTAGACCTAACCAACATGGACGTGAAATAGTTCAACGGGACAGGTTCAAGTCCCCACTGGCAGATAATGAAGCCGACCCATTTTCGTCGGCAGCGGATGACACTAAATTTTTGCCTCGGGCTGCCACTAGACCTAAGCGAACCTCATTTTCTTCTCTTTAACCACTCTCAAATGTTCCAAATGTTCACTAGTTAAGTAGGGTAACCAATTTGTGGGCCTCGCCAGACTTTTTAGCACTTATGTTGATATTTATTTTTGTAATTTGTAAGTTATCTAATTTATCCAAATACTGGCACTGTGTCATCGCTGTAACAGCAACAAAGTATCATAGCATCATCGAATTAAAACAATAGATTTTAACACATTGTCATGATGTTCACATCCATACAGCGATTGATTGATCTATTCTAAATATTTGCTAACTGGCAACAACAGGAAGTTAGCCAATCTCAGCCATTTGAGGAGGCTTGCTTTTGATGCTAATAAAGACAACAAAAACAAAAAACAAAAAACTAAACTTACTTGCAGTTCTAGTCGATGTTGATGCGAATAATTTCATTTTTATTTGTTTTTATTTTTACGACAATCACTTATGGTAATCACACATACACAAAATTGAATTTTTATAAAAAATTTTTTTGTTGATATTTTTCTCAGTGAACAACAGTTGCTTTTGTTTCTTTCCTTTAAACAATGAGTACTATTTTTTTGTTTTAAATTTTTGTAAAAAAAACGTAAACGTAAGTTATTATATTTAAGATTTTATGAAATTTTCTTTAACACTTTTATCTGTAAATTATTATATATTTATTTTTTTCATAAAAAATTCATTTTGTTTTACTTTTTTTCAAAAAATTATAGCCTTTTACTTTATTCGATTTAATTATCTCACATAATTCGTTTGATATTTGACAATTCGAAATTCGTTCTTGTATTTCTTTATCCGAGTACATTTAAAGAAGAAAAAAAATCAATCAAATCAAAATCTCTTTTTTTATTTAGTTTTATTTTCGTTATTTGGGTTTCCGTTTCTTGTAATCTCGATATGCTATGTTCTCGGTTTGTTTAGACTCTCGACGCGTACTTGTAAACAGCGCGAGTTTTTCAAAATCAATGTTTATCTCGCACAATGCGACTAACCCTTTTATATAGACTTTGTCGAGTTAACCGGTCTGTCTTACTAGATTTTTAGCTGCGATTCATTTTGCTATTTTCTACCTCAATTTCGGCAAAACTACAGCGGCCAGCAGAATCTCTAGCAGCTGCAGCACAACAACAACTGCATTTAATTGCCTCTGAATATACGGACATACAGACCATTCGTACTATACAACAATGGCAACGTCATAGCGGCCAAGTAAGCTGGTCAACAATTCTTAAACTAAGCCAAGTTGTAATCTTAGTTGCTAGAGCTGATGCTGCTGTAACAATCACCTCTCAACTCTCAGTACTTAGCTCACTTGCAAATAAGTGGACAAGATCAATCGACTAACCACCACTGGTCAATCGATTAACACCGGGTGTCGCGAGGGCTTGAAAAAGTAGGAAAAAAAACAAAACCACACTAAAGCTATGATTAAAGTCTACTCAGAGAGTAAGAGAAAGATGATGGCTAGAGAGAGAGAGAATAATAGAGTTAATAAACACACAAGCAGCATCAAGCATTATTCTTTACTCATTGACCATAGAGGCACGCAGAATCTTTGTCATGCATTGTAACGTGTTGTGAGATATTGAGCCTATTCTCTAGGCACCGGTGGTTTTTTGGCGGTTATAATGACATGACACCAACCAATGTCATCAAAGAGTCATTCGGTCAGCAACTTAGACACTCAGTCGCTGGTATGGAGTACAGTTTGGAGCAAATCTGTGGGTTTTGGTCTTTTAGTTTTTTATTCAAACAAAACTCAACAAGCTTTCGTCAAAATTTAATTTAAAAATCAACATCTCATGTTTTAATATCCCTTTTTAACTGTCTGCTTTTATTTGCTTCTAAAGGAAAAATCCCTTTTTCATTTTAGTCTCTTCTCGTTTCAAAAACCGGGATTTCCACTCTATTTGGTTAAAGGCACGCCGAAAAGAAGACAAAAGTCCTAACTACATAACAAAAATTTTTGGAAATCGCAGCATTTCAGCTGAATACACATAAGCGTAGGAAGGCCTCTGGGGAGGGGGCTTAGACCCCCCCAGAAAAATTTTAGCCCCCCCCAGAATTTGAAACTCTATTTATGATTTTCCATTTTTCAATAAATGTCAATAGTTTTTTTTTTAATTTTTATAAAAATTAGACAAGTATATACAATCGCACAAAGTTCCGCTAAAGACTTTCATGAACAATCGAATTACTCGGGTTGTGGTAGCAGTTGCCGATGGCAATGTTTGAAGTCAGATATTTATGAAATGAAGCTGTGGTTGAACTTATGATGGATTTAGTTTAGTCAATTTAATTAAAAAAATAGTAATTGATATTAAAACTATACTTTCATAAATTAATATCTTAATATTGCTGCGAAAAAGCTTTGCCAAAAAAGTAGTGAAAATGTTCTTTTTGGGTCTAGAAGTGGTGCAAAATTGGCGGAGAAGCAATGAATGTAATATGAGCTTGTCATAGGACAAATGTCCACCGTTTCAACAGCCGTTGCAATGAATTTGCATCACTTCTTAAGGTGAGATCCGAATTCTGTGTTTTGAATGTGAATTAAAAAATTTTGTGATATTTTCCCAAATAAATGATTTTTATATTGTTTTTATGATTTTAATGCATTCTGACGCTTGTTTGAAACGTTTTTCCTCGAATAATTTCCAAAATTATCGATTTTTCTATAATGGATTTAGCAGTTTTGTGGCAAAATTTAAATAATTTGTACCAATTTATTTATTCTTACTGTTTTTTTAAACTATTTGAAAAAAAGAAAACAAAAAATTACACATTAAAATATGAAAAAAAAGAAGTAAAAAACTTCCTGTGTAGTTAAAATAATTGAGGACATTTTTGGAAGTACTTTTAAAGTTGTGCCTTTAAAACAACTCACAATTTTTTTGCTGGGAAAAGTGTGGAACTACTTTTAGTTGCTTTATTATAAATTAATTGTCGAGTTATTTTGATGTCTAATTTTTATTCAATTTTATGAAATAAAACATTAATTGAGCCTATAAGTTCGGTCTATAAATTTTTCGCTAGGGGGGCTATACCCCCTAGGAAAATTGTCTAGCTACGCTAATGTGAATACATTAAATATATTAAAACAAAAATGCGATGTTATTGTGCAAAATTGAATAAAAAGTGGCAAAAAGTGGATGGACCAATCGATCGATTTAATTTGCTTGGCTTCAGGGAGAACTTTTGTTTAAACCCCTTGTGGTACTTCTACACTCAAAAAAAGTTTACTTGGATCCAAAGATTTTGACCTACCCTTAAGGATTTTGCTATTGATTCCGAGCCAAAGATGCGGCTTCTTTAAAATAAAGACATTTCTTACGGACCTCCCTGGCTTTAAATCTAGGATTTGGATACAGATCTCATTTATCGAATTTTTATTCTCTCTTTGTGATATATTAATAAAGGTATTTATGTACAAACAAATTCCAATTTGAAAATACAAATTATGGCAAGTACTTCAAAGTAAAAACTGCTTTCTTAATGCTAAAAAACTTTAAACCAACGACGCAAATCTTTAGGATAAGTCTTAGCCTATATTTGAAGCGTTTTTATCTTAAATTTAAAAATTCAAGACGACAGTTGAGTTAAATACTTACTCTTTAAATTAAACAGGGTTTTCTTTATTTTAAGGAATATTTGCCTTATTTCAAAGATCTATAACTTCAGCAGAGAGACGCAAAATTTCAAAATTTGTGTCCTAAATTTAAGGAAAACAAGTATATACAGCACTAAGTTCGGCCGGGCCGAATCTTAAATACCCACCACCATGAACCAAATATTAGGGTTTCCTTTGAAATTTCAGGAGGGCTTGAGGACTTGAGGACACTTCCCGAAGATAAATTTAAAGATTTCACCTATGAGGACTATATCAGATTCTGGATTTATAAGAACCATTTTTGTTTGAGTTTTAGAGGAATCATTAACATCTCTTGTAAGTGTGCAAGAAAATTATAAAATAACGTCTTAATTTGAAATCTTAAATCTGTGGAAGTAAAATCTGGAAATTTTACATTGAGTTTCAAGCAATTTTCATGATCAGTGCGCCTTCTACACCGTCAAGAAGTGAAGTCGGTCTATATGGAGGCATTATCAAATGGACCGATAAAAACTTAATCCGATACACGTTTTTGTGAGCCTAAACTATCAGAATATTTACAAATTCAGGCAAATCAGATAAAAACTACGGTTTCTAGAAACCCAAGGAGTTAAATCGGGAGATCGTTTTTATGGGGGCTATACTAAAATATGGACCGATACTTACCGTTTTCGGCACACCTCTTTATGACCCGAAAATACCTCTAGATTTCCAATTTCAGGCAAATAGGAAAAAAACTTCGGATTCTAGAAGGCCAAGAAGTAAAATCGGGAAATCGGTCTATATGGGGGCTATACCAAAATATGGACCGATACTCACTATTTTCGGCACACCTCTTATGGTCCTAAAATACCTCTAGATATCCAATTTCAGACAAATTGGATAGAAACTACGGTTTCTATAAGCCCAAGACCCAAAATCGGGAGGTCGTTTTATATGGGGGCTATACCAAAACA
Organism: Haematobia irritans; assembly: GCF_050003625.1. Lineage (NCBI taxonomy): Eukaryota > Metazoa > Arthropoda > Insecta > Diptera > Muscidae > Haematobia > Haematobia irritans. The sequence goes on along the minus strand of NC_134397.1, from coordinate 219,034,850 downwards.
TGGACCGATACTCACAATTTTTGGCACACGTATTTGTGGTCCTACAATACCTCAAGATTTCCCATTTCAGGTAAATTGAATAAAAACTGCGGTTTCTACACGGATGAAAAAGACTGTTTTTCATATGTTTGGCTATAAACATTATATGTTTGGAACACAAATTTTTAAACACAATATTTTTGAGTGCAAGCATATAATGTTCATAAACTAGCATAACATGTTTGGGACATATATGTTAATATGTTAGAACATATTATGTTTGGGACATAAAATGTTTGTAAATATAAAATGTTTGGATGCAAACATATATTAATTTAGAAATAGCCTATAAACATATATGTGTTTAGTAGCTTGGAGCGCTATTTAACAGGGAGCGATATTGAATTAAGTTGGTGGTTGTTGCTTGTTATTACAAAATTAACATTTTATTTTTCCTTGGGCAATTGATCAGCTACTTCTTTGATCCTTACAAACTGTGTGGTCCGCTGTTCGAATCCCCGTCCGGCAAAAGGTAAAATTAAAATAAAAAAATCATACAATTGAATAATTTCTTCTACAATGTTTGTATTACAGAAAAAGGTGCTAAGAACTAAAAAATCTCGTGGAAGTGAGAAAGATGTTGGGGAATATACAATTGGGCAGAAACAAAATTTTGAGCATTCAGGTCGAAAACCTATGTTGTTAGCAGCTATATTACCTGTTTATTTTCATAATTCGTTATGATTGTAAATATATAAATAAATAAATAAAATTTTGAGCACAATATTGTTTGGGAGAATTTTTTTAAGCATATAATATTTTTGGGTGGAAAATGCTTCCAAACATATTATATGTTCACATAATAACATATTGTTTTTTGGAAGACAACATTATTGAATTTGGATGCAAAAATACAAAATGTTTGAAACTTAGACTACCCAAACATATATTGTTTAGACTAATATGCTTTCAAACATATTATATATTGGAAGAGATCAAACATATAAATGTTTGGGCAATACCCAAAAATGTATATGCTTGAAGCAAAATATGTTTGGGAGTATATGTTACAGAAGCGATTTTTTGTGAGCGTGTATAAGCCAAAGAAGTAAAATCGGGAGATAGGTCTATATGGGGGCTATACCAAACTATGGACCGATACTCACAATTTTTGGCACACCTCTTTATGGTCATAAAATACCTCTAGATTTCAAATTTCAGGCAAATTGGATAAAAACTACGATTTCTATAAGCCCAAGACCCAAAATCGGGAGGCCGTTTTATATGGGGACCATACCAAAACATGGACCGATACTCACAATTTTTGGCACACGTATTTGTGGTCCTACAATACCTCAAGATTTCCCATTTCAGGTAAATTGAATAAAAAATGCGGTTTCTATAAGCCCAAGAAGTAAAATCGGGAGATCGGTCTATATGGGGGCTATACCAAAACATGGACCGATACTCACCATTTTTGGCACACCTCTTTGCGGTCATAAAATACCTCTAGATTTCAAATTTCAGGCAAATTGGATAAAAACTACGATTTCTATAAGCCCAAGACCCCAAATCGGGAGGTCGGTTTATATGGGGACTATATAAAAGCCTGGACCGATATAGCCCATCTTCGAACTTGACCTGCCTGCAGACAAAAGACGAGTTTGTGCAAAATTTCAGCACGATTGCTTCATTATTGAAGACTGTAGCGTGATTACAACAGACAGACAGACAGACGGACAGACGGACATCGTTATATCGTCTTAGAATTTCTCCCTGATCAAGAATATATATACTTTATATAGTCGGAAATCGATATTTCGATGTGTTACAAACGGAATGACAAACTTATTATACCCCCATCACCATTCTATGGTGGTGGGTATTAAAATTCTGAAGCAAGGATTATAAACTTTCTTTTAATTAAAATGTCATTATTTTAAAGAATTTTGTCCTTAGCATTGCGTAAATTTTAAGTCCTAAAATTTAAGTTGCATAATATTCCATATTAGGTCAATATTTTTTTCAGTGTAGCATATCCCTTTTTGGCGAAGCTTTTTTGCTGGGTAGTTCTGTCTTTGCAGAATTCATCCCTACACCTGATTGTTTCTGCCATTTCATCAACCCTTAAAGCATACATTTCAGGTTCTCAACCAGTCGATCTATAATTTTTATCTTCAAAACCTCACCATATACTTTGATATTACAGGTAAAAATTATAACTTTACTTATCATTCTGTCTAGAAAATGTGTCTAGAGAAATATCTAGACATGATATGATTTGACATTCTCAAGTCGAATTTTGTTAAACGTTTAGTCAATTAAACTTTAACTCATATAGTGACACAATAAAATTGTAGAAAGGATTTTAAAGTAATTTTGAGATCTAAAATTATATGATGATAATATCAATATCAACTTTGTTGATTGCAATCTAATAGTCCCTGCTACCATTATCGAAAAACTCGCTAATGTCACTATAGGCGGCAATTGTTTGATTGATATTTCCTAACAATTTAAAATGCATTGGAAGATTTAGCTATTAAACAATTTTACCACTTCAATTGAAAACTATATAAATATAAATAATTTATGAATATTGAATAAAAAAAAAGTTGTCCTCAAATATTCCATGCGCTTACCTGTATCAGTATCTAAATATCAAATAGCATCTATTACGTACCTCATTTCCATTTTTGAACGGATGGAAAATGATAAAAATGGATGATGTGGCAGAAGCAAAACGTTAGTAATGGATGAAGTGAATCACGTACTGTTTTTCAAAGAGAAAATAAACTTTGAACTTGATTTAAGTTAAATAGGAATCTAAGGAATCTTAGGAGCGGTGCCACAAAGGCTCAGCGGTCGTATCCTCTCGAGAAAATCGTATCGGAATCTAGAATTGCTCCGGCAGAGTTAGTGACTGACACAATATCCCGTGGTTGTCGGCGATATATATAGGCTGAATCAAATTTGCACAAATACCAGGAAAGTAGAGGGAAACAAAAGCCATATCCATACCAAAAGCGGGGAAAGCCTCTCATTCGAGTGCGAAGGATTTTCGACCAATTAGCTTATCCTCATTACCTCTTAAGAGTCTGGAAATGCTGATAGATATTTATCTTAGAACTATCATCAATTGAAGATTTCTCTCGAAACGACAACAAGCTTACTGATCTGCTCGAAGGGCAGATCAACTGAGACCGCATTGCATGAACTAGCCATCTTTATTGAAAGCTCACTATTTGTCAATGAATACACAATTGTGGCTTTTCTGGACATCGAGCCGATACTAAATGGATTGACAACTCTGAATGTTGACCAAGGAATTCTTAGGCTGTTAGACCAACTTCCAACGAAGCGACGTATTTCAGCCACACTGGGACAAGCAAACATACAAAGTTTTAATGCAGTCCGCAAGGAGGAGTTCTAGCACCTCTTCTTTGGAAGGTTGTTATAAACAAACTTCCGGTTTCCCTAGAAAAAGAAAGAGCAATGATGTGGCTCTAGAAGTCAGGTGAGAATGGCCATCCACAATTTGAGATATTACACAAAGAGGCCTCCGGATGACTGAGAAATGGTGAAAGAGAATGGTTTGGGGTAAATCCTGGAAAGACAAAACTAGTCATATACTGCAAAGAACGCAGAATTCCCACGGTTAAGTCCATCTCCTTAGGGGGTATTGAAATTCCCTTTGGTGAGTGTGCAAAATACTTTGGGGTTATTTTGCACAGGAAGCTGAACTTTAAGCTTAATATTGAAGAAAGGGTGAGAAAAACAAAAAGGAAATAGGAAAAAGTGGGGACTAAAACAGAAAATTGTGCATTGGCTGTGGTTAGACCTATAATGCTATATGCTATGTGGTGCGGTGGACTGATGGCCGGCACTTCAACAGCCGACAAGTTTAGACAAAGTTCAGCGTAAGGAATGCTTGTGTATCTCAAGCGCTTTCAGTAAGACAGGAACAGATTCCCTTAATGTCATATTGTATTTATTACCTATATAATGACTACTGTATGAGCTGCCATGATGCGGAGGAAAAGGAATCAATTAAACACATCTTGTGAAAGTGTAGGTACTTTTAGTTAATGTGGTTTCATAATGGACCTAACCTATGAGGTCCACCCATGAAAAAGTAACAGTAAACAAGTATATACGGCCGTAAGTTCGGCCAGGCCGAATCTTATGTACCCTTCACCATGGATTGCGTAGAAACTTCTACGAAAGACTGTCATCCACAAATTTCAACTCACTCGGGTGAAAATTGCTCCTCCAAGAGGCTCCAAAACCAAATCTCGGGATCGCTTTATATGGGAGCTATATATGATTATGGACTGATATGGACCACTTTTGCCATGGTTGTTAAATATCATATACTACCACCACGTACCAAATTTCAACCAGATCGGATGAATTTAGCTTCTCCAAAAGGCACCGGAGGTCAAATCTGGCGATCGGTTCATATGGGAGCTATATATAATTATGGACTGATAGGAACCAATTCCTGCATGGTTGTTGGATAACATATACTAACATCACGTACCAAATTTCAACCGAATCGGAAGAATTTTGCTCTTCCAAGGTGCTCCGGTCAAATCTGGGGATCGGTTTATATAGGGCCTATATATAATTATGGACCGATATCAACCAATTTTTGCATGGGTGTTTGAGGCCATATATTAACATCATGTACCAAATTTCAACTGAATCAGATGCATTTTGGTCTTCCAAGAGGCTCCGGAGGTCAAATCTGGTGATCGGTTTATATGGGGGCTATATATAATTATATACCGATGTGGACCAATTTTTGCATGGTTATTAGAGACCATATACTTACACCATGTACCAAATTTCAGCCGGATCGGATGAAATTTGCTTCTCTTAGAGGCCTCGCAAGCCAAATCGGAGGATCGGTTTATATGGGGGCTATATATAATTATCAACCGATGTGGACCAATTTTTGCATGGTTGTTAGAGACTATATACTAACACCATGTACCAAATTTCAGCCGGATCGGATGAAATTTGCTTCTTTTAGAGGCTTCGCAAGCCAAATCGGGGGATCGGTTTATATGGGGGCTATATATAATTATGGACCGATGTGGACCAATTTTTGCGTGGTTGTTAGAGACCATATACTAACACCATGTACCAAATTTCAGCCGGATCGGATGAAATTTGCTTCACTTAGAGGCCTCGCAAGCCAAATTTGGGGGTCCGTTTATATGGGGGCTATACGTAAAAGTGGACCGATATGGCCCATTTGCAATACCATCCGACCTACATCAATAAGCCACCGTGGTGCAATGGTTAGCATGCCCGCCTTGCATACACAAGGTCGTGGGTTCGATTCCTGCTACGACCGAACACCAAAAAGTTTTTCGGCGGTGGATTATCCCACCTCAGTAATGCTGGTGACATTTCTGAGGGTTTCAAAGCTTCTCTAAGTGGTTTCATTGGAATGTGGAACGCCGTTCGGACTCGGCTATAAAAAGGAGGTCCCTTGTCATTGAGCTTAACATGGAATCGGGCAGCACTCAGTGATAAGAGAGAAGTTCACCACTGTGGTATCACAATGGACTGAATAGTCTAAGTGAGCCTGATACATCGGGCAGCCACATAACCTACCTACCTACCTACCTACATCAATAACAACTACTTGTGCCAAGTTTCAAGTCGATAGCTTGTTTCGTTCGGAAGTTAGCGTGATTTCAACAGACGGACGGACGGACGGACATGCTCAGATCGACTCAGAATTTCACCACGACCCAGAATATATATACTTTATGGGGTCTTAGAGCAATATTTCGATGTGTTACAAACGGAATGACTTCCTATGGTGGAGGGTATAAAAAGTAAGCTCTTGATACGTGTGATACGAATTCGGTGTTGTGGATGTTAATTAAAAACATTTTGATGTGATATTTTACCAAATAAATAATTTTTATAATTGTTGTGATGCATTCATACATTTGACCTCTTTTTTTTGAAAAATTTTTCTAGAATTAATTGAGAATTTTTTCGACAAAATGTGTATCAATTTTATGAATTCCTACTCGGTTTTTAACTTATTTGAATAAAAAAGAGTTTAAATTACCCAATAAAAGTATGAAAAAAGTATGAAGCGAGTTATTAAAGATTTATTTAAAAGAACCTCCTGTACAGTTAAAATAAAGAACATCTTTGGGAGGACATTTTTACAAGTGCTTTTAAAGTTGTGTCTTTAGAACAAATTCCATTTTTTTCCTGGGTAGTTTTGAGAGCATCAACCATTTGCTCTTGCTTTATTATCTCACTATATTGCGCTGATCTTTTTTGTCAACTCTCTCCGTCGCCATCATTAGTTCTGTCTCTACAGATCTACCTCTTTCTCCCTCTGGCAATTCTAAACATATAAATGTTCACACGAAATTCATGACTGGAATAAATCCATGAAGTTGAATACAATACATGTTAACCACAATGTATTTGAGAAAATTCGATGTCTCAAACATAATGGGTTCTAACATATTTATATGTTGTAACATATACCCTCGTTTTTTATACCCTCCACCATAGAATGGGGGGTATATTAAATTTGTCATTCCGTTTGTAACACATCGAAATATTGCTCTAAGACCCCATAAAGTATATATATTCTGGGTCGTGGTAAAATTCCGAGTCGATCTAAGCATGTCCGTCCGTCCATCCGTCCGTCTGTTGAAATCACGCTAACTTCCCAACGAAACAAGCTATCGACTTGAAACTTGCCACAAGTAGTTGTTATTGATGTAGGTCGGATGGTATTGCAAATGAGCCATATCGGACCACTTTTACGTATAGCCCCCATATAAACTGACGCTCAGGTTTGGCTTTCGAAGCCTCTTGGAGGAGAAAAATTCATCCGATCCGGTTGAAATTTGGTACCATGTCAAAATTGGTACAAATCGGTTCATCCCCAGATTTGGCTTGCGGAGCCTCTAAGGCAAGCAAATTTCATCCGATCCGGCTGAAATGTGGTACATGGTGTAAGTATATGGTCTCTAATAACTATGCAAAAATTGGTCCACATCGGTCCATAATTATATATAGCCCCATATAGACCGATCTCCCGATTTGGCTTGCGTATCCTCTAAGAGAAACAAATTTTATCCGATCCGGCTGAAATTTGGTACATGGTGTTAGTATATGGTCTCTCTAACAACTATGCAAACTTTGGTTCACATCGGTCCATAATTAAATATAGCCCTCATATAAACCGATCCCCAGATTTGACCTACGGAGCCTCATGGATGAGCAAAATTCATCCGATTCGGTTGAAATTTGGTACGTGGTGTTAGTATATGGTCTCTGACAACCATGCAGGAATTGGTTAATATTGGTCCATAATTATATGTAGCCCCCATATAAACCGTTTCCCAGATTTGACCTCCGGAGCCCCTTGGAATAGCAAAATTCACCCGATCCGGTTGACATTTTGTACGTGGTGTTAGTGTATGGTCTCTAACAACCATACAAAAATTGGCCCATACTGGTCTTAATTATATATAACCCCCATTTAAACCGATCCCCAGATTTGACCTCTGGAGCTATTGGAGGAGCAAAATTCATCCGACCCGGTTGAAATTTGGTACGTGGTGAAATTTGGTACATTGCGCTAGTATATGACCGCTAACAACCACGCCAAAATTGGTCCATATCGGTCTATTTCGGGTTCCTATGCGAAAATCCACTAGTCATCATCTGTCACGATGTCATAACGCAAATTTTTGGATTGGGAAATGTTCGGATTTGCAGCAGAAATGTTCGAAATGTCGAAATCGGATACATAATGAAATTCTGAAATTCTTTTCTTCTACATTCTTAAAGAAGTACAGTGCATCTTTTAAATTCAAGTATTCTACGACCTCTGTTACCATCGAAAAATTCTGGTCCTTGATGGACTTTCATTGCCAAATTTTAATTAAATTAAACTATGTAGTGTGATCGAATTAATCTACATCGAAAATTGTAAAAAATAACAGCACTAAAATTTTGACAATTTAATTTCATTTTTTGGGCGAGATGAATCTTTCAAGTTGCAGTAAAAAACACAAATAGCGCTCGTATGTCAAAACGTTCCAACTACGTATAACCTTAAAAATGTCAAGCTTTATGATAGAGCTGTCAGTTGGCAGATTGCAACCCAATTCCGAGATATAAAAGGCAACCCTTTTAAATATGTGAAAGTTATCCTCCGGAACCGTACAATTGACCCTATCCTATTGAGGGAGTATATTTCATTAAATTCAACTACGTTTTTTTTTTTTATAAAATCAGAGCTGTGACTCGAGATGAATCCCATACCGAACACCGGGATTTTCGAGGCGGGATTAATCCCGAACCCCTGGATTTTTTATTTTGAATCCCGGGATTTTTCGGGATCTCAAAAAAATAATCCTCATTTGTTAAATTTGTGACTTATTAGGATTGTTTATTAATAAATTGAGTCTTCAGTCTGTGCAAACGGCCCTTAGGACAGGATAAAATAAGTTAATAAACATTTATGGTACACCTTGAGTAAGAATTTAAGATACATGGGATATACTATAAACAGCACAATTTCACCAAAAAAACAAAAAAAAAAAAACGAAGTAATGAGTTCATGTGAAATGGAATTCGTGCTACATAAAATAAAAAATCAATGAGAAAAGTCAGTCGACAATATGACAAGATTGCATTTATCTGATAATAATCTGGATGCCTTGCTATTTTAAAGAACTTACTTAAAACTTGATATTTTGAAGTACAAAGTTTTTTTTTTTTTTTTTTTTTTTTTTTTTTTTTTTTTATTTAAGCAATTTCTACAATCATACTATGCTTATATTAACTACAACTAGTCTCTTTATACAGTAGTGACTAACCAGTAGTTTAGTTAAGGAATTTTGTTATGTTAATTAATTAATGATTCATAAATTAAAAGCAAAATTTAACTGGTTGTAAAGCGAGTAATAAGGTCATGCGGCTTAAATCTTTGTAATCTTCTTCTCATGTTGCCGATTTGAGAAAGTTCTGCTGCTCCCATGTTTACATGTTGTTGCAGTCTTTCATTATGCCTCTTTGCGAGGTTTACTATTTCTTCCTTTACGGTTTTTACTTGCAGGTCCCGATGCAGATCGCTATTCCTAATATACCATGGCGCGTTTACCGCGTTTCGTAGAACTTTGTTTTGGAAGCGTTGTATTTTCTCAATATGGGTAGCTTTTGCACATCCCCAGAGTTGTATGCCATATAACCAGACAGGCTTTAGTACTTGGTTATAAATCATAAGTTTGTTGTCAAGAGATAGGATGGAATTGCGTCCAAGTAGCCATTGGAGTTCTCGGTATTTTGCCTTCAATTCTACTTGTTTTTTGTCGATATGTTCATGCCACTTGAGTTTGGAATCTAATGTAATCCCGAGATATTTTGCTGAATGCGAATGAGGAATCTGGTTTCCATTTATGAATAGAGGATTGTATGTTATTTGATTTAGAGCGAAATCTATGTGAATTGATTTGTTACTGTTTAATTTTAGATCCCAATCTGTCGTCCACTTATATAAGCTATTCAATGTTAATTGCAAGTTTTGTTTGGTTTCTACAGTGTTTAAACCAGTCGACATGATGACCGTATCGTCCGCAAAGGTACCTATGAAACAGTTTTCGCTCGTCGGAACGTCGTGGGTATACAAAAGGTATAACGTGGGGCCCAGAATGCTTCCTTGTGGAACACCAGATGTGATTTGATGTAACTCACTATATGAATTTTCGTAACGAACTCTAAAGTATCGATCTTCCAAGTACGATTGAAGAATATAACAAAATTTAAGTGGTAGTAGCGTACTAATTTTTTGAATAAGGCCAGCATGGTTCACTCTATCAAAAGCTTGGGAAATATCTAAGAATACTGCAGAGCAGACTTTTCTATGTTCAAAAGCCTCTTCTATGTAACTTGTTACCCTATGAACTTGATCTATCGTTGAGTGTTGTTTTCTGAACCCAAATTGATGATATGGAATAATATTCTTCGAAGTTATAATGGTTTCCAATCGGTTGCATAAAAGTCTTTCAAACAGTTTTCCAAGCACGGGTAGTAATGAAATTGGTCTATATGACTGTACATCGTGGGGATTTTTTCCCGGTTTTGGGATCATAATAATTTCGGCAACTTTCCAACAAAGCGGAAAGTAGTTTAACTTCAAGGCGGCATTCATGATGGATGTTATGTTTGCTACACTTATGTATGGTAAGTTTTTCAGAATTTCTCCGCTAATTAGGTCGAATCCTGGTGATTTTTTGTTTTCGATTTTATTTATAGCACCCCATACTTCCTTAAAAGTAAATCTTTCCAGGGACATTAGACTGTTGTTTTGAAGAGGATACGTTGGAGTCGTATAATCAGCGCCATTCGATTGTGAATTAGAAAAAGTTGTTTTAAGATGTTCGGCAAAGTGTTGGACTTTCTCAGAGTTACTTTTTAACCATATGCCGTTACTATTGCGTAGTGGAGCTTTCTGATCAATTGGTCTGTTAGTTTGTTGTTTGGTAGTTTTCCAAAGAGAATAGTTAGTTTTACTATCATAGGTAAGATTGGATATAGTTTTATAAAAACATTCTTCATTATATTTTTTAATTATTCTGTTTAATTTCTTCGACGCATTGTTGAACACAAAGTGTAAGAATATTTTCTACCTAGTATAATCAAAATCCTTAAAATCTTTTGCTGCTATACGAAATTGCCTTTTAAAAGGATTTTTTTTTTTATTTTTGAAAGAAAAGAAAATGTTGTGGTTTGAGGAAAAATTTGGAGTTCAAAATTGCAAGAATGTCTTTGGTGTTATAAGAAGTTCAAGATGGCCGCATTATTGGTCAAATTTACAAATTTAAAGAAATAATGAACTATTTTGTGAGAGGTAGGAATTTAGTAAATCTTTATTCCTCATTTGTATATAATTTTTTCCGTTTTTTATTTCATTTAACTAACGTACGAAAAAACTTTTATTAGAATAATGGAAACTTTCTCCAAACTTAATGATTCTATGACTAACATAAAGTTAAATTGGCTTTAGTGAAATAGAGGGTTCACTTTTTTTGAGTGTACGATTCGACTCCACCGAATGAGTACTGATTCGTCTTTTGTTTACAGCAATGATCCTTTAGGGTGTATCAGACTATGTCTGAAACCACTTGTCTACTTGTCACATCCTTTGAGGTTTATTTGGAAAGTGATATTCCTGTTAGAATTATCTCATGCCAAATACTACTAATTTGTTTTTTATACCCACCACCATAGAATGGTGACGGGGGTATAATAAGTTTGTCATTCCGTTTGTAACACATCGAAATATCGATTTCCGACTATATAAATATATTCTTGATCAGGGAGAAATTCTAAGACGATATAACGATGTCCGTCTGTCTGTCTGTCTGGCTGTCTGTATGTTGTAATCACGCTACAGTCTTCAATAATGAAGCAATCGTGCTGAAATTTTGCACAAACTCGTCTTTTGTCTGCAGGCAGATCAAGTTCGAAGATGGGCTATATCGGTCCAGGTTTTGATATAGTCCCCATATAAACCGACCTCCCGATTTGGGGTCTTGGGCTTATAGAAATCGTAGTTTTTATCCAATTTGCCTGAAATTGGAAATCTAGAGGTATTGTAGGACCACAAATACATGTGCCAAAAATTGTGAGTATCGATCCATATTTTGGTATAGCCCCCATATAGACCGATCTCCCGATTTTACTTCTTGGGCTTATAGAAATCGTAGTTTTTATCCAATTTGCCTGAAATTTGAAATCTAGAGGTATTGTAGGACCACAAATACGTGTGCCAAAAATTGTGAGTATCGATCCATATTTTGGTATAGTCCCCATATAGACCGATCTCCCGATTTTACTTCTTGGGCTTATAGAAATCGTAGTTTTTATCCAATTTGCCTGAAATTTGAAATCTAGAGGTATTTTATGACCATAAAGAGGTGTGCCAAAAATGGTGAGTATCGATCCATATTTTGGTATAGCCCCCATATAGACCGATCTCCCGATTTTATTTCTTGGGCTTATAGAAACCGCAGTTTTTATCCAATTTATCTGAATATGGAAATCGAGAGGTACTTTAGAACCGTAAAGAGGTGTGCCAAAAATGGTGAGCATCGGTCCATGCTTTGGTATGGTGCCCATATAAACCGACCTACCGATTTGGGGTCTTGGGCTTATAGAAACCGTAGTTTTTATCCAATTTGCCTGAAATTGGAAATCTAGATGCATTTTAGGACCATAAATAGGTGTGCCGAAAACGGTGAGTATCGGTTCATATTTTAGTATAGCCCCCATATAGACCGATTTCCCGATTTTACTTCTTGGGCTTCTAGAATCCAAAGTTTTTATCCAATTTGCCTGAAATTGGAAATCTAGAGGTATTTTCGGGCCATAAAGAGGTGTGCCGAAAACGGTTAGTATCGGTTCATATTTTAGTATAGCCCCCATAAGTACGATTTCCCGATTTAACTCCTTGGGTTTCTAGAAACCGTAGTTTTTATCTGATTTGCCTGAAATTGTAAATATTCTGGTATTTTAGGCTCACAAAAAGGTGATCGGATTAAGTTTTTATCGGTCCATTTGGTAATGCCTCCATATAGACCGGCTTCACTTCTTGAGGGTGTAGAAGGCCAACTAATCATGAAAATTGCTTGAAACTCAATGTAAAATTTCCAAATTTTACTTCTCGGGTGAAAATCTATAGATTTAAGATTTCAAATCAAGACGTTATTTTATAATTTTCTTTCACACTTACAAGAGATGTTAATAATTCCTCTAAAACTCAAACAAAAATGGTTTTTATAAATCCAGAATCTGATATAGTCCTCATAGGTGAAATCTTTAAATTTATCTTCCGGAAGTGTCCTCAAGCCCTCCTGAAATTTCAAAGGAAAGCCTAATATTTGGTTCATGGTGGTGGGTATTTAAGATTCGGCCCGGCCGAACTTACTGCTGTATATACTTGTTTTTTTTTTTTTTTTTTGTAATTTGTATACCTATAAACAATACATTCGTATCAATAAAATCAGAAATTTTTAATTATTGTTTTCACAATCATTAAAATTTTATTGCGACAGAATACGTGGAAAAATAAATCATGTTCGACGAGCAAACTAATGCGTTAATGGCAAAAAAACAAATCATTACAACTAGTAATTTTACTATTGATTTATTTGCTTCGAAGTTTTTATAACTATAGTCATAATTATAACATTAAGATCTTGATTCGGATCTATAAAATTTAAATGTAGAAAACCTACGTTAATGGAAAATTACCTACGATTTGAAATTGACCTAACTTCGATTTGTTGGGATCTGCACAAGGGATTAATTTGACAAAAAGGGTGTCCATATGTTTCGGTGTCAAAATATGTGTTTGGAAAATAATTTTTAAGGCATGTTTTTAATTGAAAGCAGTATGTGTACGAGCGTTGCTTTTTATACCCACCACCATAGAATGGTGATGGACGTAAAATAAGTTTGTCATTCCGTGTGTAACACATCGAAATATCGATTTCCGACTATATAAAGTAAATATAAAGGGTGATACGGTCAAAATTTGGTCAATATAAACTTGACGTATTTCTTTCAATTTTGCATTTAAAAACCCTGAACACCCCTCATTTTGAAGGTGTTTGTGTGTAGAATGTTGCTCCTATTTTGATTTTGGAATTCACTCTTCAGTTGTCAAAATGCCGTCCAAGCAAGAAGAGCAGCGTATCAAAATTTTGCTCGCGCATCGCGAAAATCCAAGCTACTCGCGCGCAAAGCTGGCAAACTCGCTAAAAGTTGCCAAATCAACCATTACAAATGTAATTAAAGTGTTTGGGGAACGTTTGTCGACAGCCAGGAAGTCTGGATCGGGGGGAAATCGAAAACCGGAAGCCGCTGAGACGACAAAGAGAGTTGCCGGTAGTTTCAAGCGAAACCCTAACCTCTCTCTCCGAGATGCCGTAAATAAGCTGGGTGTATCGTCTACAACCGTGCATCGAGCCAAAAAACGAGCCGGACTATCGACTTACAAGAAGGTAGTAACTCCAAATCGCGATGATAAACAAAATACGACGGCCAAAGCGCGATCCCGTAGGCTGTACACGACAATGCTGACGAAGTTTGACTGCGTGGTAATGAACGACGAAACCTACGTCAAAGCCGACTACAAGCAGCTTCCGGGATAGGAGTTTTATACGGCAAAAGGAAGGGGAAAGGTAGCAGATATTTTCAAGCACATAAAACTGTCAAAGTTCGCAAAGAAATATCTGGTTTGGCAAGCCATCTGTACCTGTGGCTTGAAAAGCAGCATTTTCATAGCTTCCGGGACTGTCAGCCAAGAAATTTACGTGAAAGAGTGTTTCAATAAACGTCTGCTGCCTTTTCTGAAGAAACACGGTTGTTCCGTACTGTTTTGGCCGGATTTGGCATCTTGCCATTACGGTAAAAAGGCCATGGAGTGGTACGCCGCCAACAACGTACAGGTGGTTCCCAAGGACAAGAACCCTCCCAACACGTCAGAGCTCCGCCCAATTGAGAAATACTGGGCTATTGTCAAGCGGAACCTAAGGAAGACAAAAAAAAACAGCTAAGGACGAGCAGCAGTTCAAGGCAAACTGGCTTTCTGCGGCGAAGAAGGTGGACAAGGTGGCTGTACATGGCAGGTGTCAAGCGTGAGGCCCGGCAATTCGGATTTGGAAAAGCGAAAGCCTAACTGAATATTTTTCCTGAATTTTATACTAATTGAACTTGAATAAGAAATTTAATTTGATTTCTTAAATAAACGATTTCACCGATTTACACGCGTTTTCCCTTGACCAAATTTTGACCGTATCACCCTTTATTCTTGATCAGGGAGAAATTCTAAGACGATATAAGCATGTCCGTCTGTCTGTCTGTCTGTTGTAATCACGCTACAGCCTTCAACAATGGCGCTATCGTCCAGGCAGGTCAAGTTCGAAGATGGGCTATATCGGTCCAAGTTTTGATATAGTCCCCATATAAACCGACTTCCCGATTTGGGGTCTTGGGCGTAGTTTTTACCCAAATTGCCTGAAATTGAAAATCTAGAGGTACTTGAGGACCATAAAAAGGTGTGCCATGTTTTGGTATAGCCCCCATATAGACCGATCTCCCGATTTTGCTTCTTGGGCGTCTAGAAACTGTATTTACTATCCGATTTACTTGAAATTGAAAATCTAGAGGTATTTTAGGACCCCAAATTTGTGTGCCGAAATTGACGTGTATCGGTCCATTTTTTTGTATAACCCCCATATAGACCGATCTCTCGATTTTACTTCTTGGGCGTCTAGAGACTATATTTTCTAGCCGATTTGCTTGAAATTGAAAATCTAGAGGTATTTTAAGATCACGAATAGGTGTGTCGCAAATGGTGCCTATTGGTCCATATTTTGGTATAGCACCCATATAGACCGATCTACCGACTTTATTCCTTGGGCCTGTAGACTCCGTAGTTTTTATCCAATTTGCCGGAAATTAGAAATATAAACGTATGTGAGGACCATAAAGAGGTGTGTCAAAAAAGGGTCCGTACCGGCCCATGTTTTGGTATACCCCCAATATATAGACTGATCTCCCGATTTTACTTCTTGGGCTTCGTCAATTCGTCTGAAAGTGGAATTCTAGAGGTATTTGAGGAACATTAAGAGGTGGGTAGTATTGGTCCATGTTTTGGTATAGCCCCCATATAGACCTAACTCCCGAATTTATTTCTAGGACTTCTGGAATCCGGCTGACCGCAAATAGGCCAGCCGAATATGGTGTGTGTCGACCCATGTTTTAGTATAGCCTCCACATAGACCGATCTCCAGATTTAACTCCTTGGGCTTCTAGAAACTGTAGTTTTTATCCGATTTGCACAAAAATGTAAATACACTGGTATTTTAAACCCTCAAAAATCTGTATCGCATTTATTATTACCGGTCCCTTTGGTAAGGCATCGATATAGACCGATTTAACTTCTTGAGGGTACACCCAAAGAAAAAATATTTTCCTCCAGAATGAAATTTTAGACAAACGAAATTTCTCTTTAGTATAAAGTATTTTCGTTTAGAGCAAACTAATTCGAATTTTTGATAAGCGATTCAACGATTGTCTCTAAAATTTGTGACAAAAGAAAACAATGCTTGTCTAAAATTTCATTCCTCAGAAAAGAAAACACTTCTTTCAGGTAATTTAAAGTAAAATTTCCATATTTTACCCATCGTATTCATTTAAATAATGGCGGACAAAATCTACAGATTTAAGATTTCAAATCAGGGCGTTATTTCATCATATACACGATATGTTTATGATTTCTCTAATACTCAAACAAAACTGGTTCTCATAAATCCTGAATCTGATCTAGTCTTCATAGGTAGAATGTGGTTGAACTGATTTGCTTGGGAGAAAATTTGTCATCAAACCCCCTAAAATTCTATATATTATCAAGAAACCCGCTACGACAAAGAGTAAACTATTATATTTGATTCATGGTGGTGGGCATTTAATATTCGGCCCGGCCGAACTTAGTTCTGTATATACTTGTTATATTTATTCTTATCAGTTTTTGTTCCCAGCTGGTTCCATCAAATACTGAAAGGAATTTCCATTGACAATTGGTTTTTTCGTTGATTTTGAGGTATGACCGGGGTAGCCTTAGGATTTGTTTTTGGTTCAGAGGGATCCACTTTTTACGATGCGATGCAAAAGAGTTTTCCAGCAGCGTTAACGTTGACAATTTCTAGAAAGTGGCACAAAAAGTGTCACAAGCCATAAAAGGTGGCACACTTATTTAAAGAAAAATGGCACACTTTTTCATGAAGATAATTCAACAATTAGAGGCATTTATATAAGTGTATTCTATACACGGTTGCGACTGTTGATAGAATTCTACCAAAAATGATTGACTTTTTATATGGTAGACTGTTTGGTGGATTGCTAGAATTCTTGATATTTAAGTGGTACTTCAATTTCTTATAGAGAAAATAAAATAAAAAAAAAAACATTCTATAGAAATAAATTTTTTATAAAATTTTCTATAGAAATAAAATTTTGTAAAACTTTTCTGTAGAAATAAAATTATAAAAAAATTTTCTAAGAAATAAAATCTTAAGAAAATTTTCTATCGGACTAAAATTTTAACAATATTTTCCATAGAAAGTAAATTTAAAATGTTGACACAGTTTTCAATAGAAATATAATTTTCACAAAATTTCCAATAGGAATAAAATGTTGACAACATTTTCTATAGAAATAAAATTTTGACAACATTTTCTATAGAAATAAAATTTTGACAAAAATTTGTATGGAAATAAAATTTTGACAAAATTTTCTTTAGAAATAAAATTATAAGAAAATTTTCTATAGAAATAAAATTCTGAGAAAATTTTCTATAGAAATAAAATTTTGAGAAAATTTTCTATAGAAATAAAATTTTTGGAAAATTATTTGTAGAAATAAAATTTTGAGAAAATTTTCCACTGAAATAAAATTATGAGAAAATTTTCTATGGAACTAAAATTTTGAGAAAATTTTCTATGGAAATAAATTGTTGACAAAATTTTCTATAGAAATAAAATTTTGTAAAAATTTTCTGTAAAACTAAAATTATAAAAAAAAATTCTAAGAAATAAAATGTTGAGAAAATTTTCTATAGAAGTAAAATTTTGACAATATTTAATATAGAAAGTAAATTTAAAATGTTGACAAAGTTTTCTACAGAAACAGTATTTTCAAAAAATGTTCAATAGAAATAAAATAAAGAAATAAAATTTTGAAAAAATTTGTATGGAAATAAAATTTTGCAAAAATTTGTATGGAAATACAATTTTCAAAAAATTTTCTATAGAAATAAAATTATAAGAAAATTTTCTATAGAAATAAAATTCTGAGAAAATTTTCTATAGAAATAAAATTTTGACAAAATTTTCTATAGAAATAAAATTTTGACAAAATTTTCTAGAGAAATAAAATTTTGACAAAATTTTCTAGAGAAATAAAATTTTGGAAAATTATCTGTAGAAATAAAATTTTAGGAAAATTTTCCACTGAAATAAAATTTTGAGAAAATTTTCTACAAAACTAAAATTTTGAGAAAATTTTCTATAGAAATAAATTGTTGACAAAATTTTCTATGGAAACAAAATTAAAAAAAAAATCAATGAAAATAAAATTTTGACAAAATTTTAAAAAAAATATTGCCAAACCTTTCTATAGAAATAAAATTCTGAGAAAATTTTCTATAGAAATAAAATTTTGGAAATTTTCTATAGAAATAAAATTTTGGAAATTTTCTATAGAAATAAAATTTTGGAAAATAAAATATGTTTTGTTTGAGTAAATTTTACTCATTTGTTTTTTCACAGTCTTGAACTTCGATTGGTGCTAAAGATTTTCTAACAATTTTTATACCCTGCGCCACACTGTGGAACAGGGTATTATAAGTTAGTGCATATGTTTGTAACACCCAGAAGGAGACGAGATAGACACATGGTGTCTTTGGCAATAATGCTCAGGTTGGGTCCTTGTCCGTCTGTCCGTCCGTCCGTCCGTCTGTCTGCGAACACATTTTTGTGATCAAAGTCTAGGTCGCAGTTTAAGTCCAATCGCCTTCAAATTTGGCACATGTTCCTAATTTGCGTCAGAATAGAACCCTATTGATTTTGGAAGAAATCGGTTCAGATTTAGATATAGCTCCCATATATATCTTTCGCCCGATATGCACTAATATGGACCCAGCAGCCAGAGTTTTATACCGATTTGCTTGAAATTTTGTACAATTGAATTGATTTGATTGAAATCGGTTCAGATTTAGATATAGCTCCCATATATATCTTTCGCCCGATATGGACTTATATGGCTTCAGAAGCCAGATTTTTGGCCGAATTTGGTTGAAATTTTGCACTAGGAGTACAATTGGTAATATAGTCATGTGTGCCAAATTTGATTGAAATCGGTTCAGATTTAGATATAGCTCCCATACATATCTTTCGCCCGATATGGACTAATATGGTCCTAAAAGCTAGAGTTTTGGCCCAATTTGGTTGAAATTTAGCACAGGGAGTAGATTTAGCATTGTAGTTATGTGTGCCAAATTTGGTTGAAATCGATTCAGATTTAGATATAGCTCCCATATATATCATTCGCCCGATATGCACTTATATGGACCCAGAAGCCAGAGTTTTATCCCGATTAGCTTGAAATTTTGCACAAGAAGTACAATTGGTAGTATAGCCATGTGTGTCAAATTTGATTGAAATCGGTTCAGATTTAGATATAGCTCCCATATATATGTTTTTCTGATTTCGACAAAAATGGTCAAAATACCAACATTTTCCTTGTTAAATCGCCACTGCTTATTCGAAAAGTTGTAAAAATGACTCTAATTTTCCTAAACTTCTAATACATATATATCGAGCGATAAATCATAAATAAACTTTTGAGAAGTTTCCTTAAAATTGCTTCAGATTTAAATGTTTCAAATATTTTTTTACTAACATTGTGTTCCACCCTAGTGCATTAGCCGACTTAAATTTTGAGTCTATAGATTTTGTAAAAGTCTATCAAATTCTGTCCAAATCGAGTGATATTTAAATGTATGTATTTGGGACAAACCTTTATATATAGCACCCAACACATTTGACGGATGTGATATGGTACGAAAATTTAGATCTACAAAGTGGTGCAGGGTATAATATAGTCGGCCCCGCCCGACTTGAGACTTTCCTTACTTGTTAAATATACTTTTTTTACTCAACATAGTTTTAATGATTTTTTTTTTTTCAATCTGACTAAAAGTATAAACTTATTTGTAACATGTTGTTATTAGAAAACTATTTAGTTAAAATTTTCTAAAATAAACCTACATTTTCTTTTATTGTGGGTGTTGGAGAAAGCTTAAAAGCGAACACCAATCCTGAAATCTTGAAGTTCATTGATGACTTTTCGTGAATGCCCGTTTATGGTTTTCTAACATTCGCCAGTTTTAAAATTTGTTTTTCTGCCACTCGAATGGCAATGTAACATAAGCTACGCCATTATGAAGGCTATAAAAATCGAAACGTAATTCACAATTTTCTAAAATTGTTCATTTGACTCTCATTATCACAAAAAGCATACACAAGCATATGCAGTAAAATATATTAAAAACAACTAAAACTTTCTAATTACATATTATTATTATTGGTGAATATTATTGATGACGAGGTGGTGATACCTTAATATTGCTTACCTTTATGCAGCATTGTAATTTCATTTTGCGAATGCGCATAAATTCCCAATATACTAAATCTTTCTACGATATTCTACACGTTAGCACCTCATATCTTCCTGTACAATTACAGATAACAAAACCTACTCTTATCTCGAAAATTACTACAATTACTTTCGATTGGTGTACTCCAATGGGTTTTGCAATAGAAAATTCTTAGCGAAGCTGGTTGTTTCAATTAAATAACACAACAACAAAACAAAAGGTCAAATTATGACCCATGAAACAAGTTCGTAATTATTGTGAGTCAATATACCCGGACTTTAATATAGCCGATATAGATCAATAATCGATAAGTTATTCAACGCATGTTTTCTCTACCATAAATTTTTCTATAGAAACTGCACATTCGCTCTTAACTTAGTTTTAGTCCCTCAATACGTGTCAATGCGTCTCTATGCTGGTTTCCCTCAATTATTATCAATAGTCGGTGAATTGATTTAATTAAAGTTTTTAATTAATTGTATTTTATTTCAATTATAGAAAATTAGCAATACCTACTAATACTACTTACACTTCAATTAATTTAAAAAATTGCAACTATTATTGCAGTAATTTGATCGAACCCAAAATGGTTTGGCCAACTTGAATACGACATTCACGTTTCAAATACAAACGTTTCCACAGGTGAATCAACAAGTATGTGGTGGTAGAAGGAGATCAAACATTGCCAAACAACGCGTGGATTAAATTGCAACACCGTTCACAATGAACTCAACGTGTATGATTTCAGAACGAAACGTGATACGAAATTATAACAAATATGAAATGGCAGCAAAGCTGTTATACTCTTGCCTCCCATAAAGCATGAAACAGTTACCATCCAGGTTCAATGTTTATAATTTTTTTGTGAAGTGCCAAATTTGGAAAATATGAAATGAATGAACTTTTCACAAAATTTTCAATTGAAATAAAATTTTAACAAAATTTTCTATAGAAATAAAATTTTGACAAAATTTTCTAAAGAAATAAAATTTTAAGAAAACCTTCTAAATAAAATTTTGACAAATTTTCTATAGTAATAAAATTTTGACAAAATTTTCTATAGAAATAAAATTTTGACAAAATTTTCTATTGAAATAAAATTTTGACAAAATTTTCTATAGAAATAAAATTTTGACAAAATTTTCTAAAGAAATAAAATTTTAAGAAAACCTTCTAAATAAAATTTTGACAAATTTTCTATAGAAATAAAATTTTGACAAAATTTTCTATAGAAATAAAATTTTGACAACATTTTCTATTGAAATAAAATGTTGACAAAATTTTCTATAGAAATAAAATTTTGACAAAATTTTCTAAAGAAATAAAATTTTAAGAAAACCTTCTAAATAAAATTTTGACAAATTTTCTATAGAAATAAAATTTTGACAAAATTTTCTATAGAAATAAAGTTTTGACAAAATTTTCTATAGAAATAAAATTTTGACAAAATTTTCTATTGAAATAATATTTTGACAAAATTTTCTATAGAAATAAAATTTTGACAAAATTTTCTAAAGAAACAAAATTTAAAAAAACCTTCTAAATAAAATTTTGACAAATTTTCTATAGAAATAAAATTTTGACAAAATTTTCTATTGAAATAAAATTTTGACAAAATTTTCTATAGAAATAAAATTTTGACAAAATTTTCTACAGAAATAAAATTTTAAGAAAACATTCTAAATAAAATTTTGACAAATTTTCTATAGAAATAAAATTTTGACAAAATTTTCTATAGTAATAAAATTTTGACAAAATTTTCTATTGAAATAAAATTTTGACAAAATTTTCTATAGAAATAAAATTTTGGCAAAATTTTCTATAGAAATAAAATTTTGACAAAATTTTCTATAGAAATAAAATTTTGACAAAATTTTCTATAGAAATAAAATTTTTACAAAATATTCTATGGAATTGAACTTTTTACAAAATTTTCTAAAGAAATAAAATTTTCTATAGAAATGAACTTTTGACAAGATTTTCTATAGAAATTTTAACAAAATTTTCAATAGAAATAAAATTTTGACAAAATTTTCTATAGAAATGAAATTCTGACAAAATTTTCTATAGAAATGAAATTTTGACAAAATTTTCTAAAAAATAAAATTTTAACAAAATTTTCTATAGGAATAAAAATAAAAAAAATGTTCTATAGAAATACAATTTTGCAAAATTTTGTATAGAAATAAAATTTTGCAAAATTTTCTATAGCAATAAAATTTTGACAAAATTTTCTATAGAAAAAAAATTTGGACAAAATTTTCGATAGTAATAGAATTTTGAAAAAATTTTCTATAGAAAAAAATGTTGACAAAATTTTCCATAGAATTCAAATTTTGACAAAATTTTCTAAAGAAATAAAATTTTCTATAGAAATAAAATATTGACAAAATTTTCTATACAAATAACAAAATTTTTTATAGAAATAAAATTTTGAAAAATTTTCTATAAAAATCAAATTTTGACAAAATTTTTCTAAAGAAATAAAATTTTCTATAGAAATATGAACTTTTGACAACATTTTCTATAGAGGAATGTGGTAATTCCAAAACGTGCGTCCATCCAACCATCTTGCAGTCTATAGGGCTTTGCCCAAATAAATTTGACAAAATTCTTTTCCTCTGTTGGTTAAGATACACTTGTAGTTTACTCAGTGCATGGTTTTAAGCTAAAATCAAACACAACAACAATGATTAAAGAAAAAAACCAACAATAACAAAACAAAACGAAAGAAATAAAATTGTATCAACATTTTCTATAGATATAAAATGATGACAAATTTTTCTATAAAGGGTGATACGGTCAAAATTTGGTCAATATCAACTTGACGTATTTCTTTCAATTTTGCATTAAAAAAACCTGAACACCCCTCATTTTGACGGTGTGTGTGTGTGTAGAATGTTGCTCCTATTTTGATTTTGGAATTCACTCTTCAGTTGTCAAAATGCCGTCCAAGCAAGAAGAGCAGCGTATCAAAATTTTGCTCGCGCATCGCGAAAATCCGAGCTACTCGCACGCAAAGCTGGCAAAATCGCTAAAAGTTGCCAAATCAACCGTTACAAATGCAATTAAAGTGTTTGGGGAACCTTTGTCGACAGCCAGGAAGTCTGGATCGGTTGGAAATCGAAAACCTGAAACCGCTGAGACGACAAAGAGAGTTGCCGGTAGTTTCAAGTGAAACCCTAACCTCTCTCTCCGAGATGCCGCAAATAAGCAAAAAACGAGCCGGACTATCGACTTACAAGAAGGTAGTGACTCCAAATCGCGATGATAAACAAAATACGACGGCCAAAGCGCGATCCCGGAGGCTGTACACGACAATGCTGACGAAGTTTGACTGCGTGGTAATGTACGACGAAACCTACGTTAGAGCCGACTACAAACAGCTTCCGGGATAGGAGTTTTATACGGCAAAAGGAAGGGGAAAGATAGCAGATATTTTCAAGCACATAAAACTGTCAAAGTTCGCAAAGAAATATCTGGTTTGGCAAGCCATCTGTACCTGTGGCTTGAAAAGCAGCATTTTCATAGCTTCCGGGACTGTCAACCAAGAAATTTAAGTGAAAGAGTGTTTGAATAAACGTCTGCTGCCTTTCCTGCCATTACGGTAAAAAGGACATGGAGTGGTACGCCGCCAACAACGTACAGGTGGTTCCCAAAGACAAGAACCCTCCCAACACGCCAGAGCTCCGCCCAATTGAGAAATACTGGGCTATTGTCAAGCGGAACCTAAGGAAGACCAAAAAAACTGCTAAGGACGAGCAGCAGTTCAAGGCAAACTGGCTTTCTGCGGCGAAGAAGGTGGACAAGGTGGCTGTACAAAATCTGATGGCAGGTGTCAAGCGTGAGGCCCGGCAATTCGGATTTGGAAAAGCGAAAGCCTAACTGAATATTTTTCCTGAATTTTATACTAATTGAACTTGAAAAAGAAATTTAATTTGATTTTTTAAATAAACGATTTCACCGATTTACACGCGTTTTTCCTTGACCAAATTTTGACAATATTTTCTATAGAATAAAATTTTAACAAAACTTTCTTTGGAAATAAACAAATTTTTCAATAGGAATTCAAATTTTTTATTTCTATAGAAATCAAATTTTGACCTTGACCTATCGGAAGTTTTCAGTCAGTAGCTCATTTACACGGTTCATCAGAACAATGTGGAGCTGAACAAAAAGCTTATCCGATTCCACAGATTACATTAATAATTTTGGTATTGATTCCGATCCATAGAAGTGCACCACGCGTTCCCCCAAACGCAGATCATGGTCTTTTAAGGGTGAAGATTGTCCTTTGATTCACAGAAAAAAATATCTCCGAAATATTTCCAATTAAAATTTGATTGAAGCCGAAAACTATTTCAATTAAAAAATTAATTGATACAATTAACTTTTTTTATCAAACTAAAAACATTAAGTCAATTTAGTCAAAGATTGATTTTTTTAATTTTAATTAAAATCAAACTCGGAAGTCTTTATGATTTATAAACTGTTATGAATTTTTTATTTTAATTAAATATATATTTGAAACAATCAATTTTTTAATCAAACCAAAAAACATGGTTTTAATTAAAAAATGAATTGAGTTATGCAATCAACATCCATTAAGTTTTTAATTAAAAAAATAATTGATATTAGCTAACGGAATCAATTAATTTTATAGTTATGTATTTTGTTGATGCTGAAACAGTGATCATTTTCGTGATTGAAGACATTTCAATTAAAAAATTAATTGGGTCAATTAATTTCGTGATTGAATCAGAAAAATTATATTTCTATCTGAGAACCTGGTTAACTTTTCTTGTTAGGTTTTAAGCTCTGTGCTGGTTGTTCAATTATGATTTTTCTATTTTGTTTTGAGCCCGTCGCTCATGACGTGCGCGAGTCAGTGTCACAGCGCGCAACGGCGTTAAACAAAGACTGAGGAGGGCAGCAAGTTCACGCATATACGAATGTCATATATATGTAAAAACACACAATTACATTCTTAATTCAACCAATTAAAAAATTATTTAAAAGTGTAAAAGAAATTAATTAACTTTTTAATCAAAAATATTTGTAATTTCCAATTATTTTAGTGATTGATGCTTCCATTTCCGTGAAGCAATTTCAATTAAATTGATTGATTGATTTAATCAGAAAACAAATTCTGTGTGGATATTCCATCTCTGAGCTAGCAAAATTAAAAACATAAAACTTTTTTTGTAGAGGGCAAAGTGGTGTTTCGAATGAACAAAACATAATCATTTCACAATGACTCTAATACAGCTTTTGTTTCAATCCTATACTATTCATTACATTCTTTTTAAAATAACGGTAACTACCTTTATGGTTCCAACATTGCGAAAAGCTTTTCGAATACTGTTAGTCTACTATAAAATAACATAATTACTAAAGATACGTTAGTCAAAAGCTCTTATACATAACAATATGAATGTTAACATATTTAAACTTAATGAACGTTACCTACTATCTAAACTTTCGTGAACTTTTTGTCATACTGCGCAACAGACCATTATGAAAGTGAAGTATGCAGTTTATAAGATAAATTACACTAATTTCTGTAAGATAAACAGGCATAAGTCATTTAAAATATTATTCAATTCTAAATACAGTTGAAGGTGTTATATCTTCACTATATTTTCTTTTCGTTCCCAGCGTCGCCAAAAATGTGAAAGTGTTCTTTTTGGATCCGGAAGTGGTGCAAAATTTGGCGAAGAAGCGTTAAATTTAATATGGGCTTGTCATAGGGTGGACGTCAACCATTTCAACAGCAGTTACACTGGAATTGCATCACTTCTTAAGGTATGATCCGAATTCAGTATTTTGGATTTCACTTTAAAAAATCTTTATTTTTTCATTCATAATAATAAAAAACATCTCAGGAGGTAGTTAGAATGTCATGCCGTGGTGCCATTTTAGGTTCATGTCACAAGCAGTTGAATAGACGTTTCGATGCATCGTGTTCATTTGCATTTGTGGCTGAGTGTGCTAAGGCGTTCTGTTATGGTGCCAACAATCCCTGTTTCAACCCCCGATGGAAGTGAAGAAGTTTTTCAATTTGTAAAAATTAGATAATACTAGCGTAACCCGGCCCGCTTCGCTGCGCCTTCCGAAGCGTATTTGGAGGAACATTTTGCGTTAACTTAGTCAACTATATCCTTCGTGCTGAAAACAAATTCGAAAAGATTTGAATTCTTTTAAACAAATCGGACTACTTGATTTTTCGTTTATAGGTACAAATACGGCGGGAGAGGGTGTACCTTCTTCTATATTTCTTGTGAATTTTAAGTGTGGTTTGTCAAGGAAAGGTATCCTTCTCTTCAACATATCTGAAAATTAAGCATTATATTATAATAACATACAAAGAATTACTGTTTCCCATCCAATAAATCGGAAAAGGCAAAAGTAGTAAAAAATTTTACCACATTAACATTTGCTAAAATGTTGGAAAATAATGCACCCTCTACGTTGGCTGCCAATTTCATGTAAATTTAAGTTCTTTACTAAAAAGAAGTCTGGCAGAAGCCTGTGCAAAAATCATAAAATTATGTACCGAGTTCCCATTTACGGACAACCCTCTACTTTCAACTTAAGAAAAAAAAAAAACGGACAAAAGGGAACCCTCTCTTTACTAATAAGAAGTCTGGAAGAAAGAAGCCTGTGCAAAAATCATAAAATTATATACCGAGTTCCCATTTACGGACAACCCACCACTTTTAATTTAAGAGAAAAAACCGACAAAAGGGAACTCTCTCCCCACCTTCGCTCCACTCTGACCTGATATCGGACTATCACGTACCCTATATTATATTCGCAACTACTCAATGGTCCCTATAAATTCTATCGAAGTAAATCGACAAAGTTTATTTCAATTTTCCCCTTCCCCAACCAGATATCGAAAAATCATATATTAATTTAAAAATCATGTATAAATTTCATCACCTCCTCCCACGTTCCCTGTAAATTTCAAGTAGATCGGAGATGTTTAATTTTTGCTCTATTGTTTTAAAGGGACGTCACTTTTCCCGATACAATATCGACAAACACCGTAGTGAATAGCACCCCTAACCTTCCCTGAAAATTCTTGAAACTTTCCTTCAAGTGTGGGGCAATGAAGGTTGCCTCTTCATTTATAACATTTTCCCCCGCTTGCTTTGTAAATTTCAAGAAAACTTAAATTTTTTTATATTTCATGTTAGCCTGATACCGAAACAGGCAATTGACGTCCAAATGCATTATATCTAATTATACAATTATTTTTTCGAGCTTTATGGACAGATATAGATTAAGGAACATGGTTAATAGAGCCATTTTTTTTGCAGTTTTAGAGGAGGACCTCCTCCCCGACCAAATGTCGAAAAGCGTATCTTTTGTAAACGTCCCAGAAAATGTCAGGCAAATTATAAGCCTAAAGGGGCGGCCTCTTTTCCGTCCAAAAATCACAAAATCAGGTATCAACTATTACGGTTGACAGAGGTTACGATCTCTCCCCAGTCCTCTGTAAATTTCAAGTAACTCGGTTAAGTTTAATTGTTTCTCTGTATGTACTTAAGAGAAGCGGATGTCTCCCTATGCCCTTTTATTTTTATTAAAAAATCAGGAACCTGATATAAATTTCATAACCTCACCCATTTTTCCGTAAAATTTCAGTCGGGGGAGTTTAGTTTTGTTTTCACTGTACTTTAAAAAAAGTCGGGCAAAGGGGTGGCCCCCCTCCCCGACCAAATATCGAAAAATAATGTAGCGGATTTTTGTCTAGATGCCAACCCCAACATTCAATGAAAATTTCATGCAAATCGCATAATTTTGTTCCAAGTTTCAAAAAGTAAGGCAAGGGGGAGGTCCCCCTCCCCGTCCGCATATGAAATCATCAGGTACCCCATATTAATTCCACAACCTCACCGCATGTTCTCTTTAAATCTCAGATAATTTAGAGAATTTTAGTTTTTTCACTGTACTTTAAAAAAGTCGAACAAAGGGGAGGTCCCCCTCCGCCACCAAATATCGAAATATAAAGTAGCGGATCTTTGTCTAGTTGCCAACCCCAACCTTCAATGAAAATTTCAAGCAAATCGGTCAACATTGGTCCTATTTTCAAAAAGTCCGACAAAGGGGAGGTCCCCCTCCGCGACCAGGTGTCAAAAAATGAGGTACCCTATTTTCACCACATGAACGTCCCCTATGATCTCTGAAAGTTTCAAGTAAATCGGTTCAGCCGTTTCGGAGCCAACTCGGTTCATACAAACAAACTAACAAACAAACAAACAAACAAATAAACAAACATAGATTGAATTTTATATATATAGATGAAAATAAAATTTAAACAAAAAATACTGATAAAAATAAAAAATGAAATTGAAAAAAAGTCTGTTTCTTACTTTTTAAAATTTCCTTATCCAAATGAAGTTCCAAGGTACAACTTCTAAAGCAATGCAAAGGATCCAAAATTGGAGGACCTCCATCCTATCCCAGAAAAAAAGCGTCGCCAAAAAAGTAATGAAAATGTTCTTTTTGGATCCAGAAGTGGTGCAAAATTGACGCAGAAGCGATGAATTTAACATAGGCTTGTCATAGGACGGAAGTCCTCCATTTCAACAGCCGTTGCACTGAATTTGCGTCACTTCTTTAGGTGTGATCCGAATTCAATGTTGTGGATGTAAATTAAAAAATTCTGTGATATTTTCTCAAATAAATAATTTTTATACTTTTTTATAATTTTTAATGGATTTTAACGCTTGTCGGAAACGTTTGACCTCAAATATTTTCAAAAATTCACAATTTTTTCAGATTGGATTTAGCATTTTTTCGACAAAATTTAAATGGTTTGTACCATTTTATGAATTCCCTCTCTGTTTTTAACCTATTTAAAAAAAGTTAAAATTACCCATTAAAAGTATGAAAAACCCAAGTTATAAAAAATTGAATTAAAAGAAGTTCCTGGGCAGTTAAAATAAAGAACATCATTGGGAGTGCATCTTCTGGAAGTGCTTTTAAAGTTGTGCCTTTGGAAGAACTTCCAAATTTTTTTGCTGGGATGACAAGTCCATGTAAAATTCATTGGAGAGTATCCAAGTTTGCACTACTTCCGGATCACAAATTGGGGATCCAAACTACTTTTTTGGAAGCTTTTTTATGCTGGGTAATTATCTCATAAATTTAAAAATTTTAAGGTTTTGTTACATTTAACAGTTAATTTTAAAAGTTGTTGCACATCTTCTTGGCATTGACAGAATTAAATGGTCAATGATATCCGTTGGTTCATCTTCATATAGAAATCACAGTGGTTGTTAAACCCAGTTTAACAGTCTTCGTCTATTTTCTAATTACATCCTAAAATGTATCTTTAAGAACATGAATTACTTTCAAATGAATTGAATTATTGAATTTATCATCTTAACTTTCATTGAAAATAATTGCTCTAGTTTTATATTCTATTAGTGGTAACTCTACTTTAAATCATCAAGCAAGAAAAGCTTTTTATATCTAAGACTAGTTGTCTCATTTTCACTGACTTGTACTCTTTTTTTGATTGTAATAGTTGTTCATAGTTTACCATTTTTTTCATTACTCACTTCAATTTATCACTTCAACCTGGTAAGCAGCAGCGATCCTTAAATAAAACTGTCACATATTCTGAATCTGAAACCTGTCTTTGTTCTATTTCTTTTGCTTTTCTTTTACTTGGCACTCCTTACATTTTCCGAGCTTCGATAAAACCGAATACAGTCCACTTTCAGAAGACCAAGCCAGGAAATTGTACATGGTCCTTGCTGAACCGGATTAAGGAACTGGGTTAAAGATTGCAATTAACTGGATTACGTCCACCGCTTGAAATAATTAAATCGCAACCGCTTGCAAGAGAAATATGAATCGAAGGTAGGTGAGATTTTTTATGTATGTGAACGGATTAGGATTGTGTGAAGAAATCGTAAGGAAGTGAAATTGAATATCCTCCTGTTGAGAAAGAAAAATATCTGTTCGAGTGAAAAATATTTTTTTGTTAAGGCTGGATTGGGAAAATCAATGATTTTCTCGAAAAAATTTAACGCTTTAAATCCGTCTGTATTACATCTCAACTTGAAAAGAGCTTTCTACGAAAGCTAACTTAAAACTTTCTCTGAGAAAGCATAATTTTTGGATACATTCTTCACCACTTTGAAGGTGACCGCAAAAGAATCTGAAAAGATCAAAGTCCAAAAATAACCTTTTGTTGGTCTATTTTACCACAAAAGTAACAAACGGGAAAGAGAAGCAATTCTAATCTGATCTCTTTGCCTAACGGGTAAAGTATTTTTTTTTCGTCGTACCGATCTATGTACATATTCTGCTTATTTGTTTAGGCTGAAAAAACAAAAATTGCGTTACCAACTCACCACTTTATAAATATATCACTAATTATATGTATGCACATCATCTTGTACATAAAATTTTTAAAGAATATCTCTTTGGTAAAGCTCTTGGCTACTTGAGCTTACCCCGCGACAAAAAAAAATCAACTGAAAACTAAATTATATATTGGCGTGTAATACTGAGGAGAATATTTTCTTTTTCCTGTTAAATAGCAATTGGAATACATTTTTTGTAAATTCTCTGTGCATCCAATTTTTTATTGCACTGCCTGAACAAAGAATGTCCATATTCAATGTCAGCAATTAACATTCATCTATACACTGTATCAGTAACACTTTAACATCAATCATTTTACTTGCGAACATACATACAAACTCTTAACATTCCGGCTAACATAACATAATACGGCTTACATGCGAGAAACAGACCCTCGCTTTTTGTTTCTGTTATCGTTGCACTGTTAAAAGAGCCATCAAGTTTATATGTAACTCCATTCTCTTAGCACTGGCAATCTCCTATGCACACGTTTTTATACATAACTACACTCAAATTCTCAAATAACGGATTGTTACATACATACCTCTCTCCAACTACTTGAATCGCCAACCAAATTAAAATAGCTCCAACATATTCATCAAGGGGTATAAAAATAAAATATTTGCCACCATATTTCAATTTGATTCAATGTTATGCTTTCATCCATGGCCTGTGACCATTGAGGAAACAACAGTTTCTTCCCACAAATTTTAAACTACACACCAAAATTTTGAAAGAAATCTATGTTAAATATTTAAAAAATTTGTCTTGGCAGTGCAGTCCAAACTTCAGTGTTTGCAGCCAATGTGTGTTTTTTAGCTCACAGCTTCAATTTAATTCAATTCAATTACACGAACAATATTTATTTGCATACGCCAAATTTAAACTGGACGACTTGGGCCTGTAACTCTTCTTCTCATTAGGTTGAAAGAGTTTAATTTTCATAATCATCGTTGCCACACATCAATTTTCATAAATAGTCTCCATTTGATTGACATGAATTCTCATTGGAATACGTATGCACCTTAAACTTTGTTATTTATAGTTTAGTCAATATGCATGCATCCCGAGAAGTGGATTCCTATCCCACGGCTCACTGCAAATAAGGCAACACTATTATCTTTCCTACAACATAATTAGCTAAAGCCCAGAGAGCCATAAGAAAATCAAAGACAGTTGATCAAAGTCATTCATTATTGAGAACGCATTGAGAACGCATAACAGAAAAAATTAAACGGAGAAATCAATCAAAATTTTCAAGAAAATTAATTATAAAGTACTGAAATAAATGTCATTTTTATTATATTGAAAAGTAAAGAAAATTGAGAGAAGCTGTGCAGTTATTTTTAAATAAAATTTGGTGAAGCAAATATTTCAAAGAAAGAGTTTTGTTGGATCTGTGGTTAACATTGCACTCCCCACCCCTCCCTCCCGGAGAACATAACAAGCAAAATCAGAGTTGAAGGCAAATATCAGTGGCATTAAATTTGTGGCAAGAGTAAGGTGTCGACATACATGGCATTGTATATAGCGATTCATGTGGTTTTTTGATACATACAAATTGGAGTATACCATTAGAGAGATATGAGTATAACACATTTGGCTCTAAGCATATGGTAAGTCGACGAATGTTTGTAACTACTAGTTTGTCAGAGTTACCGCATCTCATATTATGAAAAATGCTGGAATGGATGATGTATGATAATTGATGCTTGAAATGAATGCTTATGTATGAAAAATTTCTTTTTCAGATTATATTGCATGCTATTTATGTATAATATATACATTTTATATGGATTGTTTACAACACATATATTTATATTTTTTATTATGATCCTACACATTTCTTTCGAGGAAAAGTTGTTGAGAATATAATTTGTGTTTGATATGAAGATTGTGCATTTGCCAAAATTGAAACCTTTCTTGCTCCCTTGAAAGCGCAGTGAACTCTACCAATATATTTTTTAATACCAATTGTAGTTACTCCTTTGTGCCAACACATGGAAGGAATATTTGATCCATACATATCCGAACAATTTCAGATGGAGTTGTAGAGTTCTGATACTTCTATTTTTTTTCTGGGATTATCACAAAAGATCGTACCGATAATAACATCTATAACCAAAATTCATAAATACTTTTTCTCTGGTTCTGCTTATCAAAAAGAATATAATATATATTCTTTTACGGAGAATTATCTAAATTATTATCATATAGAATCTGAAAACTGGAAATTGGGTCCATAAATAAATTAAATTGTATTTAAATTTAATTTACGACAATCACACTGTTTTGATTGCTGCTGACGGCTTTTCATTTCTTTCTCAACCATATATGTATGTTTTTGGTAAGAGCAAAAGTTGACAAAAAAAAAAAAGAAAATTTGTGGCAAAATCCAATATACTAACTTTGAATTTCACCTAATTAACCTGAGGTTTCTACAAAAGGTTTTCTAGAAGTCATCCTAGAAATATTCATATTCATACATTTTTCGCGGGATTTTCGAGATATACTTGGATGAATAAAATTTACGGAAATTAATCAAATTAAAAAATATGTAAATTTACGAAAGTAAATTTACAACAAATTT
Organism: Haematobia irritans; assembly: GCF_050003625.1. Taxonomy (NCBI): domain Eukaryota; kingdom Metazoa; phylum Arthropoda; class Insecta; order Diptera; family Muscidae; genus Haematobia; species Haematobia irritans. Next base: position 219,001,605 of record NC_134397.1, on the reverse strand, counting down.
ATGATAGATGATTAGTTAAAAGCCACATAACCGGTGAGAAAAAAAATATACTGTGTTTTAAGTTGGATTTAATAATAATAATCTGAAAAGAAAATCTTTCCCAAGTCAAAATCGTTTCAATCTTAATGGGATTTAAGACATTGAAAGAAACTATATCAAGTTATATACCCGATTTTTAAAGTGTTTTGATTAAATATATTTTGCATTGGCAAAATATATTAACGGAATCAAGAACTGCCAACCCAAAGAATCCTGGAGAATGAAATGTTTGGGATTCTAATTTTTCAATCAAATTTTAACTAAACATATACAACACAAACGAATTTGGAATTTACGGCTTATTGAAATACGATATCGCCCACATATTTTGTCCAGGCAAGATTCTAAGCTACACATAACATCAGCACTTGGACTGACGGCTTTTGAAGCTCCAAAAGCCATATGATTTACTACATATTTACATATATATCACATAACTCATTTAGAATCTGAGATTTTTTTAATTTGATGTTATTGTCTACCACATATATGGAGAAGTAATAACCCCTGTTATTTACAGTATGTGCATTTAACATTTTCCTGTCAGTATGCGAAAAGTTTAATTGAATGCTAATAACTTTTACTTTGGCATATTCTGTTTCTGTTACTCATTTACATTGAGATATTCTAGTGTATCTACACTCAAGAAAAAGAGAAAAAAGTGAAGCCGATTTAAGTCTATTTTAGTTCATGGAATTGTTACGTTTTGGGAAAGTTTCCACGACTTTAATAATTTTTTGCGTACGTTAGTTAAGTTAACTGAAACAGAGGGAAAATTATGCACAAATGAAGCAGACAGATTAACTGAATTCGTGTCTCCCACAAAATAGTTAAGGATTTCTTAATATTTGTAAATATACCAATAATCCGCCCATCTTAAACTTCGTATGGCACTGAGGACACTTTTGCAATTTTGAACTACAATTTTTCCTTCAAACTACGCAATTTTCTTTAATAAATTGGAAATAAGAATTTTGTCTGATACAATTTCTTGAAGTTTTCGACAATTATTTACTTATTTTTGTGAAATCGGCGTGACATCTGCGTTTCTAATTCAGTTTAGTTAAAATTTTCTAAAATTAATCTATTATTTGCTGAAATTAACGAAAATTGTAGGTTCACTGTTTTTTCAGTGTACACAGTTGATTTGGAATACTCTATTTCTGTTACACATTTACTTTGAGAAGACTCTATTGTTGATACAAATTTATTTTAGTATTTAAACATCTACACCGATATATTCTGTTGTTTCTACACTTTTAAATTAAGGCATTTGCAACTGTTGCTCACTGTTACTTACATACTACGATATTCTGTTGATGCTACGCATTTACATTTGAAATATTCTGTTATTGTTACACATTTGGGCTATTTTGCTGTTGTTAAAAATTATCTTTGAGATATTCTGTTGATGCTACGCATTTACATTGAAATATTCTGTTATTTTTACACATTTAATTTGGGCTATTTGCTGTTGTTGGAAATTATCTTTGAAATATTCTGTTGTTGATACACATTTATTTTAACATTTTCTAGTGCATTTTTACCATTCGTAATTGCGTGTAGATTCACATCTACAACAACTGTTCTGTTGAATTAGATATTTGATTTTGATCAGTAAAGTTTTGATACTTATACCCATTTCACTGTTGACTGTAGATTTCCCATTTTCACGACAACATTTGATTTTTTGAGATTTCAAAAGCACTATTGTTAACACTTAAATTGTTGTTCCATTGACATTCAACGCGATTGGGAATATGTCTTCGCAAAAATTTATATTTTTCTCGGACCAATTGGTCACATTCTGTGCGAACTTCGCTCAAATCGATATATCTGAACATTCGCTGTCGAGTTTACAAGTCGATCTTGACGATTTGGAAAGGCGTTGGCACACTTTAACTCAAGTATATGAGGCTGATATGACCTCTGAAGAAAAGTTCACCCAATCGGAAAAGGAATCGCTACATTCAAAATTCAGCGAGTCTTGCAAGTCATATAAGATATGTAAGACTTCTCTGTTGAACTTGATGGGTATTGAGAAACGAAAGATGGAGATGTCCTCTGTGGCACCTGACAGAACTGAGACTAGACAGTCTGATGAAGGCGGATTTTCTGTTAAACTTCCACCATGCGATACTGAACTGTTTACAGGGGGTTACGATAAATGGCCAAGTTTTCGGGACATGTTCTCAGCCATTTACATTAAACACCCAAAACTTTCATCGGCACAAAAGCTTTTCCATTTGAGAGCAAAAACTCGTGGTGAAGCCAATCAAATTGTCAAGCAATTCGCTCTTACGGACGATAACTTCAGATTGGCCTGGGAAGCGCTCCGTCAGCGTTATGAGAATAAAAGAATCCTTATAAACCACCAACTGAGGAAAATTTTTGAAATGGAACGTGTAACATCTGAAAAGGGAAAGGCATTGCGCAATTTGCAATACACGATTAATAACTGTACTTCAATTTTGAAGACTTATAATATTTCGGTCGCGTCTTGGGATCCTATTTTGGTCTATTGGGTGTCATCAAGATTACCTGAAGAAACTTTGACTGCTTGGGAGAATTCGCTTACTGACCATAAACAAATGCCTTCTTGGGAGCAACTTGATGAGTTCATATCAAAACGGCTAGATATGCTTGAATCAATATCTGATATGAGAAAACCATCCAACCCTGCCCCTGTTCAAAATAAGACGCAATCCTATCATACCAAGTCTGAACCCAATGATAAACGTGCATGTAAAGCATGCAAAAAGGGTCACTCATTACGTATCTGTTCCAAATTTCGATCTTGGCCATTTTCGCAGAAAATGAGATGTGTTATGGAAAATAAAGTATGCCAAAATTGTCTGTCGTACGGACATACGTCTCAAAACTGTCTAAGTGAAAATGTCTGCCAGATATGTAAAGAGAAGCATCACACGCTTCTGCATTCAGATTCTGACCAACCGCGACTGCAACACAATCCTCAATCCAATGTTGGATCTTTTTATGTTGAAAGTACGCTTGAAACCCAACCGACTACGTCGGCCGCTGCTTACTCCGAACCTACGGTTAATGTCCATGCTAACTATGCTAATTCTGGGGAGGAAACTATATTACCCACCGCTTTAGTGGACTTGGAACATTTGGGGCAGGCTATCACTATTAGAGTATTCATTGACCAAGGCTCACAGGAGTCATTTATTTCCAACAAATTAGTAAATAAATTCGCGATTCCTACGAAGAGATCATTCACAAGAATTTCTGGTCTTGGAGGAACTACACTGGAGAATTCTACAAAAATGTGTCACATAACATTGAAATCTCGCAAATCTCAGTTTAGATTAAATACCTCTGCTATAGTTGTTTCTAATTTAAAACACTTAATGCCAAGCTCTCCCACACGCATTACTAGCTGGTGCGATTTGAATCGACTTGAGCTAGCTGATCCGAATTTCTTCAAGCCTGGTCCCATAGATATGTTACTGGGAAGTGATGTTTTGCCTTCTATCATATTATCGGGAGTAGAGAGGAATGTAGCTGGGGGCCTTTTGGCCCAGAACACCGAATTTGGTTGGCTTATAAGTGGCCCTCCAAAACCTCGAACTATTTCGACTTTTGCCTCGTGGGTGGCATCACATGAAACTTTAAACGATGACATTCGGAAATTTTGGGAGCTTGAAGAAGTCCCTGTTGTAAATCCCTTGTCTGATGACGATAGTTGGTGTGAAAAGTTTTATTCTGAAACCACCAGTCGCCTACCAAATGGAAGATATATGGTACGATTGCCATTTCGACAAGATTTTCCATCTAAATTAGTTCTCGGATCTTCGAGACGAGCAGCTATGGGCCAATACCTACGTACGGAAAAGACTTTACAAAAATCGCCTGAGTTAGCTTCTGAATATGAAACTGTACTATCTGAATACTTGGAATTAGATCATATGGAGCCAACTACTTCTTCTGAAATCTGTAAAGATGAAAAATACTATTCGTTTTACTTACCGCATCATGCTATAGTAAAACCTGAACGAACTTCTACTAAAGTTAGGGTCGTTTTCAATGCCTCAAAGAAAACGTCTACCGGTCTTTCTCTAAACGACATTTTACATACTGGGCCCATTCTTCAAAATGATTTAATGAATGTGATATTGCGTTGGCGTTTTTACAAATATGTGTTTAACGGTGACATACAAAAAATGTACCGTCAAATTTATGTACACTCTGATGATAGACAATTTCAGCGAGTTTTATTTCGAAATTCTGAAACTGAACACATTCACGATTACTGTCTGAAGACTGTAACGTTCGGAGTTAACTGTGCCCCATATTTGGCTATCCGAACACTACAACAATTGAGCGAAGATGGAGTGGCTACACATCCCAATGCTTCAGGAATACTAAAACATCAAGTCTATGTAGATGATATTCTTTCTGGTGGCCACTCGCTTGCTGAGGCTAAATATTACTTGTTGCAATTAATTGCTTTGCTCGATTCTGCTGGTTTTCCTCTAAAAAAGCTAACAGCCAACCATACTGAAATACTGCACCAAATGCCCCCCGAGGATCTTCTAAACGAAGATTTCTTAAAACTGGAAAATACAAGTGAGACCAAAACATTAGGCATTCGTTGGAATGCACTGACTGACATGTTTTATTACAAGATTTCGAACATTTCTGTTCCATCTGCTCCTTTAACAAAGAGAAAAATATTGTCTATAATAGCGAAAATTTTCGATCCAGCTGGGTGGTTATCCCCCATTATAATTGTTGCAAAAGTCCTATTGCAACAACTGTGGATTGATGGGACCGACTGGGACGAGGAAGTCAAGCCACACGCACTTGAGAAATGGAATCATTTTATTGCAAATTTTCCGGATATTGAGCGTATAAAGATTCCCCGCTGGTTAAGTTACTCCCCTGATAAACAGGTTCAAATTCACGGTTTCTGTGATGCTTCTGAAAAAGCATACTGTGCTTGCATATACATATGCACTGTTTCACCTGAAAATAGTAAAACTTCTAATTTGCTAGCATCGAAAAGCAAGGTGGCACCCTTAAAAACTGTAAGTCTGCCCAGACTGGAGTTATGCGGGGCTGCATTACTGTCCAAATTATTAAAATCTGTCCGTCAAAATATGAACTGCCAAGTATCCGACGTTTATCTTTGGTCTGACTCCACGATTACATTGGCGTGGCTCGATAAGCCACCTTTCCATTGGAAAACCTTTGTGGCCAATAAAATATCTGAGATATTAAGTAACGTGGGGAATGCTACCTGGAGACATGTTCCAACGCATGAAAATCCTGCCGATATCGGTACGCGTGGATGTACACCTTCGGAACTTGACTCTAACTCGCTTTGGTGGCACGGGCCAAAATGGTTGTTAGGATCATCTGATTGCTGGCCAAAATCTACTACCTTCAAAGAACCTGACATAGAACGAAAAATAGATAACTTTCACACTGATACACAACAGGAAGATGTATTAGATCGTTTCTCATCTTTTCCGAGAGCGTTGCGAGTACTATGTTTTATTTATCGGTTCATGAACAAATGTCGAAGACAAACCTGTAATACTGATTTCATTACTCATGAGGAAATATCGTTTGTTAAATACAAGCTGATTCGTTTGGCTCAGCAGAAATATTATTTTTCTGAATACCATTCGCTAGAAAATAACTTGCCCATAAGTTCAAAAAGTCGTCTATTGACATTGAATCCGACACTTGATGACAACAAACTGTTACGAGTAAATGGTCGTTTAAGTAACTCAGATCTTAGTTATAACGAACGCCATCCGATCATACTGCCTGAAAGATCACGTCTGTGTAAATTATTTATTGAATTTACACATAAGATGCTGTTACATGCTGAACATCAGGTTATGTTGCGCACAATTCGACAGGAATTTTACGTTATACGTTTGAAAAATGCGATCAGGAGTTGTATAAGACAATGCCGTATCTGTACTATATATAAGCATCGTATAAGAACTCAAATAATGGCATCCCTCCCAACTGAAAGATGTACATTTTCTTTGCCCTTTACGCACACAGGCGTAGATTTTGCAGGACCTTTTGAGTTGAAATCCTCAAAACTTAGAAATGCTAAACTGATAAAAGGGTATGCTGCCATATTTGTGTGTCTTTCCACTCGAGCCGTCCACCTGGAGACCTGCTCAGATTTGACAACTGAAGCTTTCTTATCCACCTTTAGTCGTTTTGTTGGCCGCAGAGGATTCCCAAATAAAGTGTTTTCCGACAATGGAACTAATTTTGTGGGTGCTAGTCGGGCATTAACCGCTGAGTTCAAAATATTTTTGAAGAATGTCCAGAAATCTGTTTCTGATAAATATAATTTGCATGGTTTCTCGTGGCAATTCATTCCTCCGCATTCCCCACACATGGGTGGCCTGTGGGAAGCAGCAGTAAAGAGCATGAAGACTCATTTACGCAAAGTGGCCTCCAACTTTAAGTTTACGTTTGAAGAATTCTCCACTCTTCTTGTTCGTATCGAAAGTGTTCTGAATTCTCGTCCACTTTCCCCAATGAGTGAGAATCCAACTGATTTAGTGCCCATCACTCCTGGTCATTTACTGAGAGGAGCTGCTTTAGTCGCTGCCCCTGAAGAATATTCTGGGAATCTGACATTACTCAATCGATGGCAAAGATTGAAGGCATTACAAATGCAATTTGCCAAGCGCTGGAAGACTGAATACATTTGTGAGCTCCAAAGGAGATACAAATGGAAATCTGTTCAACAGAATCTGAAGCCTAATGACTTCGTGGTAATCAAAGAAGACAACCTTCCTCCTAACGAATGGTGTTTAGGCAGAGTGATAAAGGTCTTCAAAGGATCAGACTGTAATGTACGCGTTGCCGAAATACGCACTCAAAACGGCATTCTGACACGTCCTTTAATCAAACTGTGCATACTTCCAATTGATCAACCTTAGCTTCTTTCACAACCGTTCACATACCTAATAAATCTTACCATTTCAGCTCAAACTCTAGTATACCAACGTGCCGCATTTGCAAGAAGCGTCATTTTGTTAAACATTGTCCTCAGTTTCAAAGAATGACAGCAATACAACGCCGTGATGTAATCCGAGAAAAAGGATTTTGTTTCAACTGCCTTTGTACCGCTCATCAGAGAAACTTTTGTCCATCCCGAAACAAATGCATGGTTTGCCAGAAAAATCACCATACAATGGTCCACGTAGACACTCCACAACAACAACCTCCTTCTGTCCAATCATCCACTCCTCGAAACCGCCGAAGTTCTAATGTGAGTCGTCAAATACAAAGTGTTCCCAATCGTCGTAGTCGACAATCCCATCTTCACGAAAGATTGAGCCGCCGTCTTCACACTCACGTCTTCGTACCCACAGCGCTCGCCCGAGTAGTTACATCAAATGGCCCAGAGAAAGTGCGACTTCTGTTGAGCACTGGAGAAGCTCAAACCACAATATTGAAAGGGTTGGTCGATCGTTTGAAGCTGCGTACTACTACCAGAGAAAATATGAAATATTGTACGATTAACTTAGAGTCATATTACGACCCTCAGGTTAAAATACAAATCAACGCCCTGGTACAACCTCGATTCCACAACAATTTGCCAAAACCAACAACGGAGCCTTCTCTAAAGGCTATTTATAACCATATAAATGAACTGGCAGATCCGAATTTCTATAATCCAGTTAACATTGAAATTATAATTGCCAACGATCAATTACCTGGAATACTTAGAGCTGGAATGATAAGAACATCATCAAATATGCCCATTTTACAAAGCAGCATTTTCGGTTGGCTTATTTCCGGAGCATGTCGCTACCAACGTTGCAGTCCTGCAAGGCGGGCGGCATGTTAAACCCAGTTTAACAGTCTTCGTCTATTTTCTAATTACATCCTAAAATGTATCTTTAAGAACATGAATTACTTTCAAATGAATTGAATTATTGAATTTATCATCTTAACTTTCATTGAAAATAATTGCTCTAGTTTTATATTCTATTAGTGGTAACTCTACTTTAAATCATCAAGCAAGAAAAGCTTTTTATATCTAAGACTAGTTGTCTCATTTTCACTGACTTGTACTCTTTTTTTGATTGTAATAGTTGTTCATAGTTTACCATTTTTTTCATTACTCACTTCAATTTATCACTTCAACCTGGTAAGCAGCAGCGATCCTTAAATAAAACTGTCACATATTCTGAATCTGAAACCTGTCTTTGTTCTATTTCTTTTGCTTTTCTTTTACTTGGCACTCCTTACATTTTCCGAGCTTCGATAAAACCGAATACAGTCCACTTTCAGAAGACCAAGCCAGGAAATTGTACAGTGGTTATTCACAAAATTTGTTCAAAATTGTTTGTTTTAAAATTTCCCAAGGGTTTTTAATGAGATTTCCATCGGCCAACTGGTCAGACCAGTCAAGCACACGAAGTTTTTTTTTTGGCTTTACCACCTTACACGAGTGCTTGGGGTCATTTTCGGCTTGAAACATCGAAACAAGCGTCTTTCCCAGTAAAGTGTTTTTATGGTCCTCCGACTGCATAATACACTCGATGCTACGAATCGGGCCAATAAATTACCCAGAAAAACACCCCCAGACCACAATATTGCCCCCAACATATTTGAAGGCACCTTCTGTATATTTGGGATAAAGATTTTGATCTCTGGACTTTCGTACTATATATCTGCCATCTGAACCATACATGATAAACTTTGATTCGTCAGAAAATAGAACACATTTTTACTGCTTCTCAGACCGTTTAAGGTATTTTTTGCAAATTTAAAGGGCTCTAACCTATTTTTCTTGGATATTTTTTGTATAATCGCACTCCGACTTCTAAAGTTATATTTATGAACGTTATAGTTGATATATCCCCTTAAAGTACAGTCTTATTTTCTCTAGATTATATTTGAGTTAATTGTACAGAAATAAAATTTTTACAAATTTTCTATAGAAATAAAATTTTGACAGAATCTTCTATAGAAATAAAATTTTGACAAAATTATCTTTAGAAATAAAACTTTTACAAAATTTTCTGTAGAAATATAATTTGACAAAATTTTTCATACAAATACAATTTTAATAAAATCTTCTCAGAAATACAATTTTGACAAAATCTTCTATAGAAATAAAATTTTTACAAAATTTTCTAAAGAAATAAAACTTTAGGAAAATTTTCTATAGAATTAAAATTTTGACCAAATTCTCTATAGAAATAAAATTTTAAGAAAATTGTCTATAGAATTAAAATATTGACATTTTCTGCAAAAATAAAATTTTGACAAAATTTTCTACAGAAATAAAATCTTGAAAAAACTTTCTATAGAAATAAAATTTTGACAAAATTTTCTATAGAAATAAAATTTTGACAAAATTTTCTATAGAAATAAAGTTTTGACAAAATTTTCTTTTTCGGAAGGTTCAAGTGTAGTTCACTTTGGGTTGAGTGAATTACCCGAATTTATTCTGATGATTGGTTGATAGGTTTGCTGCAAGTAGAGGATGCTGATGAGGAATGTGGTAATTCCGAAACAGCTGTACATCCAACCATCTTGCAGTCTATAGGGCTTTGCCCAAATAAATTTGACAAGCATACTTTTCCTCTGTTGGTTAAGCTACACTTGTAGTTTAGTCAATGCATGGCTTTAAGCTGAGATCAAAACAACAATAACGATTGAAGAGAAGCCAACAATAACAAACAAAACGAATGAAGATAGAGGAAGCACGCTCAAAAACAAACCCAGCCATTTACATTCAAATCGATGATTTGAGTTTGGCAAAGGAAAAGAAATATGCTTGCAAATTTGTTTTAGACAGTAGCCGACTATCAAATCCCTTTTTCGGAAGGTTCAAGTGTAGTTCACTTTGGGTTGAGTGAATTACCCGAATTTATTCTGATAATTGGTTGATAGTTTTGCTGCAAATAGAGGATGCTGATGAGGAATGTGGTAATTCCGAAACAGCTATACATCCAACCATCTTGCAGTCTATAGGGCTTTGCCCAAATAAATTTGACAAGCATACTTTTCCTCTGTTGGTTAAGCTACACTTGTAGTTCAGTCAATGCATGGCTTTAAGCTGAGATCAAAAACAACAATAATTAAAATTTTGACAAAATTTTCTATAGAAATAAAATTTGGAAAAAATTTTCTATAGCAACAAAATTTGGAAAACAATTTCTATAGAAATAAAATTTTGACAAAATTTTCTATAGAAATAAAATTTGGAAAAAAAATTTTCTATAGAAATAAACTTTTGACAAAATTCTCTATAGAAATAAAATTTTAAGAAAATTTTCTACAGAATTAAAATATTGACAGCATTTTCTGCAAAAATAAAATTTTGACAAAATTTTCTACAGAAATAATATTTTGACAAAATTTTCTATAGAAATAAAATTTGGAAAAAATTTTCTATAGAAATAAAATTTTGACAAAATTTTCTATAGAAATAAAATTTTGCCAAATTTCTCTATAGAAATAAAATTTTAAGAAAATTTTCTATAGAATTAAAATATTGACAACATTCTCTACAGAAACAAAATTTTGACAAAATTTTCTATAGAATTAAAATATTGACAACATTTTCTGCAAAAATAAAATTTTGACAAAATTTTCTACAGAAATAATATTTTAACAAAATTTTTTATAGAAATTAAATTTTGACAAAATTTTCTATAGAAATAAAGTTTTGACAAAATTTTCTATAGAAATAAAATGTTGACAAAATTTTCTACAGAAATAAAATTTTGACAAAATTTTCTACAGAAATAATATTTTGACAAAATTTTCTACAGAAATAATATTTTGACAAAATTTTCTATAGAAATAAAATTTTGACAAAATTTTCTATAGAAATAAAATTTTGACACAATTTTCTATAGAAATAAAATTTTAAGAAAATTTTCTATAGAATTAAAATATTGACAACATTCTCTACAGAAATAAAATTTTGACAAATTTTTCTATAGAATTAAAATATTGAAAACATTTTCTGCAAAAATAAAATTTTGACAAAATTTTCTACAGAAATAATATTTTGACAAAATTTTCTATAGAAATTAAATTTTGACAAAATTTTCTATAGAAATAAAATTTGGAAAAAAAATTCTATAGAAATAAAATTTTGACAAAATTTTCTATAGAAATAAAGTTTTGACAAAATTTTCTATAGAAATAAAATGTTGACAAAATTTTCTACAGAAATAAAATTTTGACAAAATTCTCTATTGAAATAAAATTTTGACAAAATTTTCTATAGAATGAAAATTGTGACAAAATTTTCTACAGCAATAAAATTTTGACAAAACTTTTTGAAGAAATAAAATGTTGACAAAACTTTTTGTAGAAATAAAATTTATAAAAAATTTTCTATAGAAATAAAATTTTTACAATATTTCTATACAAAGAAAATTTTGACACAATTTGCTATAGAAATAAAATGTTGACAAAATTTTCTATAGAAATAAAATTTTGACAAAATTTTCTATAGAAATAAAATTTTGACAAAATTTTCTATAGAAATAAAATTTTGACAAAACTTTCTGTAGAAATAAAATTTTGAGAATTTTCTTTAGAAATAAAATTAAAAACAAAAAAATACTATATAAATAAATTGTTGAAAAAAAAATTCAAAAAAATAAAATTTTGACAAAATTTCCTATAGAAATAAAATTTTGACAAAATTTTCTATAGAAATAAAATGTTGACAAAATTTTCTACAGAAATAAAATTTTGACAAAATTCTCTATTGAAATAAAATTTTAAGAAAATTTTCTATAGAATTAAAATATTGACAAGATTTTCTGCAAAAATTTTTACAAAATCTTCTATAGAAATAAAATTTGGAAAAAATTTTCTATAGAAATAAAATTTGGAAAAAAATTTCTATAGAAATAAAATTTTGACAAAATTTTCTATAGAAATAAAATTTTGACAAAATTTTCTATAGAAACAAAATTTGGAAAATATTTTCTATAGAAATAAAATTTGGAAAAAAATTTCTATAGAAATAAAATTTTGACAAAATTTTCTATAGGAATAAAATGTAGACAAAATTTTCTATAGAAATAAAATTTTTACAAAATCTTCTATAGAAATAAAATTTTGACAAAATTTTCTATAGAAATAAAATTTTGTCAAAATTTTCTAAAGAAATAAAATTTGGAAAAAATTTTCTTTAGAAATAAAATTTTGACAAAATTTTCTATAGAAATAAAATTTTGACAAAATTTTCCATACAAATACAATTTTATTAAAATCTTCTATATATATACAATTTTGACAAAATTTTCTATAGCGATAAAATTTCAAGAAAATTTTCTATAGAATTAAAATATTGACAACATTTTTTGCAAGAAAAAAAATTTACAAACTTTTCTACAGAAATAAAATTTTGACAAATATATCTACAGAAATAATATTTTGACAAAATTTTCTACAGAAATAAAATCTTGAAAAAAATTTCCATAGAAAGAAAATGTTGACAAAATTTTCTATAGAAATAAAATTTTGACAAAATTTTCTATAGAAATAAAATTTTGACAAAATTTTCTTTAGAAATAAAATTTTGACAAAATTTTCTTTAGAAATAAAATTTTAACAAAATTTTCTACAGAAATAAAATTTTAAGAAAATTTTCTATAGAACTAAAATTTTGACAAAATTATCTTTAGAAGTAAAACTTTTACAAAATTTTCAGTAGAAATATAATTTTGACTAAATTTTTTATAGTCAATTCATGGTTTTAAGCTGAAATAAAAAACAACAACAATGATTAAAGAAAAAAATTAGCAATAACAAAACAAAACGAAATACAATTTTGATAAATTTTTCTATAGAAATAAAATTTTGACAAAATTTTCTAAAGAAATAAAATTTGGAAAAATTTTCTATAGGTTTAAAATATTGACAACATTTTCTGCAGAAATAAAATTTTGACAAAATTTTCTATAGAATTAAAATATTGACAACATTTTCTGCAGAAATAAAATTTTGATAAAATTTTCTATAGAAATAAAATTTTAATAAAATTTTCTATAGGAATAAAATTTGGAAAAAATTTTCAATAGAAATAAAATTTGGAAAAAAGTTTCTATAGAAATAAAATTTTGACAAAAATTTTTATAAATAAAATTTTGACAAAATTTTATATGGGAATAAAATCGTGACAAAATTTTCTATAGAAATAAAATTTTGAGAAAATTTAGTATAGAAATAAAATTTTGACAAAATTGTCTATAGGAAAAAAAATCACAAAATTGTTTATAGAAGTAAAATTTTCAATAGAAAAAAAATGTTTGGAAAAAAAATTTATAAACCAATATAATTTTGCAAAATAATTTTGATTAAATTTTCTATAGTACTAAAATTTTGATAAAATTTTCTATAGAAATAACATTTTGACAACATTTTTTTATGGGAATAAAATTTTGACAAAATTTTTACAGAAATAAAATGTTTACAAAAATGTTCTATAGAAATAAAGTTTTGATAAAATTTTGTATAGGTTAGGTTAGTTTGCAGCCCGATGTATCAGGCTCACTTAGACTATTCAGTCATTTGTGATACCACATTGGTGAACTTCTCTCTTATCACTGAGTGGAGCCCGATTCCATGTTAAGCTCAATGACAAGGGACCTCCTTTTTATAGCCGAGTCCGAACGGCGTTCCACATTGCAGTGAAACCATTTAGAGAAGCTTGGAAGCCCTCAGAAATGTCACCAGCATTACTGAGGTGGGATAATCCACCGCTGAAAAACTTTTTGGTGTTCGGTCGGAGCAGGAAACGAACCCACGACCTTGTGCATGCAAAGCGGGCATGTTAACCATTGCACCACATTGGCTCCCATAACTCGATTAACCCATTCCGTGCGCGGCTAAATTTGTCTGGTATGTGTCTTAACTAGTAAAAATTTACAATTAATCTTCACGCACATTCTGGTGCTCTCTATTGCTCTCTAAAACTTTTTCGGCGGTGGACTATCCAACGCCGAAAAACTTTTTGGTGTTCGGTCGAAGCAGAAATCGAACCTAACCATTGCACCACGATGGCTTCCAAAATTTTGTATGGGAATAAAATTGTGTTCTAAAGAAATACAATTTTAACAAAAATTTTCTACAAAAATAACATTTTGACAAAATTTTCAATAGAAATAAAATTTTGTCAAAATTATTTATAGAAATAAAATTTTCTATAGAAAAAAATATTTGAAAAAAAAATTATAAACCAATAAAATTTTGCAAAATAAGATTTTTTTTTGTAGATTTTTGGTAAAATTTTCTGCAAATTTTGGTAGATTATTTTTAGCTCGAGTGGCAAACGTGGTTATAATTCGAGACACAACTTATTATTCGGACATTGTATTTTTATAATTTTCCCAAATTTAAATGTTCACTTTAAATGGCCAAATAGCATATTTACTTCATCGGAACTGAAAAAAAAAACATTGAGAAGTGGCCTAAAAAATTCAAATTTTCTTGCAAATGTATGTAAGTTAGTAACAACTATGTGGTTTAGGGTATAAACATGTTGCTTTTGCCAATTCCTCAAATCCTTACCTATATTCCCCCGGATAATTAGAAACACTTGTTATTAAATCTAATCGGAACTGAAAAAAAAAACATTGAGAAGTGGCCTAAGAAAATTAAAATTTTCTTGCAAATGTATGTAAGTTAGTAACAACTATGTGGTTTAGGGTATAAACATGTTGCATTTGCCAATTCCTCAAATCCTTACCTACATTCCCCCGGATAAATAGAAACACTTGTTATTAAATCTAATACAATAGTTTTATTTACATAACATCATATTTAAGTGTAAATAGAGAAAATCGTAATAGATTCATTTGCGTAATCCGCATTCAAACATGAGGTTAGAGGTGCTCTCAAATCACCACCTCCATAAGATAGACATTCTAAATTGTATTCCCTTTTCAATACTATTAGCAATTAATCTTGTTTCAACAAATGCCAATGAATTCAATTTCTAGATTTTCAACATAAACGAGATATCAATATTGACGTCATAAATAAGTTAAGACTGATCATTGGATCTGATATTCAGAAAAAATACACCACCAATCACAATAGTTATTGGATGTAATTACGTGGTCATAATTTGTTTTTTTTTTTTTATTACTTAATATGTATAACAATAATATTAGAGATAAAACAAGATGGTAATAAAATCATGAAAATAGGCTAAACATGCTGCTGTGAGGGCCATAATTAAATCTGTATCAGTAAGGTTGATATTTTGATTGTTTATCGTAGAATAACATAGAGGAATTTTACTTCCAAACTGGCATAACAGAAAATTTTCTCTATTAACAATTAGATGAAAATTATTTCTACACTGAAAAAACAGTGAACCCTTTTCCATTGCAAAATGAACTAAACTGTAGTAATATTGACCATGATTTAGCCCTTAAGATTTTTTTCAACTTGTCTAGTTTATAATTCTCTTAAATTTTAGTTAATCTATAACATTGTATTTTAGTTCATTTTTACAAAACCATAAGATTTATATACCCCTACCAAGTTAAAAAGTCAGTATTATTTTGGTTTACCTGCTTATTTTTTGGGAAACCCGATAATAAAAAGTGGTTAACAGTCTCTTTAAAATGTCGACGACTAAACTATTTTTAAATCACTCATTCCACAGTACAGAGAAATTAAATAATTAAAGGAACAACAACCCGTTTTACTACTATGAAAATTCTCATACATTAAAATTCAACTTTCTTTAAGCAAAAGTACTTTATTATAAAAACTTATGATGAAAGTTATTAATACAATGTTTTTGTGAATAAATATTATGACCACGTGGAACAAGAAAATAGTTTATTTTAACTCGCTATTTGGACATTTTGACTTTTCCTTAGTTTTTTATTCCTCGTTAGTATATTCACATATCTTGCTGAAAAAAATGGAAGGAATAATGAAAATTGTTAAAAATTAACATGTAATAAAATATAATTTTTAATCTATTTAAATTAGCTTGTAACTTACCATATTTGGGGCATTTTATTAAATGGTGTAAGGAATTCAACTTTTCTTAGATAAACGTACCTCATAAAGTTTGTACCTGAAACAATTAGAGAAATAATGAATTAAGTAATATATTAACTCATAAAACTGTGTTGTTATCGATGTGAAGGACATAATACAATAAATATTCTTGTCAAAAGAAATCCAATGTTTTAACATAAAACTTACCAATTCTCTATTAAATTGTATGCTGCACTCAAAAAAAAGTGAACTCTCTATTTCACTAAAGTCAATTTAACTTTATTTTAGTTCATGGAATTATTATGTTTAGAGAAAGTTTCCTTTACTCTAATAATTTTTTGTTTACCTTAGTTAAATTAACTAAAATGGAGGAAAAAAATAAACTCAAATGAAGCATAATGATTAACTAAATTCGTACCTTCCACAAAATAGTTCAGAATTTCTTTAAATTTGTAAATTTTACCAAAAATGCGTCCATCATGAACTTCGTATATCACTAAAGACATTCTTGCAATTTTTAACTTCAAGTTTTTCTTCCAAACTACAAAATTTTCTTTAACAAGTGAAAAAACTTAGTTATGTCTAATAAATTTTCTTGAATTTGTCGAAAAATCTTTACTTATTTTTATGACATTGGCGTGATGCCAACGTTTGTAATACTGTTTAGTTAAAATTTTCTACAAATATTCAAAATTTTCTAAAATTAACCGAAACTTTTCTTCCTGGTGGGTTCACTGTTTTTTCAGTGTGAGGTTAAAAAGTTATCGAAATTCATTTGGGGATACTCTGAAATTAAATATTTATTTTTTACATTAAATAGAAAACATTAAATTGGTTTCCAAAAAATCTAATTAAAGAAATAATATGCATAAAAAAACTAAATGTTCTGGTTAAAAGAATGTTAAAGAAAGCTTACCAATTCATAAAAATGTTTCCAAGTTGTTATTCTGAAGTTAAATATTTGTTTTTACAATAAAAATATTAAATTGGTTTCCAAAAATATTTGATTAATGTAATACTAAAATAAGGTATTAAAAACCTGTAATTTTGATAATAAAAAGGTCATAAAAATTTTAATATTCTAGTGAAAAGAAAGCCAATTTTTAAAAGAAAACTTACCACTTCTCTATTAAATTATACGCTGAGGAGGAATATAAAAATATGTCTGAATTAATCTTGGGGTTGCTCTGAAATTAAATATTTTTTTTACAACAAAGAAAAACATTAAACTAGTTTCAAACAAGTATATACGGCCGTAAGTTCGGCCAGGCCGAAGCTTATGTACCCTCCATCATGGATTGCGTACACAGAAAAAAAAGTGTCTTGTAAATTTAAGGACCATTTTGACTTCCACATAGTTCAACAAATTTACTGTAATATAGTTCATTTTTCGTACCCACAACGAAAATTAACTTAGCTAAAGCAAAACTTATAAAAAATCAGTAAATGGTTTTTAGTTCACTAACTACGAAATGGGAAGGATTTTTCCTTAAATAAATTTCCAACACAGTAGTTAATGCATCGTTGATTCTATTATAAAAATACATGGGCAATATAAAAATCTTACTACGAAATGTGGACAATTTACTAAGAAAAAATTTTGTATGAAAAAAAATTTTTGTAGTAAAAATTAACTTAACGACATTACCGATTCGTATGATGGCTTCCTACAGATTATTTCGCTTTTTATTATAAGTTGGAGTGTTTTTCCTCACATTGAACATTTTAGATAAAGTAGAATAAAAAGTAGTTAATATAATCCTTGACGGGTGTATATAATTTTTTATAGATTCCTCATAGATTTGGTATATATTTTACCTTAACTTATAGATAGAATTCCAACTAATCAATAAACGTGCTACTGGAAAATGTGAGTGCATCATGTGAGGGAGTTTTTAGAGACATTTTGTGTATATCTCGTATGATTGTTTGGGTTTGTTATTGCGTCATTTATGCTGTTGTTGGTTGTTTTGATTCTAGAGACAATGGAATGTTCCTTGTGTGTTGTTGGTATCTTTTGTGGTAAGAGTTGTTTTCTTGCAATAGCGAGATCAGAAAGGGATCGTGTGTGTGTGTGTGTGTGTGTGGAGTTATTTTTCTTTACGGTATGTATCCTTTATGACTTTGTGTCTTTGAGTTTTATTGTTGCATTCAGTTATGTTGATGCATTTATGAGGTGAACACGTGGATTTAATTTTGCAAAATTGTACGTGCGGTTTGGTGTTTATTAATGAAAATACATTTATTCGAAACATATTAGAAACTGAGAAGTGAATGATGTGATGTTAGAGTAATCAAAAACGCTTTTTATTGATAAAAAACAAATAACAGATTAAGGAACTGTATATTTCTGTTAATAGTTTAAAATTAGTGCGGATTTTTAATTGATTTACATAAAAAATATACAACATGAGTGGTAATAGGATGATCTATATTTATTCTACATTTGGATCACAGGTTGGAGATGCAACCATTTTTTTGAATCTATATTTTTTTATGTTACAGCAATTCCTACAGGAGAGTACTATGTTCGAGTTTAGCCGCTAAAATTAAAAATAAATCACTAAGAAAAGTATAAAAGTATACGTCTTCGATACAAATTTAAATATAACTTGATGAGAATAGCCCAAACCAAGTTTTTTATAAAGATTATTTTCTTTATAATGGATTATTAAAGAAACCTTATCATGAAAATTGCGATTTTAGCCTCTAAACTTGAACTTAATATACACCTTAAATACTAAATGCTATACTGAAAAGTGGAAATTATGTCTAATTTTATAATATTTTTTATTTCAAATATATTCTGAGAATAATTTCAATAACGTCCCATTAGTCCATGGATATGATTCTAATAATGTACCTACTGGATGGATTTTTCAATGTGGTAAGTTTTTCTATAAACGGTATTTTGTCCGTTTTTAATAAAACCAAAATTTCAATTTATTAAAAATAATTATTTTTACTTGCAGGTAGACAGTCCTTGTAATGGTAATTTTTTTGGAGTATTCTTACTGTTTAATGCTAACTAAACTGATATCTTTATTGGCTCTAGAAAATACTCTTGAAAGCCGTAAGTTAAAAATCAATATGTACGATAAAAATTGATAATATCTTTTTTTATATTTTGTATAACTTTGCAATTTCAGATGCTTATAAGACAAATCCGCCCAACAAAAGTTAGCCAAAATAGATGAAATTGGACAACAATTCAATGAATATAGCAACTTATGCCGCATATATCTTTCATATGGATAGAAAACATGGACATTTAAATTAATTAGTTAGTCCTAATAACATAGAATAGTACTCTTTTGAATAAGCAATTACTACCGACAAGTAACTGCATCCAACGTACGAATAAAAATATATATTGTATATCATAAGCCATAGTTTTGTGTAATATAATAATAATTTTTTGAAATAAAATACTGGTGGTTATAGAAAATTTACTTGTTTTGTACGAAAAATTTCATAGTTGTATATAGGCTTGTTGTACCTTTGATTCCTCAATTTCTCTACTTTTTTGAAAATTATACCGACAAACAGTTTATTTCAAACCAATTTCTTAATACAGGTTTCCCAAACAATTGTTAATTTTTCCGGATAGCAGGAATATTTTGAATGAGTTTAACTATATTCTTCCCACAGCATAGTAATAATGAACTAAAATACGATGTAATACATGAACTAATTTATAAGAAAATCATGAACTTATCTAGATGAAAAAAATCTTTGGCGCCAAATCATGGTCATTCTTACAATGGGTTAGTTCATTTTTCATAAAAAATAGTAAACTTTTTTTTCGGTGTAGAAACTTCATCTAAACACTGCCATCCACAATCGAATTACTTAAGTTGCGGTAACGCTTGCCGATGGCAAGGTATCTTAAAACCTCCTAACACCATCTTCTAAATTGTATGTAAGTCCATACGTGGTATATATTTAATCAAAAAGATCGATCCAATACGTATATAATTCAGTTTGACAAAGTAGACATAAAATTTTGACAAAATTATCTACAGAAATAAAATTTTAACAAAATTTTCTATAGAAATAAAAATTTCTATAGAAATACAAATTTTGACAAAATTTTCTATAGAAAGAAATTTTTGACAAAAATTTCCACAGAAATAAAATTTTAACAAAATTTTCTATAGAAATAAACTTTTGACAAAATTTTCTATAGAAATAAAATCTTGGTAGATTATTTTTGGCTCGAGTGGCAACCATGATTATGAACCGAATAAAATTTGAACAAAATTTTCTATAGAAATAAAATTTTGACAAAATTTTCTATAGAAATAAAATGTTGACAATTTGAACCGGATCGGATGAATTTTCCTCCAAGAGGCTCCGGAGGTCAAATCTGGAGAATGTTTTATATGGGGATCGGTTTATTTGGGGGCTATATATAATTATGGACCGATGTGGACCACTTTTTGCATGATTGTTAGAGACCATATACCAACACCATGTACCAAATTTCAGCCGGATCGGATGAAATATGCTTCTCTTAGGGGCTCCACAAGCAAAATCTGGGGATCGGTTTATATGGGGGCTATATATAATTAAGGACCGATATGGACCAATTTTTGCATGGTTGTTAGAGACCATATACCAACACCATGTACCAAATTTCAGCCGGATCGGATGAAATATGCTTCTGTTAGAGGCTCCACAAGCCAAATCTGAGGGACCCTTTATATGGGGGCTATACGTAAAAGTGGACCGATATGGCCCATTTTCAATACCATCCGACCTACATCGATAACAACTACTTGTGCCAAGTTTCAAGTCGATAGCTTGTTTCGTTCGGAAGTTAGCGTGATTTCAACAGACGGACGGACGGACGGACGGACATGCTTAGATCGACTCAGAATTTCACCACGACCCAGAATATATATACTTTATGGGGTCTTAGAGCAATATTTCGATGTGTTACAAACGGAATGACAAAGTTAATATACCCCCATCCTATGATGGAGGGTATAAAAATAATAATAATAATTAGCATATAATGATATAAATAAAAAATATCCTTTTTAAAAGAAAACCACATTTTAAAAAGAATACTTACCAATTTATGATTAAACGATATGCTGAGGTGTAACAAAAATTTTCCAAAAACATTTGATTAATGTAATACTAAAATAAGGTATTAAAAACCTGTAATTTTGATAATAAAAAGTTCATACAAATTTAAATATTCTAGTGAAAAGAAAGCAAATTTTTAAAAGAAAACTTTCCACTTCTCTATTAAATTATACGCCGAGGAAAAATATAAAAATCCATCTGGGATTGCTCTTAACTTCAATATTTTTTTATAACAAAGAAAACCTTGAAACTGGTTAAAAAATAATAATAATAATAATAATTAGCAAATAATAATATACATAAAGAATATTATTTGTTAAAAGAAAACCACATTGAAAAAGAACTCTTACCTATTTATCATTAAACTATACGCTGAGGTGTAACAAACAATTTTCCAAATTCATCTGGAGTTACTCTGAAATTGAATATTTATTTTTTACATTGAATAATAAAAATTAAATTAGATAAAACAATTTCAATATACTTTCCATTTCAGTTTTTTTTTTTCTAAATATTGAACATTCTTAATAACTTTTTTCTAAGCTACCGATCATCACTTCGCCATCGTACATCTCATCGCTAAAATATTAATAACTTTCATTTCAAAGTTTTAATAAACAAACACCAATATATGTCTCAAAAAACCAAAATATTCCATACCTTTATATTCCCTTGTTACATACTTGCTAAAAAGATGCAACAGCTAGTCTTGTGTCGTTCCGGAACGAACTAGTTCCAATGAACGGTTCACTAAAAAGAACAACTGTCACAAGTTCCATCTCTTTCGTTCTCATCGTTCTCATCGTTCCTTTTGTCATTTAGTTTCATTTTCAATTTACGCTCCATCGTTCCTCGGATCGCAGTTTGATTTTTTTTACCTCTGTTTTTTTACATTCATTTTAGCGCGTATGTATTTAAATCATTGATTCTATTTAATAGCATCATTAATTCCATCTCAGGCTCTTCACAAACGACAAAAAAATCATAATTTCTTGCAATGAATAATTTTGCACAGAGTATAGTATTATTCAATCCAAAAATCCACCCAAAGAGTTTGGCTTCCTGAATTTAGTTACTTCCTTAAATTTTCCATTCCTTTAATTTTTTTTCTTACTATATTACTATGAACTATTTGAAGTAATTTCACTCAATTTTCCATATTTTTGTATCTTTCAATTGACCACGAACTTCATTACACTTAGTAAACAAACAATGTAATGTCTGTCTTTGGTAGATGACAGTGATGACAAATATACAAGTCCGGAACGAAAAGGAACGATGGAACGATTTGAAGGAACTAGTTCCTTTGTACAAAAGGAACGATGAGTCCGAATCACTACGGTGAACGATTTTGCCCAAGACTAGCAACAGCCCACGCCAACGCCAACTACACAACTGAAGCATGCCAAACAAAACCGAGCAAAACCAAAACATTCCTACAACAACAAAAACACATGTGCCTTCATTGAAAACAACACCTCATCCAGACAAATAAACCATTCGCGAATAATAAACACACACACAAACCACTTAAAGAACAAAAACAAAACAACCCCACGCTCAGATATACACAACATCCCCATCACTCGCTACCATTTCTCATTATTGCATTGCATGCTCTCACTCTCAAAAAAATTTCAAGTAACATAATCTTTACATTAAACATATTCCACTTTGACGAGAAAGATCTCTGTACTATGCATTAGTTCATCGCATCTGTCCACAATTTACTCTAAAAAAAATACTCTTAAATGCATATCAGTATAAGAACGATGAAACGTTTAACTTAAAATTAGCAAAAACTTCATGAAATGATACCCACTACCCATTTTTGACGAAAATGTCTATAAATTTAATTACATGTGAACTAAAAATATTTCATTGGGTAATTTTTTACCAACAATTATTAACTATATGAATTGTCAGTAAGAAATTGCTATCCACTTTCAAGTTAATTTTTCGTAAAAAAATATTTTCTCATACAAAAAAATCTTATGGTAAATTGCACTTATTATTTAGAAAATACTTTACATTTCACAAGTAGTTTTATAGCATGACAAACGAATTTTTAACTACCAGTTAAGAAATTTTTTAAGGAAATTTCCATCGTATTTTGTAGGCCATGAACTAAACGATTGCTACTTTGAATTTATAAAATTTCCTTTCGAGTAGTTAATTTTCGTTGAAGATACGAAAAATGAACTAAAATTCTGGAAAATTCTTGTAATAAATTATTGTAAAAATCTTCTTAAATTTAAGAGACACTTTTTTTCTGTGTACTATTTCTCTCAGTTAAAGCTTCTGTAAAAGTGTGGTCACATCGGACAAATATTTAATAGAAATCATAAAAGCGATCATCAGCTATTCTATTGTGGTATCAAAATTGACTGAATAGTCTAAGTTAGTCTGAAAATATCGGGCTGTCCCGTACCTAATCCAACACAGCTATTCTTTGCTTATATTGATCAAATTACTGCGAACTTGGTAGCATATCGAAAAACAAATATTGAATTGTTCCCGAAATATTGTGGTAAATCATTTGTCCAGTCTGACTACACCTTCACTAACTCATTTGTAGCGGTTATTATCAAACGGTCGGACGCACACAAGTTCTAAATGACTGCATATGTTACCGTCACTTAGAATTCAATTAAATGCTCAATAAAATCGTAATACATACTAGAACTTACTAAATAAATATTTATGGTGATTTTGATTTAATTTGATAAAAATCAAGAGCAAATGACAGAATTGCCAATATTAATTATTTGTGTAAAAATATAGGATTTGAAGAATAATGGCAAAACTAACATTAATCAACAGCTAATATCACATAGTTTTTTTGCACTTCAGATGCTTCTGAATCGCCGGAGATAATTGAAGAAAGTAAATAAAGAGCACGATAGCTCTTTATTATTAGTAGCACATCTTTTAGAATGTGCGTGCGAAGACTAATTGTAAATTATGAATAGCTAAGACAAAAACCAGACAAATTTAGCCGCGCACCGAATGGGTTAATCGAGTTATGGGAGTCAATGTGGTGCAATGGTTAACATGCCCGCTTTGCATGCACAAGGTCGTGGGTTCGATTCCTGCTCCGACCGAACACCAAAAAGTTTTTCAGCGGTGGATTATCCTACCTTAGTAATGCTGGTGACATTTCTGAGTGTTTCAAAGCTTCTCTGAGGGGTTTCACTGCAATGTGGAACGCCGTTCGGACTCGGCCGAAAAGTTAGCCCATACCACGTATGGACTAACTTGGAATTTAGAAGATGATGTTAAGGAGTTTTGAGATACCTTGACATCGGTAAGTATTACTACAACCCAAGTAATTCGATTGTGGTTGATAGTCTTAGGAGAAGATTGTACGCAATCCATGGTGGAGGGTACGTAAGATTCGGCCTGGTCGAACTTTCGGTCGTATATACTTGTTTTTTTTTTATACCCTCCACCATAAGATGGCGGTATATTAACATTGTCATTCCGTATGTAACACATCGAAATATTGCCCTAAGACCCTATAAAGTATATATATTCTGAGTCGTGGTGAAATTCTGAGTCGATCTGAGCCTGTCCGTCCGTCCGTCTGTTGAAATCACGCTAACTTCCGAACGAAACAAGCTATCGACTTGAAACTTGGCACAAGTAGTTGTTATTGATGTAGGTCGGATGGTATTGCAAATGGGCCATATCGGTCCACTTTTACGTATAGCCCCCATATAAACGGACCCCCAAATTTGGCTTGCGATTGCTCTAAGAGAAGCAAATTTCATCCGATCCGGCTGAAATTTGGTACATGGTGTTAGTATATTGTCTCTAACAACCATGCGAGAATTGATCCATATCGGTCTATAATTACATATAGCCCCCATATAAACCGATCCCCCGATTTGGCTTGCGGAGCCTCTAAGAGAACCAAATTTCATCCGATCCGGCTGAAATTTGGTACATGGTGTTAGTATAAGGTCTCTAACAACCATGCAAGAATTGGTCCATATCGGTCCATAATTACATATAGCCCCCATATAAACCGATCCCCCGATTTGGCTTGCGGAGCCTCTAAGAGAACCAAATTTCATCCGATCCGGTTGAAATTTGCAACGTAGTGTTAGTATAAGGCCGCTAATAACCATGCCAAAATTGGTCGATATCGGTCTATAGTTATATATAGCCGATCCCCAATCACACAAAAATTGGTCCATATCGGTTCATAATCATGGTAGGCCACTCAAAAATAATCTACTAAAATTGTATTTCTATAGAAAATTTTTTCAAAATTGTATTTCTATAGAAAATTTTGTCAAAATTTTATTTCTATAGAAAATTTTGTTAAAATTTTATTTCAATAGAAAATTTTGTCAAAATTTTATTTCTATAGAAAATTTTGTTAAAATTTTATTCGGTTCATAATCATGGTTGCCACTCGAGCCAAAAATAATCTACCAAAATTTTATTTCTATAGAAAATTTTGTCAAAATTTTATTTCTATAGAATTTTTTTTTTTAATTTTATTTCTATAGAAAATTTTGTCAAAATTATATTGCTATAGAAAATTTTGTCAAAATTTTATTTCTATAGAAAATTTTGTCAAAATTTTATTTCTATAGTAGCAAAGGAAAAGAGATATGCTGGCAAATTTGTTTAGGCAGTAGCCGACTATCAAACCCTTTTTCGGGAGGTTCAAGTGTAGTTCACGTTGGGTTGAGTGAATTACCCGAATTTATTCTGATAATTGGTTGATAGTTTTGCTGCAAGTAGAGGATGCTGATGAGGAATGTGGTAATTCCGAAACAGCTGTACATCCAACCATCTTGCAGTCTATAGGGCTTTGCCCAAATAAATTTGAAAAGCATACTTTTCCTCTGTTGGTTAAGCTACACTTGTAGTTTAGTCAATGCATGGCTTTAAGCTGAGATAAAAAAAAAAAACAATAATAACGATTGAAGAGAAGCCAACAATAACAAACAAAACGAATAAAATTTTATTTCTATAGAAAATTTTGTCAATATTTTATTTCTATAGAAATTTTTTTCCACATTTTACTTCTATAGAAAATGTTGTCAACATTTTATTTTGTCAAAATTTTATTTCTATAGAAACTTTAAACTTAATTATACACGTATTTAATCTGTCTTTTTTAGTTTAATATATACCACGTATGGACTATGTGGTATATATTGCGGTGTTAGGAAGTTTTAAGATACCTTGCCATTGGCAAGTGTTACCGCACCCCAAGTAATTCGATTGTGGATGACAGTCTTCAGTAGAAGTTTCTACGCAGTCCATAGTGGAGGGTACATAAGCTTCGGCCTGGCCGAACTTACAGCCGTAGGATGGGGGTATATTAACTTTGTCATTCCGTTTGTAACACTTCGAAATATTGCTCTATGACCCAATATAGTATATATATATATTCTGGGTCGTGGTGAAATTCTGAGTCGATCTGAGCATGTCCGTCCGTCCGTCTGTTGAAATCACGCTAACTTCCGAACGAAACAAGCCATCGACTTGAAACTTGGCACAAGTAGTTGTTATTGATGTAGGTCGGATGGTATTGCAAATGGGCCATACCGGTCCACTTTTACGTATAGCCCCCATATAAACGGGCTCCCAAATTTGGATTGCGATTGCTCTAAGAGAAGCAAATTTCATCCGATCCGGATGAAATTTGGTACATGGTGTTAGTATATTGTCTCTAACAACCATGCGAGAATTGATCCATATCGGTCTATAATTACATATAGCCCCCATATAAACCGATCCCCCGATTTGGCTTGCGGAGCCTCTAAGGGAACCAAATTTCATCCGATCCGGCTGAAATTTGGTACATGGTGTTAGTATATGGTCTCTAACAACCACGCGAGAATTGATCCATATCGGTCCATAATTACATATAGCCCCCATATAAACCGATCCCCCGATTTGTCTTGCGGAGCCTCTTGGAGGAGCAAAATTCATCCGATCCGGTTGAAATTTGCAACGTAGTGTTAGTATAAGGCCGCTAATAACCATGCCAAAATTGGTCGATATCGGTCTATAGTTATATATAGCCGATACCCAATCACACAAAAATTGGTCCATATCGGTTAATAATCATGGTAGGCCACTCGAGCCAAAAATAATCTACTAAAATTGTATTTCTATAGAAAATTGTTTCAAAATTTTATTTCTATAGAAAATTTTGTTAAAATTTTATTTCAATAGAAAATTTTGTTAAAATTTTATTTCAATAGAAAATTTTGTCAAAATTTTATTTCTATAGAAAATTTTGTTAAAATTTTATTTCTATAGAAAATTTTTTTTACAATTTAATTTCTATAGAAAATTTTGTCAAAATTTTATTTCTATAGAAAATTTTGTCAAAATTTTATTTCTATAGAAAATTTTGTCAAAATTAATAAAATTTAATTTCTATAGAAAATTTTGTCAAAATTTTATTGCTATAGAAAATTTTGTCAAAATTTTATTTCTATAGAAAATTTTGTCAAAATTTTATTTCTATAGAAAATTTTGTCAATATTTTATTTCTATAGAAAATTTTTTCCAAATTTTATTTCTATAGAAATTTTTTTCCCCATTTTACTTCTATAGAAAATGTTGTCAACATTTTATTTTGTCAAAATTTTATTTCTATAGAAACTTTAAACTTAATTAAATATATACGTATTTAATCTGCCTTTTTTAGTTTAATATATACCACGTATGGACTATGTGGTATATATTACGGTGTTAGGAAGTTTTAAGATACCTTGCCATTGGCAAGTGTTACCGCAACCCAAGTAATTCGATTGTGGATGACAGTCTTCAGTAGAAGTTTCTACGCAATCCATAGTGGATGGTACATAAGCTTCGACCTGGCCGAACTTACGGCCGTATATACTTGTTTTTTTTTTTTTTTTTTTTTTTAATTTCTGCCATTTTGTTTTAATATTTGAATTATTAGTCATTGAAAAATTACTATGACAAATTAGTCGAAGGGCATTAGCCACTATTCTTGTTTATCTGTAAAAGCGTGAAAACCATCTTTGAAACTATTACCAACAGTTATTTAACGATAACATTAAAAAAAATAGTAAATAATATTTTACAAATAATAAACAATACGTAATTTCGAAATAATAAATCAATATGAGTGATTAATGTATTTATAAAATCATTAATAATTTAATGTCTATATCTATTGCATTGTAAACGTACGATTATGGAGAGCAATATTCGATTTTTAAATATTATAGAAGAATAATTAGAAAATGATCTAAAGAACAGTACTCTTGATTTCCATTATAAATTTAAGTTGTAAAAATGTACTAAAGAAAATCTTAAAATTTATATCAAAACAAGTAAGGAAAATAAGGCGGGGCCGACTATAATATACCCTAAACCACTTTCTAGATCTACATTTCTATACCATTCCAAACCCTTCACATTTTTTTGAGTGCTATTTATAAAGGATTAAAGGTTTAATTTAAATCAGAACCAATGGAGGGTACGTCCAACTCTGAGCCGAAACCCTTTAAATTTTTTGAGTGCTATATATAAAGGTTTAATTTAAATCAGAACCGATGGAGGTACGTCCAACTGTGAGCCGATTTTGACCAAATTTGGCACACATTTCATTTAATTGTAGTCTCTGTGCAAAACTTAATTGTAGTCTCCGTGCAAAACTTAAGTAAATCGAAGACAAACTATGGCATATGTGGCCAATTGAGCGCATATAGGGCGAAATATATATACAGGTGCTAGGCTTCTATTCTGACCCATAACACATACATATGGTAAATTTGACAGACGGACGTGGCGAGATTGACGACGCTGAGCTTTATTGTCAAAGACACCATGTGTCCATCTCGTCTCCTTTTGGGTGTTGCAAACATATGTACTAACTTTTAATACCCTATTCCACATAATGGCGTAGAGTATAAAAATCAAAAAAAAAAAGTAGTTTGGATCCCCAACTTGTGATGCGGAAGTAAGTCAAACGAAAACAATTCGCCAATTTCACTTTTCATTTTTATTAAAACTTTTTATTACACTTTTTATATTCTAATTATCTAATTTTTACAATTTGAAAAACTTTTTCGGTCCGACCAGGGGTTGAACCGAAGGAGATATTCTTTATGAGTATGAATGAAAAATAAAGAGCACAGGTTCAAATCTCACCAGCGGTAACATTTTTATCAAATATTTTTTTAAATGATTGTTGTTTATTTTTTACATCGTTTTTATTTTGTTATTTTCAACGTATATTTTTGTAGAAATATATTTTTTCCATTTAAACTCAATAAGAATAACATTCTCAATAACATTGTCACAAGATCTTCCATGGAGTAAAATTTTTAATTTTATTTTCATTATATATTTACTTTTTGTTGATTTTCTATTCTGTTTTGCGACATTTAATTAAATTTGAATTTTCACTTTAAACAGCCAAATAGAATATTTTCTAAGACTGGTTCAAAAGAATTTCATTGGAAGTGGAAAAAATTGATGGAGGATGCCGGGATGTTCTTAGAAAAAAATGTTTCTGGAACATTTTATAAAAATAATATGTTAAAAAATTAAGTGCCAAACATATATAGTTTTTGCACCAAAAAAATATGAAAAACACTCATTTTCGTCTGAGTACAAACACAGTTATCCACAAGAACACATGTCTCTCCAGTAGTTGGTCAATGGTTATTGCAGAGCAACTCACTTCATACTCTCACTATGCTACGTTGATGTCTTTCGTCGCCTCTCTCCTTCGCCGTATTTATTTCTGGGAAAATTTGAGAAATATTTCGATATAAATTAAATTGTGAGAAAATTTTCTATAGAAATAAAGTTTTGACAAAATTGTCTATAAAAATAAAATTGTGAGAAAATTTTCTATAGAAAAAATTTTTTGAGAAAATTTTGACAAAAATTTTTATATAAAGAAAATTTTGAGAAAGTTTTCTACAGAAATAAAATTTTGAAAAAATTTTCTATAGAAATAAAATTTTGACAAAATTTTCTATGGAAATAAAATTTTGACAAACTTTTCTATAGAAAAAAAGATTGACAAAATTTTCTATAGAAATACAATTTTGACAAAATTTTCTATAGAAAACAAACTGAGAAAATTTTCTATAGAAATAAAATTTTGACAAAAATGTTTATATAAAGAAAGTTTTGAGAAAGTTTTCTACAGAAATAAAATTTTGAGAAATTTTTCTATAGAAATAAAATTTTGACAAAATTTTCTATAGAAATAAAATGTTGACAAATTTTTCTATAGAATTAAAATTGTGACAAAATTTTCTACAGAAATAAAATTTTGACAAAATTTTCTATAGAAATAAAATTGTGAGAAAATTTTCTATAGAAATAAAATGTTAACAAAATTTTCTACAGAAATAAAATGTTGACAAATTTTTCTATAGAATTAAAATTGTGACAAAATTTTCTACAGAAATAAAATTTTGACAAAATTTTCTATAGAAATAAAATTGTGAGAAAATTTTCTATAGAAAAAATTTTTTGAGAAAATTTTCTATAGAAATAAAATTTTGACAAAAATTTGTATATAAAGAAAATTTTGAGAAAGTTTTCTACAGAAATAAAATTTTGAAAAATTTTCTATAGAAATAAAATTTTGACAAAATTTTCTATGGAAATAAAATTTTGACAAACTTTTCTATAGAATTAAAATTGTGACAAAATTTTCTACAGAAATAAAATTTTGACAAAATTTTCTATAGAAATAAAATTGTGAGAAAATTTTCGATAGAAAAAATTTTTTGAAAAAATTTTCTATAGAAATAAAATTTTGACAAAAATTTGTATATAAAGAAAATTGTGAGAAAGTTTTCTACAGCAATAAGATTTTGAAAAAATTTTCTACAGCAATAAAATTTTGACAAAATTTTCTATGGAAATTAAATTTTGACAAACTTTTCTATAGAAAAAAAATTTGACAAAATTTTCTATAGAAATAAAATTTTTTAGCAAAATTTTCTATAGAAAAAAAAATTGAGAAAATTTTCAATAGAAATAAAATTTTGACAAAAATGTTTATATAAAGAAAGTTTTGAGAATGTTTTCTACAGAAATAAAATTTAGAGAAATTTTTCTATAGAAATAAAATTTTAACAAAATTTGCTACATAAATAAAATTTTGACAAAATTTTCTATACAAATGAAATTTTAAGAAAATGTTCTATGGAAATAAAATTTTGACAAAATTGTCTATAGAAATAAAATTTTGACAAAATTTTCTATAGAAATAAAATTTTGACAAAAATTTGTATATAAAGAAAATTTTGAGAAAGTTTTCTACAGAAATAAAATGTTGAAAAAATTTTCTATAGAAATAAAATTTTGACAAAATTTTCTATGGAAATAAAATTTTGACAAACTTTTCTATAGAAAAAAAATTTGACAAAATTTTGTATAGAAATAAAATTTTTTAGCAAAATTTTCTATAGAAAAAAATTGAGAAAATTTTCTATAGAAATAAAATTTTGACAAAAATGTTTATATAAAGAAAGTTTTGAGAAAGTTTTCTACAGAAATAAAATTTTGAGAAATTTTTCTATAGAAATAAAATTTTGACAAAATTTGGTACATAAATAAAATTTTGACAAAATTTTCTATATAAATAAAATTTTGACAAAATTTTCTATATAAATAAAATTTTAAGAAAATTTTCTATAGAAATAAAATTTTGACAAAATTTTCTTTAGAAATAAATAAAATGTTGGCAACATTTTCTTTAGAAACAAAAATTTAAAAAAGTTTTTATAGAAATAAAAATTTAAAAAATTTTCTATAGAAATAAAATTTTGACAAAATTGTCTATAGAAATAAAATTTTGAAAAATTTTTCTATAGAAATAAAATTTTGACAATATTTTCTATAGACATAAAATTTTGACAAATTTTTCTTTAAAAATAAATTTTGAAAAAAATTTTAATAGAAATAAAATTTTGACAAACTTTTTATTTTTTTTTATTTTTCATTTATTTATTGATAATTAATATAAGCTTTTGTACAATAGAATACTAGAATATATACAAATTAGCGACTTTGCAACTTGAATATTTACAAAACGTTTCCGACAAGCGTTAGAATCCATTAAAAATTATAAAAAAGTATACAAATTATTTATTTGAGAAAATATCACAGAATTTTTTAATTTACATTCAAAACATTGAATTCGGATCACACCTAAAGAAGTGATGCAAATTCAGTGCAACGCTGTTGAAATGGAGGACTTCCGTCCTATGACAAGCCCATGTTAAATTCATCGCTTCTGCGTCAATTTTGCACCACTTTCGGATCCAAAAAGTAAATTTTCATTACTTCTTTGGCGACGCTGTTTTTGCTGGAAATCAATAGTTCAATGAATAAACGATCGAAGGAAAAAGCGCAAAAAACCTTAGAAACACAAACTTTTCTTTAGAAATAAAATGTTGACAAAATTTTTTATATAAATACAATTTTGAGAAAGTTTTCTATAGAAATAAAATTTTGATAAAATTTTTTATATAAATAAAATTTTGACAAAATTTTCTATAGAAATAAAATGTTGGCAAATTTTCTTCAGCAATAAATTTTTTGGAAAATTTTCTATAGAAAAAAAATTGACTTAATTTTCTATAGAAATAAAATTTTGTGAAACATTTCTATATTAATAAAATGTTGACAACATTTTCTATAGAAATAAAATTTTGACAAAATTTTCTATAGAAATAAAATTTTGACAAAGTTCTGTACGGGAAATGGATCAACCCCAGGACCGGTACAGGGTTAGTTCCTAGTGTGTCTGGGCCAGTCACGGTTCTGGTCCAAGCGTATGGAATGTACCGGTCACTTTAACATGGGTTTGTCATTGTCTGGGAAAATTTATACTTTTGGACACGACTTGGACTGATCCCAAAGCTCACGTCCTGGAACAACTTAGTTGGACAACCCCATAGACAACTGCTGATGAAACAGTTTGGGACAAACTTTTAGGACCCTATTTCCATCCATATCGCACCAGAAAGGAATATATTGAACAATAAATAATTCTGATAGTTGTATTGCATTAAAAATGTGGATTCAAAAAGAATTTTAATATCAACTGAGTATAAAAATCAATAAATTATATGACAATTAAAAATGTTGATAAACAGGAGCACTAGCACCAATCCTGTAATGGGTCCATTAGTGGCAATTTCCACTAATGTTGTTGGCAAAAGATTTCTATATAAATTATATTTTGAGAAAAATTTCTATAGAAATAAAATTGTGACAAAATTTTCTTTAGAAATAAAACTTAAAAAAAATCAATAGAAATAAAATTTTGACAAAATATGTTTTTAGAAATAAAATTTTGAGAAATTTTCCCATAGAAGTTGGGTATTTTTTGGAAAATTTTCTCCAAATTGCTCGAGTGGCTATCGTATCTACTACCCCATCCGCTTGCTACACCTTTCAACAAATTTTCCAAGAATCAATATTGATGAAATATTATAATAATAAATATAAATTTTATGTTATATCCAGCTTGCTTCCCAATAAGTACAAATTATTGTTTATACCGAACCATAAGAAAAACACCCTTTTCTGTCCGTGTATGGATTCAATTAAAGATCAAATCATTAATCAATGGGCTTACAACAATGACATAGAATATCATACATACAGTAATTAGATAGAAAATTTCTCTCTGCTTCAATTTAACTAAATTACAAAGTAAAAATGCACTAATTAGGCCCACCCATTATATAATAGCAACTTTGTAACTCAATTGCTTCTCAATAGCTTGTCTGAATTCCAAATTATTGATAATTTTTCATCAACTTAATTGATCGACAATAGAAAATGGCAACTCTACAAATGCTACAACGTCAGAATAACAAAAGCAACTCGTCGTTATCATTGGAATATAAATAACAATTATCCAGAAAGAATTACCACTCTAACTGGGCAAATAAGCGGAAAGCTCACCGGTTATTAATTAATTAATCAATGAATAGTCTTAACATTTGGGCAAACCATTACCACATACCTACCTGGTGTCAGTGCTGGCGTCATTCATCCCAGCTGGAACATTGGATTGGCATTCAATCAAAATGCAATTTATTCAATTTCATATTTAAACTAATCCTTTGAGCTTTACCAAATGAATTTTGGAATCTATGAATGTGGGGAAAACTAAAAGATAATATCTCAATGAAATAGACCATCAGTGGTAACTGACAGTGTTCAGAGGTTTGTCAAGCGACCCTTAATATGGAAAAGTTCATGAATTTAGGAAAACTCTTCTCTTTTATGTTAGCTTACTTAATTAGAAAAAAATCCATGTAATAGCAAAAGTCTCTGACTCCCACGAGCTAAATATGGCTCTGATGTCAGGAAAACATATGGACGTAAAACAAATCTAATATTCTGTAATTTTTTCCCAAACACTAATAAGTCTTCTCCGTTTATGGAAATGAGTTTTACAATAATTTTTGCATATTAACCGTGTCACAGAAAACAGCATTTCCATTATTTGCATATATGAGGTACCTATGAAAATTGCGGTGCGATTGGCTTATATGGCGGCTATATGTACTATATGGCCCATTTGCAATACCATTTGACCCACATAAACAAGTAAGGAAAATCTAAAGTCGGGCGGGGCCGACTATATTATAGCCTGCACTACTCTGTAGATCCACATTTTCGATACCATACTAAATACGTCAAATGTTTTGGGTGCTATATATAAAGGTTTTTGTCCCAAATACACGGACGAAAAAGACTGTTTTTCATATGTTTGGGTATAAACATTATATGTTTGGAACTCTAATTTTTAAACACAATATTTTTGAGTGCAAACATATAATGTTCATAAACTAGCATAATATGTTTGGGGCATATATGTTAATATGTTAGAATATATTATGTTTGGGACATAAAATGTTTGTAAATATAATATGCTTGGATGCAAACATATATTAATTTAGAAATAGACTATAAACATATATGTGTTTAGAGAGTGAGACATAAAGTAAAATAATGAAGGTTAGGTTAGGTTAGGTTATGTGGCAGCCCGATGTATCAGGCTCACTTAGACTATTCAGTCCATTGTGATACCACAGTGGTGAACTTCTCTCTTATCACTGATTGCTGCCCGATTCCATGTTAAGCTCAATGACAAGGGACCTCCTTTTTATAGCCGAGTCCGAACGGCGTTCCACATTCCAGTGAAACCACTTAGAGAAGCTTTGAAACCCTCAGAAATGTCACCAGCATTACTGAGGTGGGATAATCCACCGCCGAAAAACTTTTTGGTGTTCGGTCGTAGCAGGAATCGAACCCACGACCTTGTGTATGCACGGCGGGCATGCTAACCATTGCACCACGGTGGCTCCTGAAAGTAACCAATTGGCGCCTTAAAAATACTCGTATATATACACAAAGAAAATTTTTTTAAAGATTGGAAAAATACTATGTGTGAATATAAAGAAGTATAAATTTACAAAATAAGGATACTTTTAAGACACAATTCTCTTTTAAATGTTGGTTTTGTGTATTTCATAGAGTATGAAGCAAATTTTAATTTTTCGCTTTTTCAGCTTTTTTCATATGCTATAAAAAGTCCGATAAAAACAAGATTTCCAGTAGAAATTATGTTTCAAGTAAAAATCGTCTACACTTTATTTTAGTGTTGAAAAACATGTCCTATTTTTTAACAATTTTTGCTTTGTAGTCAAGATGAAAAAAAGCAACAAATTTAAAGACAATTTCATTAATTTTAAAGAATTTGTCTGAATTATTAAATTCAAGTTGACCTTAGCCTAAAAATGTTTTCTTTCATGTTATGATACCCATTTTAAAGTCAAATCACTTAATTATAAAGACAACACGACTTAATTGAAAAGATTATCGACTTTTGAACATGGAAAAAAAACTTTATATTAGAGAAATGCTAAGCAAAATTTGTATTCTTATTTTAAGGACATGAACTCTTTGGCCTCACGACAATATTTTTTTCAGTGTACTCTTGTTAGAGTTATGACAGTAAAATAAAAACAGGGGGAAAATGTGAAAAATTATACATTAAGATCTATAAAAACAAAGATTACTTCCTCTTTATTAATGAGTAGTCCAAGAGGAGTTGATGGATTCTTTCGAAAATAAAAGCGAGCATTGAGTTCGTGTTTTGCCGCTAAAATTATTTCTCATTTTAGTGGCAAAACTCGAATCGGTAAAACCAAAATAACATTATAACTTTTTTCGGTAAATTGTTTTATAACATGGTGGGGATCCAAAGCAACAATTGAATAAGTTTACTTTCTTTAAAATAAATTAATAAAGAAAAGTAAAAGGGTAAACATGGCCATTTTAACGCGATAATGCCACCTTTATACCGGCCTTAAGAATTAAATTAAGTACAAAATTATTCGTAAATAAAAATTCATATTTATTTGTATTTCTAAATTAATGGTGCTACATGCTAGCAAAAATTGTGCACACCAAAATAAATTTATGTGCTGGTTGTAAAATTAATATTTAGAATTTAAATATAATGTGCTTTTGAATGGTTATCGTTAACCTTAGGATTCGATGGAAAAAATATTTATATATATACTCGACTTCACGTTCTTCTTTTGTAAGAGTTTTTGAATTTCTTCGAAAATTTCAAACATGTATACAAAAACCTTTTTTTGTTACAAAATTTTTATTTTTGCAATAAAAAAATAATATATGATTTGAACTCAGTCCATTTCGTTTATATCAAGCACTGTTCTTTTCTGGCTTTAAGTCTTTTATAAGACACACTTTACAGTTTCGTAGTGAAAATTTAATATAATAGTATGTAATGTTGAACACCTTTTCGGGATATTCCGAACGTATCTGGAATATATATAAAAAAATAAAAATAATAAAAAAATTGGTGTCGGTCGAAGCAGGGATCGAACCCAGGACCCTTGGCATGCAAGGCGGACGTAGGTTAAAGTGGCAGCCCGATTAAGATTCAGGCTCACTTAGACTATTCAGTCCATTGTGATAGAAGGCGGACGTAGAAGAAGGCGGACGTACCAACCACTGATCCACGTCGCCAACAAATGTATGTTTAATTATGTTCTGTTGTTAAACAATGTTATATTTGCAACGGCTCGTGGGCGCCGCAAGCTATGCTATATAAATATAACTTATAACGATATTATCTCTTGATGACCATAACAGCTACGTAGGTCAGTGGTTAGTGTGCTGGCTTACAAACTGTGTGGTCCGCTGTTCGAATCCCCGTCCGGCAAAAGGTAAAATTTAAAAAAAATTATAAAATTTAATAATTTCTTCTACAATGTTTGTATTACAGAAAAAGGTGCTAAGAACTAAAAAAACTCGTGGAAGTGAGCAAAATGTGAGGGAATATACAGTTAGGCAGAATCTTCTTTGGGAGAAAATTCTTCTAAGCATATAATATTTTTGGGTTCAAAAGGTTTCCAAACATATTATATGTTCACATAATAACATATAGTTTTTTGGAAGAAAACATTATTGAATTTGGATGGAAAAATACATAATGTTTGGAACTTAGACTACCCAAACATATTATATTGTTTAGACCAATATGCTTTCAAACATATTATATATTGGAAGAAATCAAACATATAAATGTTTGGGCAATACTCAAAAATTTATATGCTTGAAGCAAAATATGTTTAGGAGTATATGTTACAGAAGCGATTTTTTTGAGGGTGTACTTACATTTAAATCTGACTCGATCTGGACAAAATTTGTTAGACTTCTAAAAAACCTATAGACTTAAAATTTAAGTCGGCTAATACCCTGGGATGAAACACAATTTTAGTAAAAACAAGTATATACAGCAGTAAGTTCGGCCGGGCCGAATCTTAAATACCCACCACCATGAACCAAATATGAGGGTTTCCTTTAAATTTCAGGCAAATTGGATAAAAACTTCGGATTCTAGAAGCCCAAGAAGTAAAATCGGGATATCGGTCTATATGGGGGCTATACTCACCATTTGTGGCACACCTCTTTATGGTCCTAAAATACCTATAAATTCCCAATTTCAGGCAAATTGTATATAAACTACGGATTCTATAAACCCAAGATGTAAGATCGGGAGATCGGTCTACATGGGGGCTATACCAAAATATGGAACGATACGGACCATTTTCGGCAAACCTTTTGATGGTCCTCAAGTACCTCTAGATTTTCAATTTCAGGCAAATTGGATAAAAACTACGGTTTCTATAAGCCCAAGACCCCAAATCGGGAGGTCGGTTTATATGGGGACCATACCAAAACATGGACCGATGCTCACCATTTTTGGCACACCTCTTAACGGTTCTAAAGTACCTCTCGATTTCCAATTTCAGGTACATTGGATAAAAACTGCGGTTTCTATAAGCCCAAGAAGTAAAATCGGGAGATCGGTCTATATGGGGGCTATACCAAAATATGGACCGATACTCACAATTTTTGGCACACGTATTTGTAGTCCTACAATACCTCTAGATTTCCAATTTCATGTAAATTGAATAAAAACTGCGGTTTCTATAAGCCCAAGACCCCAAATCGGGAGGTCAGTTTATATGGGGACTATACCAAAATTTGGACCGATATAGCCCATCTTCGAACTTGATCTGCCTGCAAACAAAAGACGAGTTTGTGCAAAATTTCAACACGATTGCTTCATTATTGAAGACTGTAGCGTTATTACAACAGACAGACAGCCAGACAGACAGACGGACATCGTTATATCGTCTTAGAATTTCTCCCTGATCAAGAATATATATATACTTTATATAGTCGGAAATCGATATTTCGATGTGTTACAAACGGAATGTCAAACTTATTATACCCCCGTCACCATTCTATGGTGGTGGGTATAACAAGTATATACAGCAGTAAGTTCGGCCGGACCGAATCTTAAATACCCACCACCATGAATCACATATAATAGTTTCCTTTGAAAACTCTTCGTTGTAGCGGGTTTCTTGATAATCTATAGAATTTTAGGGAGTTTGATGACAAATTTTCTTCCAAGCAAATCAACCACATTCTACCTATGAAGACTAGATCAGATTCTGGATTTATGAGAACCAATTTTGTTTGAGTTTTAGAGAAATCATAAACATATCGTGTTTATGATGAAATAACGCCTTGATTTGAAATTTTAATCTGTAGATTTTTTTCCGCCAATATTTAAATGAATACGATGAGTAAAATCTGGAAATTGTACTTTCAGTTTCAAGCACTTTTCAAGATCAGTGCGCCTGTTATACCCTGAAAGAAGTGTTTTTTTTCTGAGGAACGAAATTTTAGACAAGCATAGTTTTCTTTTGACACAAATTTTAGAGACAATCGTTGAATCGCTTATCAAAAATTCGGATTAGTTTGCTCTAAACAAAAATACTTTATACGAAAGGGAAATTTCGTTTCTCTAAAACTTCATTCCGGAGGAAAATATTTTTTTCTTTGGGTGTACTCTCAAGAGGTTAAATCGGGCCGGTAAAAATAAATGCGATACAGATTTTTGAGGGTCTAAAATTATATTTACATTTTTGTGCAAATCGGATAAAAACTACGGTTTCTAGGAGCCCAAGGAGTTAAATCTGGAGATCGGTCTATATGGAGGTTATACTAAAACAGGAGTCGACCACACCATATTCGGCTGACCTATTTGTGGTCAGCCGGATTCCAGAAGTCCTAGAAAAAAATTCGAGAGTTAGGTCTATATGGGCGCTATACCAACACAGGGACTAATACTCACCACCTCTTAATGTTTCCCAAATACCTCTAGAATTCCACTTTCAGATGAACTGGATAAAAACTACGGATTCTAGAAGCCCCAGGAATAAAGTCGGAAGATAGGTCTTTATGGAGGCTATACCAAAATATGAACCAACAGGCACCATTTGCGATACACCTATTTGTGATCTTAAAATACCTCTACCAAAAAATGGACCAATAAACCTCAATTTCGGCACACCTATTTGTGGTCCCGAAATATCTCTAGATTTCCAATTTCATGCAAATCGGGTAATAAATACAGTTTATAGAAGCCCAAGAATAAAAAATCTGGAGATCGGTCTATATGGCGGCTATACCAAAACATGAACCGACAGGCACAATTTGCGACACACCTATTAGTGATCTTAAAATACCTCTAGATTTTAAATTTCAAGCAAATCGGCTAGAAAATATAGTCTCTAGACGCCCAAGAAGCAAAATCGGGAGATCGGTCTATATGACGGCTATACTAAAAAATGAACCGATACGGACCATTTTTGACACATCGCTTTATGGTCCTAAAATACCTCCAGATTTCCAATTTCAGGCAAATCAGATAGTAAATACAGTTTCTAGAACCCCAAGAAGTAAAATCGGGAGATCGGTCCATATGGGGGCTATACCAAAACATGGACCGATACGGACCATTTTCGACACACCTCTTTATTGTCCTAAAATACCTCCAGATTTCCAATTTTAAGCAAATCAGATAGTAAATACAGTTTCTAGGAACCCAAGAAGTAAAATCGGGAGATCGGTCTATATGGCGGCTATACCAAAACATAGACCGATACGGACCATATTCGACACACCTCTTTATGATCTTAAATACATCCAGGTTTCCAATTTTAGGCAAATCAGTTGGTAAATACAGTTTCTAGAACCATAAGAAGTAAAATCGGGAGATCGGTATATATGGGGGCTATACCAAAACATGGACCAATACAGACCATTTTCGACACACCTCTTTATGGTCCTAAAATACCTCTAGATTTTCAATTTCAGGCAAATCGGATAAAAAATACAGATTCTAGACGCCCAAGAAGCAAAATCGGGAGATCGGTCAATAATATGGGGGCTATACCAAAACATGGACCGATACAGACCATTTTCGACAGACCTCTTTATGTTCCCAAAGTACCTCTAGATTTGTAATTTCAGGCAAATCGGATGGAAAATACAGTTTCTAGACGCCCAAGAAGCCAAATCGAGAGATCGGTCTATATGGGCGCTATACCAAACCATGAACCGATGCAGAACATTTTCGACAGACCTCTTTATGTTCCCAAAATTCCTCTAGATTTCCAATTTCAGGCAAATCGGATAGTAAATACAATTTCTAGAAGGCCAAGAAGCAAAATCGGGAGATTGGTCTATATGGGGGCTATACCAAAACATGAACCGATGGGCACCATTTTCGACAGACCCCTTTGCGTTCCCAAAATACCTCTAGATTTCCAATTTCAGGCAAATCGGATGGAAAATACAGTTTCTAGACGCCCAAGAAGCCAAATCGGGAGATCGGTCTATATGGCGACTATACCAAAACATGGACCGATACGGACCATTTTCGGCAGACCTCTTTATGTTCCCAAAATACCTGTAGATTTCCAATTTCAGGAAAATCGGATAGTAAATACAGTTTCTAGAATCCGAACAAGCAAAATCGGGAGATCGGTCAATATGGGGGCTATACCAAAACATGAACCGATGGGCACCATTTTCGGCACCTTTTTATGGACCTCAAGTATCTCTAGAATTTCAATTTCAGGCAAATTGGATATAGACTACGGTTTTTATAAGCCCAAGACCCCAAATTTGGAAGTCGGTTTATATGGGGACTATATCAAAACTTGGACCGATGTAGCACATTTTCGAATGTAACCTGCCTGCAAACAAAAAACGAATCTGTGCCAAATTTCAGGAAAATAGCGCCATTATTGAAGGCTGTAGCGTGATTACAACAGACAGACAGACAGACGGACATGCTTATATCGCCTTGGAATTTCTCCCTGATCAAGAATATATATGCGTTACACACGGAATGACAAATTTATTATACCCTCATCACCATTCTATAGTGGTGGGTATAAAAATATGGGAAACCTTTAAATCTGAAGCAATTTTTAGGAAACTTCGCAAAAGCGCATTTATGATTTATCGATCGATAGATATGTATTAGATGTATAGGGAAATTTAAATGTTGTGTTTTCCTAACTTAAAATATCACTCTCTTAGAGTGCGTATGATTAATTCTTTGTGAAAATGTTGTATCCGCTTCTCTTTAAATATTCACCTTTCTCTTCTCAACTCACCAGTTGCTGTTTAGAAAATTCATTATTCATTTATTTGAAAAAAAAAAAAAACAATCCCAGATAAAGTTTTCTATTTTTCCACCCCAACAAATTGGCGGGTCTCATTGGTTCAAAGCCATTTTTCGTTAAATGATAGCTAGGACATTTGTTCCTATTTGATTAGCTATAGACGATATAATGAATATTTGTTGTCTACTCCAAATGCTCTGGCATGTTACCTCCTACATAAATATGATGAGTGGTGTCATATCTGTCACAGAGCCATGGATACAAAAAAAAACGAGAAAACTTTATAATTTTGGTTGCAGTTATACTTTCATCATCATCATCATGATTATTGTTGTAATCATCATTAGTG
Source organism: Haematobia irritans (assembly GCF_050003625.1). Lineage (NCBI taxonomy): Eukaryota > Metazoa > Arthropoda > Insecta > Diptera > Muscidae > Haematobia > Haematobia irritans. The sequence continues at coordinate 218,959,011 of NC_134397.1, read as the reverse complement.
GCAGCAGAAATACCATAAACATGCTAATATCTCCAACCATTGTCATGCCGATTGCTGTGATTATGGTTTACCTCTCATATATAAAAGGATGTTCTTTTGTGGTATAGCTCCGCATAATTGTCCATAAAGTCAACTGGAGTGCATCGCAGAACCCAAATTTTATCAAGAATATACAATAAACTAAGTGAATTGATTTAAACGATTTGTGAATAGTTTTTGTTTTACATAAAGTGAAAATCTAACAGGTAAAATATAAAATAGTGTTCCAAGTTTGATTAACGACCACAGCTACCACTCGCGCCAAAACCGATCTACTAATTTTTTAAGAAAATTTTACAAAAAAAACTACCAAATAAATAAAAATCCTGTTTTAAACCCTATAGGAAATTTTGTCAAAATTGTATTTCTATAGAAAAGTTTATTTCTTTAGAAAATTTTGTTGCAATTTTATTTCTATAGAGAATTTAGTCAGAATTTAATTTTTATGGAAAGTTTTGTCAAAATTTTATTTCCATAGAGAATTTTGTCAAAATTTTATTTCTATGGAAAATTTTGTCAACATTTAGAAAGTTTAGTCAAAATTTTATTTCTATACAAAATTTTATTTCTTTAGAAAATTTTGTCGAAATTTTATTTCTATAGAGAATTTTGTCAGAATTTAATTTTTATGGAAAGTTTTGTCAAAATTTTATTTCCATAGAGAATTTTGTAAACATTTAGAAAATTTGTCAAAATTTTATTTCTATAGAAAATTTTGTCAAAATTTTATTTCTATCGAAAATTTTGTCAAAATATTATTTCGTTATTGTTGTTTTTGATCTTAGCTTAAAGCCATGCATTGACTAAACTTAACCAACAGAGGAAAAGTATGCTTGTTAAATTTATTTGGGCAAAGCCCTATAGACTGCAAGATGGTTGGATGTACAGCTGTTTCGGAATTACCACATTCCTCATCAGCATCCTCTACTTGCAGCAAAACTATCAACCAATTATCAGAATAAATTCGGGTAATTCACTCAACCCAAAGTGAACTACACTTGAACCTCCCGAAAAAGGGATTGATAGTCGGCTACTGCCTAAACAAATTTGCCAGCATATCTCTTTTCCTTTGCCAAACTCAAATCATCGATTTGAATGTATTTGGCTGGATTTGTTTTTGAGCGTGCTTCCTCTAGAGGATGCTGATGAGGAATGTGGTAATTCCGAAACAGCTGTACATCCAACCATCTTGCAGTCTATAGGGCTTTGCCCAAATAAATTTGACAAGCATACTTTTCCTCTGTTGGTTAAGCTACACTTGTAGTTTAGTCAATGCATGGCTTTAAGCTGAGATCAAAAACAACAATAACGATTGAAGAGAAGCCAACAATAACAAACAAAAAGGAAAAATATTATTTCTATAGAAATTCATGTCAAAATTTTATTCGAATAGAAATTTTGCAAAAATTGTATTTCTATAGAAAATTTTGTCAAAATTTTATTTCCATAGAGGATTTTATCGAAATTTTATTTCAAAAGAAAATTTTGTCAAAATTTTATTCCTATAGAAATTTTTTTCAAAATTTTATTTTTTAAACAATTTCGTCAAAATTTTATTTCTATAGAAAATTTTGACAAAATTTTACTTCTATAGAAAATTTTGTCGAAATTTTATTTCTAAAGAAAATTTTGTCAAAATTTTATTTCTATAGAAATTTTTGTCAAAATTTTATTTCTATAGAAAATGTTGTTAACATTTTATATATATACAGAATTTTTTGTCAAAATTTTATTTCTATGAAAAAAATTCTCAACTTTTTATTTCTATAGAAAATTTTGTTAAAAATTTGATCAAAATTTTATTTCTATAGAAAATTTTGTCAAAATTCTTTTCTATAGAAAATTTTGTTAAAATTTTATTTCTATAGTAGCTTTCTTTTAGAAAATTTCGTCAAAATTTTATTGCTATAGAGAATTTTGTCAATTCCTATAGAAAATATTTTCAAAATTTTATTTCTATAGAAAAATTTGTCAAAATTTTATTTCCATAGAAAATTTTGTAGAAATTTTATTTCTAAAGAAAATTTTGTCAAAATTTTATTCCTATAGAATTTTATTTTTTTAAAAAATTTCGCCAAAATACTATATCTATAGAAAAATTTTTTCAGCTTTTTATTTCTATAGACAATTTTGTCAAAATTTTATTTCTAAAAAAAATTTAAAATTTTATTTCTATCGAAAATTTTGTTAAAATTTTATATCTATAGTAGCTTTTGTCAATTTTTTTTAGAAAATTTCGTAAAAATTTTATTGCTTTAGAGAATTTTGTCAAATTTTATTGCTATAGAAAATATTTTCAAACTTTTATTTCTATAGAAAAATTTGTCAAAATTTTATTTCCATAGAAAACTTTGTAGAAATTTTACTTCTAAAGATAATTTTGTCAAAATTTTATTCCTATAGAATTTTATTTTTTTTTTAGAAAATTTCGCCAAAATACTATTTCTATAGAAAATTTTCTCAACTTTTTATTTCTGTAGACAATTTTGTCAAATTTTTATTTCTATCGAAAATGTTGTCAAAATTTTATTCCTGAAGAAAATTTATCAAAATTTTATTGCCGTGGAAAATTTAGTCAAACTTTTATTTCTATAAAAATTCTTGTTACAAATTAAATTAATTGTTAGAAAATTTTGTCAAACTTTTATTTTTATAGAAAATTTTATCAAAATTTTATTTCCAAAGAAAATGTTGTCAACATTTTTATTTTTATAGAAAATTTTGTCAACATTTTTATTTCTATCGAAAATTTTGTCAAAATTTTTTTCTATAGAAAATTTTGTTAACATTTTATTTCTATAGTAGCTTTTGTCAATTTTTTTTAGAAAATTTCGTCAAAATTTTATTGCTATAGAAAATTTTGTCAAAATTTTATTCCTATAGAAAATATTTTCAAAATTTTATTTCTAAAGAAAATTTGGTCAAAACTGGGTATTATAAGTTAGTGCATATGTTTGGAACACCCAGAAGGCGACGAGATAGACACATGGCGTCTTTGGCAAAAATCCTCAGGGTGGGTTCCTGAGTCGATATAGCCATGTCCGTCTGTCCGTGAACACATTTACGTCGCAGTTTTAGGCCAATCGACTTCAAATTTGGCACAAGTATGTGTTTTGGCTCAGAATAGAACCCTATTGATTTTGGAAGAAATCGGTTCAGATTTAGATATAGCTCCCATATATAGCTTTCGCCCGATTTACTCTCATATGACCACAGAGGCTAAGTTTTTGCTCCGATTTAGTTGAAATTTTGCACAGGGAGTAGAATTAGCATTGTAGCTATGCGTGACAATTTTGGTTGAAATCGGTTCAGATTTAGATATATCTCCCATATAGAGTTTTCGCCCGATTTACACTCATATGTAGCGTTGCCAATTTAGCTTTTTTCCCGCTAGATTTGGCTTTTTTTGAAGACGTTTAGCGGGAAAAAAATGCATTTAGATTTTAGCTTTTTTCTGGCTTTTTTTCATGACCCTTTTAGCTATTTTTGGCTTTTTTTATTTTCGACATGTTTCTATTGAAATATGGATAAATCGCCGTTTTTATATAAGCCTTGCTGCAAGTATAAGGGTTTCCACATATTTCAAAGCTCAGTTTAAACATTAATAATGAGTCCAGCCATTATGCTGGCATTTTTGTAGCAAATACACCTTGTTGTAAAGTTTTTTCATTATATACATAAAAGTTATCGTAAACTTTAAATCTACTATTACCATACAAATTTGTTAGATAAACTGTCAGTAAATTATTGGGAATATTATCATTTGACTCGTTTATCCTTTTTATGTTATTATAATATTCTAAAGTTATTACGATATTACTAAATTAAAATAGTAGATGTGAAAAGCTTTGTGCACTGAAAAAATATTGTCGTCTCCTTAAAATACGAACGCGAATTTTGGTTATAATAGCATTTGTGAATTTCTTTTATATAAACTGTTTTCCTTGTCCAAAAGACGATAAAGTCGTTTTGTCCTTATAATTAAGTGATTCAACTTAAAATGGGTATGTTTTCATGAAAGAAGGAAGAATTAATGAAATAGTCTTTAAATGTGAGGAGTTTTTGCATCTTAACCACAAACCAAAATAGCGTTCAAAAATAGAAGATGTTTTTCAACACTTTATTTTAAAAACGTATATACACGCAGAGAAGGAATATGATCACCTCAAACATGTTTCAAGAGCAAAATGTTATTTTTGTATGGTGACCATGTAACATGTTTGTCACTAAAATGTTATTTTGTCGTCAAATATAACCTGCTTGCCGAAATCAGATACATGATTTCCAAGAAAATAACATGGTTGCGAAAACCATGTTACATGGTCACCACCCAAAAAAAACATTTTGCTCTTAAAACATGTTTGAGGTGATCATATTCCTTCTCTGGGTGTATACATTAATTTCTACTTGAAGTCGAGTCTGAATTTGGAAATTTAAGTTGGCGTTAGCACGTTTTTAAAGCACTTTGATAGCTCATGAAGAAAAGGAAAATGTTTTTACTGGGAAATGTAAACTATAGGTATTTTCTACAATTTAAATAAAAGTAATGTATTTCGAATTTTTCACAATTTTAAATCCAAACTAAAATTTTATTTAAAAAAATGACAAATCATTTTTTTACGAAATCCAAAGCATGCTTAGATCATTTAATATTTTAAAATAACAAGTAAATAAAATAGAGGTGTTGGGAAGGTAGCTCCCACAAAACGAAGGACTTCCAGTAAAAAATTTGTAATAGTAATCAAAATGTATCGAATACGCAAACAGAGCTAATATACCTTAGATATTGTTACAGAAGTGAAATTAAAATAAAAATAATATGCATTGTAAGTGAAATAAAGCCTTTAAGTTTGTTAAATTTCAATCAAAAATGTGACTTTTGCAAAAAAAAATAGTTTTTTTTCTAGCTATTTTTTAGCATTTTTTAGCTTTTTTTAGCTATTTTTTGGGCAAATCTAGCGGTTTTTGGTGAAACAATTCTGGCAACGCTGCTCATATGACCACAGAGGCCAATTTTTAACCGATTTAGTTGAAATTTTGCACAGGGAGTAGAATTAGCATTGTAGCTATGCGTGCCAAATTTGGTTGAAATCGGTTCAGATTTAGATATAGCTCCCATATATATGTTTTTTCTGATTTCGACAAAAATGGTCAAAATACCAACATTTTCCTTGTTAAATCGCCACTGCTTAGTCGAAAAGTTGTAAAAATGACTCTAATTTTCCTAAACTTCTAATACGTATATATCGAGCGATAAATCATAAATAAACTTTTTCGAAGTTTCCTTAAAATTGCTTCAGATTTAAATGTTTCGCATATTTATACTCTGCGCCACACTGTGGAACAGGGTATTATAAGTTAGTGCATATATTTGCAACACCCAGAAGGAGACGAGATAGACACATGGTGTCTTTGGCCATAATGCTCAGGGTGGGTGCCTGAGTCGATCTAGCCATGTCCGTCTGTCCGTCTGTCTGTGAACACATTTTTGTGATCAAAGTCTAGGTGGCAGTTTAAGTCCAATCGCCTTCAAATTTGACACAAGTTCCTATTTTGGGTCAGAATAGAACCCTATATATTTTGGAAGAAATCGGTTCAGATGGAGATATAGTTCTCATCTATATCTTTCTGCGCCACACTGTGTCGCAGATTATAAATTTTGTTCAGATGGAGTCAGATTTAAATGTAACCTTTATATATAGCACCCAACACATTTGACGGATTTGATATAGTATCGAAAATGGGGATTTACAAAGTGGTGCAGGGTATAATATAGTCGGCCCCGCCCGACTTTAGACTTTCCTTACTTGTTTTTTACTAACATTGTGTTCCACCCTAGTGTATTAGCCGACTTAAATTTTGACTCTATAGATTTTGTAGAAGTCTATCAAATTCCGTCCACATCGAGTGATATTTAAATGTATGTATTTGGGACAAACCTTTATATATAGCCCCCAACACATTTGACGGATGCGATATGGTATCGAAAATTTTGATCTACAAAGTGGTGCAGGGTATAATATAGTCGGCCCCGCCCGACTTTAGACTTTCCTTACTTCTTCTTATAGAATTTTATTTTTTTAGAAAATTTAGCCAAAATACTATTTCTATAGAAAATTTTCTCAACTTGTTATTTCTATAGACAATTTTGTCAAAATTTTATTGCTAAAGAAAATTTTGTAAAACTTTTATTCCTGAAGAAAATTTTATCAAAATTATTTCTGTGGAAAATTTAGTCAAAATTTTATTTTTATAGAATTTCTTGTTAAAAATTAAACTAATTGTTAGAAAATGTTGTCAAACTTTTATTTCAATAGAAAATTTTGTCAACATTTTTATTTCTATAGAAAATTTTGTCAACATTTTATTTCTATAGAAATTCTTGTCAAAATGTAATTTCTATAGAAATTATTGTCAAAATTTTATTTCTATAGAAAATTTTGTCAAAAAATTATTTCTATAGAAAATTTTGTAAAAATTTCATTTCTATAGAAAATTTTGTCAAAATTTTATTTCTAAAGAAAATTTTCTAAACTCTTTATTTCTATAAAAAATTTTCTAAACTTTTTATTTCTATAGAAAATTTTGTCAACATTTTTTAGAAAATTTTTCCAAATTTTTATTGCTATAAAAATTTTGTCAAAATTTTATTTCCATAGAAAATTGTGTCAAAATTTTATTTCTGTAGAAAATTTAGTCAAAATTTTATTTCTATAGAAATTTTTATCAAAATTTTATTTCTAAGAAATTCTTGTCAATTTTTTATTTCTAAAGAAATTCTTGTCAATTTTTTTTTATATAGAAATGCTTGTCAAAACTTTATTTCTATAGAAAATTTTGTCAAAATTTTATTTCTATAGAAAATTTTGTCTAAATTTTTATTCCTAAGGAAATATGTGTAGTACCTCTTAGTTGGGGAGGAATATTTTGCAAAAACTACCAAAACATCAAGAATTCTACCAATCTACCATTTTTGGTAGAATTCTACCAACTGTGGCAACCGTGTTAGAGAATTTTGTAAAGTTTGATAGATTTTGCTAAAAAAAACCAAGGCAAAATTTCTGTTACTACACTCAAAAAAAATGAAATGAAGGGTCCCAGCAAAAAAAGTAGCTTCCAAAAAAGTATTTTGGGCCCCCAAGGGATTCTACATGGACTTGCCGTAGGACAGAAGTACTTCATTTTCGGAAACTTTGCAGTGCTTTATAAGTTATGCCTTCGAAGTTCATTTGAATGAAGAAATTTGAAAAACGAAAAAATTGTACGTTTTACTTTTTATTTTTATCTAATTTGAAAAACTTTTTCTGTCCGACCAGGGGTTGACTCTAGGTATGTTGACACTATAACAGAACGCCTTAGCAAACTCAGCCGCAAACGCCATTCAACACGATGCATTGAAACGTAAACTCAAATGTTTGTAATATGATCGTAATATGACACCAAGGCATAACATTCGAACTACTTCTCAGGATGTTATTTATTAGTATGATATGATAAAGGTTCAAATCTAATATTTTTCAAAAGAATGTTTTTATGCTTTCCGTCGTTTTTCGGCGAATATATTTGTAGAAATATATTTTTTCTAATTAAAAATTTAAAGTTCTAGTGATGCGCAAAAACTTCTCAAAAGAAAAAAGTCAATAGACACAGGTTCAAATCCCCGAGGGTGTGAAATTTTTAATTTTATTTTCATTATTATTTATTTTTTTTTTTTTTTTTTAATTTTTGTTAATTTTTTGCGACATTTAATTGTCCAAAATCTAAAATTTCACTTTAAACCGCCAAATAGCGCATTTTCTAAAACTGATCCAAAATAACTTAATTTGAAGTGGAAAAATTGATAGAGGATCCCGGGATGCTCTTGAAAAGAAATGTTTGTGGAACAACTTCCAATTTATTTTACTGGGGTACTAAATCCAATTTAATTCTATTTTGGTTCATGGAATTATTATGATTTGAGAAAATTTCCTTAAATTATATAAAAGGCATAAAAAATATACACAAATGAAGCATAAAGATTTACTAAATAAGTACTTCTACTAAATTAGTTAAGAATTTCTTTAAATTTTACCACAATTGCGTCCATCTTGAATTTCGTATGACGCTAAAGATATTTTTCCAATTTTCAATCCCAATTTTTTCTCTCTAAAGGTGGGTATTAAGTTCGAGTTTAGCCGCTAAAATCGCTAAAGTAAACTTAGTACCCGCCTTAATTGCGAAATTTCTTTGCAAGCGTTTGTAATAAAATTGAGTTAACAATTTCTTTTTGAGTGTACTATAGGGCATATTCTTGTAGCAAATGTTAATAAATGGGAGACGATATTGTCTGATTTTCTTATATTCAAGTTCCACACGAGATTTAGAAATTAATACGTCCGGCAATAGTCAAATATATACTAGTAATTTAATTAAAATGAGGTATTGACTACACTTTTCGTAAGCTTTAATACCATAGAGTAGTGATAATATTATGGAAAGCCTAAAAATATGCAGTAATAATTTGATATACATCATATCAAGCAGCGTTGCCAATTTAGCTTTTTTCCCGCTAGATTTGGCTTTTTTTGAAGTCGTTTAGCGGGAAAAAAATGCATTTAGCTTTTAGCTTTTTTTCTGGCTTTTTTCATGACCCTTTTAGCTATTTTTGGCTTTTTTATTTTCGACATATTTCTATTGAAATATGGATAAAACGGCGCTTTTATCTAAGGCTTGCTGTCAGAATAAGGTTTTCCACATATTTCAAAGTCAATTGAAACATTAATGCTGATTCCAGCCATTTTGCGGGCATTTTTCCATCAACTACACCTTGTTATAACGTTTTTTCCTCATATTCATAAAAGTTATCGTAAACTTTAAATCTAATGGTAGATACAGATACATGTTCCTTAAATAAACTGTCACTAAATTATTAGGAATATTAGCATTTGACTCGTTGATCCTTTTTATGCTATTATAATATTCTAAAGTTATTATGATATTACTAAATTAAAATAGTAGATATGAATTGCTTTGTACACTGAAAAGATATTGTCGTGAGGCCAAAGATTTAATGTCCTTAAAATACGAACGCGAATTTTGGTTATAATATCATTTTAATTTCTCTTATATAAACTGTTTTCTTTGTCGGCTTGATAAAGTCGTTTTGTCCTTATAGTTAAGTGATTCAACTTAAATCTATACATGAAAAACGGCGTGGATCAATTCTAAAAAATTCTTAAAATTAATGAAATAGTCTTTAAATTTGTGGATTTTTTGTATCTTGACCACAAATCAAAAAAGCGTTCAAAAATAGAAGACATTTTTAAACACTTTATTTCACTTCATTCATGAAGAAAAAGCTAAAAAACGAATAAATTCAAATTTGACTCGGATTCAATACCAAAATCATTCATTAAAATCATAAGAAATAATTAAGGAAATAAAGTTTTGAATGGGGTATTATTTTTTAATTTCAAAAAAATACAATAAATAAAATAAATCAAAATATTTTTAAACGCGCGCTAAAAACAAATCTTTTATTTATTAATAGAATGGATTTACATTTACGAACATTCGACAACAATAGGTTTGTTTGGGTAATTTTCCAATAAAAGTTATTCAGTATAAACTTGCAAGACAGTAAGAATGGGTTTTATTCTCTTGGGTAAAATTAGAAGAAGTTTCCACGTTCACGAATTTATCATAAATTCAGCGGGTTTAAACCAAAAACAAAAACGAAATATATTGATATTTTCTAATGCACTTCTATGCGACATTGTGCAATATATCGCACATTGGATTTGTCGATGATTAACCAGCTGATAATTGCACGTTTTTACTGGGAAATGTAAACGAAGAACTTCCAGCAAAAATTTGTGATAGTAATCAAAATGTATCGAGTACGCACACAGAGATCATATGGCTTAGGTATTGTTATAGTCTCACAGAAGTAGAATTAAAATGAATACAATTAAAATAATATGCATTATAAGTGAAATAAAGTCTTTAAGTTTGTTAAATTTCAATCAAAAATGTATTTTAAGTGAAATAAAGTCTTTAAGTTTGTTAAATTTCAATCAAAAATGTGACTTTTGATACAACAAAATTTAGCTTTTTTTCTAGCTTTTTTTTTAACATTTTTAGCTTTTTTTAGCTATTTTTTTGGGCAAATCTAGCGGTTTTCGGTGAAACAATTCTGGCAACGCTGATATCAAGTGTGAACAACTTAATACGGCATTCACAGTATACTTCCAAAATCCAATTTAACAAGATTTCAACTGTCATAAAAAGCGATTTCAAATTTCGAAAAATGCAGATTTTGACCGAAATTTATAGAGGCTATAATAGGTTTGTTCGCATAATTTTCCATAAACAAACAGAACGACTTTTTTGATATTTTAAATCAAGCTTTTGATTAGATTTTTGGAAATCTCGAAAAAGTAATAATTCGAGCATAACCACTGTTCTGGTTAACGAATTCGCAAAACGCAAAATTTTCCAAACCATAATGATATATAAAACTAAATTTTTACATACTGTTCTTTTGGATAAGGAAATTAAATGGAAGACATTTCTTGCCAAAATATGAAATGGTTGACAGTTAAGCATATGTACCTACACGGAAAGTGAAAACCATATGGAAAACGTGTACCGTTCTTTTGTTAAAATTTTTTTTTTTGATTTCTTCGAAAATTTCAAACGTTTATTAGTTTTTTATACCCTCCACCATAGGATGGGGGTATATTAACTTTGTCATTCCGTTTGTAACACATCGAAATATTGCTCTAAGACCCCATAAAGTATATATATTCTGGGTCGTGGTGAAATTCTAAGTCGATCTGAGCATGTCCGTCCGTCCGTCCGTCTGTTGAAATCACGCTAACTTCCGAACGAAACAAGCTATCGACTTGAAACTTGGCACAAGTAGTTTTTATTGATGTAGGTCGGATAGTATTGCAAATGGGCCATATCGGTCCACTTTTACGTATAGCCCCCATATAAACGGACCCCCAAATTTGGCTTGCGATTGCTCTGAGAGAAGCAAATTTCATCCGATCCGGCTGAAATTTGGTACATGGTGTTAGTATATGGTCTCTAACAACCATGCAAAAACTGGTCCATATCGGTCCACTTTTACGTATAGCCCCCATATAAACGGACCCCCAAATTTGGCTTGCAATTGCTCTAAAAGAAGCAAATTTCATCCGATCCGGCTGAAATTTGGTACATGGTGTTAGTATATGGTCTCTAACAACCATGCAAAAATTGGTCCACATCGGTCCATAATTATATATAGCCCCCATATAAACCGATCCCCAGATTTGGCTTGCGGAGCCTCAAAGAGAAGCAAATTTCATCCGATACGGCTGAAATTTGGTACATGGTGTTAGTATATTGTCTCTAACAACCATGCAAAAATTGGTCCATATCGGTCCATAATTTTATATAGCCCCCATATAAACCGATCCCCAGATTTGAACTCCGGAGCCTCTTAGAGGAGCAAAATTCATCCGATCCGGTTGAAATTTGGTACGTGGTGTTAGTATATGGTCTCTAAGAGCCATTCAAAAATTGGTCTATATCAGTCCATAAATATATATAGCCCCTATATAAACCCATCCCCAGATTTGAACTCCGGAGCCACTTGGAGAGCAAAATTCATCCGATCCGGTTGAAATTTGCAACGTGGTGTTAACCCTCTAATGCCCAAGCTCGCCTTTAGGCGGGCTTCATTTAATAAAGAAGCTTTTAGTAAAACAAATATTAAGACAACAAAAATGGGCAACATAAAAAGAAAACTTATTTGAAACTATTCAAGAGGCTTTGCAGCATATGCTGAATTTTACCGTATAAATTTGTATTGCTTAGTTCTCTTGCTTTAACATTGAAAATTTAAGCAGATGGCAAAAAATTGGGGCATTAGAGGGTTAATATATGGCCGCTAATAACCATGCCAAAATTGGTCCATATCGGTTATATATAGCCGATCCCCAATCACACAAAAATTGGTCCATATCGGTTCATAATCATGCTTGCCACTCGACAAAAATAATCTAGCAAAATTTTATTTCTATAGAAAATTTTGTCAAAAATTTATTTCTATAGAAAATGTTGTCGAAATTTTATTTCTATAGAAAATTTTGGCAAAATTTTATTTCTATAGACAATTTTGGCAAAATTTTATTTCTGTAGAAAATGTTGTCAAAATTTTAATTCTATAGAGAATGTTGTCAAAATTTTAAATCTTTTGAAAATTTTGTAAAAATTTTATTTCTATAGAAAATTTTGTCAAACTTAATTACATACGTATTTAATCGGCCATCGGATGACAGTCTTCAGTAGATGTTTCTATGTTACGCAATCCATGGTGGAGGGTACATTAAGTTCGGCCGTATATACTTGTTTTTATTGTTTATCTTTGCAATACAAAAAAAAAATTATTTATTCCAAAATCACAGTCCATTTCGTTTATAACAATCACTGTTCTGTTTTGACTTTAAGTCTTTAATAAGACACATTTTGAAGTTTCATAGTAAAACTTGAATACAGTTCCAAACACCTTTGCGAAATCTTGCAAACATTTTTGGAATACAGTGAAACCTCTGAAAGGTGGAAACCTACGGTCGCCTAAATTTTGTCCACATATGGTAAGTGTCCACTTTTGAGAGGTTAATTTTGATGTGTTAATAAAGTAAACGTCCCCAGACAATGTCCACATTTGGGAGGTGTCCGGTTTTCAGAGTGTCCAAATTTGAGAGGTTTCACTGTATATGTAAAATTACATTATTTCCGTTTTGTATTTTTAAGGAGTGGCCAACTAATGGGTATGTTGCTGTTAAATACAGTTTCTTTACATCGGCTCGTGGGCGCACTAAACTGGGCTCTATAAATAAAACTGCTTGACTGTTTGCGTTACTTGTGTGTTGACGGCTATAGCGATAATTATCAGTTTTTTTTTTGCTTATACCTCTAATAGAAATTCTCAAAAATCAAAATATGTTTTTATCATACTTCCATCCTAAGAAATTTTTACCCATATTTATCTTTTTATATCCCCTAAAACAGTCCAAACATGGTCTCATCCTGTCGTCAAGTCCTCATTTTGGTAGCTGTCATGGCCTTGCTAACAGCAAATGTATATGCCAATAACTCTCGGCCACCTCGGAATAATGATATTTCGAATATGGCTGATGCAATGAAATATCTGCAAGATTTGGATACATATTATGGAGATAGGGCACGAGTAAGGTAAGACATTTAATTTTTTACAAATAAGTAACAATAAGTTTGCCATTCCGTTTATAACACATCGAAATATCGATTGCCGACTATATAAAGTATATATAAATTCTTGATTATATAGCTATAATAGCTAAATCTGAACCGATTTCGATGATTTTTTGAACATATTGTTAGTACTATAGAAGATTATAGTAACCCAACTTTAAGTAAGATCGGTTCATAAATAAGGGTTTCATGGCCAAATTTGGGAAAATCGGGCGATACATATATATGAGAGCTATATCTAAATCTGAACCGATTTGGATGAAATTTTGCAGACTTGAAGGGTGATGAAGAAGATTATTTTTGCCAAATTTGGTGACGATCCGTTTGTAAAAAAGCGCAACGTGACCCCATTTTTGGAAATCGGGCAATATATCTAAATTTGGTTCGATTTCTTCCAAATTCAATAGCGTTCGTCCTTGTGCCCAAAAAAAACACCCTGTACCAAATTTCAAATCGGTTAATAATTGCGACCGGAATCCTGTGAACAACAAATACATGCACAGAAAAAAAGTCTGTTGTAAAACTGATGCAAAAATGAACTAATATTTATTGCAAACATTTTATTTTGTTTTAGTTCATTTTTAAAATTTTGTAAGAAATTTTCCCCAGTCTAACGATTTTTTCTTTATTCCAAGTATGTTTCAAAAATTTTATGAACTAAATGACAGTAAAATTTTAATTTTACAAATTAGTCCAATTCTAACTAAAACCAAAGAAGTTTTTCGTACACTTCTCAAAAATAGTAAGACTGAACTACAGTGTGTTTAAAATGGGAATGATCTGGCGGTTAAAATTTTTCTTTATTTTTAGTTCATTTTTTTCTTGTCGAGGAAGATGAATTTCGTAAATGGTAATTAAAAATCCAAAAATATCGGAAAATTTTCGTTAGTTTAATTCAGTTCAATTTTCGCACGAGATAGTTCATTTTTCCCATAATGTAGTTTACTTTTTTTCCTGTGTGGACAGACGGACGGACACCAAGGAGGTGATTCTGAGTCGATCGATATATATTTTGTGGGGTCTAAAATCCATATTTCTGGTAGGCACATATTTTGTGGCAGATCAAAGTTTTTAAACCCTGACCAGTATGTGGTTTAGGGTATAAAAATAAAAAATTAACGTATTTTATTTATTACCTTTAATTTTATATAAATTTCTAATGACACACCGTGTATAATTCACAGGTTTGGTAAGAGGACGCCTTTACTGCAAATGCTGCGAAATCATTTCACCAATGATGGGGAACAAATGGGTCATCCAATGGATATGACAAATATCGAGGAGCCATTTTAAGGGGGAGGAGTGAAAAAAGGAAATTTATCAAAAAATTAAATCATATACACACACACTCCGATATAAGCATGCAAGTGTGTATACCTGCCTCCCCCTAATAAAAGAACTTTGCATATCCTCTTTCCGCCGGTCGAATCTGCATTCATTTCGAAATATATCTTGTAAATACGAATATTAAAATAAAATACAATTATTTATTTATTTATTTATTTTAAAGTTACAGTTTTAAAACAACTAATACTTATAATAAAAGAAAATATGAAAAATATATTTCAATCGAAAAAAAATCAAAAAAAAATGAAAAAATTCAAAATAAAAATAATTCTGTTTATTGTGTAGACTACAATATAACTTAAAATAAAAAAAAATAAACTATACATTTATAGAATTATCGTTTCGTTCTACAACTAGTTTAAAATAAATTCGTCTATTCTCTAGAATTCTAATTAGTAATACCATATCACATATCACGGGTGAAGATATAGCTTTTTTTTAACAAATAATTCATTATTCTCTAATAGTTCACCGCACTTACTTTAATCTTTTTCTTAAAACTAACAATTAAAATTATTTGAACACTTAACTTAAACTATTTACAAACACTAAAATGCTTACATATATGATATGAGCTTTGGAATTGAGTTCGAAATGCTTTGCCTTGATAAGGTCCATTATAATATGTCTTCGCTTATCAAGGTCTTGTTTTTAATCGAAAAACTCTCAGAAAATTGAAGCGATCATTTTTTAAATGGGTAAAAGTATCGTCAGACCGGCACACACTGAAATGATAGGTAAGATATTTAGAATAAATAAAAATTATTTTTAAAAACAAATTGCAAAAAAATTAAAACTTACCTAGAACTATGGCATAAAATACACCAAACGTAATACCACAATATGAGTCAAGTAGTACTCCGATAATGTTACTTCCAATCACACTACCCGATCGTCCCAACATTAGGCAAATGCAAACAGCTTTCCCTCTGGAAAATTATATGAAAATGAATTAAAATTAAACCGAAATTACTATATGATATTCTAAATTATCACTATGAAATCCTGAAGAAATCCTAAAATGAATGAAATATGCTATTTAATAAGAAATTTTCTTATTCCGAAATCTGGTCAACAAATTAGGTAGATCAGGTTAGATTAGACTATTCACTCCATCGTGATGCCGTAGGTGGCGGATTTTTCTCTTATCATTGGTGGCTGATATGTAATGCATTAAAATAAAACCTCATGTTTTTTTTTCATTTTTATGCCCTCCACCATAGGATGGAATGTAACACATCTAGCAATGTCCTGCCATCCGTCTGTTAAAATCAAACTAATTTCCAAACGAAACAAGCTATCCACTTGAAGCTTGGCTCAAGTAACCTGAAAAAAGTATGCCCGGTTCCAAAGATTTTGTTTTTACTTTAAAAATTTTGGTATTGATTCCGAGCCAAAGAAGCGGAGAATACAAGTAAGGATACTTTCAAGACACAATTCTCTAGGAAGCAAATTTCAATTTTTAGCTTTTTCAGCATTTTTATACCCTCCACCATAGGATGGGGGGTATATTAACTTTGTCATTCCGTTTGTAACACCTTCGAAATATTGCTCTAAGAACCCATAAAGTATATATATTCTGGGTCGTGGTGAAATTCTGAGTCGATCTAAGCATGTCCGTCCGTCCGTCCGTCTGTTGAAATCACGCTAACTTCCGAACGAAACAAGCTATCGACTTGAAACTTGGCACAAGTAGTTGTTATTGATGTAGGTCGGATGGTATTGCAAATGGGCCATATCGGTCCACTTTTACGTATAGCCACCATATAAACGGACCCTCAGATTTGGCTTGGGGAGCCTCTAACAGAAGCGTATTTCATCCGATCCAGCTGAAATTTGGTACATGGTGTTAGTATATGGTATCTAACAACGATGCCAAAATTGGTCCACATCGGTCCATGATTATATATAGCCCCCATATATAAACCGATCCACAGATTTGGCTTGCGAAGCCTCTAAGAGAATCAAATTTCATCCGATCCGGCTGAAATTTGGTACATGGTGTTAGTATATGGTATCTAACAACCATGCCAAAATTGGTCCACATCGGTCCATAATTATATATAGCCCCCATATAAACCGATCCCCAGATTTGGCTTGCAGAGCCTCTAAGAAAAGCAAATTTCATCCGATCCGGCTGAAATTTGGTACATGGTGTTAGTATATGGTATCTAACAACCATGCCAAAATTGGTCCACATCGGTCCATAATTATTTATAGCCCCCATATAACCCGATCCCCAGATTTGGCTTGCAGAGCCTCTAAGAAAAGCAAATTTCATCCGATCCGGCTGAAATTTGGTACATGGTGTCAGCATATGATCTCTAACAACCATGCAAAAATTCGTCCACATCGATCCATAATTATATATAGCCCCCATATAAACCCATCCCCCGATTTGGCTTGCAGAGCCTCTAAGAGAAGCAAATTTCATGCGACGCAGCTGAAATTTGGTACATGGTGTCACCATTTGATCTCTAACAATCATGCCAAAATTGGTCCACATCGGTCTATAATTATATATAGCCCCCATATAAACCGATCCCCAGATTTGGCTTGCGGAGCTTCTAAGAGAAGCAAATTTCATCCGATCCGGCTGAAATTTGGTACATGGTGTCAGCATATGATCTCTAACAACCATGCAAAAATTCGTCCACATCGATCCATAATTATATATAGCCCCCATATAAACCGATCCCCAGATTTGGCTTGCAGAGCCTCTAAGAGAAGCAAGTTTCATCCGATCCGACTGAAATTTGGTACATGGTGTCAGCATATGATCTCTAACAACCATGCAAAAATTCGTCCACATCGATCCATAATTATATATAGCCCCCATATAAACCGATCCCCAGATTTGGCATGCAGAGCCTCTAAGAGAAGCAAATTTCATTCGATCCGTCTGAATTTTGGTGCATGGTGTCAGCATATGATCTCTAACAACCATGCAAAAATTCGTCCATCCGATCGGGATGAAATTTGCTTCTTTTAGAAGGGGTGAAATTTGGTACATGGTGTTAGTATATGGTCTCTAATGACCATGCAAAAATTGGTCCACATCGGTCCATAATTATATATAGCCCCCATACAAACCGATCACCAGATTTGACCTCCGGAGCCTCTTGGAAGACCAAAATTCATCTGATTCAGTTGAAATTTAGTACGTGGTGTTCATATATGGCCTCAAACACCCTTGTGCAGAGAAGGAATTGATCACCTCAAACATGTTTCAATAGCAAAATGTTATTTTTGGACGGGGAACATGTAACATGTTTGCCAAGTAATTCGATTGTGTCTTTAGTACACTTACAACCTAATCCACGGTGGAGGGTACATAAGATTCGGCCTGGCCGAACTTACGACTGTATATAATTGTTATATTACAACCGAACGGCGTTACATATTACGTGTGAAACCACGTAAAGAAGTTTCTAATAAATCATAGCCGATAATACTTTTTCACTATTCGGCCAAATCGGGGATTGAAACCAAAAAAAATCATTAAAAATTAATTTTTTTCTACATTCTTGAAATTAATTAATCCAATCCCGAAAATTTTAGTATCAATCTTAGTTTTAATTGGCCATCAAAATATATTTGCAATTGAAAACTCACCTCAACTGTGTTGGCACTAAATCCACTACGGCTCCACTCAATATCGATACACAGAGACCAGGCAACATAACAAACAAAATAAAACTAACTACAATAGCTATGGGTTCCATAAGCCAATGTAAAATGATGCCACAGATAGCGGATATAACCAACAGCAAGATAATCGTTAGCTTACGGCCTAAAGGATTTATGATAGAGCCCAGAACAAAATAGGCACCCAAATAGACCAAACCAAATGTAATGGAATCGATGTAAGATTTTCTAGTTATGGTATCATCACAGACCTGCAAAGTAAAAAAAAATCAAAATTTATCTGCCTCATGTAGATAGAACTTAATTTGTATGTTATTTCTAAATGAAGTTTTTGAATTTCACGAACTTAAAAAACATGGTAAGTTGATTTAACATAGCCCATTAGGCCTAAATACCCACTTACCGTGTCAGTTCCATTGGAAGCCTGTTGATCTATGGACGCATCGATAACCTGGCAAATACTCATTCTTGTATCTTCATCAACGGATCCCAATTTATTTTGAATTGCTGGATACCATAGACCCATACCAGAGTTACTGGAAGAATTACAACTTGATGCAATTTCTTTTACTAAATTTGAGATTAATTTTTACTTACACAAAGAACACTCCACACATAACCGTACAACAAACAACAAAATTTGTCAGATGAGGCTTCCTGAACAAGGGCTTGGTATCCACCCACATCTGTTTCATTATCTGACCACTAAAAATAAAATTTCATTCTATTAAGATTTGTCACATAAACTAAATGACAAAAAAGTTTTTCAAAGAAAGACATTTAAGACATACAGAATTATCTTAAGAGACATAAACTAGGTATATGGCAACCCGAGTAACAATTTTCTCAAAGATCAGACGTTTGCTCTCTCAATAAAAGAGAGCACTTTAAGGAGAATCAGTGTTGTCAGTATTTTTCCGCCTCTTGTCCTCACATTTGGACACTTTAGTAAAAAAAAATTGTCATATTTTTATTTCTATAGAAAATTTTTTCAAAACATTTATTTCTATAGAAAACTTTCTTAAAATTTTAATTCTATAGAAACATTTTATTTCTATAGAAAATTTTGTCAAAATTTTTTGTCTATAGAATATTTTGTCAACATTTTATTTCTGTAGAAAATTTTGTTAAAATTCTATTTATATAGAAAATTATGTCAACATTTTATATCTATAGAATATTTTGTTAAAATTTTATTTCTATAGAAAATTTAGTCACAAATTTATTTTTATAGAAAATTTTGCCAAATTTTATTTCTCTAGAAAATTTTGTCAAAATTTTATTTCTATAAATAATTTTGACAACATTTTATTTCTATGGAAAATTTTGTCAAAATTTTATTTCTATTGAAAATTTCGTCAAAATTTTATTTCTATAGAAAATTTAATCAAAACTTCATTTCTATAGAAAATATTGTAAAAATTTTATTTCTATAAAAAATTTTGTCAAAATATTATTTCTATAGAAAATTTTGTCAAAATGTTATTTCAATAGAATTTTTTGTAAAATTTTTAGTTCTATAGAAAATTCTGTCAAAATTTTAATTCTTTAGAAAATGTTGTCAAAATTTTATTTCTATAGAAAATTTTGTCAAGATTTTATTTCTATATAAAATTTTTTCAACATTTTATTTCTATAGGGAATTTTGTCAAAATTTTATTTCTATAGAAAATTTTGTCAAGATTTTATTTCTAATGCAAATTTTATAGAAATAAAATCTTGACAAAATTTTCTATAGAAATAAAATTTTGTCAAGATTTTATTTCTATAAAAAATTTTGACAAAATTTTATTTCTATAGAACATTTTGTGAAAAATTTATTTTTTGGAAAGTTTTGTCAAAATGTTATTTCTATAGAAAATGCTCCCAGATTTGATTCTTATATAAAATTTTGTCAAATTTTTATTTCTATAGAAAATTTTGTCAAAATTTTATTTCTATAGAAAAATTTTTCAACATTTTATTTCTATAGGGAATTTTGTCAAAATTTTATTTCTATAGGAAATTTTGTCAAAATTTCATTTCTATAGACATTTTTGTCAAAATTTTATTTCTATAGAAAATATTGTTAAAATTTTATTTCACCTAAGTAATGCTACACGCAAAAAAATAATTCTTTCCTCCCAAACGAAATTTTAGACAAACAAAGTTCGTTTATCATTTTCTTTTCGCTGCAAGGAAGTGTATTTGGAAGAAAAGTATATACTTTTTGTGATAAACGTTTATACTTTTCCAGGATGTAAAAACAATTTCATAAAGACAAACTCAAAAAAAAAAAAAAAACAAACAAACATTATTTTCTTGCTAATTGCATTTTCCCTCACATCCACGAGGTTTTTTAGTTCTTAACACCTTTTCCTGTAATACCAACAATGTAGAAGAAATTATACGATTTTATAAATTTTTAAAATTTTTTTACCTTTCGCCTGGACGGAGAATCGAACCGCGGACCATGCACTTTGTAAGCTAACACACTAACCACTGAGCTATGTACCTGTTATGGTCATCAATAGATAAATATCCATATAAGTTATATTTATATAGCATAGCTTGCGGCGCCCACGAACCGAATAAACAAAGTTTATTTAACAGAAACAAACATTTAGTTTGGCACCGTGGTGCAGTGGTTACTACGTCCGACTTGCATGCCAAGGGTCGTGGGTTCGATCCCAGCTTCGACCAAAGTTTTTTTTTTGTTTTTTTTTTTTGTTTTACATATATTACAGATATGTTCGGAATATTCCGAAAAAATGTTCAATATTACATTGTAGTATATTAAATTTTGAACTGTAAAATGTTTCTTATTAAAGACCTAAAGTCAGAGAAGAACATTGTTTGATATAAACGAAATGGACTGTGTTGTTGTTTCAAACATAACATTTTTTATTTGAAAAAATAAAAATTTTGTAACAAACGCATTTTTTTGGTGATAAAAGTTTAACATTTTCGAAGCAATTCAAAAAACTCTAACAAAAGAAAAACGTTTTCGGTACACGTTTCCCAAACGTTTTTTTTTTTTTCTTTGCGTGTAGTGACATTTCTGATTGTTTAACATAAAGCTTCAGATTTAAAGGTTCACTGTAATGTGGAACGCCATTCGGATTCGCTATAAAAAAAGGTAAATTTCCAATGAGCTTAATGTAGAATCGGGCAGCAGTGTAAAAGAGAAGCTCACGACTGTGGTATCATAATGGACTGAATAGTCTAAGTGAGCCTGAAATATCGGGCTGTCACTACACCTAACCTCACCTATAGAAAATTTTGTTAAAATTTTCTATAGGTGAGGTTGTCAATTTTTTATTTCTGTAGAAAATTATGTCAAAATGTTATTTCTACAGAAAATTATATCAAAATTTAATTTCTTTAGAATATTTTGTCAAAACTTTATTTCTATAAAAGATTTTATCAAAATGTTATTTCTATAGAAAATTTTGTCAAAATGTTATTTCTGTTGAAAATTTTGTCAATATTTTATTTTTATAGAATTTTTTGTCAAATTTTTATTTCTATAGAAAATTCTGTCAAAATTTTATTTCTATAAAAAAATTTTTTTTATTTTTATTACTATAGAAAATTTTTGTTAAAATATTATTTCTATAAAAAATGTTGTGATAATTTTATTTATATAGAAAATTTTGTCAAGATTTTATTTCTATTGAAAATTTTGTCAAAATTTTAAGTCTATAGAAAATTCTGTCAAAATTTTATTTCTATAAAAAGTGTTGTCAAACTTTTATTTCTATAGAAAGTTTTGTCAGAATTTTATTTCTATAGAAAATTTGACAAAATTGTATTTGTATAGAAAATTTTTATCCAAATTTTATATCGTTTTGTTTGTTATTGTTGGCTTCTCTTCAATCGTTATTGTTGTTTTGATCTCAGCTTAAAGCCATGCATTGACTAAACTACAAGTGTAGCTTAACCAACAGAGGAAAAGTATGCTTGTCAAATTTATTTGGGCAAAGTCCTATAGACTGCAAGATGGTTGGAGGTCCAGCTGTTTCGGAATTACCACATTCCTCATCAGCATCCTCTACTTGCAGCAAAACTATCAACCAATTATCAGAATAAATTCGGGTAATTCACTCAACCCAAAGTGAACTACACTTGAACCTCCCGAAAAAGGGTTTGATAGTCGGCTACTGCCAAAACAAATTTGCCAGCATATCTCTTTTTCTTTGCCAAACTCAAATCATCGATCAGTGCTCCTTCTACACCCTCAAGAAGTGAAGTCGGCTTATATGGGGGTATTACCAAATGGACCGATAAAAACTTAATCCGATACACGTTTTTGTGAGCCTAAAATACCAGAATATTTACAATTTCAGGCAAATCAGATAAAAACTACGGTTTCTAGTAACCCAAGGAGTTAAATCGGGAGATCGTTCTTATGGGGGCTATACTAAAATATGGACCGGTACTCACTGTTTTCGGCACACCTCTTTATGACCCGAAGATACCTCTAGATTTCCTATTTCAGGCAAATAGGATAAAAACTTCGGATTCTAGAAGCCCAAGAAGTAAAATCGGGAAACCGGTCTATATGGGGGCCATACCAAAATATGGACTCACCATTTTCGGCACACCTCTTTATGGTCCTAAAAAACCTCTAGATTTCCAATTTCAGGTAAATTGAATAAAAACTGCGGTTTCTATAAGCCCAAGAAGTTAAATTGGGAGATCGGTCTATATGGGGGCTATACCAAAATATGGACCGATACTCACAATTTTTGGCACACATATTTGTGGTCCTACAATACTTCTAGATGTCCAATTTCTATAGAAAATTTTGTCAAAATGTTATTTCTATAGAATTTTTTGTAAAATTTTTAGTTCTATAGAAAATTCTGTCAAAATTTTAATTCTTTAGAAAATGTTGTCAAAATTTTATTTCTATAGAAAATTTTGTCAAGATTTTATTTCTATAGAAAATATTGACAAAATTTTATTTTTATAGAACATTTTGTGAAAAATTTATTTTTTGGAAAGTTTTGTCAAAATTTTATTTCTATAGAAAATGCTCCCAAATTTGATTCTTATATAAAATTTTGTCAAATTTTTATTTCTATAGAAAATTTTGTCAAAATTTTATTTCTATAGAAAAAATTTTCAACATTTTATTTCTATAGGATAAAAACTTCGGATTCTAGAAGCTCAAGAAGTAAAATCGGGAAATCGGTCTATATGGAGGCTATACCAAAATATGGACTCACCATTTTCGGCACACCTCTTTATGGTCCTAAAAAACCTCTAGATTTCCAATTTCAGGTAAATTGAATAAAAACTGCGGTTTCTATAAGCCCAAGAAGTTAAATTGGGAGATCGGTCTATATGGGGGATATACCAAAATATGGACCGATACTTACAATTTTTGGCACACGTATTTGTGGTCCTACAATACCTCTAGATTTCCAATTTCAGGTAAATTGAATAAAAACTGCGGTTTCTATAAGCCCAAGAAGTAAAATAGGGAGATCGGTCTATATGGGCGCTATACCAAAACATGGACCGATATAGCCCATCTTCGAACTTGACCTGTCTGCAGACAAAAAATTAGTTTATACAAAATTTCAACACGATTGCTTTATTATTGAAGACTGTAGCGTGATTACAACAGGCAGACAGACAGACAGACGGTCATGGTTATATCGTCTCAGAATTTCTCCCTGATCAAGAATATATATACTTTATATAGTCGGAAATCGATATTTCGATGTGTTACAAACGGAATGATAAACTTATTATACACCCGTCACCATTCTATGGTGGTGGGTATAAAAATTATGAAAATTTTATTTCTATAAAAATTTTTGTCAAAAATTTATTTCTATAGAAAATATTGTTAAAATTTTATTTCTATAGAAAATTTTGTCATAATTCTACAGAAATTATGTCAAAATTTTATTTCTATAGAAATGAATGTTTCACAAAATCTGCCAATACATCTAGAATTTGGCCAATCTATCAAACAGTAAAAATCTATCATTTTAGATGGAATTCTACCAACTATGGCCACCGTGGATCGCCTTCCAAATATTCGAGAAATGAAAATGGGCGTTCGGTCACCATGTATTTATGATCGAAAATTTATTTCTAAATACTAATGTAATAAAATTGCTAACATCCAATCAATATGACGATGAACCATCATCATCATTTCTATATTTATGGGATATATTGTCGAAATCAGTGACAAACACTGATGAGAGGACAATATTTAGGCCTGTGTCCTAGGGAAACAATTTTGAAGTTGTAGAAAAATAATAAATAAATTAGTGCTTGGGCCTACTAAACAAAAATCCTGCTTCCGTTTCTAGTCCAAAAAGTTCATTTGCACCCTTTGTATGCTGTGAAATAAAGTAGAGTAAAGTCGATTGTTTTTAATTTTGACAATTTGCTGTGTTTCTTTTTTAATAATCATGTAGAAAATATGAATAAAAATAATTTCAGGTAAACCATTATTTATTATGCTGAACCGATTTCGAAAAATCCCCATAAAAACCACCATGGAAATTTCCCTAACATAAAAATATCGTCCCCACTCACGAAAAATATTATAGAAAAATCCCCGATACTGGCAACACTCGGGAGAATCAACGATCTCTACTCTCTTTATATTATATTGAAAGAGCAAATGTCTTGTCTTCTTACACGCAGAGAAGGAATATGATCACCTCAACCATGTTTCAAGAGCAAAATGTTATTTTTGGATGGTGACCACGTAACAATGTTGTGTTCTCGCCAAACATAAAATGGTTTGCGAAAACAGATACATCATTTTCGAGAAAATAACATGGCTGCGACAAAAATGTTACATGGTCACCATCCTCTGAGTGTAAGAAAATTGTTACTAGGATTGCCATTTGTACCCATTCTTTAAAGACGACATATTCTAGATCGGTGAAAAAACATTGTTGTTTGCATATAAACATCAATACTTACAATGACTTTGATGTCTGTATCAATTTGTCCGTTTCCATTGGACTTTCATCGTACATCTTGTGGACATTTAGTTCAGCCAATGTTTTTCCCGTATTCAATTTTGCTATCCAATCAGTTGCCTTAAAGGCTTCGTCATATTTTCGTATGGTCATAAGAATTCTAGGACTATCGGGCAGACGGGTCATAATAAGGATTGAAATGAATCCTGGTAGAATATTGAATATGGTTAACAAACGCCATGGACGGAAAGTAAAATCATCGGTTATATCCATAGACCAATCCATGGATAATAATAGCCAAGCTACGGCGGGAACATATGTCATGGCCAATGCTACAAACATACTGGTGAAATTGATGACCACTGGTCTGTGTCGTATGGACACAAACTCCCCCAAATAGGCATAGGTTGTAGAAGATGCTCCTGCGATACTAAAATTATAATTCCCATTACTCAAGATCGATATGAATATAGATTCTTTGGGGATACTTACAATACTCCCACCACAAAGCGGAGAAATACAAAAAACCAATAATTAGGTATAAATATCGATATCAAAGATACCAGATTACCAATGAATGTAGTGTACACGAGAATCGGTTTTCTGCCATACATATCACACAGATATCCCCAAACATATGATGAACATAAAATACCTTTGGAAAAAAATAAAAATAAACTTTATTCAATTAATTCAGATTTTTATTTAAACGTTAATAATTTTATATTTTGTAAAGAAAATGTCTTTTTAAGAGCGAAGTGCCTACAACTCGACAGGAATAGAAAAACTGTGGAACAAGCGACAACCGTCTTTAGTCTCCATCCAAATATCAAATGATAGAATTGATAATTCAAAAGCTACACTGAGAAAAAATTGACCTAATATGAAAGATTATACAATCAAAATTTGCATGCAGTTTACACAATATTAATGACGAATTTCTTAAAAGTAAAGAAATTTTAATTAAAACAATGTTCAATAAATTTAGGGCAAGGTTCATTGAAATTTTGATTCCCTTCGTTAAAGTGGTATGTCCTTGAAGTAAGGCGAATTTTCCTTATAGTAAAAAAACAATTTGGATTTAATAAATTATCTTTAAATTAACCGAGTATTGAACCTTTGGATTAAAGACAATCAATTTTCAAATATAGGCTTATATTTATTTTTTGTTTATGCAAATTAAGAACATTTTTCTACATTGAAATATCTGTTATAAGTTTTAAACTCCCGTGTAAAAATTGGGGGATCTAATTAGATATGATTAGATCTCAAAATTGGCCCCTTTAGATCAAAGTAGATTTACCCAGATATGATGAGACAAAATAAGATATAAGTATATATAATTCCATATATGACGAGATATTGCATCAGATCCAACCATATGCAGGCATAGATATAATTATATGTAAGACATTAGATCTAGGCCAATATTGAGATCTGATCAGATCTAATTCCATAGTAATTAGATATGATTAGATCTTACCATTTTTCGGATCTAGTCATATCTAATCGTATCAAATTAGATCTCTCGATTTTTACTCGGGCTGGCATTTTTTAGCACATGAATTGCATTGTTACTATTCTACTTTTATACCCTCCACCATGCGATGGGGGTATATTAACTTTGTCATTCCGTTTGTAACACATCGAAATATTGCTCTAAGACCCTATTAAGTATACATATTCAGGGTCATGGTTAAATTCTGAGTCGATCTGGGCATGTCCGTCCGTCCGTCTGTTGAAATCACGCTAACTTCCGAACGAAACAAGAGCTATACTCTTGAAACTTGGCACAATTAGTTGTTATTGTTGTAGGTCGGATGGTATTGCAAATGGGCCATATCGGTCCACTTTTACGTATAGCCCCCATATAAACGGACCCCCAAATTTGGCTTGCGATTGCTCCTAGAGAAGCAAATTTCATCCGATCCGGCTGATATTTGGTACATGGTATTGGTATATGTTCTCTAATGACCATACAAAAATTGGTCCACATCGGTCCATAATTATATATAGCCCCCATATAAACCGATCCCCCGATTTCGCTTGCGGAGCCTATAAGAGAAGTAAATTTCATCCGATCCGTCTGACATTTGGTACATGGTGTTGGTATATGGTCTCTAACAACCATGCAAAAATTGGTCCACATCGGTCCATAATTATATATAGCCCCCATATAAACCGATCCACCGATTTGGCTTGCCGAGCCTATAAGAGAAGCAAATTTCATCCGATCCGGCTGACATTTGGTACATGGTGTTGGTATATGGTCTCTAACAACCATGCAAAAATTGGTCCACATCGGTCCATAATTATATATAGCCCCCATATAAACCGATCCCCCGATTTGGCTTGCGGAGCCTCTAAGAAAAGCAAATTTCATCCGATCCGGCTGAAATTTGGTACATGGTGTTAGTATATAGTCTCTAACAACCATGCAAAAATTGGTCCACATCGGTTCATAATTATATATAGCCCCCATATAAACCGATCCCCCGATTTGGCTTGCGGAGCCTCTAAGAGAACCAAATTTAATCCAATCCGGCTGAAATTTGGTACATGGTGATTGTATATGATCTCTAATGACCATGCAAAAATTGGTCCACATCGGTCCATAATTATATATAGCCCCCATATAAACCGATCCCCCGATTTGGCTTGCGGAGTCTCTAAGAGAAGCAAATTTCATCCGATCCGACTGAAATTTGGTACATGGTGTTAGTATATGGTCTCTAACAACTATGCAAAAATTGGTCTACATCGGTCAATAATTATATATAGCCCCCATATAAACCGATCCCCCGATTTGGCTTGCAGAGCCTCTAAAAGAAGCAAATTTCATCCGATCGGGGTGAAATTTGGTACATGGTGTCAGCACATGATCTCTAACAACCATGCAAAAATTCGTCCACATCGATCCATAATTATATATAGCCCCCATATAAACCGATCCCCCGATTTGGCTTGCCGAGCCTATAAGAGAAGCAAATTTCATCCGATCCGGCTGACATTTGGTACATGGTGTTGGTATATGGTCTCTAACAACCATGCAAAAATTGGTCCACATCGGTCCATAATTATATATAGCCCCCATATAAACCGATCCCCCGATTTGGCTTGCCGAGCCTATAAGAGAAGCAAATTTCATCCGATCCGGCTGACATTTGGTACATGGTGTTGGTATATGGTCTCTAACAACCATGCAAAAATTGGTCCACATCGGTTCATCATTATATATAGCCCCCATATAAACCGATCCCCCCGATTTGGCTTGCGGAGCCTCTAAGAGAAGCAAATTTCATCCGATCCGGCTGAAATTTGGTACATGGTATTGGTATATGTTCTCTAAGGACCATGCAAAAATTGTATATAGCCCCCATATAAATCGATTCCCAGATTTGTCCTCCGGAGCCTCTTGGAGGAGCAGAATTCATCCGATCCGGTTGAAATTTGGAACATGGTGTTAGAATGTGGTCTCTAACAAACACGCAAGAATTGGTCCATATCGGTCCATAATTATATATAGCCCCCATATAAACCGTTCCCAAGATTTGAGGAGGAGCAAAATTTATCCGATCCGGTTGAAATTTGCAACGTGGTGTTAGTATAAGGCCACTAATAACCATGCCAAAATTGGTCCATATCGGTCTATAGTTATATATAGCCGATCCCCAATCACACAAAAATTTGTCAATATCGGTTCATAATCATGGTTGCCACTCGAGCCAAAAATAATCTACCAAAATTTTATTTTTATAGAAAACATTGTCAAATTATTATTTCTATAGATTTTTTTCAAAATTTTATTTCTATAGAAAAATTTTTCCAAATTTTACTTCTATAGAAAATGTTGTAAAAATTTTATTTTGTCAAAATTTTATTTCTATAGAAACTTTAAACTTAATTATATACGCATTTAATTGGCCTTTTTTAGTTTAATATATACCACGTATGGAATACGTGGAATTTGCCCGCTTGATCTGCAAATCAGGAAGACAGCCGAGGTAATACTCATGAGACTGAAGATCTTGGACTTACTCGAAAACACGGCATGCAGACACACGGAACTTGTTGCTTCAGTTGGGCAACGCTTAAGTACGGACTATATACATTAGCGTAGCTAGACAATTTTCCTAGGGAGGGCTATAGCCCCCCTAGCTAAAACTTTATAGACTGAACTTACTAATGTTTTATTTCATAAAATTGAATAAAAAAATAAACATCAAAATAACTCGACAATCAATTTGTAATAAAGCAACTAAAAGTACCCTACGGGAAATTGGTGCAAATTGCCACTGACGGACCTATCACAGAACTAGTACCTTTGCTCCAGTTAGTTGCAATTTTCACATTTAGTGAAATAAAATTATCAGAATAACCTTTTGTTCGACATATTTCAAAAGTTTTTTTTTTCATTTCGGGTTCGATTAGGAGCCCAAATTGAAAGAGATTTCTAAGAGTTTGTCCGAGACTGGTTCCAGAGGACCTGTATATGGGTTGCTCCTGCTAAATTGTCCCAGGACGTGTCCTTTGGGATGAGTCCAAGACGCGTCCTAAAATGTAAGTTTACTCCGTCAATGACAAACCCATGTTAAAGTGGACGGTCCCTTCCATACGTTTTGATCAGAACTGGGAATGATCCATACACACCAGGGACTAGTCCTGTACCAGTTCTGTGGTTGATCCATTTCCCGTAGGTTAGTTCCACACTTTTCCCAGCAAAAAATTGAAAGTTGTTCTAAAGGCACAACTTTAAAAGCACTTCCAAGAATGTCTTCACAAAGAAGTTAACTATTTTAACTACAAAGGAAGTTTTTTACTTCATTTTTTTTATATTTTAATGCGTAATTTTTTGTTTTCTTTTTTCAAATAGTTTAAAAAAGGAGTAAGAATAAATAAAATGGTACAAATTATTCAAATTTTGCCACAAAAATGCTAAATCCATTATAGAAAAATCGATAATATTTGAAAATATTCGGGGGAAAACGTGGACATTCGTTCTATGACAAGTTCATATTACATTCATCGCTTCTCCGCCAATTTTGTACCACTTCCAGACCCAAAAAGAACATTGTCACTTCTTTTTTGGCGACGCGTTTTTGCAGCATTACTAAGATATTAATTTATGAAAGAATAGTTTTAATATCAATTACTATTTTTTATTCAACTAAATCATAAGTTCAACCACAGCTTTATTTCATAAATATCAGACTTCTACCACAACCCAAGTAATTCGATTGTGCATGAAAGTCTTTAGTGGAACTTTGTGCATTGTACGAGTATATACTTGTTTAATTTTTATAAAAATGTAAAATCGTAAATATGTTTTCAAATTCTGGGGGGGCTAAAATTTTTCTGGGGCGTCTAAGCCCCCTCCCCAGAGGCCTTCCTACGCTTATGACTATATGGCGACTCGGCATGTATATTAAGGCAGGCTAAGATTCATTCTCCCAAGTATAGGAGGAAAAGCGTATAATTTTTAGAGATCTGAACATTTATACGGACGGATCGAAAAAGGCTGAAGGCACGGGCAGTGGTATCTACTGCGAGGAGCTAGGAATCAAGGAGTCATATGGAATGGACAACGCATGCAGCATCTTTCAGGCGGAGGTATTTGCTACTGCCAAAGCTGCGGAGCTCCTGTTGATGAGGCCGATATTCAGAAGCGATATCTGCCTTTTCATCGACAGTCAGACAGCAATGAAGACCTTAGTTAATACGAACATAACGTCAAAGGTAGTCAGCCGCTGTCGTAGAGAACTCAGAGTTCTCGCTGAACAGCATAATATAACTCTGTGCTGTTTTGATGAAATTGATGAAATTTTGCAGACTTAAAGGGTGATGAAAAAATAGTTTACTATGTGCAAACTTTGATGACGATCGGTTTGTAAAAAAGCGCAGCGTGACTCCATTTGTCGAAATCGGTCGATTCATATGTATATATGTTTACTAGAAATTTCAATATAAATATATGATTAAATCCACACATATTATTTTTATGCAAAACTTGTATTCCAAACATAATATATTCTAACATATGTCACAAATATTTTATGCGTAGCTGACAGCCTAAGTAGCTAATGCTAGATTTTTCTCTATTATTCTTATATTTACTATAAGTTTAATAAATAAATAAATAAATAAATAATATTTTATGCTAATTTAGGAACATTATATTTTTGTACTTAAAAATATTATATTTAAAAAATTCAGCCCGTAACTCATTTTGTTCACATACTAAAAAAAGTGAACCCCTAAAGCCATTTTATTGTAGAAAATTTTATTGAGTTTAAAAATTGTTTGTGTACTTTAGTTAAATGTGCTAAAAACAAGTATATACAGCAGTAAGTTCGGCCGGGCCGAATCTTAAATACCCACCACCATGAACCAAATATTAGGCTTTCCTTTGAAATTTCAGGAGGGCTTGAGGACACTTCCGGAAGATAAATTTAAAGATTTCACCTATGAGGACTATATCAGATTCTGGATTTATAAAAACCATTTTTGTTTGAGTTTTAGAGGAATTATTAACATCTCTTGTAAGTGTGCAAGAAAATTATAAAATAACGTCTTGATTTGAAATTTTAAATCTGTAGATTTTCACCCGAGAAGTAAAATTTGGAAATTTTACATTGAGTTTCAAGCAATTTTCATGATTAGTTGGCCTTCTACACCCTCAAGAAGTGAAGTCGGTCTATATGGAGGCATTACCAAATGGACCGATAAAAACTTAATCCGATCACCTTGTTGTGAGCCTAAAATACCAGAATATTTACAATTTCAGGCAAATCAGATAAAAACTACGGTTTCTAGAAACCCAAGGAGTTAAATCGGGAAATCGTTCTTATGGGGGCTATACTAAAATATGGACCGATACTCACCGTTTTCGGCACACCTCTTTATGGCCCGAAAATACCTCTAGATTTCCAATTTCAGGCAAATTGGATAAAAACTTTGGATTCTAGAAGCCCAAGAAGTAAAATCGGGAAATCGGTCTATGTGGGGGCTATACCAAAATATGAACCGATACTCACCATTTCCGGCACACCTATTTATGGTCCTAAAACACATCTAGATTTCCAATTTCAGGCAAATTGGATAAAAACTACGGTTTCTATAAGCCCAAGACCCCAAATCGGGAGGTCTGTTTATATGGGCACCATACCAAAACATGGACCTATGCTCACCATTTTTGGCACACCTCTTTACGGTTCTAAAGTACCTCTCGATTTCCAAATTCAGATAAATTGGATAAAAACTGCGGTTTCTATAAGCCCAAGAAGTAAAATCGGGAGATCGGTCTATAGGGGGCTATACCAAAACATGGACCGATACTCACCATTTTTGGCACACCTCTTTATGGTCATAAAATACCTCTAGATTTAAAATTTCAGGCAAATTGGATAAAAACTACGATTTCTATAAGCCCAAGAAGTAAAATCGGGAGATCGGTCTATATGGGGGCTATACCAAAATATGGATCGATACTCACAATTTTTGGCACACGTATTTCTGGTCCTACAATACCTCTAGATTTCCAATTTCAGATAAATTGAATAAAAACTGCGGTTTCTATAAGCCCAAGAAGTAAAATCGGGAGATCGGTCCATATGGGGGCTATACCAAAACATGGACCGGTACTCACCATTTTTGGCACATCTCTTTATGGTCATAAAATACCTCTAGATTTCAAATTTCAGGCAAATTGAATAAAAACTGCGGTTTCTATAAGCCCAAGAAGTAAAATCGGGAGATCGGTCTATATGGGGGCTATACCAAAATATGGATCGATACTCACAATTTTTGGCACACGTATTTGTGGTCCTACAATACCTCTAGATTTCCAATTTCAGGCAAATTGGATAAAAACTACGATTTCTATATGCCCAAGACCCCAAATCGGGAGGTCGGTTTATATGGGGACTATATCAAAACCTGGACCGATATAGCCCATTTTCGAACTTGATCTGCCTGCAGACAAAAGACGAGTTTGTGCAAAATTTCAGCACGATTGCTTCATTATTGAAGACTGTAGCGTGATTACAACAGAAAGCCAGACAGACAGCCAGACAGACAGCCAGACAGACAGCCAGACTGACAGCCAGACAGACAGCCAGACAGCCAGACAGACAGACAGACAGACAGACGGACATCGTTATATGGTCTTAGAATTTCTCCCTGATCAAGAATATATATACTTTATATAGTCGGAAATCGATATTTCGATGTGTTACAAACTGAATGACAAACTTATTATACCCCCGTCACCATTCTATGGTGGTGGGTATAAAAAGGGGAGAAAATATAAATAAATGAAGCATCAATATTTACTAAATTCGTGTTTGCCACAAAATAGTTCAAAATTGTTTAAAAAATTTTCAAATAATGCGTCCATCATGAACTTCGTAGTACCATACGAAGGCATTTTTGAAGCCTAATTTTTCCTTCAAACTTCGAAATTTTCTTGAGCAAGTGAAAAAAATTAAATACGTCTATGAAATTTTCTTGAATTTGTCGAAAAATATTTTCTTATTTTTGTGAAATCCGCGTGACATCTGCGTTTGTAATATAGTTTAGTTAAAATTGTTCTAAAATTAACCAATTGGTGGGTTCACTGTTTGAACCCTTTTTGAACCAATGTTTGTTTGAGTGCACCTGAACATATGGAAAACATACTTTTCTACCCGTGTATAACATCTCAAGCTCAATCAACGAGTAATAAACAAATCCAGAAAAAATGCGAAAATTTTTGGAACTACGTATTTTTTCGGAGTTCTAGTTTTATTTATAGCTACACCCTCAAAAAAATATCGCTTCTGTAACATATACCCCAAAAACATTTTGCTTCAAGCATATATGTTTTCAGCTTACTCTCTACGTCTCTCTTTCTAAACACATATATGTTTATAGGCTATTTCTAAATTAATATATGTTTGCATCTAAGCATATTATATTTACAAAGATCTTATGTCCCAAACATAATATGTTCTAACATATTCACATATATGTCCCAAACATGTTATGCTAGTTTATGAACATTATATGCTTGCACTTAAAAATATTGTGTTAAAAAATTTGAGTTCCAAACATATGATGTTTACACCCAAACATATGAAAAACAGTCTTTTTCGTCCGTGTAGCAACCCCATTGTTAAGTATATTATTGAGTTTATCTAGCCGACTATTTACATTTATTTTGAAATGTTACTCCATCCAGAATTGATTTACTGCACCTTGAATTGTTTATATATAACCCATAGAAAATTTTGATGCCAACGTAATGCAATAAAATCGTTTATTTAGCACATGCATAGTAATAGCGTTCTTTTTAACTATTAAAACAAAAACAGTTAAAAAGTCCGATTTTCTGTTTGCAAATCCAAGACTTAGCATTTCAAATATTTAATCAATTATATAGATTATATGAAATCACTAAATACACCGGGACAAAAAACACATAGTCTCAAAATCTCGAAATCAGTACAAGTACAAGTACGAAACAAGTACTCTGAAAAATCTTTTGTCGTGAGGCCAAATATTTTATGTCCTTAAAATACGAATGCGAATTGTGCTTAGCATAAAAAGACGCATTTCTTTGATATACATATTTTTTTTCCTAGTCCAAAAGTCGATAAACTTTCCAATGAAGTCGTTTTATACTTACAATTCAGTGATTCGATTTAAAAATGGGTATCATAACATGAAAGATTTTTTTGTGACTAAGGCCCAATCTTTAATAATTCAGAAAAATTCTTCAAAATTAATGAAATCACCTTTATTGACTTTTTGCATCTTAAATACAAAGCAAGTGAATATACAGCTAAAAGGTCGTCGGGGCCGAATCTTAAATACCCACCAACATGAATTAAATAGAAAGTTTAAAGAAACCCAAGAATTCAAATCGGGAGATCGGTCCATGTGGCGGGTTTACCAAAATATAGACCATTACACACCATATTCGACACAGCTATTTATGTTCCCAAAATACCTCTAGATATCCATTTTCAGAAATATTAAAAAAAAAAAATAAACCCAAGAAGTCAAATCAGGAGCTCGATCTATTATATAAAGCTCAAAGCATAGACCGATCAATTATTTTAGGAGTGCCGAATATGTCCGTCCGTCCGTCTGTTAAAATCACGCTAACTTCCGCACGAAACAAGCTATCGACTTGAAACTTGGCACAAGTAGTTGTTATTGATGTAGGTCCGATGGTATTGCAAATGTGACATATCGGTCCACTTTTACGTATAGCCCCCACATAAAAGGATCCCCAAATTTGGCTTGCAGACCCTCTAAGAGAAGCAAATTTCATCCGATCCGGCTGTAATTTGGTACATCCCAATAAACACAGGATGAGCGTTTTTCAAATGCAACAACTTTTCAGTTTGGGGGTAAATATAATTTTCAACATAAATTCAATTTGACTTGAAACAGCTCATCTTCAATACATCTTCATATTTTTTGCGAATTACTTCCAATTTGCCAAAATGTTGACGAAATATTTGAAAAGGTGTTGGAGATAATATGAGAAAACTTTGACAAAACACTACCCTAAAATGCAACGAAAACACCATGTGGTTTTCAATACATGTTTGTGCAACGAAGTTCGTGGTCAATTGGAAGAAATAAAAAACTTGGAAAATTTTAGACAAAAAACTGAATTTACTCCAAATAGTTTCTAATAATAGGTAAGTGAAAATAAAAAAAAACATTAAATGAAACTTTAAGGAAGACACTAAATATATATCTCTTTGCCGAAAACTAAAATTATGAATTCTAAGTTCTTGAAACATTAAAAAGCTGACCGATAAAAAATGTTGGACAATTAACTGGAACTGATTCAAATAGTTTATATAAATTGGTAAGTCTATATGAAAAATTAAATCAACACTTTAGAGAAGTCACTAAATTTAAATCTCATTGCAGAAAACTTAAATATTTTGATGCTGCATTCTTGAAACCTTAAGAGGTTGACCGATGCAAATGATGGTGGCTTATCGAAAAGAGAAAGTTTCCATAAATCAAAGTGCAACGAATTAAACTTGGTATTTATACTCTTCCATATCAACAACTACTACATGTTAATTCGCATCACATCGATATTTTAATTAACCTCGCATCATCGGTTTAATTTGTTATTTTTCGAATTGAAATTACTGGAAATTTATTCTAACTCACTGGTTATCAAGTTCCTTGCGAATTGCCCGAATTTTAATGAGTTTTACAACAATTTTGTGACACCAACGCTCTTGAGGAAATCGAATTTTGTGGTTTTCAATACATTTTGTGCCACGAAGTACGTGGTCAGTTGGAAGAAATACAAAAATTGAAATATTTTTGGCACAAGAGTAAAATTAGTCCAAAAAGCTAACTATAATTGGTAATTCAAAACAAAAAGTGAAATAAAACGTAATGGAAATCACAAAACTCGACTGCTTTGCAGAAAACTAAAATCATTGGATGTTATATTCTTGGAAGATGTTGACCGGTGAAAAAATTATGAAGGAAACAACAAAGAAAATATTCCAGAAAACTTGCAAAGTGCAACCAATTAAAAAAGTGCAACAATTCCTATATCAAGAACTTCTGGATGAAAATGTGCATTACATCAATTTACATTCCGTCATCAGTTTGATATTTTGTGAATTCCTCTTGATAGAATCTATTCTAACACGCCGGCCAGCAAATTCCTCGATATTAATTATTTCAAATTGCCAACATATTAATTAATAATTAATAAATTAATTAATAGTTATGTGACACCGACATTATGGAGGAAATGGAATTATACTTGTAAAAAGTTTAAGATATTTAAAGTTGTATTGATCGTTTTAGTTATTAATACGTTTAATAAGAAAATTATGTTTTAATTGGTATTATATTATTATTATTTTTATATATTATTAATGTTATTTTTAATATTATTATATTTTTAACGAAAAAAAATTAATAAATTATACAAAATCCCTAGAAATTTAGCGATGACTTTCAGTTAGAAATGGGATTGAATTTCATACAAATTGTGGTTAGAAAATATTCGCAACAATATTAATTTTTAATTTGTCTCACATTGAAAACTGTTTGAGAAATTATTAAGTAACGATGCATTGCAATTTGGGGATTACAATTGAGAAATTATTGCTGATGTGTTGAATTTTACTATTGAGGGTAATGTCTGTTTTTTGTTGAGAACGCGATTTTCTCAACAATTTCTCAACTTGAATATTACCCTAATCCTTTGAAAAAATGTTTGAAAAATTATTGCATTTTAGTATTTTTCAAACGTTTGTGTTTATTGGGATGGTGTTAGTATATGGTCTCTAACAACCATGCAAAAATTGGTCCGCATCGGTCCATAATTATATATAGCCCCCATATAAACCGATCCCCAGATTTGGCTTGCGGAGCCTCTAAGAGAAGAAAGTTTCGTCCGATCCGACAGAAATTTGGTACATGGTGTTAGTATATGGTCTCTAAAAGCTATACAAAAATTGGTCCACATCGGTCAATAATTATATATAGCCCCCATATAAACCGATCCCCCGATATGGCTTGCGGAGCCTCTAAGAGAAGAAAGTTTCGTCCGATCTGACTGAAATTTGGTACATGGTGTTACTATATGGTCTCTAAAAACTATGCAAAAATTGGTCCACATCGGTCAATAATTATATATAGCCCCCATATAAACCGATCCCCCGATATGGCTTGCGGAGCCTCTAAGAGAAGCACATTTCATCCGATCCGGCTAAAATTTGGTACATGGTGTTAGTACATGGTCTATAATGGCCATGCAAAAATTGGTCGAAATCGGTCCATAATTATATATAGCCCCCATATAAATCGATCCCCAGATTTGACCTCCGGAGCTCCTTGGAAGAGCAAAATTCAACCGATTCGGTTGAAATTTGGTACATGATGTTAGTATATGGTATCCAACAACCATGCAGGAATTGGTTCGTATCAGTCCATAATTATATATAGCACCCATACAAATCGATCCCCAGATTTGACCTCCGGTGCTTTTTGGAGAAGCAAAATTCATCCGATTCGGTTGAAATTTGGTACGTTATGTTAGTATATGGTATTCAACAACCATGCAGGTATTGGTTCATATCAGCCCATAATCATATATAGCCCCCATATAAACCGATCCCCAGATTTGGTTTTGGAGACTCTTGGGGGAGCAAATTTCATCCGAGTCAGTTGAAATTTGGTACATTGTGCTAGTATATGGCCGTTAACAACCATGCCTAACTACCTCCATATCGGTCTATAGTTATATATAGCCCTTAGATAAATCGATCCCCAATCACACAAAAATTGGTCCATATCAATAATTGTATATAGCCCCCATATAAGCGACCCCCATATTTCAATTCTGGCTCCCTACGTACCGTGCAAAATTTCATATCGATTCGTAATTGTTTGTAGACTTACATACCTTTTTGTCTAATATATACCACGTATGGACTAACTCACAATTTAGAAAACGATTTAAGATACCACAAACCAAGTAATTCGATTGTGGATGACAGTCTTTCGTAGAAGTTTCTTCGCAATCCAAGGTGGAGGGTACATAAGATTCGGCCTGGCCGAACTAACGGCCGTTTATACTTGTTATTTTTCTATTTGCGATAGTTTGTATGAAGCTGTTCACATACAAGCAAAGACCATTTTAAAAATGCAAATTATAACAAATACTTCAAAATTTTTTAATTCCAAAAAACATTTTAACCAAAGATGCAAAATCCTCTATATCTTATCTTAAATCTAAAGGTTCAATATATCAGTTAATTTAAAAAAAAATTCTTGACATCAAAAATATTTTTCTTTAATTTACGGAAATTGTTCCTTACCTCAAAGACATGCGAATTACACATTTCCAAGATACGTATCCTAACTCTAATGGAAAAAATTTGAAACAAAGATTATGAACTTTCTTTTAATTAAAATTTCATTAATTCAAATAAATTTGTCCTTAATATTGTGTATATTGCGTGTCCTAAAATTTACGTTGCTTAATCTTTCATATTAGATAAATATTATTAATTTTGAAATTCATTAAAAAAATAATGAAAATTTTCCGATATTTGTGGATTTGTAATTACCCTTTACGAAATGCATCGAAAAGTAAAAATGAACTAAAAATAAAGAAAAAATCTTATGCTCCAGATCATTCCCATTTTAACCACGCTGTAGTTCATTCTTACTATTTTTGAGAAGTGTACAAAAAACTTTTTCTGTTTTAGTTAGAATTGAACTAATTTGTATGTCATTGAAATTTTACTGTCATTTAGTTCATAAAATTTTTGAGCCATACTTGGAATAAAGAAAAAATCGTTGGGTTGGGGAAAATTTCTTACAAAATTTTAAAAATAAACTAAAACAAAATAAAATTTTTGCAATAAATATTAGTTCATATTAGCATCCGTTTTACAACAGACTTTTTTTCTGCGTATGTATATACGGCCAGGATATATTATTGTTCCACACATGAATTCACATCTTCAAGGCATTTAATTTTTGACCATCTGTTTTGCATTCTTATCACTAGATTGCTCACCAATCTATCGATAGCTATATATACTATAAAATATTTTTTTGTTCTCTATTATCGTAGATTTTTAAGTTGCTAAGTATGATAAAATTATTTATTATTACCATTAATTACGTAGAATAGTCTCGAATTTGATAAGTTATGGCTTCGTCCCAATTAGTATATCAATAAAAAGAAAATTATTAGATTTCCACTTAAGAAATATATGTGCGGGGCTCATAAAAATGTCTACCTCAAACTTTAGCCCATGCATATTTAAAATGCAAAAACACAAATTTGTTCTGCCCGCTCTTTCTATTCCAAAGAACTCCTTAACTTTTAGATTTCCACTAATGATAGCATTCGATTAAGATTTCAAGGTATTTTTTGAGATTTTCCAATGCGTTTAATAGCCCACAAATCATATTGATAAGATCAATTTTGCTATATGTGAGGCTATAGTATATGCAATCTAGTTGAAGAATTGATACCATCAGTACTTTATAATCGAATAGAATATTCCCACATTCGATGAGGTCATAAAAATTATATGATACAAATGTTAAAATCACGAATCTTCAAATAAACACTTTAAGAATTCATTATCAATAAGTGGACAATTTGTCCATAATCTCAAGGCTACTTCTGTTGAAATAAGTATATTAGAAACTGTGAAACCGTTGATTATAGAAAATTTTAATGTAAATGTAATACAAACGCCGATATCACAAAAATAAAAATGGCCACAACTAAAAAAAAAATATTGGACATAATTTGTATACCATTCACTATAGCACATGGGATATAATAAGTTTCCGTTCCGTTTATAACACATTGAAATATTGGTGAAAGACTCATAAAGTATATATTTTCTGGGTCGTTATGAAATTCTTAGTCGATCTAGCTATGTCCGTCTGTCTGACTGTTGAAATGACACTAACTTCCGAACGAAACAAACACGTATCATTACTGGCACCCATATTTGATTTCCGGAGGCTCTTTAAGTGCAAAATTTCATCCAATCCGATTGAAAAATGGTACATGGTGTTGACTATTCCTATCGGTCTACAATGATATATAGCTCCCACATAAACCGATCCCCAGATTGGACTTGCGGATCCTCTTTGAGGAGGAAATTTTATCCGATCCGGTGGAAATTTAGTACACTAATAGAAAAAATCGTGAACGGACGGTGACAAAATGAAACGGAAACGTTCACAAAAAATCAAAACGGAATGTTCACGATTTCGTGAATGGCATTTTTTCCTTTGGCCATGAAAAGTCTTAAAATAATCGCTAGACGTTGTTACGACAACTCCGCCGGTGGTGCAATGTGCTAAGGCGACTGTTAAATGATATGGTGCAGACAACACAGGTTCGAGTCACGGTAGCGGATTTTTATACCCTCCACCATAGGATGGGGGTATATTAACTTTGTCATTCCGTTTGTAACACATCGAAATATTGCTCTAAGACCCCATAAAGTATATATATTCTGGGTCGTGGTGAAATTCTGAGTCGATTTGAGCATGTCCGTCCGTCCGTCTGTTGAAATCACGCTAACTTCCGAACGGAACATGCTATCGACTTGAAACTTGGCACAAATAGTTGTTATTGATGTAGGTCGGATGGTATTACAAATGGGCCATATCGGTCCACATTTACGTATAGCCCCCATACAAACGGACCCCCAAATTTGGCTTGCGAATCCTCTAAGAGAAGCAAATTTCATCCGATCCGGCGAACCACGCAAAAATTGGTCCACATCGGTCCATAATTATATATAGCCCCCATATAAACCGATCCCCAGATTTGGCTTGCGGAGCCTCTAACAGAAGCAAATTTCATCCGATCCGGGTGAAATTGGGTACATGGTGTTAGTATATAGTCTGTAACAACCATGCAAAAATTGGTCCAGATCGATCCATAATTATATATAGCCCCCATATAAAACGATCCCCCGATTTGGCTTGCAGAGACTCTAAGAGAAGCAAATTTCATCCGATCCGGCTGAAATTTGTTACATGGTGTAAGTATATGGTCTCTAATGACCATGCAAAAATTGGTCCATATCGGTCCATAATTATATATAGCCCCCATATAAACCGACCCCCGATTTGGCCGCCATATAAACCGATCACCAGATTTGACCTCCGGAGCCTCTTGGAAGACCAAAATTCATCTGATTCAATTCAAATTTGGTACGTGGTGTTAATATATGGCCTCAAACACCCATGCAAAAATTGGTAATTATATATAGGCCCCATATAAACCGATCCCCAGATTTGACCTCCGGTGCCTTATGGAGATGCAAAATTCATCCGATCTGGTTGAAATTTGGTACGTGGTGGTAGTATATGATACAACCATTCCAAAAGTGGCCCATATCAGTCCATAATCATATATAGCCCCCATGTAAACCGATCCCGAGATTTGGTTTTGAAGAAGCAAATTTCATCCGAGTCAGTTGAAATTTGGTACATTGTGCTAGTATATGGCCGTTAACAACCATGCCTAATTAGGTCCATATCGGTCTATAGTTATATATAGCCCTCAGATAAATCGATCCCCAATCACACAAAAATTGGTCCATATCAAGTTCATAATTGTATACAGCCCCCATATAAACGAGCCCCATATTTCAATTCTGGCTCTCTACGTACCGTGCAAAAGTTCATATCGATTCGTAATTATTTGTAGACTTACCTACACATACCTTTTTTGTCTAATAAAGGGTGGTTAAATTGTAAGGGCCGATGTTGAATGTGAACCACACCTAAACACCCAAATTTTTTCCGAATTTTATTTGACATTTCAGGCTTACTCAATTTGAACCATGGAGAGATACACCATCCAACAACGTGTTAAAGTTATCCAGACTTTTTATGATGTGGATGATCAATTTTCGAAGAAAATCGTTTTCACCTTTCACCTCAGTGGATTCGTCAATAAACAAAATTGCCGAATTTTGGCGAATGAGAATCCAAGAGTGATTGTCGAAAAACCAATGCACCCACAAAGAGTGACTGTTTGGTGCGGTTTATGGGCTGGCGGCATCATCGGGCCGTATTTTTTCCAAAATGAGGCCTGTCAGGCAGTTACTGTGTTCGCTATCGTGAGATGATAACGAACTCTTATGGCCCGAATTGGAAGATATGGATGTGGACGATATGTGGTTTCAGCAGGACGGTGCCACTTGCCACACAACTAACGAAACAATGGCTCTTTTGCGCAACAAATTCAATGGCCGTGTTATCTCACGTAAAGGCAATGTCAATTGGCCGCCAAGATCATGTGATTTGACACCGTTGGACTTTTTTCTTTGGGGTTATTTGAAAGAAAAGTTGTACGTCGACAATTCAAGAGCTAAAGATGAGATAATTCGGCACATTAACGGCATAGAACCTCCATTATGCCTCAGCGTCATCGAAAATTTGGACCATCGGATGAAGGTGTGCCACCGAGGTCGCGGCGCCCATTTGGCCGATATTTTGTTCCATACATAATTGAGTAATACCAATATATCATAATAAAATAAAATTACAACAATTTCCTAAATAGTTTGTGTTTTATTCAAAATCAACATCGGCCCTTGAAATTTTAACCACCCTTTATATACCACGTATGGACTAACTCACAATTTAGAAAACGATATTACGAAGTTTTAAGATACCACAATCCAAGTAATTCGATTGTGGATGACATTCTTTCGTAGAAGTTTCTACGCAATCCATGGTGGAGGGTACATAAGATTCGTCCTGGCCGAACTTATGGCCGTATATACTTGTTTTTTAAATTTTTTTTATAAATTCGTAACTATTACATTGCCAGATCATGAACGCTGGTTGTTGTTTTGACAACGCATGGTGTAATTTTTACCTTGTCAGATTGACCCCGTCCGTTCTGTTTGACTACACGTGTGTGTTGATTCACTTTCATGAACGGATCGTTTTGAAATGACCACGCCGTTCATGATTTTTCTATGGGTGTACGCAGTGTTAGAATATGGTGTCTAATAACCATGCAAAAATGGGTCCAAATGGTCCATAATTATACATAGCATAGCATAAACCGATCCCCAGATATAATTTCTGGAACAAAATTTTATATATAATTTTTTATTTTTTTTTTATTTTTATTTATTTATTGATAGCTAGTGAAGCCGGCATATATTTTTTTTAATCCAAATTTAAAATTGCTTACAAAAAAGAGAAAACATTTTATAAAGAACAAAAAAACATAAACAAATGATTCTAATAATACAAAATATCATAAACCCCTATCAGTATTTAATATACTCAGTATATTTAAATGTATAATTGCAAATCATTCTGCAGAAACGTCTTTAGTAAAGAAATATATTCGAGCTATTGGGTATTTTTCTTTCTACTTGAATTGAAAGCATGTAATAAAATTTCTATTACCTGTTATTATATCAAACAATTAATTGCGGTAATATAGCATATCGATATAATGAAGAATCTTCGTGAGTAGCTATTAGACTTACATATTATTAAAAGGTTATCAACCCTTTGTTGTTTAAATAAAATACACCGAAAACTATAGATTAAAAGAATTAATAACGTGACAGAGTGGTAAATGAACCTGAAGCTATCATCGCAAATAAATATATTTAACAAAAACAAATAAGGACAAGTATTAGTACAAGGGTGGGTGAAAAACGGTGGAACGGTTTTTTCTTTTTCACCGATTGTCGGTTTTGTATAAAATCCCATTTTCGG
Source organism: Haematobia irritans (assembly GCF_050003625.1). Taxonomy (NCBI): domain Eukaryota; kingdom Metazoa; phylum Arthropoda; class Insecta; order Diptera; family Muscidae; genus Haematobia; species Haematobia irritans. Next base: position 218,914,489 of record NC_134397.1, on the reverse strand, counting down.
TGGACCGGTAGAACCGGTATTTTTAATATCATAAAAACCGGTTTTCGGTTTTTTTATTTGCAATGCAAACTGAAATAAGAAAACATCCCGAAAGTATTTCTGCGCACTTCCAAATCGTTTCGGAACACTTCCAACACAGTATTCGTCCAAGATGTCGGTTTTCTAAAGAAATCCCAGAGATATTTCAATTAAATATAAACAAATCTTGCTTGTTCAATTAGGAGCGTATATTTTGCCAACAAAATCTATGGTATGATCTTACGTTATTATTATTATTCGATTTAATTTCGGTTTTAAAACATGGTCCGGTTTTTTAGAACCGAGAAAACCCGACTTTCAAACAACCGATTTTTTTATCACTCTAACAAGTATATACGGTTGTACGTTCGGTCAGGCCATAGCTTATGTACCCTCCACCATGGATTGTGTAGAAAATTATACTAAAGACTATCATTCCAAAATTCCTTACCGCGAAAAGCAAATTATCGGTTAGATAATTGTTTGTCTAAAAAAGCCAATTATCGGGTAGATAATTGTTTGTCTAAAATTTCATTTCGGAGGAATGAATTATGTTTTACGGGTAGAGGAATTTATAAACAATTATAAAACGAAAGGGATCAATTTTTGCAAGGTAATCAGAGAGAAAAATTTCAACCGAATGGGATGAAATTTGTTCCTCCATGAGGCTGCAGAAATCAATTTTTTTTTGGGGTCGGTTTATATGAGGTCTATATAATTACCGATATGGACCAAGTTTTGCATGGTCCGTCCGTTCTGTTATGGAAATCACGCTAACTTCCGAAAAAGTTCCCTATCCGGTTAAAATTTGGCACTCGATGTTACTATAACATATGCTCTCTAACAACCATGCAAAATTTATCGATCAAAATATAGCTCCCATATAAACAGATCCCCAGATATGGATTGCAGAGCTGTTTGGAGGTGCAAATTTCATCCGATCCAGTTGAAAGTTGAATCTCTAATTACCGTGCGAAAATTGGTTCATGTCGGTCCATAATTAATTATAGACTCCTCTATATAAACCGATCAAAAACAGAATTGGTGAAGATATATATTTAATCTGCCTTTTTATACCCTTCACCATAGGATGGGGGTATATTAACTTTGTCATTCCGTTTGTAACACTTCGAAATATTGCTCTAAGACCCCATAAAGTATATATATTCTGGGTCGTGGTGAAATTCTGAGTCGATCTGAGCATGTCCGTCCGTCTGTTGAAATCACTTCCGTACGAAACAAGCTATCGACTTGAAACTTGGCACAAGTAGTTGTTATTGATGTAGGTCGAATGGTATTGCAAATGGGTCATATCGGTCCACTTTTACGTATAGCCCCCATATAAAGTTGGGGGTCAACTTTGGCTTGCAGACCCTCTAAGAAAAGCAAATTTCATCCGATCCGGCTGAAATTTAGTACATTGTGTTAGTATATGGTCTCTAACAACCATGCAAAAATTGGTCCGCATCGGTCCATAATTATATATAGCCCCCATATAAACCGATCCCCAGATTTGGCTTGCGGAGCCTCTAAGAGAAGCAAATTTCATCCGATTCGGCTGAAATTTGGTACATGGTGTCAGCATATGATTTTTAATAACCATGCAAACATTGGTCCACATCGATCCATAATTATATATAGCCCCCATATAAACCGATCCCCAGATTTGGCTTGCGGAGCCTCTAAGAGAAGCAAATTTCATCCGATCCGGCTGAAATTTAATTTGGAAAATAAAGTTGTTGGTAACTCGTTTTTAAAGGACTTTGATAGCATATGAAGAAAAAAAGCTGAGAAAGCGAAAAATTAAAATTTGCTTCCTAGAAGCGAGTACACAAAACCTAAATTTAAAAGAGAATTGTGTCTTAAAAGTATCCTTACTTGTATTCTCCGCTTCTTTGGCTCGGAATCAATACCAAATTTTTTAAAGTAAAGACAAAATCTTTGGAACCGAGTATGCTTTTTTTTCAGTGTACATTTTCTTCCACGGTGGGGTCACTTTTTTTGGGTGTACAACAAAACATTTTTGTTTTTAATTTTATTGTTAAAAAGCAAAAAATTGTGACATTTTTCATCAACCCTACACTCAAAAAAAAGTTTATTCGGATCCAAAGATTTTGACCTTCCTTTAAGAATTTGGTATTGATTCCGAGTCACAGATGCGGGTTCTTTAAAATAAGGAAATTTTTTTGCGACCTATCTGGCTTTAAATCTAGGATCTATAAAATTAAAATTAGGATACAAATCTCATTTATCGAATTTTCATTCTATTTTTGCGGTATACTCGTATTAGTAAAGCAATTCACGTACAAACAAATGCCAGTTTAAAAATCCAATTTATGACGGATACTTCGAAGTAAAAAATATTTTCTTAATTCCCAAAAAAAAAAATTAAACCAAAGATGCTAAATTCTCAAAATAAGTCTTAGCCTATAGTTGAAGCGTTTGTATCTTAAATCAAAAGATTCAATATTTCAATTAATTTAAGGACTATTTCTTTAAATCAAAAATATGTTTCTTTACTTTAAGGAAAATTTGCTTTAGTTTAAGACATGCAACTTTAACGAAGGGACGAACATTTTCAAAATGTATGTCCTAAATTTAATAAAAAAATTTTTGAAGCAATGATTATAAACTTTCTTTTAATTAAAATTTCGTTATTTTAAAGAAATTTTCATCCTAAAATTGAAATTTGCGCATCCTAAAATTGAGGTTGCGTAATCTTTAATATCAGGTAAATAATTTTTTCAGTATACTCTGCACTCTGTATTGAAACAAATATTATCGTGAAGGCAAAGATGTCTTGTCCTCAGAATTCGAATAAGAATTTTGCTTACACTGAAAAAAAAAATGTCCGGTTCCAAAGATTTTGTCTTTACTCTAAAAATTTCGGTATTGATTCCGAGCCAAAGATGCGGAGAATACAAGTAAGGATAATTTTTAAGACACAATTCTCTTTTAAATTTGGGTTTTGTGTACTTGCTTCTAGGAAGCAAATTTTAGTTTTTCGCCTTTTCAGCTTTTTTTTCTTCATATGCTATCAAAGTCCTTTAAAAAAAATGTTTCATGTAAAAAACGTCTTTAAAATAAAGTATTGAAAAACATGACCTAGTTTTGAACGATTTTTGCAAAAAGACAACAAATTTAAAGACAATTTCATTAATATTAAACAATTTTTATGAGTTATTAAAGTCAAGTTGACCTTAACCCAAAATTTTTTTTTCATGTTATGACACCCATTTTTAAGTCAAATCACTTAATTATAAGGACAATACTTCATTGAAAAGTTTATCGACTTTTGGACAAGAAAAAAAAAACTTTATATTAGAGAAATGTGTCTTCTATGCTAAGCAAAATTTGCATTCGTATTTTAAAGACATGAAATCTTTGGCATCGCCACAATATTTTTTTCGGTGTAGCATAGAAGGCGCATTTTTGTGATGTAAAGCTGTTTTTTTCCTTGTCCAACAGTCTGTAAACTTTTTCATGAAGTCGTTTTGTATTTATGGATAAGTGATTCGATTTAAAAAGGGTAATTTTATATGAAAGAAAATTTTGTTTGACTAAGATCGATAAATAATTTTGAACAATTCTTCAATATAATGAAATTCTCCTTAAATTTATTGACATCGAAGGTTAATTTCTCAGCTATAAAGTTTGTTTCCTTGACCAAAAATCGATAGACTTATCAATGAAGTAGATTTGTTCTTATAGTTAATACTTTTTTTAAAGACGTTTGATGTTTTCTGATTTTTTTTTTTCTTCTTCATGTCGGGTCTGAATTTGGAAATTTAAGTTGTCAAATTCAAAATATTTTCGTATTTTCAAGTACGCAAAACTCAAATTTAAAAGAGAATTATATCGTAAAGGTATCCTTACTGCAATCCACAGTTCGTTTGGTGTGGAATCAATACCAAAATCATTAGAATAAAGTCAGTGTAGTTTGGCGATATCCAATTAGTTTGACGCCTGCAACACCACTCATCCTTTCCAACTTACCAATAAACGCCGCGCCACTCATAATAGCCATTTCCACCGAATTCGTATCGAAATCACATTGTGAAGCAATCGTTATAATACTCATGCCCATGGTCTCACAAATGACCATCATCAATAAGAGGCCACATGTAAACAACATTAAATATTGCGTTTTACCGAAACCGATTATATTCAAAACATCTTCATAGGCATAGCCTTTCTCTTTTTCGGAGGACGCAATACTACTGCCCTTAGGCCCCAATTGCTGTTCAGCAGCAATGGTTTTAATATTTTCATTATATTGAGATTCTTTATTGCCAAATTCTTTTTCGAAATCTTTGGGGGTAAACGACATTTTCACTTTTGTCTAACTTTGTTCTTTTCACACGATTTTCACGCGTTAATTCTTTATCACAGTTAGTTCTCCTCCCAATCAACTCAATGACTGATTCAAGCGTTAGAACGCTTCACTTTAAACTGAAGTGAAAAGAAAGAAAAACTACTAGAGCTACTAGACTTTCCCACTTTATAATCTTAGTGTTGATCGGGTGGTTAGCTCCATATTTCATATTTGACGAAAGCATCAATAGCCCTCGTGGTAACGACGGGTCGTATGTACAAACATACATACATACATTACTCTCTCGATCATTCACCATTAGACATTTGCAATTACTACAAAACGAATGGCCATCGGGTATTAAGTCGTGTGTATTTGAGAAACACTGTCATAAATAACAGAGACGATGACAACGAGAACAAGTCAACACTCCTCAGCATTCATGTCAGTTAAGTTTGTGTGTGGATAGATGGGTGGGTGGTGGCTGGGTGGCAGTTTGCTTGTAGTTTGTGGGTGGTAAGGCCTGTGTGTGATAAAAATCATCAAATAATCAAATAACAGCTCTTTTAAATTAGCACACAACACTAGCTTGTCACTGGATGTGTTCTTTTGGATAGCGAAAAAGATATTATACCTCCAAATTTCCTTTCGTTGGTTCTTTTTTTGTGTTGATAAGGCGTTTCGAACTGATTCAAAACAAAATATGCTCTTCAATGCCAACAAAACTAACTAACGCGAAAACAAACTATAAAATCTTATTGCTTATGGAAGAGTCTTTTTTTTGGTAAATATGTACATTATTTCAGTATGAATCTGATATACACTGAAAAAACAGTGAACCCTTTTCCATTGCAAAATGAACTAAACTGTAGTAATATTGACCATGATTTAGCCCTTAAGATTTTTTTCAACTTGTCTAGTTTATAATTCTCTTAAATTTTAGTTCATCTATAACATTGTAGTTTAGTTCATTTTTACAACACCATAAGATTTATATACCCCTACCAAGTTAAAAAGTCAGTATTATTTTGTTTTACTTGCTTATTTTGTGGGAAACCCGATAATAAAAATTGGTTAACAGCCTCTTTAAAATGTCGACGATTAAACTATTTTTAAATCAATCATTCCACAGTACAGAGAAATTAAATAATTAAAGGAACAACAAACCGTTTTACTATTATGAAAATGTTCATACATTAAAATTAAACTTTCTTTAAGCAAAAGTACTTTATTATAAAAACTTATGATGAAAGTTCTTAATACAATGTTTTTTTGTGAATAAAAATTAAGACCACGTGGAACAGAGAGTAGTTCATTTGAAACCGCTGTTTGGACATTTTGACTTATCCTTTTTTTATACCCACCACCATAGAATGGTGACGGGGGTATAATAAGTTTGTCATTCCGTTTGTAACGCATCGAAATATCGATTTCCGACTATATAAAGTATATATATTCTTGATCAGGGAGAAATTCTAAGACGATATAACGATGTCCGTCTGTCCGTCTGTCTGTCTGTCTGTCTGTCTGTCTGTCTGTCTGTTGTAATCACGCTACAGTCTTCAATAATGAAGCAATCGTGTTGAAATTTTGCACAAACTCGTCTTTTGTTTGCAGGCAGGTCAAGTTCGAAGATGGGCTGTATCGGTCCAGGTTTTGATATAGTCCCCATATAAACCGACCTCCCGATTTGGGGTCTTGGGCTTATAGAAACCGTAGTTTTTATCCAATTTGCCTGAAATTTGAAATCTGGAGGTATTTTGTGACCTTAAAGAGGTGTGCCAAAAATGGTGAGTATCGGTTCACGTTTTGGCATAGCCCCCATATAGACCGATCACCCGATTTTACTTCTTGGGCTTATAGAAACCGCAGTTTTTATTCAATTTACCCGAAATTGGAAATCTAGAGGTATTGTCGGACTACAAATACGTGTGCCGAAAATTGTGAGTATTGGTCCATATGTTGGTATAGCCCCCATATAGACCCATCTCCCGATTTTACTTCTTTGGCTTATAGAAATCGCAGTTTTTATTCAATTTGCCGCAAATTGGAAATCTAGAGGTATTGTAGGACCACAAATACGTGTGCCAAAAATTGTGAGTATCGGTCCATATTTTGGTATAGCCCCCATATAGACCGATCTCCCGATTTTACTTCTTGGGCTTATAGAAACCGCAGTTTTTATTCAATTTACCTGAAAATGGAAATCTAGAGGTATTGTAGGACCACAAATACGTGTGCCAAAAATTGTGAGGATCGGTCCATATTTTGGTATAGCCCCCATATAGACCGATTTCCCGATTTTACTTCTGGGGCTTCTAGAATCCGAAGTTTTTATCCTATTTGCCTGAAATTGGAAATCTAGAGGTATTTTCGGGTCATAAAGAGGTGTGCCGAAAACGGTGAGCATCGGTCCATATTTCAGTATAGCCCCCATAAGAACGATCTCCCGATTTAACTCCTTGGGTTTCTAGAAACCGTAGTTTTTATCTGATTTTGCCTGAAATTGTAAATATTCTGGTATTTTAGGCTCACAAAAACGTGTATCGGATTAGGTTTTTATAGGTCCATTTGGTAATGCCTCCATATAGACCGACTTCACTTCTTGAGGGTGTAGAAGGCGCACTGATCATGAAAATTGCTTGAAACTCAATGTAAAATTTCCAGATTTTACTTCTACAGATTTAAGATTTCAAATCAAGACGTTATTTTATAATTTTCTTGCACACTTACAAGAGATGTTAATGATTCCTCTAAAACTCAAACAAAAATGGTTCTTATAAATCCAGAATCTGATATAGTCCTCATGGATGAAATCTTTAAATTTATCTTCGGGAAGTGTCCTCAAGTCCTCAAGCCCTCCTGAAATTTCAAAGGAAACCCTAATATTTGGTTCATGGTGGTGGGTATTTAAGATTCGGCCCGGCCGAACTTACTGCTGTATATACTTGTTTTATTCATCGTAGGTAATTTTTTCACATATCTTGCTGGAAAAAAATGGAAACAATAATGAAAATGGTTAAAAATTAACACCATGTAATGAAATATAATTTTAATTCTTCATTTTAGCTTGTAACTTACCATATTTGGGGGCATTTTATCGAATGGTGTAAGGAATTCAACTTTTCTTTGGAAAACGTATCTCATAAAATTGGTACCTGAAACAATTAGGAAATAATGAAGTATTCTATATAAACTCATAAAACTGTGTTGTTATCGATGTGAAGGATATAATAAAATAAATATTCTAGTTGAAAGAAAGCCAGAGTTTTAATATAAAACTTACCAATTCTCTATTAAATTGTACGCTGAGGGGAAATATAAAAAGTTGTCCAAATTTATTTGGGCTATTCTGAAATTAAATATTTATTTTTTACATTAAATAAAATTATTAAATAGGTTTCCAAAAAATCGAATGAAAAAAAATAATATTATGCGTAAAAAAACAAATATTCTGGTTAAAAGAAAGTTAAAGAATCCTTACCAATTCACTATTAAATTACAAGCAAAGGAGTACCAACATTTTTTTCAAATTTTTAAGGGGTTATTCTGAAATTAAATATTTGTTTTTTTACGTTAAAATATTACATTGGTTTCCAAAAAAAATTGATTAAAGAAATACTAAAATAAGGTATTAAAAACCTATAATTTTGATGATAAAAAGGTCATAAAAACGTAAATATTCTAGTTGAAAGAAAGCCAAATTTTAAAAGAAAACTTACCAATTCTCTATTTTCGAACCCATCTGGAGTTGCTCTGAAATTAAATATTGGTTTTACAACAAAGAAAAACATTAAACTGGTTTCCAAAAAAAAAAAAAAAATAATTAACAAATAATAATATACATAAAAAATATTATTTTTAAAAGAAAGCCATATTAAAAAAACAATACTTACCAATTTATGGCTAAACAATACGCTGAGATATAACAAAAATTGTCCAAATTCATCTGGAATTGAATATTAGTTTTTTACATTGAATAATAAAAATTTCAATACACTTTCAATTTCAACATATTTTCCTAAATATTCTTAATAACTTTTCTCGAAACTTCCGATAAAATATTAATAACTTTCATTTAAAAGGTTTAATAAACAAACACCAATATATGTCTCAAAATTCCAAAATATTCCATGCCTTTATATTCCCTTGTTGCATATTAAAAGATGCAACAGCCCACGCCAACGCCAACTATACAACTGAAGCATGCCAAACAAAACCAAGCAAAGCCAAAACATTCCTACAACAACAAAAACACATGTGCCTTTATTGAAAACTACACCTCACCCAGCCAATAAACCATCCAAGAATAACAAACACACACACAAACCACTAAATGAACCAAAATAAAAACAACCCCACGCTCATGTATACACAACAAAACTCAAGTAACATCATCTTTACATTAATCACATTCCACTATGCCGATAAAGATCTCTGTACTATGCATTAGTTCAGTTTATGAACGATGAAACGTTTAACTTAAAATTTGCAAAATTTTCATGAAATGTTGTCTATCATTTTTGACGAAAATGTCTATAAATTTAATTACATGTGAACTAAAAATATTTCATTGGGTAATTTTTTACCAACAATTATTAACTATAGGAATTGTCAGTAAGAAATTGCTATCCACTTTCAAGTTCATTTTTCGTGAAAAAATATTTTCTCATACAAAAAAATCTTATAGTAAATTGCACTTATTATTTAGAAAATACTTTACATTTCACAAGTAGTTTTATAGCATAACAAACGAATTTTTAACTACCAGTTAAGAATTTTTTTAAGGAAATTTCCATCGTATTTTGTAGGCCATGAACTAAACGATTGCTACTTAGAATTTGTAAAATTTCCTTTCGAGTAGTTAATTTTCGTTGAAGATACGAAAAATGAACTAAAATTCTGGAAAATTCTTGTAATAAATTATTGTAAAAATCTTCTTAAATTTACGAGACACTTTTTTTTCTGTGTAATGAAATGATGAAAAAGGTGGCTGATATACAGTAACATTTGCAACTATCATAAACTTGTTAATATTTTGCCATAAGAAAAAAGAGTGTTACAATATTTCGATTTTTTTATTTATTTATATTTGATACACTCTACCCAATATACCAGAAAAAAATTTAAATTTATTTCATTATTATTTAACATTTTATGAGGCTAAATATAAATATAAAGTACCAAAATAGATAAGGCAAAATAATTGCAACTCATAACATCTTGTATTCTAAGGTTTAATATTTTTTTTTTTTTCAATGACAGTTGTGCATCGTCGTGACATGGACTTTATCAAATGTACAATTGCTTCTTGTAATATATTATTCCACACACTGTTCAGGCCGCATGAAAAAATGGTCACTATTTCTTATATTATTAAGATAAATATTTTTATCCACAATTGGCCAAAGAGTTTCGATCAGATTAAGATTCGCCACTACATTACATTAATATTGTAATGCGAAAACCACGTTTTTACAAGCTTTGAAGTGTGTTTATTTTGGGTCGTTATTCTGTTGAAACGTCCAACGTGACGACATTTGCCATTCGGTATATAGTTACATCTACTTGAATAGAAACCAATATTGTATAAATAAACAAAAAATCTAATAAATAATCTAAATAAGATTACACGCAAATTAATTTCACACTTAAAATATAAATAAATGTAGGTTGTTTAAGGAACAACCAATTCACATAAGGTTCGAAATCTACTAAAAGTGGATTTTAAGTCTCTATTTTATAAGGCAAATGGCATTTGAAATTTAGTTTAAGCGCATTTTGGAAGTGTAATGTGAATCAGGTATAAAAAAGCATTTATTTAAAACATAATATGATAATGTCATTAAACACAAATATTATGAAATATTTGTGATAAAAATTTAACGGAAAATTTTTCAGAATTACCGTTACATTACATATTCTTTTTGATTTTTTATGTAAGTGCTCGATTATGTTAATAATTATACCTAATGGTACCAACATTTATTCTATTTTATTAATTCGTTAACTACAACTGCCTAAAAATTTGAGAATAACAATTCGAAAATTACCGAGAAGTATTTATTTTTGTCATTACAAGTTAGTCATTATAACTCGCCGCAATGTAATGCAACGTGTAATGACAGCTTTACTCCTGGTAATGTCAATTGTAATGAGGTGTGGTTACCTAGTTGTTGCTGGGATAACATTTTCAAGATTTTTTTTTGTACACCCAGCTATCCATTATACCATTAATTCGATCCACTGAACCTAGCCCATTAGCCAAAAATCATCCCCAGACCACGACGTGTACCACTCCATACTTGACAGCATTAGCACAAAACTGTAGCATATTACCTCTGTATCATTTTTCCTCCATTCAGGTCCAAATAAAAAGTGTTTTCGTATTACGATCATATCAGAAACATTTGAGTTGACGTTTCGACGCTGATTCAATCAAAAAACATACTTGATTAAAAAATTAATTGATTTCATAAACAAATTTCAATTGATTGAATTATAAATTTAATTGATGTAAACGTAACTATTTTCAAACTCTTTCATAACTGATTCCGTGTATTAAGTTTGATTAAATAATTGAATAATTGAAATTTTTAATTGAAAACAAGTTCGGCCAGGCCGAAGCTTATGTACCCTCCACCATCATGCATTGCGTAGAAACTTCTACTGAAGACTGTCATCCACAATCGAATTAGTTGGATTGCGGTACCACTTGCCGATGCCAAGCCATCTCAAAACTTCCTAACACCGTAATATATTCCACATAGTCCATACGTGGTATATATTAATCTAAAAAAAGGCCGATTAAATACGTATATAATTAAGTTTGACAAAATTTTCTATAGAAATAAAATTTTGACAAAAGTTTCTATAGAAATAAAATTTTGACAACATTTTCTATAGAAGTCAAATTTGGAAAAAAAATTCTATAGAAATAACCTTTTGACAAAATTTTCTATAGAAATAACCTTTTGACAAAATTTTCTATAGAAATAAAATTTTTACAAAATTTTTTATAGAAATAAAATTTTGACAAAATTTTCTATAGAAATAAAATTTTGACAAAATTTTCTATAGAAATAACATTTTGACAATATTTTCTAAAAAAATAAAATTTTGCTAGATTATTTTTAGCTCGAGTGGCAACCATGATTATGAACCGATATGGACCAATTTTTGTGTGATTGGGGATCGGCTATATATAACTATAGACCAATATGGACCAATTTTCGCATGGCCTTATACTAACACCACGTTCCAAATTTCAACCGGATCGGATGAATTTTGCTCCTCCAAGAGGCTCCGGAGGACAAATCTGGGGATCGGTTTATATGGGAGCTATATATATATCGACTCAGAATTTCACCACGACCCAGAAAATATATACTTTATCGGGTCTTAGAGCAATATTTCGATGTGTTACAAACGGAATAACAAAGTTAATATACCACCCATCCTATGGTGGAGGGTATAAAAAGTTCATTAAAGTTGATTTTTTTTAATCAATAAAATAATTGACATTTTAATCAAGATAGAAACATTAAGTTAATTAAGTCATGATTGAACATATTTATATTTTCAATTAGAAAATTAATTGATACAATTAACATTTTAATCAAACTCAGAAGACAAGTCATTTAAAAAATATAATGGAAAATTATTCAAAAACAAGTAAGGAAAGTCTAAAGTCGGGCGAGGCCGACTATATTATACCCAATGTTAGTAAAAACATATGGGAAACATTTAAATCTGAGACAATTTTAAGGAAACTTCGCAAAACTTTATTTATGATTTATCGCTCGATATATATGTATTAGAAGTTTAGGAAAATTAGAGTCATTTTTACAACTTTTCGACTAAGCAGTGGCGATTTTACAAGGAAAATGTTGGTATTTTGACCATTTTTGTCGAAATCAGAAGAACATATATATGGGAACTATATCTAAATCTGAACCGATTTCAACCAAATTTGGCACGCATATCTACAATGCTTATCCTACTCCCTGTGCAAAATTTCAACTAAATCGGAGTAAAAAATTGGCCTCTGTGGTCATATGAGTGTAAATCGTGCGAAAGCTATATATGGAAGATATATCTAAATCTGAACCGATTTCAACCAAATTTGGTACGCATAGCTACAATGCTAATTTTACTCCCTGTGCAAAATTTAAACTAAATCGGAGCAAAAAATTGGCCTCTGTGGTCATGTGAGTCTAAATCGGGCGAAAGCTATATATGGGAGCTATATCTAAATATGAACCGATTTCAACCAAATTTGGCACGCATAGCTACAATGTTAATTCTACTCCCTGTGCAAAATTTCAATTAAATCGGAGTAAAATATTGGCCACTGTGGTCATATGAATGTAAATCGGGCGAACGATATATATGGGAGCTATATCTAAATCTGAACCGATTTCAACCAAATTTGGCACGCATAGCTACAATGCTAATTCTACTCCTTGTGCAAAATTTCAACTAAATCGGAGCAAAAAGTTGGCCTCTGTGGTCATATGAGTGTAAATCGGGCGAACGATATATATGGGAGCTTGGCTACACTACTAATTGAACTCCTAGTGCAAAATTTCAACCAAATTGGGGTACAACTCTAGCTATATCTAAATCTGAACCGATTTCTTCCAAAATCAATAGGTATCTATTCTGAGCCAAAACACATACTTGTGCCAAATTTAAAGTCGATTGGACTAAAACTGCGACCTAGACTTTGATTACAAAAATGTGTTCACGGACAGACGGACATGGACTATATCGACTCAGGAGCCCACCCTGAGCATTTTTGCTAAAGACACCATGTGTCTATCTCTTCTCCTTCTGGGTGTTGCAAACATATACTCTGTTCCACAGTGTGGCGCAGGGTATAAATATGGGAAACATTTAAATCTGAAGCAATTTTAAGGAAACTTTGCAAAACGTTATTTTGATTTATCGCTCGATATATATGTATTAGAAGTTTAGGAAAATTTGAGTCATTTTTACAACTTTTCGACTAAGCAGTGCCAATTTTACAAGGAAAATATTGGTATTTTGACCATTTTTGTCAAAATCAGAAAAACATATATATCGGAGATATCTAAGTCTGAACCGATTTCAACCAAATTTGGCGCGCATAGCTACAATGCTTATCCTACTCCCTGTGCAAAATTTCAACTAAATCAGATTTAAAAATTGGCCTCTGTGGTCACATGAGTGTAAATGTAAAAACTGTATTGATACTATCCTTTTCGTGATTGAAGACATTTCAATTAAAAAATTAATTGGATCAATTAACTTCGTGATTGAATCAGAATTTTTGTGTGTGTGTGTAACAATTTAGGATACTTTGTACGAAACCCACGGTGTAGGGTACACAAGAATCTGCAAAAAGGGTACACAAGAACCTACGAAAAGATGTATATTTCAAAAATCCCATCAACTAAAAATAAACTTGTCGTTTATTGAAAAACAAAGCATTAAATATTCATCCAATTCCTTGTCTGTACTTGATATAATAATTGTCGCCTTACAAGAAGCTACTTTAATAATTATATTCATATTTAATGACACCAGTAATAATTATTACACAATTTTCTTAAAACAATTGCGTTTCACCTATGAAGCGTCTGTTCATTTCATTTGTTGTCTCGTCGTCTTTTGAGATCACAAGCCGATTATATAAGCATGCTAATGAGGGCAACTTTGTTGTAAAAACGATGTACTGTAATCAAAAATAATGTTATTATCATATAATTTAAAACGTCTAGATTGGAGCTCGACCACTTTAACTATTAATATATCGGATAAGGCAAACCAAATGTCAAACAATTTTAATTGCAATTATTTTGACATCTATAATTGGTAAATAGACCAACTGAATACTCTTGTTAGCATTACCAGTTGTAATGGAAACAGACTATAATATTGAAAATAGTGCGTAATGGCTTATATGAGAAATTTAAAAATTAAATGAAGTTCATTATTAAAGTAAATCAATCGCTAAATATAATACTCGAACAAAGTTGATCGACATTTTAACAAATTTTGTACGCAGTTAAGTTTTCTAAGCAATGAAACAGGTTTTGCATTTTTGTCTTCTCATGACTAACTTTCCAAATAATTTTCTGTTACTCAAACCAACACCTATCTGTATCGAGAATGAAGATATAATAGGGGGATTCCCAATTGAGGAAAATCAAAATCATAGAGATAAGAAACTGCCATCAACAGCAATTGGTGTCAAAGTTGTCGCATAATAGCTTTTCTCTTGAAACAAAAAATATTCACTACCAATAAATTTGAAGGACAAAATAATTAATGATAAAATTAAAAAAAAAAAAACAACATATGTACATACCTAATAAATTTAATTAAAACTTCAAAAATTATATATTGTACAAAAATTGTTTTATTATTTATTTGAAGATTTGCAACAAACAATGTCAGGCATATTAAGGAAGGTACACTCAAAAAAATTTACTTAGATCCAAAGATTTTGACCTTACATTAAAGATTTTGGTATTGATTCCGAGCCAAAGATACGACTTCTTTAAAATAAAGCCATTTTTTACCGACCTATCTGGCTTTTAATCTAGGTTCAATAAAATTAAAATTAGAATACAAATTTATCATTTATTGAATTTCCATTCACTTTTCATGGTATCTTAATAAAGCTATTCACGTACAAACAAATTTCAGTTTAAAAATCAAAATTATAACGGATACTTCAAAGTGGAAAATGTGTTCTTAATTCCAAAAAAACTTTAAACCAAAGATGCTAAATCCTCATAATAAGTCTTGGCCTATGTTTTTCATTTATTAAAGAAAATTTCGTAGTTTGAAGGAAAAAATTGGAGTTCAAAATTGCAAAAATGTCTTTAGTGCCATACGAAGTTCATGATGGACGCATTATTGGTAAAATTTACAAATATTAAGGAATTCTGAACTATTTTGTGGGAGACACGAATTTAGTTCATCTTTATACTTCAATTGTGTATAATTTTTATACCCACCACCATAGAATGGTGACGGGGGTATAATAAGTTTGTCATTCCGTTTGTAACACATCGAAATATCGATTTCCGACTATATAAAGTATATATATTCTTGATCAGGGAGAAATTCTAAGACGGTATAACGATGTCCGTCTGTCCGTCTGTCTGTCTGTCTGTCTGTTGTAATCACGCTACAGTCTTCAATAATGAAGCGATCGTGCTGAAATTTTGCACAAACTCGTCTTTTGTCTGCAGGCAGGTCAAGTTCGAAGATGGGCTATATCGGTTCAGGTTTTGATATAGTCCCCATATAAACCGACCTCCCGATTTGGGGTCTTGGGCTTATAGAAATCGTAGTTTTTATCCAATTTGCCTGAAATTTGAAATCTAGAGGTATTTTATGACCATAAAGAGGTGTGCCAAAAATGGTGAGTATCGGTCCATGTTTTGGTATAGCCCCCATATAGACCGATCTCCCGATTTTATTTCTTGGGCTTATAGAAACCGCAATTTTTATTCAATTTACCTGAAATTGGAAATCTAGAGGTGCTGTAGGATCACAAATATGTGTGCCAAAAATTGTGAGTATCGGTCCATATTTTGGTATAGCCCCCATATAGACCCATCTCCCGATTTTACTTCTTGGGCTTATAGAAACCACAGTTTTTATTCAATTTACCTGAAATTGGAAATCTAGAGGTACTGTAGGACCACAAATACGTGTGCCAAAAATTGTGAGTATCGGTCCATATTTTGGTATAGCCCCCATATAGACCCATCTCCCGATTTTACTTCTTGGGCTTATAGAAACCGCAGTTTTTAATCAATTTACCTGAAATTGGAAATCTAGAGGTATTGTAGGACCACAAATATGTGTGCTAAAAATTGTTAGTATCGGTCCATGTTTTGGTATGGTCCCCATATAAAAAGACGTCCCGATTTGGGGTCTTGGGCTTATAGAAACCGTAGCTTTTATCCAATTTGTCTGAAATTAGAAATCTAGAGGTATTTTAGGACCATAAAGAGGTGTGCCGAAAATGGTGAGTATCGGTCCATATTTTGGTATAGCCCCCATATAGACCGATTTCCCGATTTTACTTCTTGAGCTTCTAGAATCCGAAGTTTTTATCCTATTTGCCTGAAATTGGAAATCTAGAGGTATTTTCGGGTCATAAAGAGGTGTGCCGAAAACGGTGAGTATCGGTCCATATTTTAGTATAGCCCCCATAAGAACGATCTCCCGATTTAACTCCTAGGGTTTCTAGAAACCGTAGTTTTTATCTGATTTGCCTGAAATTGTAAATATTCTGGTATTTTAGGCTCACAAAAACGTGTATCGGATTAAGTTTTTATCGATACATTTGGTAATGCCTCCATATAGACCGACTTCACTTCTTGAGGGAGTAGAAGGCGCACTGATCATGAAAATTGCTAGAAACTCAATGTAAAATTTACTTCTACAGATTTAAGATTAAATCAAGACGTTATTTTATAATTTTCTTGCACACTTACAAGAGATGTTAACGATTCCTTCGGGAAGTGTCCTCAAGTCCTCAAGCCCTCCTGACATTTCAAAGGAAACCCTAATATTTGGTTCATGGTGGTGGGTATTTAAGATTCGGCCCGGCCGAACTTACTGCTGTATATACTTGTTCATATTTTTAATGGGTAATTTTACTTTTTTTGTTTCAAATTGGTTACAAAAAAGAGAAATAATTAATAAAATGTACAAATTATTTATATTTTGTCGAACAAAATGACAAATCCATTTTAGAAGAATTATGAATTTCTGGAAATGTTTGAGGTCAATCTTTTCAGAAAAGCGTTAGAATGCATTAAAAGTCATAAAAATTATAAAAAAAATATTTCTTTGTCAAAATATTACAAAAATTTTTAATTCACATGCAAACACTGAATTCGCATTACACCTTAAGAAGTGTTGCAAATTCAGGGCAACGGCTGTCGAAGTGGTGGACATCCGTCCTATGACAAGCTCATGTTAAATTCATCGCTTCTGCGCCAATTTTGCACCACTTCCGGATCCATTTCACGCGACGCTTTTTTTGCTGGGTGTGTAAAATTATCCTGCTGTGTTTAAAGCAGCTCAGAAATTTTAAAGCCATTTTTATACCCTCCACCATAGGATGGGGGGTATATTAACTTTGTCATTCCGTTTGTAGCACATCGAAATATTGCTCTAAGACCCCATAAAGTATATATATTCTGGGTCGTGGTGAAATTCTGAGTCGATCTGAGCATGTCCGTCCGTCCGTCCGTCTGTTGAAATCACGCTAACTTCCGAACGAAATAAGCTATCGACTTGAAACTTGGCACAAGTAGTTGTTATTGATGTAGGTCGGATGGTATTGCAAATGGGCCATATCGGTCCACTTTTACGTATAGCCCCCATATAAACGGACCCCCAAATTTGGCTTGCGAGGCCTCTAAGAGAAGCAAATTTCATCCGATCCGGCTGAAATTTGGTACATGGTGTTAGTATATGGTCTCTAACAACCATGCGAAAATTGGTCCACATCGGTCCATAATTATATATAGCCCCCATATAAACCGATCCCCCGATTTGGCTTGCGAGGCCTCTAAGAGAAGCAAATTTCATCCGATCCGGCTGAAATTTGGTACATGGTGTTAGTATATGATCTCTAACAACCATGCAAAAATTGGTCCACATCGGTCCATAATTATATATAGCCCCCATATAAACCGATCACCAGATTTGACCTCCGGAGCACCTTGGAAGACCAAAATTCATCTGATTCAGTTGAAATTTGGTACGTGGTGTTAATATATGGCCTCAAACTCCCACGCAGGAATTGGTTCATATCAGTCCATAATATAGCACCCATATAAACCGATCCCCAGATTTGACCTTCGGTGCCTTTTGGAGAAGCAAAATTCATCCGATCTGGTTGAAATTTTGTACGTGGTTAGTATATGATATTAGGGAGCCACCGTGGTGCAATGGTTAGCATGCCCGCCTTGCATACACAAGGTCGTGTGTTCGATTCCTGCTACGACCGAACACCAAAAAGTTTTTCAGCGGTGGATTATCCCACCTCAGTAATGCTGGTGACATTTCTGAGGGTTTCAAAGCTTCTCTAAGTGGTTTTCACTGGAATGTGGAACGCCGTTCGGACTCGGCTATAAAAAGGAGGTCCCTTGTCATTGAGCTTAACATGGAATCGGGCAGCACTCAGTGATAAGAGAGAAGTTCACCACTGTGGTATCACAATGGACTGAATAGTCTAAGTGAGCCTGATACATCGGGCTGCCACATAACCTAAACCTAAACCTAGTATATGATATTTAACAACCATGCCAAAAGTGGTCCATATCAGTCCATAATTATATATAGCCCCCATATAAACCGATCCCGAGATTTGGTTTTGGAGCCTCTTGGAGGAGCAAATTTCATCCGAGTCAGTTGAAATTTGGTACATTGTGCTAGTATATGGCCGTTAACAACCATGCCTAACTAAGTCCATATCGGTCTATAGTTATATATAGCCCTCAGATAAATCGATCCCCAATCACACAAAAATTGGTCCATATCAATAATTGTATATAGCCCCCATATAAGCGACCCCCATATTTCAATTCTGGCTCCCTACGTACCGTGCAAAAGTCCATATCGATTCGTAATTATTCGTAGACTTACCTACACATACTTTTTGTGCCTAATGTATACCACGTATGGACTAACACATAATTTAGAAACGATTTAAGATACCACAACCCAAGTAATTCGATTGTGGCTGACAGTCTTTCGTAGAAGTTTCTACGCAATCCATGGTGGAGGGTACATAAGATTCGGCCTGGCCGAACTTACGGCCGTTTATACTTTTTTTTTTTTTAATTTTAATTTTTTAAATTTTAATTTAAATAAGTAACTCAAAAACCATCTTTTCCAAAATTTTAAAATAAGAAAAGTCGAAAAATCCAATTTTCGAAAAGTAGACTTTTTAATTCTGATTATAATCGCTAATATAAATTCGCTTTTCAATCACATTGTAGTCGCTAATCTTGATAACATTGTCTAAAGCACGAGATTTCCTATAATCCTATCATATCCTGTATTTTTTTTTTTAATTTTTAATTAAACTTCAATATTTGCTGCTTTTTGAAGCGACGTCAGAATTCAAATTGGCAATTCATTCATCGCTTTCCAGAAGCTTTTATACAATTACACGTTGTTTTAATTTGTTTATTACCATATGCCATAGCCATAGTTGGTAATATATCAACACGGTAAATAACCTTTCTCAGTTTGTTATAAAATAGTTTAAATTTAATAGCAGTGTTAAGTTATAATAATTTTACAGACACTTAATTACAGATTACGCAGACAGGTAAAAGATGGACGGGGTGTCATGTAAATATTTAAAGTTAATTAAAACGAGTTTATTATTATATTTTACACATTTCTATATATGTATATCAAAGATACGTACATTCTCTGAAAATCCTTGAATTTTCTACGAATATAAAAGCGTATTTCACAATCTGATGCAAATGCAAGAACAACGCATTACAAAAAATGACATTGAATGCAACTATAATGAAATTTGGATTTTCAAATATTCAAATTACATTTATAGTCAAAATGTTGAGTGCATAAGTATCCACAGAAAAATCCCCCGAAATAAGTGATCTACATAACAGCCAACGTTGTTATGTAGATCACTTATTGAGAATATTGACAGATATGTAACAGATATATTATAACAAACGAGAACAAACATGCATATTTGATTCCATTATAATACGAAACAAATATAAACGAACAATAGTTCGATATAGCCGAATTGTATGTATCTGCCACTACACTGAAATAAAAATACGTATGTGCAATTTAATAAAGTTTTCTTTTTTTGTCTTTATACACGCAGAGAAGGAATATGATCACCTCAAACATGTTTCAAGAGCAAAATGTTATTTTTGTATGGTGACCATGTAACATGTTTGTCACTAAAATGTTATTTTCTCGTCAAATATAACCTGCTTGCCGAAATCAGATAAATGATTTCCGAGAAAATAACATGGTTGCGAAAACCATGTTAGATGGTCACGACCCAAAAATAACATTTTGCTCTTAAAACATGTTTGAGGTGATCATATTCCTTCTCTGGGTGTAGTTAAGAGATTCGACCTAACAAATTAGGTATCCTAACCTGTAAGAAAATTTGGTTTGTCTAAGTTCAACTTGACTTTAATAATTTAAAAAATAAAAGATATTTTTCAACGCGTTATTTCAAAGCCATTTTTATACCCTTCACCACTACTGTGGTAAGGGTATAATAAGTTTGTGCATTTGTATGTAACGCCAAGAAGGAAAAGTCTGGGACCCATCGTTTAGTATACCGATCGTCTTAGAAGTAAATTCTGAGTCGATTTAGCGATGTCCGTCTGTCTGTCTGTCCGTCCGTCCGTCTGTCTGTATATGTAATTTTGTGTGCAAAGTACAGCTCGCAGTTTAAGTCCGATCGTCCTCAAATTTGGCACAGAGTTTTACATTGGTTCAAAGACAATTGCTATTGATTTTGGAAAAAATCGGTTCAGATTTAGATATAGCTGCCATATATATTTATCACCGATCTGGTCATAATTGACGTATTTATCAACGTATTTTCTCAAAATTTCGTCCAGCGAAATATTTTGGGGCTTTCGTAAGATGTGCAAAATATCAGCCAAATCGGTTCAGATTTAGATATAGCTCCCATATATATCTTTCGTTCGATTTGAACTTATATGACCTCAAAAGCCAGAGTTTTGTCCTGATTTGTTTCAAATTTTGCACAAGGAGTACGTTTAATAGTATTGTTAATTGTGCTAAATTTGGTTGAAATCGGTTCAGATTTAGATATAGCTCCCATATATACCTTTCGTCCGATTTCAACTAATATGGCCTCAAAAACCAGAGTTTTGCCCTGATTTGCTTAAAATTTTGCACAAGGAATACGTTTAAGAGTATAATTCAGTGTGATAAATTTGGTTAAAATCTGTTCAGATTTAGATATAGCTCCCATATATATCTTTCGCCCGATTTAGACTCATATGGCCTCAAAAGCAAGAGGTTTGCCATGATTTGCTTCAAATTTTGCACAAGTAGTACTTATGAGTACACGGTTGAAAAAGACTGTTTTTCATATGTTTGGCTATAAACATTATATGTTTGGAACACAATTTTTTAAACACAATATTTTTGAGTGCAAGCATATAATGTTCATAAACTAGCATAACATGTTTGGGACATATATGTTAATATGTTAGAACATATTATGTTTGGGACATAAAATGTTTGTAAATATAATATGCTTGGATGCAAACATATATTAATTTAGAAATAGCCTATAAACATATATGTGTTTAGTAGCTTGGAGCGCCATTTAACAGGGAGCGATATTGAATTAAGTTGGTGGTTGTTGCTTGTTATTACAAAATTAACATTTTATTTTTCCTTTGGCAATTGATCAGCTACTTCTTTGATCCTTACAAACTGTGTGGTCCGCTGTTCGAATCCCCGTCCGGCAAAAGGTAAAATTAAAATAAAAAAATCATACAATTTAATAATTTCTTCTACAATGTTTGTATTACAGAAAAAGGTGCTAAGAACTAAAAAATCTCGTGGAAGTGAGAAAGATGTGGGGGAATATACAATTGGGCAGAAACAAAATTTTGAGCATTCAGGTCGAAAACCTATGTTGTTAGCACCTATATTACCTGTTTATTTTCATAATTCATTATGATTGTAAATATATAAATAAATAATTAAAATTTTGAGCACAATATTGTTTGGGAGAATTTTTTTTAAGCATATAATATTTTTGGGTGCAAAATGCTTCCAAACATATTATATGTTCACATAATAACATATTGTTTTTTGGAAGACAACATTATTGAATTTGGATGCAAAAATACAAAATGTTTGGAACTTAGACTACCCAAACATATATTGTTTAGACCAATATGCTTTCAAACATATTATATATTGGAAGAGATCAAACATATAAATGTTTGGGCAATACCCAAAAATATATATGCTTAAAGCAAAATATGTTTGGGAGTATATGTTACAGAATCGATTTTTTGTGAGCGTGTAGTATCGTTAAGCGTGCTAATTTTGGTGGAATAGCTCCCATATATATATCTTTCGGCCGATTTACACCCATATGACCACGGAGGCCAAAATTATTCTCCTACTTATGTTTTTTGCTGAGATAGCAGGATTATTATTCAGATTATTATTCTAATAATTTGGTCAAAATCGGTTTATATTTAGATATAGCTCCAGAGTAGGGGAAATATGGTAGAATGTTTCATATTTTAGACCCATTTTCAATGGAAGTTTCCTCCAATTGATTCGATAGTTTCCACATAGAATACATTTAATATGCTATTTAAGTGTGTCATCTTGATCTAATATGGCCAAAATACCCACATTTTACACAAAAAATTCTGTGATGATTTCCCCATATCGTAGTCATATCCTGCACACTGTAATGCCAAACTTTCCACAGAATGGTCGAATTTTCAATAAACCTCCGACTTGTGGAAATATCGCCCGAATTGCCCAAATAATATATCACAACCCATAATTGACCACATATCTTGGCGAGATTTAACCAATATCCTTGTAAAATCGCCACTGCTGAGTAGCAAAAAATGTAAATATTACTCAAATTGTCCTATATCTCGAATACATATGTATCGCCCGATAAATCATAAATGCTATTTTGTACAATTGCATCAAAATTGCTCTAGCTTTATATTTCCCATATTTTTTTACTAACATTGTGTTTCATCCCAGGGTATTAGCCGATTTAATTTTTAATTCTAGCGATTTTGTAGAAGTACAAAAAATTGTCTCCAAATCTTTTCAGATAGAAATCAGATATGGTAACACAAATTTTGGTCTACATAATGGTGAAGGGTATAATATAGTCGGCCCCGCTCGACTTTAGACTTTCCTTACTTGTTCTACTTGAAACTTTGCATAATTTTTACTTGAAGTCGAGTATGACATTTCAAAATTTAAATTGTTTTTAACACGAATCACCTCCTGAGTCGATCTAGCGCTTGACGTCCGTCTATTCATGTATTTGTTGTACGCGGATTCCGGTCGGACTTACATGTAGGTCCTACATAAATATATTGCCCTATTTTCACAAATTTTTTGGATTTATTACCCACACTAATTGAGCGATTTCCTCGTTTTATGCCCTGCGCCACACTGCACTGAAAAAAATATTTACGTGATTTACGTGATTTTAGGTGCGAAATTTACCAAATATTAAGGACAAATTTTGAAATTTTAATTAAAATAAAGTTTAAAATCTTTGCTTCAAAAATTGTTTTCATTAAATTTAGGACACAAATTTTGTAAATTTGCGTCCCTGCGTTAAAGTCGCATGTCTTTGAACTAAGGATAATTGTCCTTAAAGTAAAGAAACACACTTTTGATTTAAAGAAATTGTCCTTAAATTAACTGAAATATTGAAACTTTAGATTTAAGAAAAAACACTTCAAATATAGGCTATATTTTGAGGATTTTGCGTCTTTGAAGTATCCGTTATAAATTAGATTTTTAAACTGACATTTGTTTATACGTGAGTATCTTTATTAATAAAACGTGAAAAGAGAATGAACATTTGATAAATGAGATCTGTATACTAATTTTAATTTTATTGGTCATAGTTTTAAAGCCAGATATGTCGCTAAAAAATGTCTTATTTTAAAGAAGCCCCATCTTTGGCTCGGAATCAATACCATAATCTTTAAAGGAAGGTCAAAATCTTTGGATCCAAGTAAACTTTTTTTGAGTGTGTGGAACAGGGTATTATAAGTTAGTGCATATGTTTGCAAAACCCAGAAGGAGACGAGATAGACACATGGTGTCTTTGGCAATAATGCTCAGGGTGGGTCCCGATCTAGCCAAGTCCGCCTGTCTGTGAACACACATTTTTGTGATCAAAGTCTAGGTCGCAGTTTCAGTCCAATCGACTTCACAAGTTTATGTTTTGGGTCAGAAGTTTATGTTTTGGCACAAGTTTATGTTTTGGGTCAGAATAGAACTCTATTGATTTTGGAAGAAATCGGTTCAGTTTTAGACATAGCTCCCACACCCAGAGAAGGAATATGATCACCTCAAATAGGTTTTAAGAGCAAAATGTTATTTTTGGGTGGTGACCAGGTAACATGGTTTTCGCAACCATGTTATTTTCTCGGAAATCAACTATCTGATTTCGGCAAGCAGGTTATATTTGACGGGAAAATAACATTTTAGTGACAAACATGTTACATGGTCACCATACAAAAATAACATTTTGCTCTTGAAACATGTTTGAGGTGATCATATTCCTTCTCTGCGTGCATATATATCTTTCGCCCGCTTTTCTCTTATATGGGCCCAGAAGCCAGAGTTTTTCCCTGATTTGCTTGAAATTTTGCACAAACATAACACTTGATGGTGCAATCAAGTGTGCGAAATTTGATTGAAATCTGTTCAGATTTAGATATAGCTCCCATATATACTTTTCGGCCGATATGGACTTATGTGGCCACAGATTTGCTTGAAATTTTTCACAAGAGGAACAGTTAGTAATATAGTAAAGTTTGCCAGAGTTTTACCCCAATTTGGTTGAAATTTTGCACTAGGAGTACAATTAGTGGAGTAGTCAAGTGTGCCAAACTTTATTGAAATCGGTTCAGATTTAGATATAGTTCCCATATATATCTTTCGCCCGATTTGAACTAATATGACCACAGAGGCCAAAGTTGTATTCTGATTTACGTGATATTTTGCACAAGGAGTAGAATTAACATTCTAACTTTGCTTGCTAAATTTGGTTTAAATCGGTTCAGATTTAAATATAGCTTCCATACATATATCTTTCGCCGGATTTAGACTCATATAACTACAGAGACCAAAGTTTTACCCCGATTTACTTGAAACTTTGCACAGGGAGTATAATTAAGATTCTGGATATGCATGCCAATGTTGATTGATCGCCCGATTTAAACTAATATGATCACAGAGGTCAAAGTTGTAATCCGATTAATGCACAGGGAGTAGAATTAACATAGTTACTATGCATGTCAAATTTGATATGAAATCAGTTCAGATTTCGATATAGCTTCCATATATATGTTTTTCCGATTTTGCCAAAAATTGCCAAAATACCCACATTTTCCTTATAAAATCGCCACAGCTAAGTCGAAAACTTGTAAATTAGTCCGATTTGCCTATACTTCTAATACATATCTATCAACCGATAAATCATAAATACACTTTTGGGAAGTTGCCTAAAACTGGTTCAGATTTAAATGTTTTTATAACCTCCACCATAGGATGGGGGTATATTAAATTTGTCATTCCGTTTGTAACACATCGAAATATTGCTTTAAGACCCCATAAAGTATATATATTCTGGGTCGTGGTGTATTTTGAGTCTATATAAGTATGTTCGTCCGTCTGTCCGTCTGTCCGTCTGTTGAAATCACGCTAACTTCCGAACAAAACAAGCTATCGACTTGAAACTTGGCACAAGTAGTTGTTATTTGTAGGCATCTAACAAATTTTGTCCAGATCGGGTCAGATTTAAAAATATGTATATGGGAACAAAAACGTTTATATATAGCACCCAACTTATTGGACAGACTTGATATGCTATCGAAATTGTGGAAAATGTGGATGGTATTGCAAATGGGCCATATGGGACCACTTTTAACAGGTTGGCTGATAAGTCCCCGGTCTAACAAAGAAAAACACATTTTTTGTCAAAATTCGTTTTTATTATTCAACATAGTTCCCTTCAAGAGCGATATAACGATTATAACGACCTTCCATTTTTTTGATACCATTTTGGTAGTACACCTTCGGTTTTGCCTCAAAATAGGCCTCAGTTTCGGCGATCACCTCTTCATTGCAGCCAAATTTTTTCCCTGCGAGCATCCTTTTGAGGTCTGAGAACAAGAACAAGTCGCTGGGGCCAGATATGGAGAATACGGTGGGTGGGGAAGCAATTCGAAGCCCAATTCATGAATTTTTGCCATCGTTCTCAATGACTTGTGGCACGGTGCGTTGTCTTGGTGGAACAACACTTCCTTCTTCTTCATATGGGGCCGTTTTGCCGCGATTTCGACCTTCAAACGCTCCAATAACGCCATATAATAGTCACTGTTGATGGTTTTTCCCTTCTCAAGATAATCGATAAAAATTATTCCATGCGCATCCCAAAAAACAGAGGCCATTACTTTGCCAGCGGACTTTTGAGTCTTTCCACGCTTCGGAGACGGTTCACTGGTCGCTGTCCACTCAGCCGACTGTCGATTGGACTCAGGAGTGTAGTGATGGAGCCATGTTTCATCCATTGTCACATATCGGCGGAAAAAGTCGGGTGTATTACGAGTTAACAGCTGCAAACACCGCTCAGAATCATCAACACGTTGTTGTTTTTGGTCAAATGTGAGCTCGCGCGGCACCCATTTTGCACAGAGCTTCCGCATATCCAAATATTGATGAATGATATGACCTTCACATTCCTTTGATATCTTTAAGGCCTCTGCTATCTCGATCAACTTCATTTTACGGTCATTCAAAATCATTTTGTGGATTTTTTTGATGTTTTCGTCGGTAACCACCTCTTTCGGGCGTCCACTGCGCTCACCGTCTTCCGTGCTCGTTTCACCACGCTTGAATTTTGCATACCAATCAATTATTGTTGATTTCCCTGGGACAGAGTCCGGAAACTCATTATCAAGCCAAGTTTTTGCTTCCAAAGTATTTTTTCCCTTCAGAAAACAGTATTTTATCAAAACACGAAATTCCTTTTTTTCATTTTTTTTTTTTTTCACAATAACAAAAGTTGCTTCACAAAATACGCTCTATCTCACAAACTAATTGACTTACAGACGTCAAATTTTGACACGAATCATTTGAAGGTTGGTACTATATAAAAATAATATGCATTTAATACTAGCGACTCCATCTACACCCTCATAAAAAATCGCTTCTGTAACATATACTCCCAAACATATTTTGCTTCAAGCATATACATTTTTGGGTATTGCCCAAACATTTATATGTTTGATCTCTTCCAATATATAATATGTTTGAAAGCATATTGGTCTAAACAATATATGTTTGGGTAGTCTAAGTTCCAAACATTTTGTATTTTTGCATCCAAATTCAATAATGTTGTCTTCCAAAAAACAATATGTTATTTTGTGAACATATTATATGTTTGGAAGCATTTTGCACCCAAAAATAGTATATGCTTAAAAAAATTCTCCCAAACAATATTGTGCTCAAAATTTTATTTATATATTTACAATCATAATGAATTATGAAAATAAACAGGTAATATAGGTGCTAACAACATAGGTTTTCGACCTGAATGCTCAAAATTTTGTTTCTGCCCAATTGTATATTCCCCCACATCTTTCTCACTTCCACGACATTTTTTAGTTCTTAGCACCTTTTTCTGTAATACAAACATTGTAGAAGAAATTATTCAATTTTTTTTATTTTAATTTTACCTTTTGCCGAACGGGGATTCGAACAGCGGACCACACAGTTTGTAAGGAAGTAGCTGATCAATTGCCCAAGGAAAAATAAAATGTTAATTTTGTAATAACAAGCAACAACCACCAACTTAATTCAATATCGCTCCCTGTTAAATAGCGATCCAAGCTACTAAACACATATATGTTTATAGGCTATTTCTAAATTAATATATGTTTGCATCCAAGCATATTATATTTACAAACATTACATCTAGTTTATGAACATTATATGCTTGCACTCAAAAATATTGTGTTTAAAAATTTGTGTTCCAAACATATAATGTTTATAGCCAAACATATGAAAAACAGTCTTTTTCATCCGTGTATGTGTCAGACCGGGGACTTATCAGCCAACCTGTTATGTACCGCTTAAATATGGAAATGCGGTTTATCTCCCAAACCTATACCAATCATACCCCACATATGCTAATGTTTACTAATTCAGTAGGTGTGGTTTAGGGTATGATATAGTCGACCCCGCCGATATTCTACTTTACTTACTTATTTTGCGTGTACCTATAGGAATAAGAAGATTTTGTTTTAATCAGATATCTAAATTCTTTCGAAGGTTAGCGTGATTTCAACAGACGGACACACGAACGGACCGAATCGGCACCGAATTTCACCACGTACAACAGTACAAAAGTGGAGTATCAGAGGAAGTCGCATGTCATTGAGTCTAAAGTTCTCAACCTGTGACATGGACTGAATTGTATTTAGACCTAACAGGTTAGACTATAATAATAACCAACACGACAAAATACCAGTGCATTTAACCGAACATTCTCACTGTACACTAACATTTCGCTGTATGTTCAAGATAACACGATATATATCCGCCACAAACCCGTTATCCCTCATGTTCCATTATTGTTAATAGTCTGACTCAAAGCACCTAAGTTTACCTAGGCGTAATCGGTTTTTTTTTATATTCTGCTTGTAAATATTCCAATCTGAAATATATGTACATCTTAAGAAGGATTATATGATGTGTGGTGATTGCTTCGTTTATGAAACATGTAATCTGTTAAATAGCATACATTTATGCGAATTATAGTATAGTATTAGTTGTACCTTTCCTTATCAAAGAGTCAGGCACGTGCCTTAACTGGCTACTTTCCTAAAATAATATCGGCCGACCCATCATACACATACCATATATATCTTTTGGAAGGGCATAGATCTTCAGAGTGTCTAACTTTCTATCTTTAGAGAACGTTGGCCATAAACATAATCGTAATCTTCCATTAAAGCGTAATGTAGACTCATTCATGTTTATTAGCTTCAGTAGAGGTGTGTTGTTTACCTCTATCTCATTCATGTATAAGATATGCGTCCAAAACAAATTTTATATTTTTTAGCACATGCATAAATATTTTAGGTGTAGTTATTAGACTAAGAATCTTCGTAGTGGATATAGGAAAAACAACATCCCAGCAAAATTTGCTTGGCCTAAGAGGCAATGATGATGTTTTCTTTTGGATGTGAAAGTAAAATTAGCCCAGAACCAATGAAATTTACATGGATTTTTCATAGGGAGCCACCGTGGTGCAATGGTTAGCATGGCCGCCTTGCATACACAGGGTGGTGAGTTCAAACCCAGTTTCGACCAAACACCAAAAACTTTTTCAGCAGGTGGATTATACCACTTCAGTAATGCTGGTGACATTGTTTCAAAACTTCTCTATGTGGTTTCACTGTAATTTGGAGCGCCGTTCCGACTCGGCTGTTAAAAGGAGGTCCCTTGTCATTGAGCTTAACATAAAATCGGCCAGCACTCAGTGATAAGAAAAAAGTTTATCACCGTGGAATGGACTATTCAAGGAATTTGGGAAAATCGGGCGATACATACACTGTTAGAAAACAAGTAAGGAAAGTCTAAAGTCGGGCGGGGCCGACTATATTATACCCTGCACCACTTTGTAGATCTAAATTTTCGATACCATATCACATCCGCCAAATGTGTTGGGTGCTACACGCTCACAAAAAATCGCTTCTGTAACATATACTCCCAAACATATTTTGCTTCAAGCATATACATTTTTGGCTATTGTCCAAACATTTATATGTTTGATCTCTTCCAATATATAATATGTTTGAAAGCATATTAGTCTAAACAATATATGTTTGGGTAGTCTAAGTTCCAAACATTTTGTATTTTTGCATCCAAATTCAATAATGTTGTCTTCCAAAAAACAATATGTTATTATGTGAACATATAATATGTTTGGAAGCATTTTGCACCCAAAAATATTATATGCTTAAAAAAATTCTCCCAAACAATATTGTGCTCAAAATTTTATTTATTTATATATTTACAATCATAATGAATTATGAAAATAAACAGGTAATATAGGTGCTAACAACATAGGTTTTCGACCCGAATGCTCAAAATTTTGTTTCTGCCCAATTGTATATTCCCCCACATCTTTCTCACTTCCACGAGATTTTTTAGTTCTTAGCACCTTTTTCTGTAATACAAACATTGTAGAAGAAATTATTCAATTGTATGATTTTTTTTTTTATTTTAATTTTACCTTTTGCCGGACGGGGATTCGAACAGCGGACCACACAGTTTGTAAGGATCAAAGAAGTAGCTGATCAATTGCCCAGGAAAAATAAAATGTTAATTTTGTAATAACAAGCAACAACCACCAACTTAATTCAATATCGCTCCCTGTTAAATGGCGCTCCAAGCTACTAAACACATATATGTTTATAGGCTATTTCTAAATTAATATATGTTTGCATCCAAGCATATTATATTTACAAACATTTTATGTCCCAAACATAATATGTTCAAACATATTAACATATAGGTCCCAAACATGTTATGCTAGTTTATGAACATTATATGCTTGCACTCAAAAATATTGTGTTTAAAAATTTGTGTTCCAAACATATAATGTTTATAGCCAAACATATGAAAACAGCCTTTTTCATCCGTGTATGTACAAAGGTTTGTCCCAAATACATAAATTTAAATATCACTCGATTTGGACAGAATTTGATAGACTTTTACAAAATCTATAGACTCAAAATTTAAGTTGGCTAATGCACTAGGGTGGAACACAATTTTAGAAAAAAACAAGTAAGAAAGTCTAAAGTCGGGCGGGGCCGACTATATTATACCCTGCACCACTTTGTAGATCTAAATTTTCGATACCATATCACATCCGTCAACTGTGTTGGGGGCTATATATAAAGGTTTGTCCCAAATACATACATTTAAGTATCACTCGATCTGGACAGAATTTGATAGACTTCTACAAAATTTATAGACTCAACATTTAAGTCTGCTAATGCACTAGGATGGAATACAATTTTAGTAAAAAAAAATATGGGAAACATTTAAATCTGAAGCAATTTTAAGGAAACTTCGCAAAAATTTATTTATGATTTATCACTCGATATATATGTATTAGAAGTTTAGGAAAATTAGAGTCATTTTTACAACTTTTCGACTAAGAAGTGGCGATTTTACAAGGAAAATATTGGTATTTTGACCATTTTTGTCGAAATCAGAAGAACATATATATGCGAGCTATATCTAAATCAGAACCGATTTCAACCAAATTTGGCACGCATAGCAACAATGCTAATTCTACTCCCTGTGCAAAATTTCAACTAAATCGGAGTTAAAAATTTGCCTCTGTGGTCATATGAGTGTAAATCGGGCGAAAGCTATATATGGGAGATATATCTAAATCTGAACCGATTTCAACCAAATTTGGCACGCATAGCTACAATGCTAATTCTACTCCCTGTGCAAAATTTCAATTAAATCGGAGTAAAAGATTGGCCACTGTGGTCATATGAGTGTAAATCGGGAGAACGATTTATATGGGAGCTATATCTAAATCTGAACCGATTTCAATAAAATTTGGCACACTTGACTACACTACTAATTGTACTCCTAGTGCAAATTTTCAACCAAATTGGGGTAAAACTCTGGCTTCTGGGGCCATATAAGTTCATATCGGGCGAAATATATATATGGGAGCTATATCTAAATCTGAACCGATTTCTTCCAAAATCAATAGGTTATCTATTCTGAGCCAAAACACATACTTGTGCCAAATTTGAAGTCGATTGGACTAAAACTGCGACCTAGACTTTGATTACAAAAATGTGTTCACGGACAGACGGACATGGCTAGATCGACTCAGGAGCCCACCCAAAGACACCATGTGTCTATCTCGTCTCCTTCTGGATGTTGCAAACATATGCACTAACTTATAATACCCTGTTCCACAGTGTGGCGCAGGGTATAAAAATATGGGAAACATTTAAATTTGAAGCAATTTTAAGGAAACTTCGCAAAAGTTTATTTATGACTTATCGCTCGATATATATGTATTACAAGTTTAGGAAAATTAGAGTCATTTTTACAACTTTTCGGGGTGAAAGTCTGACTTCTGGGACCGTATTAGTCCATATCGGGCGAAAGATATATATGGGAGCTATATCTAAATCTGAACCGATTTCAATAAAATTTGGCACACTTGACTACACTACTAATTGTACTCCTAGTGCAAATTTTCAACCAAATTGGGGTAAAACTCTGGCTTCTGTGGCCATATAAGTCCATATCGGGCGAAATATATATATGGGAGCTATATCTAAATCTTAACCGATTTCTTCCAAAATCAATAGGGTTCTATTCTGAGCCAAAATACATACTTGTGCCAAATTTGAAGTCGATTGGACTAAAACTGTGACCTAGACTTTGATTACAAAAATGTGTTCACGGACAGACCTACATGGACTTGATCGACTCAGGAGCCCAACCTGAGCATTTTTGCCAAAGACACCATGTGTCTATCTCATCTCCATCTGGGTGTTGCAAACATATGCACTAACTTATAATACCCTGTTCCACAGTGTGGCGCAGCGTATAAAAATTCTCTAGATTTTTCAACTTTTATATCTAAAAAACGACATTTTGAATAACACCAGCAAATACTTTATCGTCCGTTGGCGTTGGTCTTTCAGCGTATGCACACAATCATTTTTCTATATCATATTTCGAAATTTATTCTTGTTTAACAATTTCAATTACTTTTATCAATTATTATACCCAACATCAAAGTATAGGGAGTATAATAGTATTTCGATTTCAGATCATATAGAATATATACAGTGTAACCTCTCACACTTGGACACTCAGCATATCGAACAACTGTAGTCAGCGGTACCAACTTTGACGATTTTTGATGGCAAATTTGACCTGTGACGATTTGACGACGATTTTAACCAACGTAGTTATGAGTTGACGATTTTTGAAAATGTTCAACTCAAGTGTTTCATTTTAAAAATTGTTATGACAATTTGACGATTTTTTAAAGTAACTTAGTTATAAGTTGGCGATTTTTCATAAGTTGTACTGTAAACAAGCATTTTTTTAATCTCAATACTATGGCAATTTGTATCTAGCTTGCTGTCAGTCACATTCGTCTCCAATGTAGAAATAATTTTCAAAGCAATCAATATAAATAAAACTAAAATTCGGAATTCCTTTGAAACTTAAAATTTACAAGATATTCTTGTGTCCAAAAACTACTTAAAGCTAAATAATTCTGACGGCCATTTTCATAAAGCTCCGTTAGTGTTCCGTTAATTAACCAACTTTTAAACCGTATTATAGACGAAGCTGCCATCTTGCCTTTATATTCCATAGGCCAGTTAGGAACTTAACTGACGAAAATTTTTCAGTTTAAGTTAACCGGAGAGAAGATATTTGCAATTTACTCTCTTTTAACTGGCAGTTAAAGCCTAACGCAGCTACATGAAAATGGCCGTGAATGTAATAAACTCAATTTAGTTTAATTAACTTTATTCATAATCGATAAGCCAAGTTATGCTAAATAAATTGTAATAATAATAAAAATTATACATGATCAACTATAAATTATTTAAATTCGTTTGAAGAATATAATAAAAGTGAATTAAAAGTGCTTTTGCAATGCTTTTATTTTGAATAAAACGTTTATTTTCCTCCCAAATCGTTGTTTTCGACTATTTCATGGGTGACGATTTTTCGACGAATTTTATGTGACGAGTTGACGATTTCGACGAAAAATATTTTAAAAATTGACGATTTTAAGTTGGCACCACTGACTGTAGTAGGTTAGGTTAGGTGGCAGCCCGATGTATCAGGCTCACTTAGATATTAATTTCTCCGGGTCGCCTGAAATTTTGAACGAAGTGATTTTTTGGGCAGGTGGCCAAAAAAAGACTGAAGGATTAAAAATAGTTATATCTTTTTTGTTTTTAATATTTTTTTTTTGTCTTTTGCAGGTTATTTACTGGTTTTTGGGGATAAATCATGGCTACATATGATGTGCAGCAACGCGTCAAAATCAATCAATTTTTTATTCTTCTGGAAGGTCAATTATTACAACTCAACGAAATTATCGTCGTCATTTTAATGTCCGAACAGCACCCAGTCACAACATGAATAGGAGCTTAGTTTCCCGTTTTAATGAACATTGAAGAGTGTCAGATCTTCCAGGAAGATGAAGAGGTGGATCTGTGCGCAATGAAGCAGTTGTGGAGGCTGTACGCCAGAGTGTAAACGAAGATCCATCTGTCTCTCCTCGTCGTCGTTGTACTCAATTGGGAATCTCCAGAACATCCCTGCAAAGAATTTTGAAGCGGGACCATCATGCACGCCTGCAATATGCTATTCGTTTTAGTCAAATAGCCAGAGAAAATGGTAACTTTTTAAACAATCTTATAATGAGCGATGAAGCTCATTTTCACTTAAATGGCTATGTAAACAAACAAAATTGTAGATTTTGGGGCACTCACAGTCCTAGGGCATTAAATCAGCGTGAATTACACCCCGCCAGATGTACTGTTTTGTGCGGTGTTATGGCTGATAAAATTATCGGTCCATATTTTTTCGAAGATGTGGAGGGTCACCCAGAAACGGTTAACGGGGCTCTGTATATATTGAAAAAAAGAGGAAGCACGCTCAAAATAAACCCAGCCGACTGTACTCACATCGATGATTTGACGGTGGCAAAGGAAAAGAAATATATTTGTACGAATTTATTTCGGCATAAGCCGGCTATCGTGTAAACCCTTTTTTCGGAAGGTTCATGTGTGGTTCACTTTTGGGTTTAGTGAACTGCCTGAATTTATTCTGATAATTGGTTGATAGTTTTGCTGCAAGTAGAGGATGCTGATGAGGAATGTGGTAATTCCGAAACGTGCGACCATCCAACCATCTTGCAGTCTATAGGGCTTTGCCCAAATAAATTTGACAAACATTATTTTCCTCTGTTGGTTAAGCTACACTTGTAGTTTAGTCAATGCATGGTTTTAACAACAATGATTAAAGAAAGAAACCAAAAATAACAACAGAAAACGATTTAGAGAAAACCTTATCAAAAACTACCCAAAAAAATATTATTTTGGAAAAATTTATTTCTTCAGAAAGTTTTGTTAAAATTTTAGTTTTTACAGAAAATTTTGTCATTTTTATACCCTCCACCATAGGATGGGGGGTATATTAACTTTGTCATTCCGTTTGAAACACATCGAAATATTGCTCTAAGACCCCATAAAGTATATATATTCTGGGTCGTGGTGAAATTCTGAGTCGATTTGTGCATGTCCGTCCGTCCGTCCGTCCGTCTGTTGAAATCACGCTAACTTCCGAACGAAACAAGCCATAATAATATAGCCCCCATATAAACCGATCACCAGATTTGACCTCCGGAGCTCTTGGAAGACCAAAATTTATCTGATTCAGTTGAAATTTGGTACGTGATGTTAATATATGGCCTCAAACACCGATGCAAAAATTGGTCGATATCGGTCCATAATTATATATAGGCCTCATATAAACCGATCCCCAGATTTGACCTCCGGAGCACCTTGGAAGAGCAAAATTCTTCCCATTCGGTTGACATTTGGTACGTGATGTTAGTATAGGGTATCCAACAACCATGCAGGAATTGGTTCCTATCAGTCCATAATAATATATAGCTCCCATATAAACCGTTCCCCAGATTTGACCTCCGGTGCCTTTTGGAGAAGCAAAATTCATCCGATCTGGTTGAAATTTGGTACGTGGTGTAGTATATGATATTTAACAACCATGTGAGTTGAAATTTGTGGATGACAGTCTTTCGTCGAAGTTTCTACTCAATCCATGGTGGAGGGTATATAAGATTCGTCCTGGCCGAACTTACGGCCGTATATACTTGTTTTTCTTTTGGAAAATTTTGTCAGCATTTTATTTCTATAGAAAATTTTGCCAAAATTTTATTTCTATAGAAAATTTTGCCAAAATTTTATTTCTATAGAAAATTTTATCAAAATTTTATTTCTATAGAAAATTTTGTCAAAATTTTATTTTTATAGAAAAGTTTGTCAAAATTTTATTTATATAGAAAATTTTATCAAAATTTTATTTCTATAGAAAATTTTGTCAAAATTTTATTTTTATAGAAAATTTTGTCAAAATTTTATTTCTATAAAAAATTTTGTCAAAATTTTATTTCTATACAAAATTTTGTCAAAATGTTATTTCTATAGAAAATTTTGTCAAAAAATTATTTCTATAGAAAATTTCGTCAAAATTTTTTATATAGAAAACTTTGTCAAAATTTTTTCAAAATTTTATTTCTATAGAAAATTTTGTCAAAATTTTATTTCTATAGAAAATTTTGTCAAAAATTTATTTCTTTAGAAAATTTTGTCAAAAATGTATTTTTATTTATCTACAGAAAATTTATGAACTGTGGCAACCGTGATTACAATACTGCGGTAGTCTTTCCAAGCGGATAAAAAACTAAAAAAAATATTTAAAAGTGAGTTGACAAACAAAATTTTATTTTTTTTTTTATTCAGTCTAAAGGAGCTCTTGACAATAATCTTCCAATGGAATTTTTGTTGAAATCTAGTGAAAAGTACTTTTTCGCTCAAAAAAATACCTTTTTTGTACTTTCTTTAAAATTGTATTAGCCATCCCTTGTGGACATCCGTCCTATAGCAAGTCTATGTTAAATTTATCGCTTCTGCGCCAATTTCCCGCTTACCACTTCCGGATCCAAAAAGAACATTTTCACTTATTTTTTGGAGATGCATTTTTTGCTGGGAAATGGAGTGGATACTGGGTTTTATTGTGGCATTGCCCCCTTATACCCCGATCTCCGAATTGACGATTAGACGAGAAATTTAAGATTCCTCGGGAATTCAAACAAAAATGGCTCCTACTATTTGTACCGATCTTCCGGAGGGTGTATGTTTCATCATATTCAACTGATATTCTATATATTATCATGTACTCTGTTACAAGATTTTCTCTAAGGAAATTATTTGTACAGCTGCGCTCAAAATAATAGTAGTACACACAGAGAAGATATTGGTTGAAAATCGATTGTTGTAATGAAAATTCTGCATTTAGAATGAAATCACAGTTGCGTCAATTTATTTACTTTATTTACAACCATTATATGGTTCCTTCTACCTTTTGTAGCTTATTTTTATAGATTGTTGTTTGAAATACAAGTCAAATGGTTGTCTGAACTAATTGCCTCCCTCTTCAAAAATTTTGATCGAATTCTATACGCACAACCTACCTTATAAAACCTTCATAACCGTCATTTATTATTCAGCACATACAATTGATAGTCACAGCCGAATTCCGTTGGAAATATTTTTAAATGTCAATATTGTTATTATCAATTATTCAATGTGGAAGGAAAACGTGTTTTGTTTAATTTAATATAAAAACCACTGAAAACTGAATATTTTTCAGCCGTCTCTAAGTTTATTAAAATCCTCGGTCAGGATACTCAATGCTACGAGTCAGATAAACAGTGCGCAACTTCAATTGTTTGGGATCAAATGGAGATCGAGTTATATAAAGTATTAGATGTGGAACAAATTTTCTTGTGTTAAAGGGCAAAAGTATAAATCATGCAACGACTTTAAAGGGCCTCTAATGGAAAAATCCATCTCCACGTCTATATTTTATTTATGAAACCCCAAAGGAAGTGACCATGTAGAGTAGATTCTTATTAAATTTTTAAAACTCCACACTAATTTTCTAATTTGTTGTGTTTTTAGGCAAGCTATGTTGGCCCATTTTTATGCTATGTGCTCAGTTTGGACTCCATTTATAAAAGTGCTAATGTACTAACCCCCATTTTCATAAAGCTCCGTTAGTGCTACGTTAGCTAACGAACTTTTAAACCGTGATATCTACATATCTGTCATTTTGCGTATATATTCCAAATGCCAGTTAGAAACTTAACTGTTGAAAATTTTTCAGTTAAAGTTAACCGGAGAAAAGATATTTCCATTTTTCTTTCTGTTAACTGACAGCTAAAGCCTAACGGAGCTACATGAAAATGGCCGTTAGAGTCCCAGAGATTTAACTCCCATTGCCTGTCAATTCAACAATCCAAGCTGGCGGGTACTTTTAAAGGTGACAATTTTTGTTAAATTGTTATCAATGTATTGTATTTAGGCATATTGTGATTTTATGTACCTTTCTATCATTTAAAAATGTAAAATACAATATTTTGAGGAAAAATGTATTTTCAATTCGGTTAAGGTGCTAATGAAGTTGGGTGATACAACCAAATAAGAAGGGAGTAACGACCAATTACATCGTCTAGTACAACCAACTCCATATATGGTATTGGTTGGATTTCCCATAATTCGATTGAGTCGACCGAATTTATCGGGTATCACAACTGCCAGCAGATAGTTGCTGTAACTGCCAAAAGGAGGTTGGCAACAAATTCGGTCATCACAACCAATATGTATTATCTGTGTAGCAAATAAATTAAAGCACCATCGTGATTTACAGTTTTTGTCGTAAAATTGGTACTGTACTCAGTGTTTTTAGGTTGCCGAACATATAGACGGGATCCTCTTCAATCATAAAGCACCATTTTTGACTCATCCATCCAATGTTCCTCCATTTCTGTACTGGGGAATGTTCCTCCATTTCTGTACTGACCAATGGAAATCCTCTTGGACATACTTTATTCTTTTCGATACATGTTTTTTTTTTTTTTTGAAAGGTGAGTGACTTTTCTTGGACTAAATTATTTTCGTCTTTTAATTGTTTGTAAGCTAGCTTATAACCCTTTTATTTGTTTTGGAGCTTGCAAAGGGATTCTTCTTATGTCGATTTTTTTACAACAACAATAGCATCAGAAGTTAAACCAACGGTACTTTTTTATTATGCACACTCCAAACAATGATATAGTAAAAAACAAAGATAAAATAAACCTTTAGTGGAAGGAATAGAAGAAGCAGAAAAAAAAATTCAGCACAGCACTACTATTATTTTGAGCACAACTGTATGTGATTCATGGTGGTGGGTATTTAAGATTCGGCCTGGACTGAACGTAGTATTTTTTTATTATTAAATACTAGTACATACTAATATAGGTTCCGCACATGATCCAGTGCTAACAATTGTAGGATGAAAAAAAAAAACAAGTATATACGGCCGTAAGTTCGGCCAGGCCGAAGCTTATGTACCCTCCATCATGGATTTCGTAGAAACTTCTTCTAAACACTGCCATCCACAATCGAATTACTTAAGTTGCGGTAACGCTTGCCGATGGCAAGGTATCTTAAAACCTCCTAACACCATCTTCTAAATTGTATGTAAGTCCATACGTGGTATATATTAAATCAAAAAAGATCGATCCAATACGTATATAATTCAGTTTGACAAAGTAGACATAAAATTTTGACAAAATTTTCTACAGAAATAAAATTTCAACAAAATTTTTTATAGAATTAAAATTTTCACAAAATTTTCTATAGAAATAAAAATTTTGACAAAATTTTCTATAGAAAGAAAATTTTGACAAAAATTTCTACAGAAATAAAATTTTTACAAAATTTTCTATAGAAATAAACTTTTGACAAAATTTTCTATAGAAATAAAATCTTGGTAGATTATTTTTGGCTCGAGTGGCAACCATGATTATGAACCGACTAAAATTTGAACAAAATTTTCTATAGAAATAAAATTTTGACAAAATTTTCTATAGAAATACAATTTTGACAATGATGAAAATTTTATTATGAACCGAATAAAATTTTAACAAAATTTTCTCTAGAAATAAAATTTTGACAAAATTTTTTATAGAAATAAAATTTTGGTAGATTATTTTTCGCTCTAGTGGCAACCATGATTATGAACCGATATGGACCAATTTTTGTGTGATTGGACCAATTTTGGTATGGTTGTTAGCGACCATATACTAACACCACGTTCCTAATTTGAACCAGATCGGATGAATTTTTCTCCTCCAAGAGGCTCCGAGGTCAAATCTGGAGAACGTTTTATATGGGGGCTATATATAATTATGGACCGATATGGACCAATTCTGGCACGGTTGTTAAAGATCATATACTAACACCATGTTCCAAATTACAACCGGATTGGATGAAATTTGCTTCTCTTGGAGACTTTGCAAGCCAAATCTGGGGATCGGTTTATATGGGGGCTATATATAATTATGAACCGATGTGGACCAATTTTTGCATGGTTGTTAGAGACCATATACCAATATCATGTACCAAATTTCAGGCGGATCGGATGAAATTTGCTTCTCTTTGAGGCTCCGTAACCCAAATCTGGGGATCGGTTTATATGGATGTGGACCAATTTTTGCACGGTTGTTAGAGACCATATTCCAATACCATGTACCAAATTTCAGCCGGATCGGATGCAATTTGCTTCTCTTGGAGGCTTCTCAAGCCAAATCTGGAGATCGGTTTATATGGGGTCTATATATAATTATGGACCGATGTGGACCAATTTTTGCAAGATTGTTAGAGACCATATACCAACACCATGTACCAAATGTCAGCCGGATCGGATGAAATATGCTTCTCTTAGAGGCTCCACAAGCCAAATCTGGGAATCGGTTTATATGGGGGCTATATATAATTAAGGAGCGATATGGACCAATTTTTGCATGGTTGTTAGAGACCATATACCAACACCAGATACCAAATTTCAATCGGATCGGATGAAATATGTTTCTTTGGCTCCGCAAGCCAAATCTGGGGATCGGTTTATACGGGGGCTATATATAATTATGGACCGATGTGAACCAATTTTTGCACGGTTGTTAGAGACCATATACCAACACCATGTACCAAATTTCAGCCGGATCGGATGAAATTTGCTTCTCTTTTAGGCTCCGCAAGCCAAATCTGGGGATCGGTTTATATGGGGCCTATATATAATTATGGACCGATGTGAACCAATTTTTGCATGGTTGTTAGAGACCATATACCAACACCATATACCAAATTTCAGCCGGATCGGATGAAATATGCTTCTCTTAGAGGCTCCACAAGCCAAATCTGAGGGTCCCTTTATATGGGGGCTATACGTAAAAGTGGACCGATATGGCCCATTTTCAATACCATCCGACCTACATCGATAACAACTACTTGTGCCAAGTTTCAAGTCGATAGCTTGTTTCGTTCGGAAGTTAGCGTGATTTCAACAGACGGACGGACGGACGGACATGCTTAGATCGACTCAGAATTTCACCACGACCCAGAATATATATACTTTATGGGGTCTTAGAGCAATATTTCGATGTGTTACAAACGGAATGACAATGTTAATATACCCCCATCCTATGATGGAGCGTATAAAAACAGCATATCATTGGGATATTATCTTATCGTCGTTGATGATTAGGAATGGACAAAGAAATTTTAAACATTTTTGAAAACAAAACTTTTTATGTCCACCATGGAAAATGTTGAATAAGTTATGGTATCGTATTGTACGCAAAAATTTATTTCCCTTTATGAAATAATCTAGAGATTTAGTTCACATGTTTGCCATATAAACTGTGTGGGAAAATAGATTTTATTTTAACTATCATTCATGGTGTAATGATGCTTTTGAAAATTCAACGCTTGGGGGAACAATATGACAGGCGCATTTTGAAAAATAAAAAACGTGTGATAGCGAATAATTCAAGAAGAAACCGTACAAAAAAATTATATTAGAAAATCACCAAAATGTTGCCAATTAAAATTTTAATTGAATTTGAACATTCTGTAAAAGATTTAATTATCTCGATTAACTTTTTTAATTGAAACAAATAATAATCAATTGATTTCGGAGATTGACAAAATACTTCCCGTTCCCTGAAGCAAAATTAAAAACTGAATAGGAGAATTCAAATTTTTTTATCTTCAATGACGAAATTTATTAATACAGTTAATTCTTAGTTAAAATATCTTTAATCACGCAAAAGATATGAAATAAGAGAACACAGCTACTAGTACCTAGTGAATTTTCTTTCTTGCAACCCATTTTTCTCTCCTTATATCATCACGAGAATCTCCATGTCATTGTGTACATTGTGATAAACTGGAAACTATGCGAATAGTAAGTAACACATTGCACTCTATCATCTCATTATTTATTTGCATTATTTTATCGTTTTATAATTTTACTTCAATAAAAAATGTATTTACAATTTAGATTTACATAAATCAACATAACAACGGAAAAGTACATCATTTGTTTTTATTTGGTGTAAAGCTTAAATGGCAACTTTATCATTGTTGTCAAGAAAATATTGCCACAAACTAGTAATCCCTATTGCATTATAATAGAGGAAGATGAGCTAAATATTATTAAGATAAAAAATGCAATAATGCATCTAATAATAATAAAATGGCCTAGAATGACACGACTTTTATTTGAAGGAAACTATTACAAAAATATATATACGCTTTTTAGATAGAAGCTTAATTTTAAAGTCGCAAAATCAGTTTGGATACAATATTCAAATAAGAAACAGAAATATTAATGAAATTTACCATTAAATTTTAGCCAATGAAACAATTTCATAAACACTATGAAACTTTTCGATATTTCAATTTTCTATAAAAATATGATTTTGACAAAAATTTTAGAAGAAATAATATGTTGACAAAATTTTCCTATATAAATACAATTTTGACCAAATTTTCTACGGAAATACAATTTTAACAAAATTTTTTATAGAAATAAAATTTTGGCAAAATGGACAATGTTTTCAATAGAAATAAAATTTTGACAAAATTTTCTACCATGCATTGAATAAACTACCCAGCAAAAAAATTTGGAAGTTCTTCTATAAAAATATAATTTTGATAAAATTTTAGAAGAAATAAAATTTTGACAAAATTTTCTATAGAAATAAAATTTTGACAAAATTTTCTAAGGAAATAAATTTTTGGACAAAAATTTCCACAGAAATAAAATTTTAACAAAATTTCCATAGAAATAAAGTTTTGACAAAATTTTCTATAGAAATAAAATTTTGACAACATTTTCTATAGAAATAAAATTTTGACAAAATTTTCTATAGAAAGAAATTTTTGACAAAAATTTCCATAGAAATAAAATTTTAACAAAAATTCCATATAAATATTTTTTTTGACAAAATTTTCTATAGAAATAAAGTTTTGACAAAATTTTCTATAAAAATTAAATTTTGACGAATTTTTTTATAGAAATAAAATTTTGACAAAATTTTCTATAGAAAAAAATTTTGACAAAATTTTCTATAAAAATAAAATTTTGACGAATTTTTTTATAGAAATAAATTTTGACAAAATTTTCTATAGAAAAAAATTTTGACAAAATTTTCTATAAAAATGAAATTTTGAGGAATTTTTTTATAGAAATAAATTTTGACAAAATTTTCTATAGAAAAACATGTTGACAAAATTTTCTATAGAAATAAAATTTTGACAAAATTTTCTATAGAAATAAAATTTTGACAAAATTTTCTATAGAAATAAAATGTTGACAAAATTTTCTATAGAAATAAAATTTTGACAGAATTTTCTATAGAAATAAAATTTTAACAAAATTTCCATAGAAATAAAATTTTAACAAAGTTTTCCATAGAAATAAAGTTATGACAACATTTTCTATAGAAATAAAGTTTTGGCACAATTTTCTATAAAAATAACTTTTTTCGAAATTTTTTAAGAAATAAAATTTTGACAAAATTTTCTATAGAAACAAATTTTGACAACATTTTCTAAAGAAATAAATTTTTGAACAAAAATTTCCATAGAAATAAAATTTTAACAAAATTTCCGTTTCGGAATTACCATATTCCTCAACCAACAATGACCCTGCCAGCATTTCAAAGTTCCATTTCATCCTCATCGCTACCACAGACTCGTAAATGTCACCACAATCATCGCGAACTGTGATGGGGAAGCATATCAAAAAGTACAAAATGTACATGAAAGTATTTTGCCATTACTACTGTTAGAAGAGCCATTTTTTTTTTGTGAAACGCCAAGCGCAACCAGCTTGTTATATTTTATTTAAATAA
Organism: Haematobia irritans; assembly: GCF_050003625.1. NCBI lineage: Eukaryota > Metazoa > Arthropoda > Insecta > Diptera > Muscidae > Haematobia > Haematobia irritans. The sequence goes on along the minus strand of NC_134397.1, from coordinate 218,870,216 downwards.
AAACGAAAATAAAGTTCTGAAAACATGGATATTACGCTTAAAATTGTGAAAGATATATGGTGAACAATTTTCGACTTTCCAAATAGAATAAAGTGATCGTTTTTCAAATATTTTTCCAGGCACGCTGTCTCCATCGAAAATAAACAAACTGGCTGATAGACGCTGCAATATGTAACTTGCTACTTAAAACTCAACATCATTCTTTTATTAATGCAAAAAATTATGTTAAATGTGATGAGATAAACCGAAAAATGTTATATTTATAAGAAATTATAAATGTTTAATCAAATCAATAAACATCTACACAATCGTGTTTTACTTGACCACAATGATTCTTCTACAATTACCTTAAAATGCACTTTTTCTGATAGTTTGCAGGGGTTCTTATTGGCGTCCTTCGAAATTGATCTAAATAGGCACCTAATAATTGCACTGATGAGAAACTTTTTCGTAGTAACTTGGCGTGGTACAACTTCTCAATAGTGACGGCGCTTTTCCGACGAGGTTTTGATGTCGTATATGATTGTATTCGACGTAGTGGGGATTCTCAGAAGCGCCCCCAAATTCAAAAAATGTTGGCAGGGGAACCACACTTGAACCTTCCGAAAAAAGGTTTTGCATTATAGCCGGCTTATGCCGAAATAAATTCGTATAAACATATCTCTTTTCCCATGCCACTGTCAAATCATCGATTTGAGTGCAGTTGGCTGGGTTTATTTTGAGCGTGTTTCCTCTTTTTTCATTCGTTTTGTTTATTATTGTGGGTTTTGTTCTTTAAGCATTGTTGTTGTTTTTTATTTCGGCTTAAAACCATGCATTGACCAAACTACAAGTGTTGCGTAACCAACAGAGGAAAAGTATGCTTGTCAAATTTATTTGGGCGAGCCCTATATATAGGTTAGGTTAGGTGATAGCCCGATGTATCAGGCTCACTTAGACTATTCGGTCCATTGCGATACAACAGTGGTGAACTTCTCTCTTATCACTGAGTGCTGCACGATTCCATGTTAAGCTCAATGACAAAGGACCTCCTTTTTATAGCCGTCTCCGAACGGCGTTTCAATTTGCAGTGAAACCACTTAGAGAAGCTTTAAAACACTCAGAAATGTCACCAGCATTACTGAGGTGAGATAATCCACCGCTGAAAAACTTTTTGGTGTTCGGTCGAAGCAGGAATCGAACCCACGACCTTGTGTATGCAAGGCGGGCATGCTAACCATTGCACTACGGTGGCTCCCTATAGATATATAAAATAATAAAATATTTCATTCGAAGAAAATTTTTTTTATGCTAGCCACAAAAATTTGATCAAAAACTTCAAAATAAGATTTTTAAAATTTTTTTGGTAAAATTTTCTTGATTAGTTTTGGCACGAGTGGCATCCGTGATTACACATCAAGCGAGTACAATTTTGTGTTTCAAAATTAATTATTATTTAAATAAATTTAAAAATATTCGATAGATTCATTCACAACTGATTAACTACAATAATGCAAAGAATATGTATATCAAATTATTCTACTACAACAGTAATAACATAACTTGATATTACCATAAGATACGAATAATTTAATTTTAGACTAAAAACAACAACAATGGATCTAAAGATTTCATTGTTTGATGAAAACGTGATAAACTGCAAAAAATTATATTTGTATAAATTCGCATTATTTATTACATTTTAAATATGAATAATTATAGCAAATTACCTCGAGCTCTATTATTTTATTGAATCGCAGCTAATAGATTATCTCTGTTATTTTAATAGAGTATACGATTTCCATATTCAAGAAAATTAACAAATTTCTTTGGGTGTACCTTTTGCAATTAAATTTCAATGCAGCTGCTAACAAAATATGTAAGACACTTGTCGGTAATTTGAACCAATCTGAAAAAAAATATATGTACAGTCTGTCAAGAAAGTGTTTTGACAATGGGATCAAAATTATGTTTTGTTCCAAAATTAAATATATTGAAATTTTAAAATAATATTTTATTATGTATTTTGCAAAGTATACATACGTACACAGAATTAAAAATTTAATAAAATATTTAATATTTCAATTTTTTTTTGGATTTGAAATAGTTGGCAATGTCAAAAGACTTTCTTGACAGACTGTATTTGTATTCCATACTCATACTTTTAGAACTTTCAAGTTTTCTTTTTGTCCAACAAATAAATGTCATTAAGACGTAATACAGTTTTGGGACCAGAAATTCTAAATTTTTATGAAATTTTAGATCGCTCAGGTAACTTAGAGCAATATGCAAATGTAATATATGTATATAAAATTCTTCGTGTATCTCTAAAGGATTTGGAAAAGTTCAAATATGGGTTCTATTATCGAGCGGCTTCCATGTAATGTTTGTTTTTACGGAATTAATGGGAATGGCAATTATAGCACCAGCCTCACAATGCGATCTTGGAATGGATGATGTGAAAAAGTCTTTACTGCATGGATCTGGATTTTTAGGTAACAAGAAAAATTAAAGCTGAAACTATAGCACGAAAGACCTTCGCTAAGCGCTCTCCCATTTTTCACATTGTAATTTAGGTTGAAAGAGGAGTCATATTTTTGAAGCAGAGCAGTAATATGGGATACGCTTACAGTTTTGCCACATGCCTTAGCTGCCTCTCCTCTTCGACACCAGTGTCCCTCTGCCCTTTTTAAATACCATGACCCTACTAATTTCCATCGTATTCTCTGAGTAATTTCCTAGTTTGGATTTCTCTCAGATTACCTCATAAAAGTTTTATCATCCTTATAACCGCCTCGTTGTTTACAGTCCTACTTGTACCTCCATCACGCAATTCTTTAGAGCTGCACACATATCAACCTTGCAGTCGCTAAACAAAGTATCTTATTCTTAATTGACACCAAGTCACCTCCGTTGCACGTGACAATTGACACACTCTGATGGCCGTCTCATATTTCTTGCGTATTCATTGTTGTCTTTACGACGACTCACTGCCCCCACCGTTCTAGGTATGCGTACAGCACACTTTCGTTTAACTCATCGTGTGTGGCCTCTGTCGCCTTTTATCTAATGTTAGCCCTTTATAGCCCCAGTGTCATACCACCATATTACTGTCAATTTCCTTTTCTCTTATAATTATACCATCACAACCTATTCAGAATTATCTTTCATTTGAAAAAAGTATGATCCATACCTACCAACAATTTTTTGGGGGAAATTGGGGATCCGCATATCTTTATCCCAGATCGCAAATTTTCCTTCCTACGGAAAGTATGTTCAAGGTTTACTATTTCCCGAAGGTATAATATTGTCTTCATTTCACTGGAGCCTTTTGGCTGATGCTAAGGGCCGTAAATGGGTTTTAACATGGAGTACTGGGATTGGAAGTATTATGTCGATAATATCCAGTATAATGCCAAATTACGAAATGTTTTTGTTGATGAGATTCTTAACGGGATTATGGTGAGTATTCTAAGGGATATATTTATAATAAACAGCCCATTATGAGTATTTTCATTTCTATATTTTTTAGTATATCTGGAACCAGTTTTTCGGCTATATCCTATGTTGCCGAGTTCTGTCCTCTTGCGCAGAGACCAATTGTAATTAACTACATGGCTATGTTTAATGGCATTGCAATGCTCTACTGTCCGACAATAGCTGAAATCCTTGTTAGCGAGAATCGTTTAATAAATTTGGATAATTTCAAATATCCCATATGGCGCATTTTAATGCTGATTCATACAATTCCTGGTATTTTGGGTATTTTATTAATATGTCAATTACCCGAATCTCCGGAATATTTATTAAACTCCTCCAAAACCATCGAATTATATAAGGTTTTACAATGGATACAGCTAAAAAATATAGGAGAAGTTATCGAAATTAAATGTTTGCCCAGTATAGAAACGGTCCCCGGAGAATTATCATTGTCAAAGAGAGGAGACGTGATACATATGCTGCATTTAGAAGAAGTACCGAAATTTGATAAATCATTTCGATGGCCTTTTATCTTGGCTTGTTCTATACTCTTTGTGTTATTTTTGGTGTAAGATTGTTAAAAAAACCTTCAAATTTCCAAATTGTATACACATTTTCTCTTTACATTTTCAGTGGTAATGGTTTGGGTATATGGTTCACGGATCTAAGAAATCGCCAAATATTCACAACTAATAAGGATCATAATGTTTTTCGTACAATATGTGTGGAAATGGATATCGTTCATAACAATCAACTCATATGCTCTAAGCGAGTTAGAAGTTATAGAGATTCGATTTTCTTGGGGCTTGGTTTTATTGGCATTTACAATATCGTTGGTCTACTTTTACTACGTTGGTGGAAACGACAGCATATCATAATTGCTCTATTGATAATTTGTGGTTGTTGTGGCATTGCATTAATAATTGTAACCCACAAACTAATAATTATACTAACGTTCATATGTCTCTTGGCCATACCAAATGTTCTGGTTAATCTAACAATTAGCACTATTATGGATTTTACTTCAAGTCGTGTTAGGTATGTAAAAGTAAAAGGGATTACTGTAAATAAAAAAATTTAATTTATCATTCTCCATTTCAGATCAAAAATTATTTGTATTGCATTTTCGTTGGGAAGAATTGGTGTTGTTTTGGGTTCCATATTGGTGGGTGCATTAATAAATCTTTGGTGTCAACTAACATTTGCAATATTCACAACATGCGTGTTTGGTAAGTCATGGAAACAGTTTATTTTAGTTCATATTAATAACGTCTCCAACCATTTCCAGTGGCTGCTTTTATATCATTTATTCTGCCATATACCTTGCCATCTCAATTTCCTTTAACATCTACATAGCGTGGTAGAAGTCACTCCATTTAGAAATTTAATTGGGAAATTTATTATACAAAAAATAAAAAAATGCATGTAAAAGTTCGTTTTTATTTTCCAATTGCTCTATTCACAAAAAAAATCCATCCTCAACTTTCAACTTAACCGTCAGAGAATTTAAACGTTGTGTAACAACGGCCTGACATTGTAAAACAGCTGATCGAAAATTGAAGGTTGCCAAGTAACAACAGCCAATTATAAGATTATTGATACAATCAAAGTAATTTTCCACAAGAGAATAAGTTAAAAAAAAAATTGGCGTTTTCAAGCTTGTTAAATAATTATCTGTATTTTTTCAATATATCATATTGTCATATTGAAGCTTTTAATGGCCTATTCCTATATACACATTTAAATTCTCTTCCTGTCCAACAAAGTGTTAATTACGCTTTCTCATATTTTCTTTATATGTTGAAAAGCTTGGTAACCCTAAGCACATGTGTTTTTTTTTTGTATTAGTTGTTCTGTTGTATAATTTAACTGAGAAGGCACAGCAGGAACTGTCCATCTTTTTATATTCCTTGCCTGCGTTAATTTGGTATGGCTTGTATTAGAAGTAGCCTAAAATTGTTGAATACCAATCGTACTATTGTTCGAACAATCACAATGTCCGCTCAAAGACGTGCTCAAGAGGCTTTGGATAAGATGAAGGAAAAGAATCCCTACTTCGATAAATATGCCGAGAAGATAGCAAAATTACAACAGACCTCGCCGGAAGAGTTTTTGGAACGAGTGGATAAAGTTGTCAATCCCATTAAAGAGGGAAAGTCACAAGCTAGGTAAGTCAGATGATGTAAAAAAGACAATTAAACGGAACAACTATATACAGACTGAAAGTTTGACCAGGTCGAATCTTAACCCTTAAATGCACAAGATCACCGATTCCTCCGAAAAACTATATAATATGCAAAATGGTAAAAAAAGAACATCTGCATACCACATTTTTTCAAAAAAAATATGTGTTTTTTTGAAAAAATAGTGTTAATATCTTAAAAAGTACAGTGCGCATTGAACTAAGTTTTTTATTATATAGAGAATAGAGATATTTTTACACTACACAGTTTTTTTTTACCAACATTACTCTCATTTATGGTAAATATTATTTAACTTCCAATTTGCAGTTTTTTGAATTTTTGGTTAAAATTTGGTTTTCAATTTTGACTGCAGATTACTCAGAAGTACTAAAAACTTTCCGGAAAGAAATATTTTTAGAAATAGCGACATGATGTTGTAAATGCAACAAAATTGATTTCATAGAATTGGTTGTATCTTAAAAGATACAGTGTGCATTTAAGGGTTAAGTACCCTGCAGCATGGATTGCCTTAAGAAGTTAGATAAAGGCAAATTGAGAGGAGACTATAAATACATTATTAACCGATATGAACTAATTTCCAAACCGAATCGGCTTAAATTTTCTCTACCAGAAGGCTCAAGAATTAAAATGGGTTCAAAAAATCATATAACTATGAATCGGTATGGACGAAGTTTTGCATGGTTTATATTACGTACCAAATTTTAACCTGTTCGGATGAAATTTGCCCCTTCGAGAGGTTCCGGTACTCAGATCAGGATCAGGATTGGTTTATATGGGGGCTATATATAGTGCTCTTGGAGTATGTTAACCCATCGAGGAAATAAATAAAATAAACTAGGATCGGGTGGTAAGTCCAGAGTAGTAGACTTTGCAAGAGAACAATAACGTATCTCGAGGGCCTTTGATTTTAGATGCGAAACTAGGTTGCCCCTGCTATTAATTTGCAATTAGAACCAACATTTCTCCGGCTTTTTAAATTTTGGAAAAATTTAGAAAAAGCATAAAAATACATGCATTCCATTGCCTTTTCGACATTTCGATTATTTCGGTAAAAGAGGGTTAATCGATTTTGGTTACTGTCAAAAGTCGATAGATTGATTTTAGATTTGAAAACTACAAACAATCGATTAACCGCAAAGTCTATTATTGACTTTTGAAGAAGGCTTAATTGATCTTGTTTACGCTTACATAACCATATTTCCACCAAACCTGCTTTGGACCTAAACATACATTTATTTAGCTTTGCAACAATCTTATTATTTTTCTTACTCTTTTTCCAGATCCTATTCTGAATTGTTGAATCCCAAACAGCCCAAAAAGGTAGAAGGTGAAATACCATACAAAAAATTAGAAGATATCATGAAGATAGAATTAGTCCAAGATAAAACAACTGAAGAAATCACAAAAATATGGTTGGAATATCATAAGACAAAAGATGTTTTGGCTGCCACATTGACGGTGGAACAATTCGATAGATTAATGGAACGTGCTAAGAAACATCCAATATTTTTGTTACCATTACCACGTAGTGAAGGTTTTGAATTTATTATGTTGCAATTTGCCAGTAATACAGTACATTTTACTCCCCTACTGGCCTATCAAGTGAGTGCACATTTTAAAAGAAGTATATTTTAACAATAATTCATTTTTCTTTTGTTCCCCTTAAAGGTTCATGCCGAAAATGCTCCCGAATGTCTAACCATTGTCCATTATACTGAAATGCGTGACAAAGGTATTATTTTGATGCGTGGCGAATACGATAGTAAAGTCGTAAACGGTCAAGAAGCCCAATGCTTAGCCAATGAATTACAAATGTTCTATTGTAAAAACGATCCTGCTAAGCAGAAACTAATGGAAACATTCACCTTGAAACCGGATGAATTCAAGCACATGGATTTAATAAAGGAAGTTGAAAATATTCAACTTGTCTAGAGATGAGATGGACATTAATAAAGAAGGAAAAATTGTTTAGTTAAATTGGAGATATATGCCTAGTTATTTTATTATGATGTGATACAGGATAAATGGAAATTTCTATTTGTATGGAATTTCTCTCTAATAGAAGCACATCTACAAAAAAATCCTAGGTTCGTTTTTGCGAAAATTGAACTGAGTACTAAACCACGAACCCAAAATTGACAGAGATCTTAAAGAACGCAAAGTTCATCCGTAATTCTCACAAAATTTGCATAACTTCAAACCAACCCAGATTTGACTTCTAATCCACACATGCGAGTTTGAAGAACATCCTAAACAAAAATGACCCATGAACTTATAAAGCCCCTCATAGGTCAATCTTTAGATTTCACTTCCTAAGGCAACGTTGTTCTCTCATCAGCAAGAATTTGCCACATGGGTCCAGCCATATATAACCATCATCCTAAAAACATTTTATGATCACCGAAACAATCGCCCCTAACTTTACTTACCGACATACATCCATTGGAAATAAAAATGATACATGTTTCGTTTTCTGTCTACTGAAAAATATAGCTCATTGTAAATGAGTCTTTATTGTTACGATAAATTTCTGGTAATAATAGGGAATTTTTATCTAGCTCATCCAGTAGGTTTTGAAATAGGAACGTAGAAATTTTCATTTTTAGCATATTTATATCTTGTTGCCAATACGATAGTAATGCCGGTTCACTCAAATCATCATCGTCATCTGGTTCTGTTACATCAATATGCCTATAGAGTAATTTAAATGCCAAATGCATTTTAAGTTGTACCTTAAGCAGATGTATAAATACATCCTCGTTTGGAGTAATGGCTTCCAATTCCTTGTCATTTTTCAAAATAGGAAGATTTTTTTCAAGTATCTGTACTAAGAGATATTGTTGTTGTCTGTTGGTTTTACAAGCTTCAAGCAGAACTTTTGTGAAATGCATATTTCTCAATAGAGGTTCAGGTGAAGGTAGTGAGGATTCATGGATCATCTTCAGCATTAATGTTTGTAATACACTCTCCGATTTAATGGCGAATAGTTCTTTAGGATCCCCAGCATTCTCATCCTTGTAAACAACAGAATCGCTCCATAGTTTTGCTGCTTTACCATTAAACATAGTTTCTCCAAAATATCGGTTGCACCTTTTACAATAAACATGGCCATCCCTCTCTTTGGTAGAGTTTTCTATATTCTGTACATTTATTATTATGAATAGGAATCCATGAAACAAATCCTTATTGCTGGGAAGTAGAACATCGCCGAAATTGGGTCCATGATGACAAAAGAACTCACTTATATCAATTGAACCAGAGGGAAATTCTCTCACCTTGTCGAATTTTATTTGGGGGCCACAAAGCATCGAATCACACTGTTTGCAATGCAATGATATCGGTTTACCTTCTTCCAGTATTAACTTGGTATTAACGCCGTATTTATCATTATGCTTGGGATCATCCAGTTCTTTTACATTTTGTACACTTATCCGAAATGACACATTTTCCCCATCTACCACCAGGTTACTAAATGTTTCTGTTAAAATTTTGAAATATTTCGCAACATTCACCTCTATCACTGTAGAATCCGATGCATGTCTAAGACGTATTAAACTATCCTCAACATTGATTCTGACCGCTTCCAGGGACTCCACCGACTCTTGGAACGTGAAAAATACATTAGCACAACTAAGATGTTGGCGAACTTCGATGACAACAAATCTCATCATTTTCTCAGCAAAAAATTAACTTGCCGCTCTGTTTTGGCATAACAGCTGTTTAATTGACATCGGTGTGACATCTCATGATTGTGATGCCAGATTGTTTTTTAAATCATGCATTAAGTCCGGTACTCTGTTCGGTTTTCGCGTTGAAACTCCATACAAAACCAAAACATGCGAAAAACTAGCGAAATTTTTTCCATTTGTGGTACTTTGTTTTTTTCGAGTTGAAAAACTGACGTAACTCGCGTAGTCAGTATTTTCATAACATGGCGCCATTTGCAATGTGAATTAAGAAATAATTAATTTATTAAACTGATTTTTGTGAATTTATAACACAAAAGTGGATCTGATTATTATTTAAAAATGTAATCTGACGATTGATAAAACAAAGTATAACATGGAGTTGTATTTCCATAATAAACTAGCAACCAACATCTAGCCGCTCCCTACTACCCTGCCAACATTTTTTTAATTTGGGGGCGCTTCTGAGAATCCCCAGTACGTCGAAAACAATCATATACGATATCAAAAACTCGTCGGAAAAGCGCCGTCACTATTGAGAAGTTGTACCACGCCAAGTTACTACAAAAAGGTTTCGCATGAGTGCAATTATTAGGTGCCTTTATAGATCAATTTAGAACGACGCCAATAAGAGACCCTCCAAACAATCAGAAAAAGCACATTTTAAGATAGTGGTAAAAGAATCATTGTGGTCGAGTAAAACACGTTTGTTTAGATATTCATTAATTTGATTAATCATTTACAAATTCTTAAAAATATAACATTTATACCACTATCACATCACATTTAACATAATTTTTTGCATTAATGATGATGTAGAGTTACAAGTAGCGAGTTACATGTTGCAGTGTCTATCAGCCAGTGTTTTTATTCGATGGAGGCAGCGTGTCTGTAAAATATTTGAAAAACAATCACTTTATTCCATTTGGAAAATCAAAAATTGTTCACCAATATACCTTTCACAATTTTAAGCGTAAAATCTATGTTTTCAGAACTTTATTTTCGTTTTTATTTAAATAAAATATAACAAGCTGGTTGCGCTTGGCGTTTCACAAAAAATAAAATGGCTTTTGTAAAAGTAGTGATGGCAAAATACATGTATGAAGTACATTTTGTACTTTATGATATGCTGCCCCCCATCACAGTAGGATGGTTGTAGTGACATTTACGAGTCTGTGGTAGCGATGAAGATGAAATGGAACTTTGAAATGCTGGCAGGGATAATTATCAAATTCGTAACAATATTTTAAAATCGTTTCATTTGTACTGGGCATCGGGATAATACACACAAAACAAAATGTTAACAAAAGGAGTACAGCAATTGACTTCAACCAACCAAGCATTAGAACTTTAACCAACATGTATAGTACCAGGGTGGCAATGAATGGAATCACAAGAATTAATTGCTATGACCAAAAAAATAAAATTGTAAAGCATTGTAAAATTAGATTTTTTATATCCAAAGTTATTTGTAAAATAACTTCTGCTTCTTCTTTTTCAATTTAATTATTATGTATGCGTGTATGTAGCTCAATTTAGAACGACGCCAATAAGAGACCCTCCAAACAATCAGAAAAAGCACATTTTAAGATAGTGGTAAAAGAATCATTGTGGTCGAGTAAAACACGTTTGTTTAGATATTTATTAATTTGATTAATCATTTACAAATTCTTAAAAATATAACATTTATACCACTATCACATCACATTTAACATAATTTTTTGCATTAATGATGATGTAGAGTTACAAGTAGCGAGTTACATGTTGCAGTGTCTATCAGCCAGTGTTTTTATTCGATGGAGGCAGCGTGTCTGTAAAATATTTGAAAAACAATCACTTTATTCCATTTGGAAAATCAAAAATTGTTCACCAATATACCTTTCACAATTTTAAGCGTAAAATCTATGTTTTCAGAACTTTATTTTCGTTTTTATTTAAATAAAATATAACAAGCTGGTTGCGCTTGGCGTTTCACAAAAAATAAAATGGCTTTTGTAAAAGTAGTGATGGCAAAATACATGTATGAAGTACATTTTGTACTTTATGATATGCTGCCCCCCATCACAGTAGGATGGTTGTAGTGACATTTACGAGTCTGTGGTAGCGATGAAGATGAAATGGAACTTTGAAATGCTGGCAGGGATAATTATCAAATTCGTAACAATATTTTAAAATCGTTTCATTTGTACTGGGCATCGGGATAATACACACAAAACAAAATGTTAACAAAAGGAGTACAGCAATTGACTTCAACCAACCAAGCATTAGAACTTTAACCAACATGTATAGTACCAGGGTGGCAATGAATGGAATCACAAGAATTAATTGCTATGACCAAAAAAATAAAATTGTAAAGCATTGTAAAATTAGATTTTTTATATCCAAAGTTATTTGTAAAATAACTTCTGCTTCTTCTTTTTCAATTTAATTATTATGTATGCGTGTATGTGTGTAAATCGAGCCACTATTTGCCTATGTATATGTAATCATTTCGTGACATTTTGCGATGTTGTCAATACATTTCGATGAAATAAACGCGAAAAAGTTCCAAAATGACTGTTTTTTTCCTTCAAAATAAATTGTCAACACTATCATTTTTCAACGCGAAACAATGATTGAGTGGAACTTTTTTCGCACCAACAAACAGAGTACCGGCCTTAAGGCTGTTATTCTTTTCTTACTGGTTTACTGTGTAAATATAACCATAGCGATAGGCGGTAGGCGAAACATGTTTGCCGCAACGGCAAATACAATAAGCTTGACGGCGAATAATTCAATTTTTCACGTTTCCTAGCGGTTTTGTTGTCAATACAGCATGTTTTGACAATATTAAACAATGACGTTGAATAAAAACATACAATGGCTTGTTATTTGTTGAGTTATTTCAAGAAAAAATAATCTACACGTGTCCAGGCAACAGCAATGCCTAGTGGTGAGTTACAAATTTTGATAAGCGATGGCAACACTATACCAGTTTTCGCCAAGGAGTTAGAATAAGTTTTAATTTAGCGACACGCCGCTAGTCGTCACGGTATTCCGTCGGGGATTTTGGGCTTCCCATAAGAAATACACGTAAATAAGTGTTCGCCTACCGTCTATCGCTATGGTTATATTTACACACTTATGGTGTTTTCTTTTCTTGTAAAAAATGCGCACTTTTTATGCATTTTGCCCGGAGAATGTACTTTTTAGGTTCTTTTCTAAAAAACAGGCAAAAGTGCGAAAAGGCTTCGAATTCTGTTGTGAAAATAGTGCCACGCATAGAGGCAAATTACGGGCATTTTCAGCACTGCCAACAAACTGGAGTGCTGCGATTGCCCTGTTTCCTTCTTTGAATTCTTTTCTGCCCGCTGAAATTATAGCATTTAGGTTGCTGGTAACATTTTAAAGATGCGCATTCTGTACAGACAAAATGAAGGCAAAGCCCCTTTTTCAGAAAAGAAAACACCATTAGTTTTGTGTTTAGCGGCTTTTTGGGTTTAGCGAAGTAATATTTAGAGACATCTTGTTACGGTTTAATACGATACCGTCACTAATCAAACATTTTTGTTGACAGCCGACAGCATTGCCATAATTAAATTTATTTGTATTCTATAAGTCATCGGTCCCACACGAGATTTGCAGTAATAAATTCTAAGGAAATCGTTGGATAAAAACATTTGTTAAACATTTCCTTAATTTCTTGAGTAATAGCCACAATAATAAGAAATTAAACAAATATGGCATCCAGTGAAGGAACAAATAAACCAGAACAAATCAATTTAGCTAACTTGAGTTTAGAGCAATTGGTACAAATCAAGCAAGAATTCGAGCAGGTTAGTGGTATGGGGCAACTATATAAAGTTTTTTCTTTTTTATTATTAAAACCAATTACTTTTTATTTTGTTTGGCGAATTTTAGGAAATCACTGGCATCCAAGAATCCTTACAGACCTTATACAATTGCAAAGCTAAGTATGCCAGTTCAAAGGAAGCATTGGAATCATTCCAACCTGAATGGAATGATCGTCAAATTTTAGTACCATTGACTAGCAGTATGTATGTGCCTGGTCGTATTAAGGATATGGATAATTTTGTTATTGATGTCGGTACAGGTTATTATGTTGAAAAGGTAGGTGGTAGCTATTTTATGCTATTTGTAAAAAATATATATCCTAATAAGCTGATGATGTCATTGTAGGGAAGACTTAATGGACACTCAAATTATAATTTTTTTTTTTAAATTCGTGAATAGGTGCGAATTTTTTTCGATTATTATTTGGTCAAGCGGTCTCTGCCACGCCATTAGCGTTCCTTTTTAAATGTTTATAAAAGATTAAGCCTAAAGGGCCCTAAAGAGGCCCCGCTCAGCCTTGGAAAATAAATGAACTATATTTTTTATGGTCAATAAACCGTCGGTTCCGCATTCCCATGGCATACAGTTGAAATTACTCATTGCTACTCAAAAAATTTTTTTTGTATAAAGTTCTTTGTTTTCTCGAACATACCGAAATAGGCAATAAAAGGAGATCTTTTTTATTGGAAGGTCCATTATTAAAGGTTTAACCCTTGGCAGACCGACTTGATTCAGGCTCACTTAAACTATTCAGTCCATTGTGATATAGAAGGGCCAAAAAATTGTCTTCCTTTTATAGCCAGTTGGAGCATTTTACATTACTTAAATGATTTAAGTGAGCTTTAAAACATCCAAAAATATTATTAATGTATTGGCCTTAAAGGCTTTGTGTATTATATGAAATAAATAAAAGCCGGAACCTTTACTTTAACTACGAAAAATATTTACGAGCATCGGTAAAATTGGGATTCATAAAATCCAAGGGTCTTATTCGCCTTCTGTACTGAATTATAATACCCTGTTCCACAGTATCGGTTAAGGATACAAAAATTTATACATGCAATCAATAACTTTTTTAAATTTAAGCAAGCAAACGTCCCAAGAAAGAAAAATATGAAATTAATAAAAGCCGGAACATTTACTTTAACTACGAAAAATATTTACGAGCCTCGGTAAAATTGGGATTCATAAGATCCAAGGGTCTTATTCGCTTTCTGTACTAAATTATAATACCATGTTCCACAGTATTGGTGAAGGATACAAAAATAACTTTGTTAAATTTATCCAAGCAAACGTCCCAAGAAAGAGAAACCAACACAACGTGCAAAGCGTCGCTCGTCTGCTACTAATATATAAATCCATAACCATCCCTTCATTACAGCCTAACATAATTGTAAAGATTTTAGTTAACCGTAAATTCATATTTTTTCTTCTTTCAGAACCTAGAGGGATCCAAAGACTATTTCAAACGTCGTGTAGAATATGTACAGGAACAAATTGAGAAAATCGAAAAGATACAAATCCAAAAAAGTCGTTTCTTAAACGCTGTGATAGGTGTCATCGAAATGAAACAATTGGCTGCGGTTAAACAAATGCAACAACAACAGCAATCTGCTTAAGCACAGCGTGAACACCAACAACAACAACCCAAACTGCTGATTACTCATTTGCATATACACTTTGAAAGTGTGATATACATATAACAAAACCCCGAAAACAACAAAGCATTACTATTTAAAACAAAAAAGGAAAAACATCAAACAAATAAATTAAACTTAGCATTTAATAAAAAGTTATAGAAAACTTTCAAAAATTATTAATTGGTGTTAAGGTATTTTATTTTCGTTTTTCCACAAATTTTAGGATTAGGAAAGAAATCATTACTAATTCTCTTTAAGTTTGGATACAGTAAGATTCAATAGTTTAACCTTTTGTTCATATATATCTTTCAAATCTCTATGAATTTTAGTTTGTATATCATGTTCGGCCTTCAGTTTATCGTAAACATTTTTGGCTATGGTCAATTTCTTTTCCAAAATGGCACCTTTATCTTTTTCGGCTTTAATCCACAGTTGGGATTTATCCAAACGTTCTTGCATGTGATTACATTCGGCCGTTTTCAAATTTAACATATCTTTGGTAACCTGAACTACATCTTTCATGGCATCCACTTGAGCTTTCAGGGTGGCAATTTGTTGTTCCTGTTGTTTGTTTACTTTGGTCTTTTCAAAAAGTAACGTTTTGGCCTTTAGTAATAGCTCCTCCTGATCTTGGCGTGTTTTGGGAGCATCGACACCACCCAACATTACCGATTGTTTTAGCGACTGTTCCAATTGGTTGACTTTTTTCTTTAGTTTCTCATTTTCACTTAGAGTTTCCTGGTATTTAAAAGAGAAAATGTAATGGAAAATTATTCCAAAAATTCCATAAAACAAATATTTAACGTATCTAACCTCTAAATCTTTACGCATAGCCCCAAGACGTTTGCGAGACTCTTCTACCAGCTGTTGTTTTTCACTTTCCAACGTGAAAACCATGTCCAATAATTCATTGCTTTCACTAGCCTTTTGTGCATCTGGTTGTGTTGCTCCTTCTTGACCATCTGTCTCCACTCCACTTTGATTATTATTTAAATCTTTTACAGTTTCACCGTTACTTTCTGCCATTTTTTATGTGAGTGTAAATTTAACGTTTATATCCTAGTATACTATCTCTAAAATTCAGTTGTTATGTGCTCAACCAGAAAGTTTCTCAATTCTATTTCACTTTGATTTTTTTTACTATTGCGTTCGATCATTTTCATCGTGCTTTTCCTCATTTAGATTTTCTTATGCATGTTCTATTTTTAGGCGCATTTTCATGTGTGTAGTTGATACCGCTCTTCATTTTCAGATTTTGTTTTTGTGTTGCTTAACGATAGGAAATATCTAAGGGAAGAGATGAGACGCATGTTTATTTTTTTGAAAAATTCATAAACATTTTGTTGAATTTGTTTTGTTTATGTTTTTCGTCTTCAACAGTCCAAAAGTGTGCCTCAAAATGTGAGACTATGCATTTTTTCATCATTTTATCTTTCGTATAATTAATTAATTCCTACCTTTTGTGATCAATAGGATCGATCTTTTATTAGTGGAATATTTTCGGGAATGTTATACCTATATTGGAGAAATTGAAGCCACAAAAATTATACTATACACCCAAAGAAAATTATTAGTAGACACAGTAGAAAAAGGAAAGCAAAAAAAAAACACAGCAGAAAAATCTGCTAAAACAGAAAAAGATCTTGAAAAAGGGAAAGCCTGCCGTTGGTATTTGCACTATATAAGATTTTCCATTATACATTGTTACTGGTTAAAAATGTCTAGATACGGCAATGTATACTAAACGATGGTTCTAAGACTAGTCCTTTTTGGCGTTACATACAAATACACAAACTTAGTAGTGAAGGGTATAAAAATAAAAATTGGATATTTAAAAAAATGAATAAAAGAAAGTCTATCACCCATGTTCGGATATCCACTTCACTTCCACTATTCACATCAAATGCACGAACGTGAAAATTTGGTGTTCTTAATTCCACGTTCTTTTTTGAACTTTTCTGTAACCAGCTGTGTTGCACAAATCAACCAAAAATTCACTAAAGGTGAGTATTAAGTTCGAGTTTAGCCGCTAAATTTCACTGAAGTGAAAACTAAATCAGTAATAAAAGCCATAAAATTATACATACTTGTTGCATTATGGGGAATATCCCAAAGCAAATTTTCATAAAGTTTGTATTCCTTAAAATGGATTATTAAAGAAAAGTAATCGTGAAAAAATGACGATTTTAACGGCTAAAGCTGAGTACTATGTTCAGTTTTCAAGCTGAAAACCAGCCTGTTTTCACGGTTACTTTTTTTAATTAACTAATTTAGAAATATAAAATTATTTACAATCAATTCATTGGATCTTTTCCATCCATTATTTGGCAAGACTCGACCAAAATATAATCGTCTTCATAAATATATTTGTAGTTTTAATTTAGTGTTTTGGTGAAAAAACCGAACATAGTACACACCTTAAAGGTGGGTATTAAGTTCGACTTTTTTCACTAAAGTGAAAACTAAAACAGTAAAAAAAGGCATAAAATTATACATATTTGTTGCAGATTTTATTATAACTTGATGGGGAATAGCCCAAAGCAAGTTTTCAAAAAGTTTGTATTCCTTAAAAAGTATTATTAGAGAAAAGTAATCGTGAAAAAATGGCGACTTTAGCGGCTAAACTCGAACTTAATACACACCTTAAAGCTGAGTACTATGTTCAGTTTTCAAGCTGAAAACCCGCTTATTTTCACGGTTACTTTTTTAATTTAATTAAATTATAAATACAAAATGGTTCACAATCAATTCCTTAGATCTTTTCCATTCATTATTTCGCAAGATTTTTTATAAATATAATCGTCTTCATATAGATTTTTGTACTTTTAATTTAATGTTTTGGTGAAAAATACGAACATAGTACTCACCTTAAACTCGAACTTAATACTCACCTTTAGTGAATTTTTGGTTGATTTGTGCAACACAGCTGGTTACAGAAAAGTTCAAAAAAGAACGTGGAATTAAGAACACCAATAGACTTACACCCATGTTCCGATATCCACTTCAATTCCTCTTCCACTATTCACGTCAAATCCACGAACGTGAAAATTTGGTGTTCTTAATACCACGCTCTTTTATGAACTTTTCTGTAACCAGCTGAGTTGCACAAATCAACAAAAAATTCACTAAGGCGGAAATCAAAATAAGTGGAATCAATAGACTTATTATTGCCCATGTTCCCAAATACACTTCCAGGTGAATGTGAATCAATTCCACGATTTTCGTGTCCTACAATACACTTTCACCGGAATTTTCGTGAAATCAATTCACATGCAAAAGTCTTGGTGAAAGTTGAATTATGTCCAAGATGGGTGTATTTCTGGTTAAAAAAAGTACTCGCTTAAAAAAATAGAAATGTTTTATATTTCATACATGAGTTTTATTAAATTATAAAAATAATAATTAATAATTTAATTAAAATAAAAAATAAATTTGACGTGAATAGTGGAAGTGGAATTGAAGTGGATATCGGAACATGAGTGTCAATATTGGGAGACAATCAGAAAGTGGAAATGTTGGAAAATATGATTTTCCTAATAAATTTTAAGAAATTCAATTTTTTTTGTGCAGCATATTGGAACCCATCCGGCGGGGGATGAGGTATTAGCCGGTGCTTATAATGGTGAAAGAACACTTTTTGATCAAGTGGAAAAATATTTTCATCAACTCCATTTCGAATCAGTCCAATAATTCGGCATCACACAACCCTAGGTTTCATACTGCTCAAGATAGTCTATGGTCTATAGTCTAATGAATCACACATTGTGAAACGTTGACGACGGTGGTCCATCCATCTGCTACTCACGGAGTACGTCAGACGGGTTTGAGGCATTGTTTCGATTGTTTATTAGGTTTGGATGTGTGCCAGCTCTCAAAGAAATTTGTAAGTAGACACAGCAGGGAAATCTTCTAAAAAAGCAAAAGGACTGTTGTAGAAGAAAAAGCATTATTTGCATTTTTTAGCAAAGTTGATATCATCTATTGTCTCAGTTTCTTCTGACCTTTTATCTCTTTTTTTCTCCTGTGGTAGACATTTTCGGGTCACTGGAAAGTGGCTCACTGAAAACCATGGTGTGATCACGTTGAAACTTGTTAAATCAAATTTCCAAGAGTACCTTGCGTTATCTGCGATTTAACACACATAAAAACGAATAAATGCTATTTTAGAATTTTTCTAGAATCCACCGAATTGCTCGTATGTCCAACCAATGACCACATAGTAGTTAATGGTAACGAAATTATACTTGGACTAAACCCATTTTCCTAACATAACTTAACAATTTTAAATAAATAGTCTAAGATTTTGTAATTTTAAGCGGGTGTGCCTCAGGGTAGTTGTTTGGGTCCTGTTCTATTTTTGTTGTTTATAAACGATTTACCTCAGTCGATAGTCAACTCTAGAATTTTTATGTATGTTGATGATGTTAAGTTATTCTTCTCGTTCAATGATTCGGATCGAGCGCATTCATTACAGGATGATTTGGACTGGTGTAGGGTGAATCTAACGGATTTGAACTTGAAGAAATGCAAGTTTATGCGATTCTTCAGATCTAGGTCTATTGACATTCGGTATAGTATACGAGGCTTGTTATTGGAAAAGGTTGATTCTTTTGTTGATCTTGGTATTCTTATGGATAGTAGGCTTAATTTTTATGGTCATATTAATTCGATGGTGAATAAGTCATCAGGGGTTCTAGGATTCATACAGCGTTGGGTGAAGGAGTTTTCAGACCCTTATGTCACCAAGAGGCTTTTTTCTGCCCTTGTTAGACCCATCCTGGAGTATGGCTCTATCGTATGGGATCCTCAATATGATGTTTACATTGGTAGGATAGAATCGGTGCAGAAGTAATTCTTGTTTTTCGCTTTGAGGCATCTCCATTGGAACAGTGACTTTGTTCTTCCTCCTTACACTTCTAGATTGAGGCTGATTCATTTACCCACTCTTAAGGGCCGTCGAACGATGTCGAGCTCTATGATGATGTATAGGTTAGTGTTGAAACCAAAAACTCATGAAATACATGCTCCCATTATCTTTGTAATCGTTAACGAACCAAATCACTCTTTTGAAGTCACTGCTTTTGTTTTGAGTTTTTTGGTCTTTTTATTTCTTCTTCAGTTTCTTTCGGCACTAACAGATCATGTGTTATCCTTAAAGGAACGAATTTTGCTGAATTCGATGCAGCACCACATATCTATGCTGCCTATTCAAGTACGACCTTATGTGTCTTCAAAATTGAATTTGCCGTGTAAATAAATAATCAAATTCCCTGCTTGTAGCATATTGAACTCGAAGTAAATCAGTTTTAACTGATCATATATATAAATAATAAATCATCTTCATTGTATATGTATTTTATTTGGTGATGAGTTAATACAAGATCTTTAATGTTTTGTTTTTCTTTTAGGGGGAATTAAGACAGAAACTTATAACGAAAATTAATAATGAAAACAACTAAGTGTGTGTGGGTGTAAAGGTTAATTTTTAAACAATTTAATTGTTACAAAAAGCATGAATGGTTTTGTGTTGTTTGGGGGAGTTGAAGTTTGATGAAATTTATAAATGCTTAAAAAAGACCACTAAAAGATGATGAATAATTAAACTTAAGGAAATGATGTTTGTGGGATGATGACGCTTAAAGTTCACCAGCAGCACAAGCATCTGCATATGATTTGTCAGCCTTCTCCTCTGGGTTCAATTTAATCATATCGTCAATACGCAAAATGGTAATGGCGGCTTCTGTGGCAAATTTAAGTGATTTGATCTTCGACATGGCAGGTTCCAAAACACCAGCTTTCTTATTGTCACGCACAACACCCTCAATCAAATCCAAACCGGTCCATTTGAGTTCGGCATGTTCAGCTTTGGTCTGGCTGGAATTGTGATAGGCTCGCAATTTGGCTACTAAATCAGTGGCATCCTTGGCAGCATTTACAGCCAAAGTTTTGGGGATGACCAGCAGGGATTTGGCAAATTCAGCAATAGCCAACTGTTCGCGGGAGCTAAGGGAAGTGGCAAAATTTTCTAGATAAATGGACAGGGCAGCTTCAACACAACCACCACCAGCAACCACTTTTTTGCTTTCCAAAACACGTTTAACCACACACAAAGAGTCGTGAATAGAACGTTCCATTTCATCGCAGTAGAAGTCATTGGGACCACGCAAAATAATCGAGGCAGCAGCACGGGCCTTTGTACCCTTAATGAGAATAAGTTCATCATCACAGATGCGTTCTTGGGCCACCTCAGCAGCTTCACCAACCATAGAGGCATCGAAACTTTCATCGCCTTCCATATTGGTAAGCGATGTAAGGAAAGCAGCACCAGTGGCTTTAGCAATGATTTTCAAATCGCTCTTCTTAACACGACGTACAGCCATAGCACCGGCCTCAATGAAGTATTTCATACATAAATCGTCAACACCACCAGAACACAAAACCACATTGACACCAGTTGCCAAAATCTTATTGATACGTTCCTTGGTAATATCCAATTCACGGGCACGGATACCTTCCAACTTATCGGGGTCATTGATGAGTACCTGGACACCCATTTTCATTTTTGTCTTTTGCAAAGAAAAGTCCAAACAGGCAATCTTAGCGTTAACAATCTTTTTGGGCATTTGTTGGGAGGCAATGGTACAGTTTAAGGCATAACCGGGTATCAATAGAGATTCGCGGGCTGATTTGCCATGAGCCTTCAAAACATTAATAGCTTTGATGGAATAGGCAGGATTACCCTTGGGATCGGTGATCTAGATTAGAGAAATAATAATAATACTTGAAAATGTTAAAGAAATTCTTTTAAGCTTCTGGTTTACCTTAACAGCGTGAGCAGCATCAACAACCATGGCAGAGAAGAAATCGGCATCTGCTCCAATAATTTTGGAACTCATGGATGTTTTAGCAATATTGATTAAAGAATCACGACCCAATTCATCAACGGGAGCGGTTAAATGTTCGGAGATATATTTGCAAGCTTCTTTACAGGCTAAACGATAACCCGAGATGATGGATGTGGGATGAATTTTCTGTTTGACCAATTCATCGGCATTCTGAAAGTGTAGGAATTAACAAATAGATATTTAGAACTTGTAGTATTAAAAAAAAAAAAAAACAATTTTTTATGGACTAATGGGTCTTTACTACATCTTACACCTTCCCTGATATATACGATACAGCACAAAAGCTGATGAGTTTAGCAATGTTAAATTTTAGAGTATTTAACGGAAGTTAAAACCAAAGTACATTGTAAAAATAGTATACACTTATTAAGCTTTTGTTTGGATACCATATTGTCCATTATCTGGGAAAAGTATGGCCTTATTTCTTGGTTCTAAGGAACTGTGGCCAAGTTATGGATAACAAAATATTCTTTTGAGTATATTTTAATATGATTTTTTACCTTGAGTAACTCAGCTGCAATAATTACTACAGATGTAGTGCCATCGCCAACTTCTTCATCTTGCAATTGAGCCAGCTCAACCAAAACCCTAAAACGAATGAAAATGTAATTCCATCCATTTTTTTTACAAGATAGATTTAAAACAAGAACTTACTTTGCGGCGGGATGTTCTACCTCCAAGAGTTTCAAAATAGTGGCACCATCATTAGTGACAGTGACATCACCGATGTCATCGACCAACATTTTGTCCAAACCCACAGGGCCTAAGGAACTTTTGACAATATTAGCAATAGAGCTGGCAGCCATAACTGGAACACAAGAAAAACATATTTCGTGAGTAACCGTGACGTCATATTAACCAATAATCAAGTTAATGAGAAACTCCCACCTGAGTAGCCAAAAACCATATAACCTAACCTCAATTTTCTTTTAAAAAAACCAATGAAATAAATATCGCAAGATGGTTTAATAGCTTGTAAATAAATTTTCCCCAATTGTTTAATAAACCATTGAATGTCTTTGTTGTAGAACATGTGTTTTTTGACAAAATAATACCAATTGTTTGACCATGCCGGTTGAATTGAGCCCATGGATCACCACCATCAGCCAAGCATCTGTTTTTATTTCTCAATAAAACTTACCATTTTGTGTACGCACAGGCTGACCCGATTGACGAGTTCCAGCTATAGATAAAGCATTTGCAATTGTGGACATTTTAAGTGATTCTTTGAAAGATTCTTATTCAAAATTTAATATAAAATCTGCGTGACAAAACTTCTTTTATCCCAAATGCAATCCGCCTGACTCACAAAATGTTACTTTCTGGAACAAATGTGTTGTCTATGGTGGCAGAGTTGTGTAGTCATAGTTGTATTATTTAGTACTATTTGAAGCAACTCTGATGTAGGGATGAAATCGTGAAGTGATATGAATGTTGCCGCTAGACTGTATTTTTACCGTCAACGTTTCAAGGAATATTGGCTACCAAAAATTATATTATGCTAGAATGTATAGCTATTTTTGCTAGAGAAAATATCTAAAGAATGCATGAATTATTCCCCAGAGGTGCATGCTGTATTATAGCAGTTACCAATTACAAAAAATACAAATCAAAAAAACAAACCAAAAAATATATACCAAAACAAATTCAAATAGAATTCAAATATAATATTTTTTGAGCATTGGTTTATATGGACCAAATTTTACATGGTTATTAGAGGCCGTATACTACAGTTTATATGGAGGATACATATAAATATGGACCGATATGGACCAATTTTTGCATGGTTGTTTGTAAGGGCCATATATTAACACCACGTACTTGGGGGTCGGTTTGCATGGGGGCTGTAGCAAACAGTGGTCCGATATGGCCCATTTGCAATACCATCTGACCTACATTAATAACTTTTGCCAAGTTTCATGTCGATATCTTGTTTCGTACAATAAACGGGTGGACGAAAATCGCTAGATCGACTCAGAATTTCACCACGACCTAGAATATATATGTTTTATGGGTGTGAGGCCAATATTTCGATGTGTTAAAAACGGAATGACAAAGTTAATATTCCCCCATGCTATGGTGGAAGTATAAAAAATTGCCTAGATGTCATTATCGACTTTCACATTTCTACGAATCGACATGTAAAATTGTGCAATATGTTAATACGGCCTGAGAAATCAATTATAACACTGCATTATCTGCATGTCAACAAATTTTACGTTAAGGGCCAGTATGCCTCTTGCGAAAATTCCGCTAACCATGAGAAATGTATTGCTATATTTGTTAATGAAAATTCCGCAAGCCATTGTTATCGACTTATATATTTCGTTTCCCTTTTTTCAAAAATTACAACTGAAATGTTGAAAGTTTTTATTAAATCTATTGTAGTACATGTCAAATAAAATATTTCTGGAAGTCAAATCTTAGAATTGCAAAAAAACAACAGATGAGAAATTTTTAAAATTGAAAAGTTGCCTATGGGCAACTTTGGGCAATTGTGGTAGTAAAATTACATATTTTTGAACATAAGGCCTGGAGAAAAAAGGTTTGTAAAACAATGATTTTGAAAAAATTTTGAACTTCAATTGGGGTGTCCCAGTGACGAGAAATGCGGCGATGATGTGGAAAACATATCTGCACTGCAGTGGGGAATTTGGAAGGAATCGTAAAAAGGGAGGAAGCCACTTCTTGGCAACATACTAGTGGATTAGCACGAATAATGACGCTTTATAATACTTTGGTTTTTTACACCGCCAGTTAAATTGACATGGGTTAAAAAAAAAAAAACATTTTCGTGAGTCACACGTGATTCACGCGAAGCCGTGAATGAAATTTAAACGAAATCTCATGAATATGCGTGAACGGGATTAAAGAAAAATGTGTGGCGCGTGAGCGTGAGTAAAAATCAAATTGTGTTCGTGATTGTGAGTGAGTAAACTTTCTCCGAAATCACGCTCCCGATAAAAATTTACTTTCACGATCCAACCCACCCTCACGATCCAACTCACGCTCAAGATAAAATTCACGTTAACGATAAAATTCATGTTCACGATAAAATTCGCACTCACGGTAAAACAGACACAAAAAGTCACAATCACGAACAAATTCACGTTCACGATTAAATTCAAGCTCACCGATTTTAATCACCCTTACTTATTTAATCACGCTTAAGATTTCAATAGCGTGAGTCACGAGAAATTTCGTTAATTACCAGAATTTTATTGAGCCACGAAAATTGTCGTGTTCCTAAAATATTCGTGACTCACGAGATTTGTCGTGAATTACGAAAATTGTGGTGAATCGTGCGAAAGCGTGAGACATAAACGTCGTTCATATGTGATCGTGCGCGAGTATGACTTTTCACTTCGTGAATTCATTTCGTGACCGTGAATTCCTACCCACATGGCGTGCGTGAGTACAAATATTTCTTCGTGAATGTGTTTGAGCGTGATTGAAATTCCATTCACGCGCGCATCTAAGTATATATTTACTGTAAACTAACAAAAAACTTAACAAAAATCCAATAAAACGTAATACGTCTATCATTACAAAACGAACTATTTTGTAGTCACAATTGCCCAAAGTTGCCCACAGGCAACATTCTCTACCGCCTAAACGAATGGGCGTGGCGACGCGAAATTTTGGCTAGACGCTTCTTAAATGACTTCAACATGATTAAAAGTAAAAAAAAAAAAATAGCGATACCTATAAAAATTTGGGGACGAAAGGGTTAACCAACAGAGGAAAATATTGTTTGTCAAATTTATTTGGGCAAAGCCCTATAGACTGCAAAATAGTTGGATGGACGCACGTTTCGGAATTACCACATCAGCATCCTCTACTTGCAGCAAAACTATCAACCAATTATGAGAATAAATTCAGGCAGTTCATTAAACCCAACAATGAACCACACTTGAACCTTCCGAAAAAAGGTTTTACATGATAGCCGTCTTATGCCGAAATAAATTCATTCGGAATTCTTTTCCTCTGTTGGTTAAGCTACCCTTGTAGTTTAGTCAATGCATGGTTTTAAGCTGAAATCAAAAAACAACAACAATGATTAAAGAACAAAACCAACAATAACAAAACAAAACGAATAAAAATAAAAATAAAATTTTGACAAAAATTTCTATAGAAATAAAATTTTGACACAGTTTTCTTTAGAAATAAAATTTTAACAAAATTTTCTATAGAAATAAACTTTTGACAAAATTTTCTGTAGAAATAAAATATTGACAAAATTTTCTGTAGAAATAAAATTTTGACAAAATTTTCTACAGAAATAAAATTTTGACAAAAATTTCTATAGAAATAAAATTTTGACACAGTTTTCTATAGAAATAAAATTTTGACAAAATTTTCTATAGAAATAAAATTTTGACAAAATTTTCTATAGAAATAAAATTTTGACAAAATTTTCTATAGAAATAAAATTTTGACAAAATTTTTTATAGAAATACATTTTTGGCAGAATTTTGTATAGAAATAAAATTTTGACAAAATTTTCTATAAAAATAAAATTGTGGAAAAATTTTCTATAGGAACGAAATTTTGACAAAATTTTCTGTAGAAATAAAATTTTGACAAAATTTTCTACAGAAATAAAATTTTGACAAAAATTTCTATAGAAATAAAATTTTGACACAGTTTTCTATAGAAATAAAATTTTGACAAAATTTTCTATAGAAATAAAATTTTGACAAAATTTTCTATAGAAATAAAATTTTGACAAAATTTTTTATAGAAATACATTTTTGGCAGAATTTTGTATAGAAATAAAATTTTGACAAAATTTTCTATAAAAATAAAATTGTGACAAAATTTTCTATAGAAACGAAATTTTGACAAAATTTTCTATAGAAATAACATTTTGAAAAAATAAAATTTTTGGATTTTTTCAGATAAGTATTTTCGCCTGAATGAATTTAGTGCAGTTTCAATTATTAAAATTTTAGTTTAATTTAATGCTATTCAACTTTTTACTTAGAATCAATTAGTTGCATTTTATTAATTCAACTATATTGAGATAGTGTTTTTTTTAGAAAATTGTCTTACACACAATCATGTCATTGAGCTTAACATGGAATCGGGCAGCACTCAGTGATAAGAGAGAAGTTCACCACTGTGGTATCATAATGGACTGAATAGTCTAAGTGAGACTGATACATCGGGCTGCCATATAACCTAACCTAACCTACACACAATCATATACTTGAGGGAAATCTATTAAAAAAAAATTAACTTTGTAAGTCAATTTGTATTAATATGAAACATGTACTCGTTGAATATTCACACATTAAAAAACGTTGCAATCAACATACACCCAACAAAAATTTATTGGATATTTTGAGTACTTTGTACTTAGATTGTAATCAGAAGTATCCTTAAATAAAAAGGTAACCTTTACAATTCAATCTAAGCTTAAAAACACAATACTTATCTAATTCACATGTTTTAAAATGTTTAACAAGCTTAGGAACCAAACAGTCAAAGCTTACAAATATATTTATAATTTAATTGTAAATAAATAAATGAACACTTTCAAAATGCATTCTCTTGTAATTCCATATAAGACTACGAGTATGGGTTATAGAAATGTCTCTACCTTAGAATTCTTTGTGATATGTAAGTACGTATATTCATTTGATATAACGGCATTGTTTAAGAGAATACGTTTTTGTACGCTCTTACAAAGCCAGAGGCAAAAGAAATTCCATTATGCTACTGCATGGGTTTACTCATAATGTGTATGTGTGTGTGTGTTGAAAAATTGAAAATTAAATTAAATGTATAGAAGTGCTCAACGTTGTTATTGCTGTGGCAAAAGCTGGTGTTGCCATTGTTTGTTGTCCTAGTCACCGTTTTTATCTACAACACGCATAATGTAAACAAACACTTTGTTGCTGCTGTAGTACATGTTTTTGTGTACTTTTCGTTGTTTTTATTTCTATGCTACCACAATGGAGAGAGTGTATGTTAGAACAATGTTATTTCGCTTTGCTCGTCCCCCTAGATTCCATAACGACGAGTAACGTTGCTACACTTCATTAAGAGGTGTTATCGTGTAACACAAAGGCAAATACGCCCAAGAGGCCATCACATTGACACATAGAGCAGAAGCATTCATTTTCATTCACTAAACGCAGAACCAGAACACATACATACATGCACACGTACTCACTGAGGGAGAGTGTGGTCATACACATGTATGATTACAGTTACGCGTATTTTTGTTATTTAAACGGGATGGCATTGAATCTCGAATTAGATTAGGCGAGAGATCTTTTTTGCTTCAAAAACAAATGTGAAATAGACTTTGTGTACTATTTGACCTAATTAAGGAATCATTAACCATCATCCCAAACGTATACGTTATCATTATGTATGGGTGAATAGAGTAAGTATACGCACTGGGTGACGGAAAAGAATTGTACAGCCGTTCAGAAATACATCTCAAACTTGGACACTGTGATAAGCGAACTGCTCTGAAAAGTAGACAATTTGTTGTATTACGAGGGTTGTCTTCTATATTTCGGGATTAGAGAAGAAAAACAAATATTAATCATCGAATATCGCTTTATTGTCTTTTGACACTTTTGGGCATTTCGACTGCCAGAAGCAGCGTGGCATGACCGCGAACCATTTGGTACTTTTTCATCACAATTACTCTATATAGACCCAGCAAAAAAAGCGTCGCCAAAAAAGTACTGAAAATATTCTTTTTGGATCCGGAAGTGGTTCAAAATTGGCGCAGAAGCGATTAATTTAACATGGGCTTGTCATAGGACGGATGTCCACCATTTCAATAGCCGTTGCACTAAATTCGCATCACTTCTTTAGGTGTGATACGAATTTAGTGTTTTGGATGTGAATTAAAAAATTTTGTGATAATTTGCTAATTAAATAATTTATATATTTTTTATGACTTTTATGCATTCTTACACTTGTCTGAAACATTTGACTTTAAAGATTTTCAAAAATTCGCAGTTTTTATAGAATGGATATTGCATTTTTCGGCAAAATTTTAATAAATTGTAACATTTTATTAATTCTTACTCTGTTTTCAATTTATTTGAAAAAAAAAAATTAAAATTACACATTAAAAATATGGAAAAGTGAGATATAAAAAATTGAATTATAAGAACTTCCTGTGTAGTTATGTGTAGTTAAATAAAGAACATCTTTGGGAGGACATTTTTCGAAATGCTTTTAAATTTGTCCCTTTAAAAGAACTTTCAATTTTCTTTGCTGGGATAGTGTATATATGTATTTGAAACGCCCAGAAGGAGACGAAATACACATGGTTTCTTTAGCAATAATGCTTAGAGCTGGCCCCTGAGCCGGTTGCCACAGTTGGTAGAATTCTATCAAAAATTGTGAATTTTTTACTGTTTTGTAACAGGTTGGCTGATAAGTCCCCGTCTAACAAAGAAAAACACATTTTTTTTGTTAATATTCGTTTTTATTATTCAACATAGTTCCCTTCAAGAGCGATACAACGATTATAACGACCTTGCAATTTTTTGATACCATTTTGGTAGTACTCCTTCGGTTTTGCCTCAAAATAGGCCTCAGTTTCGGCGATCACCTCTTCATTGCAGCCAAATTTTTTCCCTGCGAGCATCCTGAGAACAAGAAAAAGTCGCTGTGGCCAGATCTGGAGAATATCTTGGGTGGGGAAGCAATTCGAAGCCCAATTCATGAATTTTTGCCATCGTTCTCAATGACTTGTGGCACGGTGCGTTGTCTTGGTGGAACAACACTTTTTTCTTCTTCATATGGGACGGTTTTGCCGCGACTTCGACCTTCAATCGCTCCAATAACGCCATATAATAGTCACTGTTGATGGTTTTCCCTTCTCAAGATAATCAATAAAAATTATTCCATGCGCATCCCAAAAAACAGAGGCCATTACTTTGCCAGCGAACTTTTGAGTCTTTCCACGCTTCGGAGACGGTTCACCGGTCGCTGTCCACTCAGCCGACTGTCGATTGGACTCAGGAGTGTAGTGATGGAGCCATGTCATATATCGATGGAAAAACTCGGGTGTATTATTTATTTTATTTTATTTATTTATTTATTAGGTTTGCATTCACACACTACAAGATTAAATCTTTTAGTTATCGTATGTGATTTGTAATGGTTTAATTTATATAGAATATACAATATTTAGATAAAACACAAAATATGTATGCAAATTTTAAACAATAAGTATAAGAAATATATAATGTAGTTGAATAGAGATTAAAATTTTTGGCACAGGAGTATTAATGATACATAATTGAAATACATGAATGAATAATAGTCTTTATGAAAAAAAAAATAATAATAATAATTAATTAGTTAAAAGTATATTTTGATAGTATCCATGTAATGCTTTTTTGAAAGAGTGTGCGTTGCTGATAAATTGTATTTGGGGTGGTAAGATGTTCCAAAGACGGACGGAATTTATGAAGAATTGCCATTCAGAAAGTAGTAATTTATGTCGCATCGGAACTATAACAATCCTTCTGCTAGATCTGCCGATTTGTAGCTTTTCGTATAAGTATATTGGTACATTCAAATATATGACTTTGTGTAGCAGTGTAAGTGTTTTAATTTTTAGAAGGTCGCCAAACTCTACACCGTATAAACTTTTTGAATAAGCAGCACAACTTCCATATCTTCTTAATCCAAACACATATCTTGTTATTGCCTTGAATGCTCTTTCTAAACAGTTTGTGCTTCTTGCATCACACTTACTAAATATTTCCACACCATAAAGTAGTACCGGCATTAGATACGTTTTCGCCAAAAGAGAACGGATGTTCTGTGGTGTATAAAAATGTGTCTTATACAATGTCCTTAACATACCAAATATTTTACCCGAGGCAGCGACGATATGATCATTCCATCTAAGGCTACTGTTTATAATAACGCCCAAGTTCTTAGCTTTTGGTACTTGTTCTATGTTCTGGTTTCCAATTAACACAGGATAGCTACATGTGATCTCTTGCGAACGACTTGAAATCAGTATAAACTTCGATTTATTTGGGTTTATTAGAAGTCCATTTGCATTAGCCCAGGTGTGTACATTTGTCAAATCTTTATTAAGTTTTGTGATGCCTTGGTGTATCATTGACTTATGAAAACTGATATACAGCTGTACATCATCAGCATATATATGTATCTTAGAGTAACGAAGTTTGGATGGGAGATCGTTTATGTACATACAAAACAGAAGTGGTCCCAGGATGGATCCTTGCGGAACACCTCTATTTATATTTAGTGGCTTAGATACTAAGCTTCCAACAACAACAGACTGACTACGCTCACAGAGGTAGTTATAGACAAGTGATGATGCTGAATGGGAAAAGTTGTACAGTATTAGCAATTTGGCACATAGTCGCTTATGATCCACGCAGTCAAACGCCTTTGAGTGGTCCAACAGAACTAAACAGGATAATAAGCCGTCATCCAATTTAGACCTTATTTCCTCCGTAACATCAATTAGCGCTGTGATACAGCTATGTTTCGGTCTGAAACCAGATTGCCTACTCGACAATAGATTTTGCTCATTTAAGTATTTACTTATTTGGTTATGTATTATGCGCTCAAATACCTTAGAGAGAAATGGAAGAATTGATATTGGACGATACTCATCAGATGTTTTCGGTGTTGGAATAATTTTTGCATATTTCCACGCACTTGGGTAATTTCCTGTTGTTAGTATCATGTTAAATAGGTGTGTAATATATGGTAAGATGTGTGGTAATATAATCTTAATGAGCTGTGGGTATATGTTATCAAATCCAGCAGCATTCGACTTTATTGCCATACAACTAAACACTATGTCTTGATAGTTGGTACATGCAAACTCAAAAGCTGTATGAGGTTGAAAATTCGTCGCATCAATGTCTGAGGTTGATGAGAGATTCATTGCTGCATTGGTTGTAACCGCACTAACAAACGATTCATTTATTTGATCGGGGTCATCATTAACAGGACGGAACTTACTTTTTCCAATTCCAATTTCCCTAATTATATTCCATTTACATTTAGAATTAATCGCAGACTGAAATCTGTTTGAATAGTGGTTTGCTTTTGCTCTTTGTATAGTTTTGTTTACTTCGGATCGCAGTGCTTTGAACTCATTGTGTAGCTCTTGCGTCTTAAATCTCTTCCATCTTCTATAAGCAATATCACGACATTTTATTAAGTTTTGAATATTGTTATTAAACCAGCTTTTGTGTGCTCGTTGCTCTTTTCTTGTGCATTGCGGAACTGATAGGGTTTGAAGATGCTGCAAGTTTCTATTTAAAAAGTCCACTTTGTCATCAACAGATTGAATCATATAAATAGTTCTCCAGTTAATACAATGTAGTCCCGACATAAGTAGATGGTAATTGATTTTTTTGAAATTGAGGAATGTCTGCGCTTCTTCTGGAGGAGGTCGCTGAACGTCATACGTCATAAATATCAAATCATGTTTGGAAAAACATGATGCACTCAGTTGGTCATAAAGAAGAATCTTATTCTGGTTATTAACTAGGAATAGATCTAATAAGGTACTAGCAGTTGTTGCAAAGTGTGTGGGATTTGTTGAATTTACTGCATAAAGGCCTACTGAGTTAACTGCGTTTATGAGACTTCCATCAAGTATAATATTTGAGTTCATATCTCCACTAATTATTACATCGTCATAATGCACAACTGCGTCAGTTAAATAATTAATAAAGTTATTGATTGGTATGTTTTTGTTTGGTCGATACACGCAACCAATAAGCAGCTTTTGTCCATTCAATAGCGTTTCAATAAATATCGATTCCACCTCTTCATTCTCACCAGATCTGATTATCACTTTGCATGATATGTTGCTCTTCACATAAATTGCTACACCTCCTCCTGTTCTTATATTTCTGTCGTTTCTAAAAACGTTGTATCCCGCTACGCATATGAAACCATCGGCTACATACTTGGTAAACCACGTTTCCGATATGCATATTATGTCAATATCTGAATTTTCGAAAATATATTTGAATTCATCAATTTTACTTGTTAAGCTTTGAGCATTTATGTGACATATATTAAGTCCATATTTTTGTTTAGTTAATATATGCAACATGTTTCGTAATCCGTCATTGGAAACATATTCATTATGTCCCAAGGACATGTATAATAAGATTTTGCAACGCATTTTTTGATTTTGACAAGTGGTATTGATACTTTTTTCCAATATGTTTATGTATAAAATATAGTATAAATAACAAATTAAAAATCGAAAGCATTACTTTAGGCATTAGAGTTAGCAGGACGAAAAAACTGGTTTAAGCTAGATATGTCTTCTACTTTTATCGGATCATCTTCCGGTGACGGTTTGATATGAATCAGTCCACGGTATGAGAAAACTGATGAAATAGCATTTTGTTTTTTAAGCCTTATTGCTGCTTGAAAAATTTTGAAATTTGTTGCAGTAAGATTCTCGTTTACATAAATAACATTGCCTGAGTCAAAACCAATATGATGAAGACGCAATGGACTTTTGGTATTTTTTTTAAACTGAGCAATAGTTTTCAGAAAATTATTTTTAAAAAATGGGCTTATTAGTTGTATTATTATAGTCGAGTCTGGGAAATTGTTCTTGTTTCTAGTTGGTATACGATAAATGGTCTTATATGGTGGGGTTGTAATTTGCAAGGCATTACATATATTATTAAATATTTCATTTAAATTCTCCGATCTGTTGTATGGTATGCCATTTACACGCAAATCGCATGCAACATTTAAGTTTTCCTGTTTTCGTTGTTGGGCTTTTAGTGTTTCAACATCATTCATCAAGTTAGATAAAACTGAGCAATCTGTTTCTATCTTTTCAACTCTTTGGTTTAAGCTGTTGATGTTCTCATCCACTCGTTGCAATTGCAGATTTATTTTATTAATGAGTTTGGATTCTATACCTTCAAGTTTGCTGTCTATGTATTTGTACATTCTCTCTTCGCTCTCTTTTATAGCTTCTCTTATCTGTTTCAACAGTTGATCAGAATCCACATTTCGTAGCCGAGGAGTTTTAGAGACACTCTCCGTCTTTGATGATTCCTCTCTCTCTCTTTTTGAAACTGCCGTTAGTTTATCCAGGAGTTCGTCATGTAGTTTGTTGTTATTATTTATTATCTCTGATAATAGTTGATCTTGTTCAGCTTGAGTTTGTATTTTCTCCATTCTCTCCATTTTATTTCTCTTTGTTTTTCAGAGATTTTTATTTTATGTTGTTTTTGTATTTGTCGTGTTTGTATTTTCTTGTATCCAGCACAAGTACAATAGCTACCCAAACCATATATTTTGGATAAATTATTTCAATTTTTCTGTTTAGATATTTTATTTATTCGCACCAACAGTATTTATTGTGAAAGTTATATATTACGAGTTAACAGCTGCAAACACCGCTCAGAATCATCAACACGTTGTTGTTTTTGGTCAAATGTGAGCTCGCGCGGCACCCATTTTGCACAGAGCTTCCGCATATCCAAATATTGATGAATGCTATGACCAACACGTTCCTTTGATATCTTTAAGGCCTCTGCTATCTCGATCAACTTCATTTTATAGTCATTCAAAATCATTTTGTGGATTTTTTTTTGATGTTTTCGTCGGTAACCACCTCTTTCGGGCGTCCACTGCGTTCAACGTCCTCCGTGCTCATTTCACCACGCTGGAATTTTGCATACCAATCAATTATTGTTGATTTCCCTGGTGCAGAGTCCGGAAACTCATTATCAAGCCAAGTTTTTGCTTCCACCGTATGTTTTCCCTTCAGAAAACAGTATTTTATCAAAACACGAAATTCCTTTTTTTCCATTTTTTTCACATTAAAAAAGTTGCTTCACAAAAGACGCTCCATCTCACAAAATAATTGACTTACAGACGTCAAATTTTGACACGAATCATTTGAAGGTTGGTACTTGGTATTAAAATAATATGCATTTAATACTAGCGACGCCATCTATGTGTCAGACCGGGGACTTATCAGCCAACCTGTTATATTGGTAGAATTCTTGATTTTGGTAGATTTGCCAAGAGGTACTTTTTAAAATTTTCAAAAAAAAAAAAAAATTCTATAGAAATACAATTGTTACAAAATTTTGTATAAAAATAAATTGTTGACAATATTTTCTATAAGAAAAAAATTTAACAAAATTTTCTATGGAAATAACATTTTGACAAAATTGCCTATAGAAATAAACTCTTGACAACATTTTTTATAGAAATAAAAATTTCAATAGAAATAAAATTTTGACAAAATTTCCTATAGAAATAAAATTTTCAAAAAATTTTCTTAGAAATAAAATTTTGATAAAATTTTCTATAGAAATAAAATTTTATCAAAATTTTGTATAGGAATAAATTGTTGACAAAATTTCTATAAGAATAAAATTTTGACAAAATTTCCTATAGAATAAAACTTTTGACAAAATTTTCTATGGAAATAAAATTTTGACAAAATTTCCTATAGAAATAAAATTTTGCAAAATAAGATTTTTTACAAAATTAAAAAAAAAATGTCCAAATCGGTCTAGATTTAAATATACGTATACTTTACGATAGTCTTTAAATTTGATGTTATGTAATTTTAGCTTCGAGAAGTACATGTTTAGTACTTTTTCGTCGACATTATTTATTATCCCTGGTTTGAATCAATTGTGGAATCACTTTTGCCACTCCAATGGAGGTATCTCTAAAAGATGCATTCTGTACGCATTAACCGCATCTTCAGATGTTGAATAACGTTGGTCTCTCATTTATTGCGTACGTTGCACTAACTTTGTATCACTTCTTCTTAAGATGTGATTCAAATTCAGTGTTTTGGATGTGAATTAAAAAATTTTGATAGCTGATGGCCTTAGCAGCCAATGCTACTTTTCCCTTTTTTTTATCATACATTTACTGTATGATTAAAATAAACAATAAATAAATAAATAAATAATAAAAAATTTTGTAATATTTTGCCAAATAAATAATTTTTATAATTTTTAATGCATTATAATACTTGTCTGAAAAGTTTGACCTAAAATATTTTCAAAAATTCTCAATTTTTCTAGATTGGATTTAGCATTTTTTCGACAAAATTTTATCAATAGGTACCATTTTATTATTTCTTACCACACTCGGTGTTTAACCAATTTGAGACAAAAAAGTTAATATTACTCATTAAAAAAACGAGTTATAAAAAATTGAATTGAAAAATAGCTTCTTTGGGAGGACGTTATTGGAAGTGCTTTTAAAGTTGTGCCTTTGGAACAACTTCCAAATTTTTTTGCTGGGTGGTTTCCGGAGCTACAACCGATTTTGGACGACCTTCACGAAGTTCGTCTTGAACTACGACCCCAGTAGAATTCACCTTACTGTCGATACACACTGGTCCTTGATCATTGCTAAAAATTGAACTGAGTACAGTTTTGTTCAACATTTTCGTTCTTATACTAAAACCTGGGTCGATACGTGGATTGAGTCAAAAGACGAGCCTTTTTTCGTCGCGGTATCCATATGTTTCCAGGAAGATGGAAAAAAAGTACTGGCTAGTGATGGACAATAGTTCGATTGATCAGTGTGTTAAATTTTTTTCGGAATAAATTCTCCAACATTTGAAAAAACCCGCATTTTTAATTTGAACTCCCAATGAGAGTTTTTATATCCTCCACCATAAGATGGGGTATACTAACCTTGCCATGCCGTTTGTAACACATAGAAAAATTGGTCGTTGGACGTTAAATTTGGAACAAGCTATCGATTTGAACCTTGTTGTTATTGATGTAGGTCAGATGGCATAGGAAATGGGCCATGTCGAACCACGGTCGGTTTATATGAGAGCTACACATAAATAGATGTCATATGAACCGACCATCTCAGATCAGATGCGGTTGAAAGTTCTCCATAATTGTATACAGCTCCCATGTAAACTGAAATTAAAAAAAAAACAATAATTGATTTTTTCAATCAACATCAAAGAAATTTTAAAATAAATGTTTAGTTGAATCAATTAAAAAATTAATTGAAATTTCAAAATCAAATCAATTAACTTTTTAATCAAATCTTTTTTTACGCCCAATTAAAACTGTGATTGATACAATCATTTTCGTGATTGAAGACATTTCAATAAAAAAATTAATTGGATCAATTAATTTCGTGATTGAATCATATTTTTTTTTGTTTGTACGCAATCAATTCGGACGGGCCGAACTTTCAGCCGTTATTTGTTATTTTTTTATCTTCACTTCATATAAATTGTGTTCGTATTTTTTCTAGAAATAAATTTGTTTTATTTCTGTAGCTTTAAGAAATTTATTTACCCAAATCTTAAGTTTATTTGGGAATCCCAAAATTTCAATGCCGCTTTTACATTCGCTACCTTCCCCATTTGTAGTAGTATTGAATGATTTAAAACTCCCAATGAAGCATAAGACATTGACTTGCATGACTATGGAATACCACAACGTGTAGAAGGTCACACGCACAGCAAAAAACTCTAGGGACAGTAAAATACACTACCAGTAAAAATTCCAACAGACCTAAAAATGTTCAAATTCATTCCCAATAGCTGCTAACTTCATATCATAGGCATTTTGTGAATACTTGTAAACCTTGGTGAAGGATAAAATACAAAAAAAAAAAAATATTCTCCCTAAAGTCCAGAGTGTAGGAGAAGTTCTCGACAAAAAGAACTCCACAAAAAGGTATGGACTATGAATGAAATTGTTTGACATTGTCTACGTTGTCTTGGGAGGGTTTGTGTCGTCTGTGTTTTTTTACCTTTTTCTGAGAATCCATGAATTTGTCTAGAGAAAAGCAGAGTAACCTATGTATTCAAATTTACTTTGGTAATAACGATAAAAATTGAGGACATTTTATTATGTAACACATTGTGGAACCGATTTACTTGAAATTTTCAGAAAAAAATTTCTCGAAAATTTTTCCAATTAAAATCTTAATTGAGATTTAAAAAATATTCAAATAAAATTTTTTTAATTGATTTTTTAATTTTTTTTTAATTGAAGCAAAAATCAATCACACAAATTAAGTATCAATTAACTTTTTAATTGGATCAATTAGTTTTTAATTTGATCAATTAATTTTTTAATTGACTGTCAATTAATTTTTTTATTGATACTATCATTTCTGTGATTGAAGACGTTTCAATTAAAAAATTAATTGGACCAATTAATTTCGTGATTGAATCAGAAAAATTTTTTTGTGTGCGTAGAGAGTGATCATGTAGTGAACATAGGGCACCTCAGTTTTTGATATCTGCTCGGGGGAAGGGAACTTCCTCCTTGTCCGAATTTATGAAAATTAGACCAATGTTGACTTTATTTTTCGATATCTGGTTGGGGAGGGGATCTCTCTTTTGCCTGTTTTTTAAAGCACTGTGAAAAAACTAAATTTCACATGTTTACTTGAAATTTTCAAAGAACGTGGAAGGAGGTTATGGACGAAAGGGGCCCTCCCCCTTTTTATGCTTTTTTAAAGTTGGTCATATATTCTCCAATTTCCTTGAAATTTTGGTGATATCCGCTACTCCATTTTTCGAGGTGGGACCGCCCTTTGTTCGACTTAATATAGTGTAAAAATAAAATTATCCGATTGATTTGAAATTTACAAAGGACTTGGAGGAATGTTATGAAATTAATATGGTGTACCTAATTTTCGGATATTTGGAAAGGAGTCCCCTTGTCCTAATTTTTTTTTCTTCAAATTTTCTGTGAAGGTTGAGAATGGTATCAATTTCTTTATTTTTCGTTATTTGATCCTGGAAGGGGATATCTTTATACCCTTCACCACTACTGTGGTACAGGGTATAATAAGTTTGTGCATTTGTATGTAACGCCAAGAAATAGTGGTCATAGACCCATCTTTTAGTATACCGATCGGCTTAGAATTAAATTCTGAGTCGATTTAGCGATGTCCGTCTGTCTGTCTGTCTGTCCGTCCGTCTTTCTGTATATGTAATTGTGTGCACAAAGTACAGCTCGCAATTTAAGTCCGATCGTCCTCAAATTTGGCATAGGGCCGTTTATTGGGACAGAGACAATCGCTATAGGTTTTGGAAAAAATCGGTTCAGATTTAGATATAGCTGCCATATATATTAATCCCCGATTTGGCCACAGTTAGCGTGTTTATCAACCGATTTTCTTGAAATATCGTACATCCAAATATTTAATGAATCTCGAAAATCTCGCAAAATATCAGCCAAATCGGTTCAGACTTAGATATAGCTCCCATATATATCTTTCGTCCGATTTAGACTGATAAGACCACAGAGGTCAAAGTTTACTACCGATCTTCGTGAAATTGTGCACAGAGGGTAGAATTGACATTCTACCAATGCTTGGTAAATTTGATTGAAATCGATTCAAATTTAGATATAGCTCCCATATATATCTTTCGTCCGATTTGAACTTATATGGCCACAAAAGCCAGAGTTTTGCCGTGATTTGCTTCAAATTTTGCACAAGGAGTACGTTTAATAGTATTGTTAAGTGTGTCAAATTTTGTTAAAATCGGTTCAGATTTAGATATAGCTCACATATATATCTTTCGCCCGATTTGGACTTATAGGGTCTCAAAAGCCAGAGTTTTGCCCTGACTTACTTCAAATTTTGCACAAGCGGTACTTTTAACGATACTATTGTATGTGCCAAATATAGTCAAAATCTATTCAAATTTAGATATAGCTCCCATATATATCTTTCGTCCGATTTGAACTTATATGGCCTCAAAATCCAGGGTTTTGCCGTGATTTGCTTTAAATTTCGCACACGGAGTACGTTTAGTAGTATCGGTAATTGTGCCAAATTTGGTTGAAATCGGTTCAGATTTAGATATGGCTCCCATATATATCTTCCGTCCGATTTGCACTCATATAACCAGGGGGCCAAAGTTATACTCCCATTTACGTGAAATTTCGCATAGATAGCAGAATTATTATTCTAACTATACATGTCAAATCTTGTCAAAATCGGTTCAGATTATATATAGCTCCCACATATACGTACACCAGAGTTGGGGTAGACTGTTACACATTTTAGACCCATTTTCAATGGAAGTTTCCTCCAATTAACTGGATAGCGTTAGCCGATTTAAATTTTAATTCTAGAGATTTTGTAGAAGTAAAAAAATTGTCTCCTTTATATAGCTTCCAGCAAATGTGAAGTAGTTGAAATGGTAACACAAATTTTGGCCTACATAGGGGTGAAGGGTACAATATCGTCGGCGCTGCCCGACTTTAGACTTTACTTACTTGTTTTTAAATAGAACTGAATTGAAACTTCTCCCGGTAGAAGGTGATTAAATTAATGCAGGAGACATGATTTTTCGAATCTGGTCGGGGAAGGGAGATAGTGAAAAATTTAAACTTTGTCGATTTACTTTGAATTTCCATGGATGTTATTAAATGATTTTTTCGATATCTGATCGGGGAGGGGCGAGTGCTGAGCAGAGCGAAGAAAGAATTTTTGAAAATTGAAAATTTTCTGATTTTCTTGAAACTCACAGGGAAGTTAGAGGGTTTTCTCCAAAAGGGTACTCGGTACATACTTTCTGATATGGTGCAAATACCAGTCTTCTTGCCACACTTTTTTAGTTAGATTAGGTTAGGTAACATATAGTAGCAGCCCGATATTTTAGGCTCACTTAGACTATTCAGTTCATTGTGATATCACAGTGGTGAACTAAATGCTGCCCGATGTTAAGCTCAATGATAAGTGACTTCCTTTTTATAGTCGAGTCCGAACGGCGTTCCACATTGCAGTGAAACCACTTAGAGAAGCTTTGAAACACTCAGAAATGTCACCAGCATTACTGAGGTGGGATAGTCCACCGTTGAAAAACTTTTTGGTGTTTGGACGAAATTGGATTCGAACCCACGAGCAAGGCGGGCATGCAAACCATTGCACCACGGAGGCTCCCACACTTTTTTGTTAAAAAAATACTTAATTTTATATGAAATTGACAGACAACGTAGAGTGTTGCTCATTGTCCGATATATGTCTGGGAAAGACATGCACACTGTGTCCAACATTTTAACAAATGTTATTATGCTCATTTTTCTAAGAACATTTACTTGTTCCGATTAAGTATAAGTTTCCCGATCGATTAGATTATAAATGAAAAAAATACCGAAAATACCGAGTTTTGTCGTTGGAGGAAACCAATTGTCTTCCTTTTGCTCTACCAGTAAACTATAGGTCAACCAGTTCAGAATGTTTTCATATTTAGACTACTTATTTGTGGTTACACAGAACCAACTAAGACCCTAGTCGTACGCAACTTAATAAGTATATATTAAAAAAAGTTAGTTTAAGCACTAGAAGTCCACTACCTAATGTCCGCTAACTAATTAGTGACTGATAAAAACTTATTACATACTTCAATTCTTTGTGGGATTCATGAAAACGTGAAAATCGTTAGAATGATAAGTGTTTTGTCATACTTCGTTCTTTGCATTATTTAGCTTATGGTAGCTGTGTTACGGCCCACATGTCGGGTTAATAGAAACTAAATGACATGTGAGTATATATCTCTAACGGGACATCATGCAAACGGGCCCTGATATATGTCTATTTCGTGTATTTTATTTCTACTATTTTTTGTTTTAATATTTCATTCTGTTAGTTATTCTCATTTGAATTCTCTTGGACAGTGTGATATACTATTGCTGTTACACTCGGTGCTGTTCTTGTCCATATCCATGTTTTACAAGTAATGGACAACTTATGGTAATTTTACATTCGAATACACACAACCAGACATTGTTTTGAACACATCCACAAACTTTGATACATAAACATTGTCATCTTTGCATGATATGAATAGCACACAGTGATACATATATACAATAAGAATTTCCATTCAGGGAAAATTAATCTTTGGAACTGAAAGTGAAGTGAGTCTGGTTATTGTAATTATGTTACATATAGCTATCTTTCGAAATTTTGCACGGAATCGTTCTTGGCTGCAAACAGGTCAAGTTGAAAGATGCGATATATCGGTCCATTCGTTTTGGTATAACCTCTATATAAACCGATCCTCTGTTGTGGTTTCTTGTGGTGTCTTCGGGTGTCTAGAAGACCAGAGTTTGTATCCGATTTGTCTGAAATTTGAAATCTAAAAGTATATCAGGTCTGCAAAGATCCGTGTAGAATTTTGTATAAGTCGGTCAATATTTTGGTTATTGACATATCTTCAGATGTGACTTCTTCAAGCACAGTTGTTACTCAAGCCCAAAATAATCTACCAAAGAAAGAAGAAAATGTTACCAAAAAAACTACCAAACAAAAAAATCTCGAATTTTGTAAAAATGTATTTCTATACAAAATTTTGTAAAAATTTTATTCCTATAGAAAATTTTGTCAACATTTTATTTCTATTGAACATTTTGTCAAATTTTTATTTCTTTAGAAAAATTGTTAAAATTTTATTTCCATAGAAAATTTTTTCATTTTTTTAGAAAAATTTTGTTAAAATTTTATTTCATTAGAAAATTTTGTTAAAATTTTATTTCTATAGTAAATTTTGTCACAATTTTATTTCTATAGATAATTTTGTTAAATTTTATTTCTACAGAAAATGTTGTCAAAATGTTATTTCTTTTGAAAAATTTTCAAAAATTTTATTTCTATAGATAATTTTGTTTATATAGAAAATGTTGTCAAATTTTCATTTCTATAGAAAATGTTGTCAAATTTTTTTTTCTATAGAAAATTGTGTCAAAAGTTTATTTCGATAGAAGATTTTCGTAAAATTTTATTTCTATAGAAAATTTTTTCATAATTTTATTTTTATAGAAAATTTTTTTCAAAATTTTATTTCAATAGAAAATTTTGTCAACATTTTATTTCTATAGATAATGTTGTTAAATTTTATTTCTAT
Organism: Haematobia irritans; assembly: GCF_050003625.1. Lineage (NCBI taxonomy): Eukaryota > Metazoa > Arthropoda > Insecta > Diptera > Muscidae > Haematobia > Haematobia irritans. The sequence continues at coordinate 218,827,586 of NC_134397.1, read as the reverse complement.
AGAAAATTTTGTCAAAATTTTATTTCAATAGAAAATTTTGTCAAAATTTTATTTCTTTAGATAATTTTTTTTTAAATTTTACTTCTATATAAAATTTTGTCAAAATTTTATTTCTTTTAAAAATTTTGTCAAAATTTTATTTTTATAGATAATTTTAATAAATTTCATTTTTATAAAAAATTTTGTCAAAATTTCATTTCTTTTGAAAATTTTGTCAACATTTTATTTTTATAGTTAATTTTGTCAAAATTTTATTTGTATTGAAAATTTTGTTAAAATTTTATTTCTATAGAAAATTTTGTCAAAATTGTATTTCTTTTGAAAATTTTGTCAATATTTCATTTCTATAGAAAATTTTGTTAAAGTTTTATTTCAATAGGCAATTTTGTCAACATTTTATTTCTATAGTAAATTTTGTCAAAATTTTATTTCTAAAGAAATTTTTGTCAAAATTTTATTTCTTTTGAAAATTTTGTCAAAAATTTTTTTTATACACAATTTTGTTAAATTTTATTTCTATAGGAACTTTTGTCAAAATGTTATTTCTATAGAAAATTTTGTCAGGATTTTATTTATATAGAAAATGTTGTCAAAATTGTATTTCTATAAAAATTTTTATCACAGGTTTATTTCTATAGAAAAATTTGTTAAAATTTTATTTCTATAGAAAATGTTGTTAAAAGTTTATTTCTATAGAAATTTTCAATAAAAATTTTTGTCAAAATTTTATTTCCATAGAAAATTTTGTCAAAATGTTATTTCTTTTGAAAATTTTTCAAAAATTTTATTTCTATAGATAATTTTTTTTATATAGAAAATGTTGTCAAAATTTCATTTCTATAGAAAATTTTGTCAAAAGTTTATTTCGTTAGAAAATTTTGTTAAAATTTTATTTCTTTTGAAAATTTTGTCAAAATATTATTTTTATAGATAATTTTGATAAATTTTATTTCTATAGAAAATTTTGACAAAATTTTATTTCTATAGAAAATTTTGTCAAAATTTTATTTCTATAGAAAATTTTGTCAAAATTTTATTTTTATAGATAATTTTGTCAAAATTTTATTTATTTTGAAAATTTTGTTAAAATTTTATTTCTATAGAAAATTTTGTCGAAATTTTATTTCTTTTGAAAATTTTGTCAAAATTTTATTTTTATAGATAATTTTGTTAAATTTTATTTCTATAGAAATGTTTGTCAAAATTTTTTTTCTTTTGAAAAGTTTGCAAAATTTTTATTTCTATAGAAAATTTTGTTAGAATTGTATTTTTATAGGAAATTTTGTTAAAGTTTTATTTCTATAGACAATTTTGTCAAAATAATATTTCTTTTAAAAATTTTGCAAAAATTTTATTTCTATAGAAAATTTTGTTAAAATTTTATTTTTATTGAAAATTTTGTTAAAATTTTATTTCCATAGAAAATTTTGTCAAAATTTTATTTCTATAGATAATTTTGCCAAAATTTTATTTCTATAGATAATTTTGTTAAATTTTATTTCTATAGAAAATTTTGTCAAAATTTTATTTCTTTTGAAAATTTTGTCAAAATTTAATTTTTATAGATAATTTTGTTTAATTTTATTTCTATAGAAAATTTTGTCAAAATTTTATTTCTTTTGAAAATTTTAAAAATTTATTTCTATAGAAAATTTTGTTAAATTTTATTTCTATAGAAAATTTTGTCAAAATGTTATTTCTTTTGAAAAATTTTATTTCTATAGATAATTTTGTTTGTATAGAAAATGTTGTCAAAATTTCATTTCTATAGAAAATTTTGTCAAAATTTTATTTGTATCGAAAATTCTGTCAAAAGTTTATTTCGATAGAAAATTTTGCAAAAATTTTATTTCTATAGATAATTTTGATTAAAATTTTATTTATATAGAAAATGTCAAAATTGTATTTCTATAAAAATTTTTGTCAAAATTTATTTCTATAGAAAATTTTGTTAACATTTTATATCAATAGAAATTTTTTTTAAAAGTTTATTTCTATAGAAAATTTTGTTCAAATGTTATTTCTATAGAAAATTTTGTCAAAATTTTATTTCTATAGAAAATTTTGTCAAAATTTTATTTCTATAGATAATTTAGTCAAAATTATATTTCTATAGATAATTTTATTTAACATTTTATTTCTATAGAAAATTTTATCAAAATTTTATTTCTATAGAAAATTTTGTTAAAATTTTTTTTTGTATAGAAAATTTTTTAAAAATTTTATTTCTATAGAAAATTTTGTCAAAATTTTATTTCTTAGATAATTTAGTCAAAATTTTATGTCTATAGAAAGTTATGTGAATATTTTATTTCTATAGAAAATTTGGTCAAATTTGTATTTCTATGGAAATTTGTGTCAAAATTTTGTTTCTATAGAAAATTTCTAAAAAACCTTAGTCGTAGCCTATATTTGAAGCGTTTTAATCTTAAATCTAAAGGTTCAATACGTCAGTTAGTTTAAGGACTATTTTGTTTTTAAATCAAAGATATACGACTTTTACGGAGGGATGCAAATTGCCAAGATTCGTGTCCTAAATTTATTGGAAAAATTGCTTGAATCAAAGGTTCTAAATTTTGGTTTTATTTAATTTTCATAAATTTAAAGAAATTGGTCCATTGTGTAAATTGTGTTGCATAATCTTTTATATTACGACAATATTTTTTTCAGTGTACTTGTTTTATTGTAAAACCACTGTATCAAGGATATCCACACCAGAGATATTCATCAGCATGAAATCAATAGTCTATGGCCAGTCTGCTACTGCTGTTATATTGTCATTCCCTTGGTTATACTGTCATACACACACACACGCATATGCAATGGAATGGAATGAAATGCCAAGTAATAAAGACGAAACCAAATGCATTTTTATTATGGATTTATTACTCTTCTATCGAGCAATAACAGGAAAAAGCACTAAGAAAATGTGGTATCATTTTTTTTTGCTGACGTTGATTTAATTTGTGTGTTGGGGCCGATGACAACAGGACTACAATTAAAAGGGGAAAATGGGTGTCGTTTTATGTCCCTTGCATGAATATGCAAAGTATTTGATTTAATTTGCATGATGCATTAAAGGCCAATGACAATTTCAAATTGAGGTATAAAAACAACACATTATGGAGAAACTGTTTTCAGAAAATAGCTTTTATGACAATGCTTTGCTATGCTATTTCTTGTGTACTGGGAATATTGGTAAAAAGTTGTTTGTATGTCATTTAACTCTGGGTAATCAATATAGAAATATGTGACATGGGGAAGTAACATAAAAAGAAGAAATATAAATGGTGGGTTACTTTGAAGAAAGTCATTAAAGTCTACAAGAAAGTCATTAAAGTCTAAAGACCTAAATATACTACTATAAGTAAGAAAGAGGTAAAGTTGGGAGGAACTGACTTTACTCGAAAAGTGAATCCACCATAAAAGAAAATTGTGATTAATTTTAGAAGTTTTTAAATAAAATATATGTTATTACAATGGCTAATATTTGAATACAGGAGCCATCGTGGTGCAACAGTTAGCATGCCCGCCTTGCATACACACACTGAAAAAAAGCATACTCGGTTCCAAAGATTTTTGTCTTTACTTTAAAAAATTTGGTATTGATTCCGAGCCAAAGAAACGGAGAATACAAGTAAGGATACTTTTAAGAAACAAATCTCTAAATTTAGGTTTTGTGTACTTGCTTCTAGGAAGCAAAATTTAATTTTTCGCTTTCTCAGCTTTTTTTCTTCATATGCTATCAAAGTGCTTTAAGAACGAGTTAACTGCAACTTTATTTTCCAAATTAGGACTCGACTTCCAGTAGAAATTATGCTATGTTTGAAGTAAAAAACTTCTTTAAAATAAAGTGTTGAAAAACATGTCCTATATTTGAACGATTTTTTGCTTTGTAGTCAAGATGCCAAAAGACAACAAATTTAAAGACAATTTCATTAAATTTAAAGAATTTTTCTGAATTATTAAAGTCAAGTTGACCTTAGCCTATAAATTTTTTCTTTCATGTTAAGATACTCATTTTTAAGTCAAATCACTTAATTATAAGGACAATACGACTTCATTGAAAAGTTTATCGACTTTTGGACAAGGAAACTAACTTTATTTTAGAGAAATGCGTCTTCTATGCTAAGCAAAATTTGTATTCGTATTTTAAAGACATGAAATCTTTGACCTCACGACAATATTTTTTTCAGTGCAGGCTCGTGGGTTCAAACCCAATTTCGGCCAAACACCTAACAGTTTTTCAGCGGTGGATTATCCCACCTCAGTAATGCTGGTGATATTTCTGAGTGTTTCAAAACTTCTCTAAGTGGTTTCACTGCAATGTGGAACGCCATTCGGACTCGGCTATAAAAAGGAGGTTCCTTGTCATTGAGCTTAACATAGAATCGGGCAGCACACTGTGGTACCACAATGGACTGAATAGTCTAAGTGAGTCTGTAATATCGGGCTTGACAAATCTGGGGTTCCGTTTATAAGGAGGCTATATATAATTATGGACCTATATGGACCAATTTTAGCATGAATGTTAATGACCGTATACTAACATATATACCCTCCATCCTATCGTGGAGGGTATAATAAAATTTTATTTCTATAGAAAATCTTCTACAAGTGTTACATCTTTAGAATTTTCTATAAAAATAACACATTTTATTTATAAAGAAAATTTTGTCGAAATTTCATTTTTTGGAAATTTCTCAAAATTTAATTTTTTTAGAAAATTTCTCACAATTTCATTTTTAAAGAAATTTTTTTCAAAATGTTATTTCTATAGAACATTTTGTCAAAATTTTATTTCTATAGAAAATTTTATCAAAATTTTATTTCTATAGAAAATTTTGTCAAAATTTTATTTCTATAAAAATTTTGTCAAAATTTTATTTCTATAGAAAATTTTGTCAACATTTTATTTCTATAGAAAATTTTGACAAAATTTTATTTCTATAGAAAATTTTGTCAAAATTGTATTTCTATAGAAAATTTTGTCAAAATTTTATTTCTATAGACCATTTTGTCAAATTTTTTATATAGAACATTTTGCAAAGTTTTATTTATATAGAAATTTTTGTCAAAATTTTATTTCTATATAAAATTTTGTCACAATTTCATTTCTACAGAAAATTTTGTCAAAATGTCATTTCTATAGAAAATGTTGTCAAAATTTTAATTCTATAATGAATTTTGTGAAAATTTAATTTTTATAGAAAATTTTATCATAGCTTCATTTATAAGGAAAATTTTGTAAAAATTTTATTTCTATAGAAATTTTGTAATAATTTTACTTCTATAGAAACGTTTGTGAAAATTTTGTCAAAAATTTATTTTGATAGATTTTTTTTTTAATTTTATTTCTAACGAAAATGTCAAAATTTTATTTCTATAGAAAATTCTGTCAAAATTTTATTTCTATAGAAAATTTTGTCAAAATTTTATTTCTATAAAGAATTTTGTGAAAATTTAATTTCTATAGAAAATTTTATCAGAACTTCATTTCTATGGAAAATTTTATAAAAATTTTATTTCTATAGAAATTTTGTTAAAATTTGACTTCTATAGAAAATTTTGTGAAAATTTTATTTTTGTAGAAAATGTTGTCAAAATTTTATTTTGATAGATTTTTTTTTAATTTTTATTTCTAAAGAAAATGTTGTCAAAATTTTATTTCTGTAGAAAATTCTGTCAAAATTTTATTTCATAAAAATATTTTTGAGTGTTGTTGACCTATTTGATGTTTATTCTGATTATTATTTTTGTTCGGCTTGAGGTCATAGAAACAATCGATTATTGATTTGTTTTAATATTTATTTCCAATATTTCGGTTAGTGCCACTAACCATCTTCTGGGATTTTGTATCTACATAAAATACAAAAATTAAATTACATTTAATGTTCACAAAAATCACAATTGTTATTGAAAATATATTTTATCGAAAAATAACTAACTTGAGTTCTTGTGCTGCTGTTTGTTTCGCAATTCACCGTACACTAAACTTCGTTTGTGTCGATGCTTGTTTATAATATGTCGATACATTCTGGCGCATTCTTCCGTGTCTTTTTTGAAATTCATTCTTTTGTCAGGAGAGAGATCTATTATGTTGAGCATCTCAAGAGTGTATCTTCGTCTATGATTATTCTTTTGAGCAAGTATCTCGACGTCTGTGAAGTTTGGCTTGTGTCCTGTTGTTGCACAGTGAGCTGCAAGTGCTGTTTTTTGCTCTACTGATTTGTCTACAGCTTTAAGGTCTGATTTATGCGACGAAAGTGTTGTCTTAAGTTTGGTCATTGTAGTGCCAACATATGCCATTGGGCATATGTTGGACTTGTCTCCATTACATTTAATTTTGTACACTATGTTACTCCTGTCCTCATTCTTTATTTTTGACTTTGTGTTGCTGAATAATTCCTTTACTGTTCTCGATGTGCGTGAAGCAATTTGAATCTTGTCCTTGTTATATACGTCCGATTTGAAAAAACGCTCTGAGAATCCTTCAACGTAAGTCATGGGTTTGTATGACTTATCCTTATTATGGTCCGGCTCTTCAATAGTCTTAGTTTTAATGTTTTCGTCAAGTGTTTTATTTTTAACGCGATTTATTAGTCTGCTTATTATTCTATTTGGAAAATCGTTTGTGGTCAATATTTGTCTTATCTTTATTTCATTCTCCTTGTGGAATTCTGCATCACTTATCCTTAAGATTCGATCTATAAAATTGATTGCTGTCATATGGATTATACTTTTATTGTGTTTTGAATTATAATTTATTAGTCGTCCAGTTGCTGTTGGTTTTTGATACCAATTCAGCCTCAAACAATTATCATCTCTCAGTATGTTACATCAGTATGTTACATCAGTAGAGCAAAAAACAGCACTTGCAGCTCACTGTGCAACAACAGGACACAAGCCCAACTTCACAGACGTCGAGATACTTGCTCAAGAGAATAATCATAGACGAAGATACACTCTTGAGATGCTCAACATAATAGATCTCTCTCCTGACAAAAGAATGAATTTCAAAAAAGACACGGAAGAATGCGCCAGAATGTATCGACATATTATAAACAAGCATCGACACAAACGAAGTTTAGTGTACGGTGAATTGCGAAACAAACAGCAGCACAAGAACTCAAGTTAGTTATTTTTCGATAAAATATATTTTCAATAACAATTGTGATTTTTGTGAACATTAAATGTAATTTAATTTTTGTATTTTATGTAGATACAAAATCCCAGAAGATGGTTAGTGGCACTAACCGAAATATTGGAAATAAATATTAAAACAAATCAATAATCGATTGTTTCTATGACCTCAAGCCGAACAAAATTAATAATTAGAATGAAAATTTTATTTCTATAGAAAATTTTGTCAAAATTTTATTTCTATAGAAACTTTTGCCACAATTTTATTTCTATAGAAAATTTTGTCAAAATTTTATTTCTATAAAAATTTTATTTCTATAGAAAGTTTTGCAAACATTTTATTTCTATAGACAATTTTGTCAAAATTTTATTTCTTTAGAAATTTTGTCAAAATTTTATTTCTATAGAAAATTTTGTCAAAATTTTATTTCTATAGAAAATTTTGTCAAAATTTTATTTCTATAGAAAATTTTGTCAAAATTTTATTTCTATAGAAAATTTTGTCAAAATTTTATTTCTATAGAAAATTTTCTCAACATTTCATTTCTATAGAAAATTTTGTCAAATTTTTATTTCTACCGACAATTTTTTCAAAATTTTATTTCTATATAAAGCTATATTTCTATAGAAATTTTTGCAAAATTTTATTTCTATAGAAAATTTTGTCAAAAATTCATTTCTATAGAAAATTTTGCCAAAGTTTTATTTCTATAGAAATTTTTGTCAAGATTTCATTTCTATAGAAAATTTTGTAAAAATTTTATTTCTATAGAAAATTTTGTCAACATTTGATTTCTATAGAAAATTTTGTCAACATTTTATTTCTATAGAAAATTTTGTCAAAATTTTATTTCTATAGAAAATTTTCTCAACATTTCATTTCTATAGAAAATTTTGTCAAATTTTTATTTCTATAGAAAATATTGTCAAAATTTTATTTCTATAGAAAATATTGTCAAAATTTTATTTCTATATAATATATTGTCAAAAATTCATTTCTATAGAGAATGTTGTCAAAATTCCATTTCTATAGAAAATGTCAAAATGTTATTTCTATAGAAGGTTTTGCCGAAATTTTATTTTTATACAAAATTTTGTCAAAATTTTATTTTTGTGGAATGTTTTGTAAAAATTTTTTGCTATAGAAAATTTTGTCAACATTTAATTTTTGTAGAATATATTGTCAAAAAATCACTTATATAAAAAATTTTGTGAAAATTTTATTTCTATAGAAAATTTTTTCAAAATTTTATTTCTATAGAAAATTTTGTCAAAATTTTATTTCTATAGAAAATTTTGTCAAAATTTTATTTCTATAGAAAATTTTGTCAAAATTTTATTTCTATAGAAAATTTTGCCAAAATGTTATTTCTATAAAAAAAATTTGTGAAATTTTTAATTCTATAGAAAATTTTGTCAAAATTTTATTTCTATAGAAAATTTTCTCAACATTTCATTTCTATAGAAAATTTTGTCAAATTTTTATTTCTATAGAAAATATTGTCAAAATTTTATTTCTATAGAAAATTTTGTCAAAATTTTATTTCTATAGAAAATTTTGTCAAAATTTTATTTCTATAGAAAATTTTGTCAAAATTTTATTTCTATAGAATATTTTGCCAAAATGTTATTTCTATAAAAAAAATTTGTGAAATTTTTAATTCTATAGAAAATTTTGTCAAAATTTTATTTCTATAGAAAATTTTCTCAACATTTCATTTCTATAGAAAATTTTGTCAAATTTTTATTTCTATAGAAAATATTGTCAAAATTTTATTTCTATATAATAAATATATTGTCAAAAATTAATTTCTATAGAAAATGTTGTCAACATTTTATTTCTATAGAAAATTTTGTCAAATTGTTTTTTCTATAGAAGGTTTTGTTAACATTTTATTTCTATAGAAAATTTTGTTAAAATTTTATTTCTATAGAAAATGTTGTCAAAATTTTATTTCTATAAAGAATGTAAGTGTAAGAATGTAAAAATTTCATTTCTATAGAAAATTTTATCAGAACTTCATTTCTATGGAAAATTTTGTAAAAAATTTATTTCTATAGATTTTTTTTTTTTTTAATTTTAGTTGTGTTGAAAATTTTGTCTTAACTTTATTTCTTTAGACAATTTTGTCAAAACTTTATTTCTATAGAAAATTGTGCGAAAATTTAATTTCTATAGAAAATTTTGTCAAAAATTTTTTTCTGTAGAAAATTTTGTAAAAATTATATTTCTGCAGAAATTTTTGTGAAAATTTTATTTCTATAGAAAATTTTGCCAAAATGTTATTTCTATACAAATTTTCGTCAAAATTTTATTTCTGTAGAAACTTTTGTCAAAAATTTATTTCTAAAGAAAATTTTGTCAAAACTTTATTTCTATAGAAAATTTTGTCAAAATTTTATTTCTATAGAAAATTTTGTCAACATTTTATTTCTATAGAAAATTTTCTCAACATTTTATTTCTATAGAAAATTTTGTCAACATTTTATTTCTATAGAAAATTTTGTCAAAATTTTATTTCTATAGAAATTTTTGTCAAAATTTTATTTCTATAAAGAATGTAAGTGTAAAAATGTAAAAAATTTCATTTCTGTAGAAAATTTTATCAGAACTTCATTTCTATGGAAAATTTTGTAAAAATTTTATTTCTATAGAATTTTTTTTTTTAATTTTAGTTTTGGTGAAAATTTTGTCTAAATTTTATTTCTTTAGACAATTTTGTCAAAACTTTGTTTCTATAGAAAATTTTGTTTAAATTGCGTGGTTTTATGCTGAGATCAAAAACAGCAATAATGATTGAAAGGAAACCAACAATAACAAACAAAACAAAATTTTATTTCTATAGAAAATTTTGTTAAAATTTCATTTCTATAGAAAATGTTGTTAAAATTTCATTTCAATAGAAAATTTTGTCAAAAATTCATTTCTATGGAATTTTTTTTTGTGCTAAGTAATGACAACATATTGCAATAAGCCAATTTCGACTATACGGTGTCGGTTTCGTGGGACACGTGCCTTCGAAACTAAAGGAAAAAATGTTCATCAATATAGTTTATCCATTTTATTTCCATTAAGGTAAATTTTTGTGAAAAATAATAAAATTTACCCGTTTCAGTACAAAAAAAAACCTAAACTGTAAGCAGTTAGGATTAGTTCATTAACTAGAATAAGGCATGGAATTTTACTCATACTATTTTCTTCGCTGGGTATAAGAATTTACTACTGAAAAAGAAAATTTTATTCACCGATAACAAAGCATTCGTAAAAATAAACAAAAACCGAACTAAAACCAAGTTTCCTCAAAATTAGTAAAATTTCTTATAAAATGATAATTGCGACTTCCTTTATAATAGAAAGTTTTTCATACATACGAACAACACTTGGCATAGAAAAATATTTTAATTCATTCGTACTAAGAAGTATGCAATCCTTTCAAAACTTAAGGAAACACACTTGTTAGAATATAGGAAATTTTCCTAAATTTCTATTGTCTACCTGTAATCGATACCTGTCATCGTAATCGATGTGTTTGCGCGTGGGTGTAATCGATATATTTGCGCGTCGGTTGTTTTTTAGTTGGAATCGCGTTGTTTTGGTATACGGAGAGATTGTTAAAAAATAATATGGTAGAATAATATAATAAATAACAAATAAAATATATAAAATATTTGTTATTTTAAATTAGTGAGAAAATTTTCGTTTTTTTAAATAAATCTATCAATGTTCGTTATAGTGTATAAAGAAAGAAAACACCAGCAGAATAACAACCCTTTCATTTGTCTTCATTTTGGAATCTTCAATTATCAGGTAATATTCAGTGACGCTAACCTTTTGCAACAAAAATGTTTTATGATTTTTTATATTTGTAGGTATTGAAATTGTAAAAGGAGGACAAAACTTATTAAAAGTGAAAAGTACAAGAAGAAGAAAAAGTGCGTTTTACAGTTGATAATATCACACGGAAATTGGAAATAGTGGAATAATAAACTAATATTTCAAAGAGATTCGATGCTGTTGATTCTTAATAAATATATTCAATATATTAATAAAACATTTCTTTTATTGAAGATAAAATTGCTTATAGAAATAAATAAAATTGTATTTAAAAACGAAGGTAAGCGGTTCTAATTATGAAGTAAAATTTTTACCACAAATGTGTAAGATTTGTCGAAATGAATGAAAAAATTTCAATAAAATCATTCCATATATGAATTCAGGAGCCACCGTGGTGCAATGGTTAGCATGCCCGCCTTGCATACACAAGGTCGTGGGTTCGATTCCTGCTACGACCGAACACCAACAAGTTTTTCAGCGGTGGATTATCCCACCTCAGTAATGCTGGTGACATTTCAGAGGGTTTCAAAGCTTCTCTAAGTGGTTTCACTGGAATGTGGAGCGCCGTTCGGACTCGGCTATAAAAAGGAGGTCCCTTGTCATTGAGCTTAACATGGAATCGGGCAGCACTCAGTGATAAGAGAGAAGTTCACCACTGTGGTATCACAATGGACTGAATAGTCTAAGTGAGCCTGATACATCGGGCTGCAACATAACCTAACCTAACCTATATGAATTCAAATTAGTTAAATTGTTTCATTCTGTAGTATAGTGGTATATAAATATAGGAAAATGTTAACTAATATATGGAATGCATTATTCCTAATTTCTACGAAAATCACATCGTTCAAACAAATAAAAATGTCTTTGGCGCTATACGAAGTTCAACTTTCTTCACAATGAGTTCATTTTAACTTAAAGAAGGGGTCACTTTTTTCTGGGTGTAGTTGTGATGAAATTTTTATTCATGGCCCTTTGACAATGAATACTTCAGACCTTACACAAAAAGGCCCTACGTATTTTCCGAGTGGGTAATCATTGTAAACAAACTCTTGGATTTCTTAACCTCTTCATTCACATTTAGTTTCTCTACACTAATTCATTCAATCTCCTGCTAATTAAGGGTGTCACTTAGAGGATACACCACTGAGCAAGACTATGTTATTTTTGGATATCCTAAATATAAAATAAAATATTATTGTTATTAGTTAAGATGACCTAGCATATCTTATGAAAATTGTATCCTTGGTTGCCTTCCTTAATTTGTTTACGTTCATTGTGTTCACTTAAAATGTTCTTGCTTGTGTATACACTTCATTTCCACACAGGAAGGCTCACAAGAATCATAACAATTTTCACATCGTTTGTTAAATGATCGTAAAGGTAAATGGTGTTCCAGAAACTCGAGTAAGGACAAGGGAGTAAAAATAGTACAACAAGGTAAACATTTTATATTCTAATCTGTTTTTCTGTCTAATCAAAAAGGACACACAATTTGTAGTAAACCAATTTAAAGTTAACTGTTGGAAAATAATAACCAGGGAAAAATGAGGGGGCGAAGAGTTGAAGTACTCATCACTGGAATTTGCCCCAAAAATGTTGATGTTCCCTAACAAAATAACCAAAAACATATTCTCCCACTTAACAAATTAATTTCATATGCATTTCATTTTCATTTTTTTGTCTCTCCAAGAGCCCTTATCATCTTTTCTATTTTATTTCTTGGTAACATTTTCATATTTTGTTTTCATTTCATTTGCTGATGCTGTCGGTGTTTATTTTAGCTGCTCCTTTTTTTTGGCACAACAGTTTTTGAAAAAGTTCTCACGTACTTGACAATCACATAGCGATGGCATACATTCATGCATACGTACGCAGGCACGCACTCCGTAATGATACTGCTTACTCTATTGGTAGGCCTTATTGTCATGGCTTTCGACTCGCTAGGATTGGGAAGGTGATATTCTTTCGTCGACTGTCGACTATCCCAAACATAAGCACGTACAATAATATCAAGTGAAAGTGCGTAAATTCCAGAATAAAAATTTTCAGAAAATAAAAAAAAAAGAATCTTGTACAACACATACAAATACAAATATTGCATATTAGGGTGAGGTGGAAGTATATAAAAGAATTCAAGAACCCAGCAAAAATTATAAAAATAAAAAAAAATTATAAAATTAAAAACACTAGAGTTATAGTGTCCATACTGTAAGCACTACTGTACAAAATTTTTAGAGAAGAATTCAGCGCTATTTCTTCTAAACATGTTCTTAATTTATGTCGATCGATTGATCGCCCCACAAAAATACGTGAAGATATGCACGTGCTGAAATAAGCGCAACTAGAGTAAGTAGAGTAGAGTTTGTTAAAAATTAATTTTTCAAATCAAGTAACCTTTGACTGTTTATTCTGAGATATAGAAAATTAAAAATGTTAATTGTCATTGGAATTGGTTATGAAAAATATTAAATACTTTCTTTTTATACCCTTAACCACATAGTGGTCAGGGTATAATAAGTTTGATCGGCCAAAAAATGTGCCTACCAGAAATATTGATTTTAGACCCCATAAAATATATACCGATCGACTCAGAATCACCTCCTGAGTCGATCTAGCGCTTGGTGTCCGTCCGTCTGTCCATGTATTTGTTGTTCACAGGTTTCCAGTCGCAATTATTAACCGATTTTGATGAAATTTGGTACAGGGAGTTTTTTGGGCACAAGGACGAACGCTATTAAATTTGAAAGAAATCGGATCAAATTTAGATATAGCTCCCATATATATGTATCGCCCGACTTTCCCAAATTTGGCCACAAAACCTTTATTTATCAACCGATCTTACTCAAAGTTGGCAAAATATAATCGTCTATAGCACTAACTATATGTGCAAAAAATCATCGAAATCGGTTCAGATTTAGCTATAGCTCCCATATATATGTACCGCCCGATTTTTCTAAATTTGGCCATAAAACCTTTATTTATCAACCGATCTTACCCAAATTTGGCTAAATGTAGTCTTCTATAGCACTAACTATATGTGCAAAAAATCATCGAAATCGGTTCAGATTTAGATATAGCACCCATATATATGTATAGCCCGATTTTCCCAAATGTGGCCATAGAACCCTTATTTATTAACCGATCTTACTAAAAGTTGGTTAGATCTAGTCCTCTATAGTACTTACTATATGTGCAAAATTTCATCGAAATCGGTTTAGATGTAGATATAGCTCCCATATATGTATCACCCCATTTTGAAAAATTCGCCCCTAATAACCTTATGTTTGACCATACAGGCCTCATTTCTTAACTGATCTTACTCAAATCTTGCACAAGGTAACCTTTTGTGGTATTAATCAAACCCGCAAAATATTATGCAAATTGGTTCAGATTTAGATATAGCTTCCATATATATGCATCGCTCGATTTTCCCAAATTTGGCCATAGTACTCTTATTTCTTAACCAATGTTACTCAAATTTCAAATTTTGATGTACTAGCCGATCGTACTTATACGTACTTGTAGCTCTTACATAAGAATATTGCTCGATTTTTACAAATTTTTATTTATTACTCACACTAATTTAACGATTTTCTCTTTTTTAATAATGGGTTCAATATTAGTGGCATACTAACTCCGTAGGCGCAATATCAACACAGTAGGGGAAATTCCCTATATGTAGGGTTTTTCTACTATTTAGCGTCTTGTGGGGACGTAGGGCCACAATGTAGGACATTTTCACTCAACACAATTTGTAATAATTTTTACATTTTGATGGCTCTAGAGGAGGAAATTAGAAGCCGGCAAGGCTTGATCTTTAACAATGTGTGGTAAACTTTATTCCTGTAGAGAATTTTGTCAACATTTTATTTCTATAGAACATTTTGTCAAAATTGTATTTCTATAGACATTTTTTTCAAAATATTATTTCTATAAAATTTTTTTTCAAAATTTTATTTCTGTGGAATTTTTTCTCAAAATTTTATTTCTTTGGGTAGAATTGTACCAACTGTGGCAACCGTAGTGGTAATACAAATTTATATTCTAAGTTATATACGTTGCATATGCATTTTTTAAGATAATAAAGTACTTAGAACCATTTTTGTTTTGTAAAATTTTTTAAATTTAACGAAAAATATAGTAGGGAAAATTGTTTGGGAATGTATGGGAAAGTAGGGAACTTGTTTTGTCCTTGTAGGGTAAACCGAACATTTTCCGTGACAACACTGACTATGAGCTATAGTCAGATTGACACAAATCACCCATTGACATGTACCCCTTAATTTTCTTAAGTATGCAACTGCGGTTTATCTCCCAGACCTATATGTTACCCCACAAATGCTTATGATTACTAATTTTGTAATGGTGGTTTAGGGTATGAAATAGTCGGCCCCGCCCGACTTTCTACTTTACTTACTTGTTTATTCCTGGGTTTTATTTTCGTCACAACAAACCCCACTTTAATTGGTGACCCCAATGTGATCGAGAACGCTCATCAATCTCTAAAGACGGAAAAGCTAAATATCGTGAAACGTAAATTTGATTTGACGCTCAAACAAGGAATTTGCCGAGCATCCAAAATATCATGGGCAAGTTCTTTACACTTATTCCAAGAGTCGAATGGCGGCCCTGTGGCGATTAAATGGTGCAACAACTATTGCACGGATTACAACTATTAAGTTAATCTAAGGAAGTGGAGAATTGCAAAGATTCTTAAAGTAAAGCGCAGTAACCCTTGTGTTTTCTCGTGTGTCCCTTTTGTGCATGGATTTGAACCAATTGTCGAACCACTGTTGTCACTCTGATTGAGGTATCTCCAAAACATGTACTCTGAACACATCAATCGCTTCTTCAGGGTTTGAACTTTCGGCTGCGATTTACTTTCATCTTCTTACACATAAATCCACGATTCATTACCTATTACGATGTCAGAGACGGGCTTCGAAGCGGGCCGATTGTATTTTTGGAGCATTTGTTCGGCCTACCGACACGAGCCTTTTTTGGCGATTGACAAATTGTGTCGGATACAACGCGAAAAATTTTTTGACGTTCAAATGTTCATGCAATATTGTATGTATACTGGTTGGCATACAGTACACACAAAAAAATTTTTTTCTGATTCAATCACGAAATTAATTGATCCAATTAATTTTTTAATTGAAATGTCTTCAATCACGAAAATGATAGTATCAATCACAGTTTTAATTGGGCATAGAAAAAAATCTTGATTAAAAAATTAATTGATTTCATTTCCAAATTTCAATTAATTTTTTAATTGATTCAATTAAAAATTTAATTGATGTTGATTGCAAAACTCAATTAATTTATTAATTAAAAAAAAGGTAACTATTTTCAATTAACTTTTGAATTGGCTTAGAATTTTTATTTGGATTAACAATTGATTGTTTGAAAAAAAATTTAATTAAAAATTTAAAAAAATGTTAATCACTTTTTTAATTGACTTAGTCTTCCGAATATGAATAAAAGTTTATTGTATCAATTAACTTTATAATTAAAAATTTTAAAATTTTCAATCATTGACTTAATTAACTTAATGTTTCTATCTTGATTAAAAAGTTAATTGTACCAATTAATTTATTATTTGAAAAAAAATTCAACTTCAATTAACTTTTTAATTGGAAATATTTTGGTGATATTTTTTTCTGTGTATCAATGGTTTCCGAAACAACAACTGATTTTGGGCGACCTTCACGAAATTCGTCTTGGAATGAAGTACGACTTCGCTTAAATTTACCATACCATCGATAAACATTGATCCTTGAAGCCATCATCACCAAAAATTTAATTTATGATGATGATTTTTGGTGATGTAAAAAAGTAATCGCGATATAATTGTATTTTTTTGGGCGCGATGAAATCTTTTAAGCTGCTGTAAACAATACAAATAAAGGGTGATTTGTTAAGAGCTTGATAACTTTTGTTTTAAAAAAAACGCATAAAATTTGCAAAATCTCATCGGTTCTTTATTTGAAACGTTAGATTGGTCCATGACATTTACTTTTTGAAGATAATTTCATTTAAATGTTGACCGCGGCTGCGTCTTAGGTGGTCCATTCGGAAAGTCCAATTTTGGGCAACTTTTTCGAGCATTTCGGCCGGAATAGCCCGAATTTCTTCGGAAATGTTGTCTTCCAAAGCTGGAATAGTTGCTGGCTTATTTCTGTAGACTTTAGACTTGACGTAGCCCCACAAAAAATAGTCTAAAGGCGTCAAATCGCATGATCTTGGTGGCCAACTTACCGGTCCATTTCTTGAGATGAATTGTTCTCCGAAGTTTTCCCTCAAAATGGCCATAGAATCGCGAGCTGTGTGGCATGTAGCGCCATCTTGTTGAAACCACATGTCAACCAAGTTCAGTTCTTCCATTTTTGGCAACAAAAAGTTTGTTAGCATCGAACGATAGCGATCGCCATTCACCGTAACGTTGCGTCCAACAGCATCTTTGAAAAAATACGGTCCAATGATTCCACCAGCGTACAAACCACACCAAACAGTGCATTTTTCGGGATGCATGGGCAGTTCTTGAACGGCTTCTGGTTGCTCTTCACTCCAAATGCGGCAATTTTGCTTATTTACGTAGCCATTCAACCAGAAATGAGCCTCATCGCTGAACAAAATTTGTCGATAAAAAAGCGGATTTTCTGCCAACTTTTCTAGGGCCCATTCACTGAAAATTCGACGTTGTGGCTCGTTAGTAAGTCTATTCATGATGAAATGTCAAAGCATACTGAGCATCTTTCTCTTTGACACCATGTCTGAAATCCCACGTGATCTGTCAAATACTAATGCATGAAAATCCTAACCTCAAAAGAATCACCCTTTAGCACTCGTATGTGAAAACGTTTTGGGAACGTATAACTCCAAAAATATCATATCATATCATATCATATCATATCATATCATATCATATCATATCATATCATATCATATCATATCATATCATATCATATCATATCATATCATATCATATCATATCATATCATATCATATCATATCATATCATATCATATCATATCATATCATATCATATCATATCATATCATATCATATCATATCATATCATATCATATCATATCATATCATATCATATCATATCATATCATATCATATCATATCATATCATATCATATCATATCATATCATATCATATCATATCATATCATATCATATCATATCATATCATATCATATCATATCATATCATATCATATCATATCATATCATATCATATCATATCATATCATATCATATCATATCATATCATATCATATCATATCATATCATATCATATCATATCATATCATATCATATCATATCATATCATATCATATCATATCATATCATATCATATCATATCATATCATATCATATCATATCATATCATATCATATCATATCATATCATATCATATCATATCATATCATATCATATCATATCATATCATATCATATCATATCATATCATATCATATCATATCATATCATATCATATCATATCATATCATATCATATCATATCATATCATATCATATCATATCATATCATATCATATCATATCATATCATATCATATCATATCATATCATATCATATCATATCATATCATATCATATCATATCATATCATATCATATCATATCATATCATATCATATCATATCATATCATATCATATCATATCATATCATATCATATCATATCATATCATATCATATCATATCATATCATATCATATCATGAAACAAATTTGTATTATTTACCCATAACATCAACTGATCATCCCTTATATACACATATACCATACATGTGGTTATCTGTCCACGTGAAAATTTAGCTAAAAATACATATTCCCTTGGTGTGACAATATGCTTAATAAAGGCAAAAACACAAAATAAAGTTCGCAAAATACTTCATATGAGGTTGGTATGAGATATTAAGTTATAATGAATGAATGTTTTGGATACATCGGAATGATTTAGTGAATTATTTATTTTCTACGAATACGGAATGACAGTTATTTGCAGATTTCGCAAGCAGTCTTGTTCTTAGTTTTTAATTGAAATAGATTCTTTGGCGAAAGCCAATGTAAGAATCATTTTGACCATATTTATTTTTATATCTACATTGTTAATTATTCATAAAAATTTGTAATTAGTTAACTAAGTGGCAGTATGTTATATCGCCACAACAGCAGCTGAAATACGTGACACTTAACTAGGTGTGAGCTATGATACACTGGTTGTAAAACTACACCTACAAACTATACTTTGAGCACTTTCAAAATATAGCTAATGAAGCTGCCGCTCGCCTCATACCATCGGGTATGAAACATTTCTAGGCTGACGTCTTATTAGGACAATTGTTTAATCTGGTATCTGGGCCCCTTTTTGATGGGTTAATTATCTTGCTAATCTTTTCAGTTCAGAGAAATTGGCGTACAGCTTAAAATCTAGGCCACCTTACGGACTAACCAAAATGAAAACTCAATGCTACCATACATGCATGATTTAATTTTGTCCCTTGTGGAACATGATTACTTATGTCTTAGCAGGTTTTACACCTGATAGTTTATGTTTCACTTGGTTCTCACTTGACATGAATAAGTATATAGATCTTAATGGAGAATATATTAAAAAGAAATAAAGTAATTTTCGATTATTAATAATACCCTCCTGTTCTAGGATTTTCTCATTTCCCTGCCATACAGAAGCCTCTCTGGATGAAGTATCTTAATATATCAGCGATTTTCTATACAACAGCTAAGTGGCGCCATGGTTATAAAATCCTGCCGGGAGTACAGAAAATCAGAATCTGGTCGACACCTGTGGTGGTTCACCGCTTGCCAATAATGGTGGCCACAATGTGCCTTTAGTATCAGTTATAGTATCATTGATAAGAAAGACGTTCTTCATCTGTGATATCACAATAGAGTTGATACTAAATGAGTCTGCAACAATCTACCTATACCACTTTTTTCAATTCTTTTTCTGAATATTAAATTGTAAATTAAGGTTTTTAAAGGATTGATTCGGGTATTACTCTCAAAATGGGGATATTTAAATAATGGCTAATTTTACAAATAAAAACGAAAATGTCCACAATTTTATTTTCTCAATCTCACCCACTGTGTAAAATAATTCCATTTACAAATATTGGTACACTAACCTCGTCCAATATACAAACAAAGGTGCTCACGAAACTTCATCCTTTAACAACAATTGTTTTGGTATTAGGCATGGTGGTGGTACCATTTGCACGTACATACTGAAGTTTGGTACGAGAAAAAATGAAAATGAAAATAACAACAAACAACTGTGGATTCAAATTCTGCACACACACACAAACAAAACAAAAGAAAAGAGGAGTACACAACAACAGGGTTTATGCGAGAGAGACAAAAACACATGGATAGACCCCCCTTAACAAACATATACTCTCGTACACATCGAATGCCCAATGTAATGGGCCTATGTTGACTTTTTACAAAGTAAATCTCCATAAACACAATAAGGATATTTGGCTTCTCTCACACTCTTATTTATACACACACACACACCCGTTCACGTACATTTACCATACTTCGATTATCTCTTTTGCCACAAGAAAAGTTTCTCTTAATCTACAAAGAGAACTCTACCTTGATGTAAAGTAATTCGTGTAGCAATCGGTGGTGTTTATGTGTGTGTAGTGTTTTGTTATTGTTGTCCCATAAACGATACGAATGAACTTACGAAGCTGATGAGTAAATTCAAACGAGAACAAGTGGCGCCACTGCCAGTCGACGGCATTTGTCTTTGATTTCAATGTTGAACTGACATTCGTCAGCTAGCACAGCTGTTTAACGGTCACATTTCTCGCATATACACCGTAACACTCAAAGTGGATGACAAAATCGAAAATAATATCAGTAGTATTACTACGGGCACGTGAGCTATGCGTAACCCCAACTCGGGGGCTTTTGTGTGTGTGTGAGTGCGGTTAGTTAAGTCTTACAAACGCGACTTGTGTATTTGCCAGTGTATTAAAGTATGCCAGTGAATTAGTGGGTGTCAATGTGTGAGTCTTTTACGGTTAAGTCCTGACAGCCAAATATTGTGGGAGAAATAGGCCCTTGGCATACAAATGCCTAGAAGGTTGGGTGGTTAAAAAAAGTATTTTTGTGTGAGACATAAAATATTAATAAGGAACCTCTGAAAACAACTGCTGCATATTTAAAGGTCTTATAAATATTGAAAAGGATACACAAACACATGTATACACAGCATACTTTGGGATTAAGTAGCACATTATAGCTATCAAAACGAAACCCGCAACACCAGTGAAATACCTCAACCATGACCGTTAAGTAAACGAAAAAGTGTTGAATTTAAATAAAAATGATAAATTATTAGCGAAAGTAAAAATGCTGGCGAATTATTAAAATGTTTAATGATTAATTAAATCAAACAAATAATAATAAAGACTGAGAGCAAAAAAAGAAAATCATAATAATCATAATAAGTATGTGGTAAACTGAGTGAGCATTAGTACAAAGAGAGTGAATGTTTAAGTGTATATTCATGTGTTTGTGTGTGTGCGTGGATATTCCCAAGAACAACAAGTGTTTCTTTGCCTCAAACTAAACCCTCAAGTCATAATAGGATCTCTTTAAAATGATATAAAATAAATTTTAATCTAATTAATCTTGAAGAACCAACAAACAAAAATGTATTCAACTCAAATGTGTTGCCTATTTTTAGGTCTCTCATATAAATTTTAGGATTTTATAAAAGCCCATAAAATTAAAAACTTCTCATAATTTATTAAATTAATTGGATGTGTTATTAAAAAGTATTCGATGGGGAATATCATATTTCTGCTTTTCTTTGTGTGTGTATGTGTGTGTGCGGGTAGTGTAAATGTCATCTATCCAATGGCTGTGTTAAGTGAAAAATAATGTATGTATGGCCTACTTGTAGAGTAGAATATTCCTGGAAATTTTGTTTTAAATTTTTTATTATGCTATATACGAAGAAAGTTTTGAGAAAAATTTGTTCTTTTTGTTTTAGATAAGGTGGAAGGCAGTGAAAGTTTTTCCTTCGTAGACATATTTTTTTTACATTCACAAATTGGTATTGTGTAATTCTTAGGAATTTTTTTTGGTCAATTTCGTTGAATGCTCTTTAATTACTTTGACACGTTGACTGAGGTTTTTTTTTGCAAAATGCTTTTATTTAATTTGCAAATTGCGTTAGTTAAATTTTATTTGGAAATTAGTGATATTAAATATATGAATTTCTATTTTTAATAATCACTAAGTGAATATATTCGAATGTTCAGACTGGTCGAATCTTAAAAAGTCTCCTGTATGAATTGCATACTACACTGAAAAAAACATGCCCTGTTCCAAAGATTTTGTCTTTACTTTAACAATTTTGATATTGATTCCGAGCCAAAGAAGCGGAGAATACAATTAAGGATACTTTTAAGACACAATTCTCTTTTAAATTTGGGATTTTTGTACTTGCTTCTAGAAAGCAAATTTTAATTTTTCAAAGTCCTTTAAAACGAATTAACGACAACTTTATTTTCCAAATACAGACTCGACTTTCAGTAGAAATTATGCTATGTATGATTCAAGTAAAAAACGTCTTTAAAATAAAGTGTTGGAAAACATGTCCTATTTTTGAACGATTTTTTGCTTTGTAGTGAAGTTGTAAAAAGACAAAAAATTTAAAGACAATTTGATTAATTTTGAAATCTTTGGCCTCACGACAATATTTTTTTCAGTGTAGAAATTATGTTGAAAGCGACATCAGTTAGCTCCATTG
Organism: Haematobia irritans; assembly: GCF_050003625.1. NCBI lineage: Eukaryota > Metazoa > Arthropoda > Insecta > Diptera > Muscidae > Haematobia > Haematobia irritans. The sequence goes on along the minus strand of NC_134397.1, from coordinate 218,804,779 downwards.
GGATATATATTTTTCTTGAAATTTTTAGGAGGAACATAGGGCCGTGGCTCCATTGGAATAGCTAGTTTGATTTTCTAAATTATGGATCTTAAGAAAAGTAAAACAATATGCGATTAAAATTCCAGAATTTTTTTAATTTATTCCCGCCACAATGATGTAATGATCTAACAGAATTTCATATTTTAAATGCCATGAAAGCATATGTATTGCCGTCTAAATGGACTGATATCGAGCCTATTACTATCGTATATTATTATGGGTATAAAAAGATTTAACATTCCAACTGGAATTTCAAAATTCCACGAAAATGGAAAATGGATATTGCGATCAAAGTGGACCGATATCGAGTCTATCCCTACCATATATTTTTATGGATCTAAAAGAATTTGATAACTGGAAAATTAAAACAAGCATATACGGCCGTAAGTTCGGCTAGGCCGAAGCTTATGTACCCTCCATCATGGATTGCGTAGAAACTTCTTCTAAACACTGCTATCCACAATCGAATTACTTAAGTTGTGGTAACGCTTGCCGATGGCAAGGTATCTTAAACACTTCTAACACCGTATTGTATGTAAGTCCATACATAGTATATATGAAATCAAAAAAGATCCATTAAATACGTATATAATTCAGTTTGACAAAATTTTCTATAGAAATAAAATTTTGACAAAATTTTCTATAGAAAAAAAATTTTAAGAAAATTGTCTATAGAAATAAAATTTTGACTAAATTTTCTATAGAAATAAAATTTTAAGAAAATTGTCTATAGAAATAAAACTTTGAAAAAATTTTCTATAGAAATAAAATTTTCACAAAATTTTCTGTAGAAATAAAATTTTCACAAAATTTTCTATAGAAATAATGTTTTGACAAAATTGTCTATAGAAATGAAATTTTAACAAAATTTTCTATAGAAATAAACTTTTGACAAAATTGTCTGTAGAAATAAAATATTGACAAAATTTTCTGTAGAAATAAAATTTTGACAAAATTCTCTAAAGAAATAAAATTTTAACAAAATTTTCTATAGAAATAAAACTTTGACAAAATTTTCTATAGAAGTAAAATTTTGGTAGATTATTTTTGGCTCGAGTGGCAACCATAATTATGAACCGATTTGTGTGATTGGAGATCGGCTATATATAACTATAGACCGATATGGACCAATTTTGGTATGGTTGTTAGCTGCCATATACTAACACTACGTTCCAAATTTGAACGGGATCGGATGAATTTTGCTCCTCCAAGAGGCTCCGGAGGTCAAATCTGGAGAACGGTTTATATGGTTTATAGCTTGTTTCGTTCGGAAGTTAGCGTGATTTCAACAGACGGACGGACGGACAGACATGCTTAGATCGACTCAGAATTTCACCACGACCCAGAATATATATACTTTATGGGGTCTTATTTCGATGTGTTACAAACGGAATGACAAAGGTAATAGACCCCCCATTTGTTTAATCGGCTCGTGGGCGCCGCAAGCAATGCTACATTAATATAACTATAATATGGATAATTAGCTATTGAGCTCAGTGGATAGTGTGCTGCCTTACAAATTGCATGGTCCGCGGTTCGATTCTCAGTCCAGGCGAAAGGTAAAAAAAATTTTAAAAATTTATAAAATTGTATAATTTCTTCTACATTGTTTGTATTACAGAAAAATGTGCTAAGAATTAAAAAACTTCGTGGAAGTGAGAAAGATGTGAGGGAAAATGCAATTAGCCAGAAATTTTTTTTTTGAGTTAGTCTTTATGAAATTGCTTTTACATCCTGGAAAAGAATAAACGTTTATCACAAAAAGTATATACTTTTCTTCCAAATACACTTCCTTTCAACGAAAAGCAAATGAGAAACGAACTTTGTTTGTCTAAAATTTCGTTTGGGAGGAAAGAATTATTTTTTTGCGTGTATAAACCGATCGCGAGATTTGGTTTTGGAGAATCATGGAGGAGCAAATTTCATACGAGTCAGTTGAAATTTGGTACATTGTGCTAGTATATGGCCGTTAACAACCATGCCTAACTAGGTCCATATCGGTCTATAGTTATATATAGCCATCAGATAAATCGATCCCCAATCACACAAAAATTGGTCCATATCAAGTTCATAATTGTATATAGCCCGAATATAAGCGACCCCCATATTTCAATTCTGGCTCTCTACGTATTGTCTAATACATACCACGTACGGACTAACTCACAATTTAGAAAACGATGTTAAGAAGTTTTAAGATACCACAACCCAAGTAATTCGATTGTCGATGACAGTCTTTCGTAGAAGTTTCTACGCAATCCATGGTGGAGGGTACATAAGATTCGGCCTGGCCGACCTTACGGCCGTATATACTTGTTTAATTTACATTTAAAACATTGAATTCGGATCACACCTAAAGAAGTGATGCAAATTCAGTGCAACGGCTGTTGAAATGGAGGACTTCCTTCCTATGATAAGCCCATGTTAAATTCATCGCTTCTGCGTCAACTTTGCACCACTTCCGGATGCAAAAAGAACATTTTCATTACTTTTTTGGCGATGCTTTTTTTGCCGGGCATTTATCGAATAACTCAAGAAAATTTATTAGTCATATGTTTTTACCTTTATAAAGAAAATTGCGTAATTTGAAGGAAGAAATTGGAGTTCAAAATGGCAAAATTTCTTTAGTGCCATGCGAACTTCAAGTGGGCGCATTATTGGTAAAATTTACAAATTTTAAGAAATTCTGAAATTTACAAATTGAAATAAATTCTATTTTCGGCTATTCGAAATTGGAGAATACGATTTTTTTGTTAGTCAACATGTCTATATAATATGGAACTATGACCCATATTTCTTGTACACACTTTTTCATAAACATTATAAATGTTTTTCACCACTGACCATATAATCTTATAAAAAAATGCAATCATATAGAAATAAAAACACGTTATTGCCTTGCATTGACAAGATTTGTGGGAAATAATTGAATTGAATTCATTTCAATAATTTGTTGGAAATTTCCATAATGATTTTTAATCTTAAACTGAGTTTGAAAAATGTAAATAAAACCTTTTACTATGTGTGTAATGTTTAATACTCAAGCATTTAAAAGAAAACCGCATCAAATTTGGAATTTATCTTAATTTGAATTCGTAGACTTCATTATGCATTTAATTTTATGTTTGTGTTTATTTTGGTTTATTTTATGACCAATCAAATTGCATTGGAGTTTTAGGGTCAATTTGTTAATATATGCTTACTGTTTAAGTTATGTGGTGGTGAAGAGTATTTATGGGAGTAGGCTGTAGTTTGTGGTCAATCTTTAAGACGTTATATTTATTTATGGCACGGAGTGTTGAAAGACTCAACTTTATATGTAGATGACAAAGCATCATTGTCTGTTAAACAAAAGTGATTATTCATATGGGATAAAAAATAAATTTCTACTATATTAATTGTATATGCATCTTACAAAAGGGTGATTTTTTAAAAGCTATATACAATTTTTATAGTAGTGTTATAGCAGCAACAAAAATGGGTGAACAATACCAGTGACATAGGGTTTAAGTTTATTTTATTCCCATCGATGATTTCCGAAGGAGATCGAAATATTGAATTTAAAAAAGAAAATAAAATTGAATATCCCTGTAAAAAATTTTGGAAGTTCTTCCAAAGGCACAACTTTAACAGTACTTCCAAAAGATGTACTCCCAATGATGTTCTTTATTTCAACTACGCAGGAAGTTATTTTCTTTCAATTTTTTATGACATGCTTTTTCCACATTTTTAGTGGGTAATGTTAACTTTTTTTGTTTCAAATAGGTTAAAAATAGAGTAAGAATTCGTAAAATGGTACAAATAATTTAAATTTTGTCGAAAAGCATGCTAAATTCAATCTGAAAAAATTGTGAATTTTTGCAAATATTAGAAGTAACGTTTCCGACTAGCGTTAGAATCCATTAAAAAAATAAAAAAAGAAGTTCAGTGCAACGGCAACTGAAATGGTGGACATCCGTCCTATGACAAGCCCATGTTAAATTCATCGCTTCTGTGCCAATTTTGCACCACTTCCGGATCCAAAAAGAACATTTTCACTACTTTTTTGGCGACGCTTTTTTTTGCTGGAATTTAAAAGAAAACATAAGGAAAAAACACATAAGATTCAAAAAATGCACGAAATCTTAATTTGAACCGATAGTACAGTCCATAAAATTTAATCTTTGAATATTATTTCATAAAAATGTTGATCGCGAAGGCGCCTCAAAAGGTCCATTCGCTTAGTCCACAGACCAAATTTAAAAAAAAAAAAATTTATTTGGAAATTTGTCAACATTTTATTTCTATAGAAAATTTTTGCAAAATTTTATGTTATGTTTGTCAAAATTTTATTTTTATACAACATTTTGTCAAAATTTTATTTTTATACAACATTTTGTCAAAATTTTGTTTATATAGAAAATTTTGTCAAAATTTTATTTCTATAGACAATTTTGCCAAGATTTTATTTCTATAGACAATTTTGTCAAGCTTTTATTTCTATAGAAAATGTTGTCAATATTTTATTTCTATAGAAAATTTGGCAAAATTTTATTTCTATAGAAAATTTTGTCAACATTTTATTTCTATAGAAAATTTTGTCAAATTTTATTTCTATAGGAAATTTTGTCAAAATTTTATTTCTATAGAACATTTTATTTCTATACAAAATTTTGTCAACATTTTATTTCTATTTTTTTTTTCTATACAAAATTTTGTCAAAATTTTATTTCTATAGAACATTTTTTCAAAATTGTATTTTTATAGAAAATTTCGTCAAAATTTTATTTCTATAGAAAATTTTGTCAAAATTTTATTTCTATAAAACATATTTTCAAAATTTTATTTCTATAGAAAATTTCGTCAAAATTTGATTATTTATTTAAAAAAATTGTGAAATTGTATTCCTATAGACAATTTTGACAAAATTTTATTTCTATACAAAAATTTGTCAAAATTTTATTTCTATTCAAAATTTTGTGCAAAATTTTATTTCTATAAAAAATTGTGTCAACATATTATTTCTATACAAAATTTTGCCACAATTTTATTTCTATAGAAAATTTTGTCAAAATATTATTTCTATAGAAAATTTTGTCAACATTTTATTTCTGTAGAAAACTTTGCCAAAGATTTATTTATATAGAAAATTTGGTCAAAATTTTATGTCCATAGAAAATCTTGTCAAAATTTGAGTTCTATAAAAAATTTGTCAAAATTGTATGTCTATGGAAAATATTGTCAAAATTTTATTTCTATAGGAAATTTTGTCAAAATTTTATTTCTATACAAAATTTTGTCAAAATTTTAATTCTATAGAAAATTTTGTCAAAATTTTCTATAGAAATAAAATTCTATAGAAAATTTTGTCAAAATTTTATTTCTATACAAAATTTTGTCAAAATTTTAATTCTATAGAAAATTTTGACAAAATTTTCTATAGAAATAAAATTCTATAGAAAATTTTGTCAAAATTTTATTTCTATAGCAAATTTTGTCAAAATTTTCTATAGAATTAAAATTTTGACAAAATTTTGTATAGAAATAAAATTTTGACAAAATTTTCTATAGAATTTTATTTCTATAGAAAATTTTGTCAAATTTTTTTTCTATACAAAATTTTGTCAAAATTTTAATTCTATAGAAAATTTTGTCAAAATTTTATTTCTATACAAAATTTTGTCAATATTTTATTTCTATAGAAAGTTTTGTCTAAATGTTATTTCTATAGAAAATTTTGTCATTTTTTTTTATACAAAATTTTGTCAACATTTTATTTCTATAGAAAATTTAGTCAAAATTTTATTGCTATAGAAAATTTTGTCTAAATGTTATTTCTATAGAAAATTTTGTCATTTTTTTTTGTACAACATTTTGTCAAAATTTTATTTCTATAGAAAATTTAGTCAAAATTTTATTTCTATAGAAAATTTAGTCAACATTTTATGTCTATAGAAAATTTTGTCAAAATTTTATTTCTATAGAAAATTTTGTCAAAGTTTTATTTCTATAGAAAATTTTGTCAAAATTTTATTTCTATAGAAAATTTTGTCAAAATTTTATTTCTATAAAAATTTTTGTCAAAAATTTATTTCTATAAAATTTTGTTAAAATTGTATTTCTATAGAAAATTTTGTCAAAATTTTATTTCTATAAAATTTTTTGTCAAAATTTTATTTCTATAAAAATTTTGTTAAAATTGTATTTCTATAGAAAATTTTGTCAAAACGTTATTTCTATAGAAAATTTTTTCAAAATTGTTTGTCTATAGAAAATTTTGTCAAAATTTTACTTCTATAGACAATTTTGTCAAAATTTTATTTGTATAGACAATTTTGTCAAAATTTTATTTGTATAGAAAATTTTGGCAAAACTTTATTTCTATAGAAAATTTTGCCAAAATTTTATTTCTATAGAAAACTTTGTCAAAATTTTATTTCTATAGAAGTTTGATGTTCCTCTTAGGTGGAGAGTTATATTTAGAAAAATTTACCTTTTTGTCAAAATTTTATTTCTATAGAAAATTTTGCCAAAATTTTATTTCTATAGAAAATTTTGTCAAAATTGTATTTCTATAGAAAATTTATGTTCCTCTTAGTTGGAGAGTCATATTTTGAAAAATCTACCAAAACATCAAGAATTATACCAAACAGTAAATAATCTACAATTTTTTGTAGAATTCTACCAACTATGGCAACCGTGCTCCCAATGCGTTAATTGAAGCGGTTTTGTCTGTATAGACATGAGCTATTACATAGCCCTACAAAAATTTCTAAAGGCGTTAGGCCCACGATCTAGGCGGTCCATATCGTGAAATAAAATGTTCTCCCAACTTGCCTCTCAATAACTCCATTGTGACGCATGCTGTGTGACACTGTCTTGTTCAAATCACATATCATAGAATTTTTGAATAATCTATCACGTTATTTCTGAATGCAATGTGTCAAAATGTTTTTATAAGCTTGTATACAATAAAATGAATTGTGACTGGAATACCCTCTTTACCTTTACAGAAATCGACTTTTTCTAAGTTAAAAATCGTCGAAAATTACGCTTTTCTATACTGAAAAAAAGCATGTCCAGTTTCAAAGATTTTGTTTTTACAGTAATGATTTTGCAAAGATAAACGACTTCATTGAAATGGACAAGAAAAAACGAACTTTATAACAGAGAAATGCGTATTCTATGCCAAGCAGAATTCGCATTCGAATTTTAAGGACATGAAGTCTTTGTCCTCACGACAATATTTTATTCAGTGTACAATATAGGTAATATAGCTCCTAAATGCATGCATTACTAATATTTCTATAAATGCCCACAATAACTTATATAATTTTCTTCGCCTCATTGTATGCAACATGTTTTTCAATGTTTTTTTCATACAATGCTAAAAACAGTACTTGTAATTTGTTTGTATACTAATTAATTTGGCGCATTATTATGCCATGATTTGTTAACATTTTCCATATGTATACATGTCTTGACGAAAAATGTACACTTTTTTCTGAAGCTCTTTTGTTTTCCTTTCTCTCTCTCTCTCGAAAGTACATGCATAATTACCAATATAAATACATGTTTGATCCACATAATGTCTCCTCATGGGATAATTTAATTTACATTTTACAACGACGAATTATAAATAGAGAGTCAGTTAACAGGCAAAAAATAAAAACGAATAATAACGCAATGAAATTATTTATGCAAATAACTCAAGATTACTACGCTCAAGCATGTGCGATATTACAAATGCTAATGTATTTTAATTAAAATGTCATCTACTACTGTCTCATCAGCCTGAATGTATGCAATCTCTGTTGATGCCTCAAGGATATGCAATGGAATACTTGAATGGTAGATTTGTATGGTTCTATTTTTGCTCTATCATGGCAAATTAATAAGAATTTAATTTGATGAAAAGAGAAAAGGCCATAAAAATAAATAAGACTCAACGAAAAAAAAAAGAATTTTTACGTAGAAATTTATTGCAGAAGAGAGTGTGGCGATATTATTATGTACATGGAAGGAAACCCATTAAGGGTGGGTGGCATTATTTATAGTTTGGAATAATGCACTATTTACTATGGATGGAAAACGTTTATAGTTTTTGTAATGTTCCCATATCACAAGAGAAAAAAATTTAAATTACACCACCCATCATTTGAGTGAGTTTAGTCGAATCAGGCGGGAAACGTTGGAATTATTTTATAGAGTTTTATGTCTGGTAATATCAAATAATTTTTTTTATAAGAAAAAAAAAAGAACGCCAACAGAAAAATTCTATTGCATACTCTAAGGATGATGATAAAATTAACAAGTAAGGAAAGTCTAAAGTCGGGCGGGGCCGACTATATTATACCCTGCACCACTTTGTAGATCTAAATTTTCGATACCATATCTCATCCGTCAAATGTGTTGGGGCTATTTATAAAGGTTTGTCCCAAATTATACATTTAAATATCACTCGATCTGGACAGAATTTGATAGACTTCTACAAAATCTATAGACTCAAAATTTAAGTCGGCTAATGCACTAGGGTGGAACACAATGTTAGTAAAAAAATATGGGAAACATTTAAATCTGGAGCAATTTTAAGAAAACTTCGCAAAAGTTTATTTATGATTTATCGCTCGATATATATGCATTAGAAGTTTAGGAAAATTAGAGTCATTTTTACAACTTTTCGACAAAGCAGTGGCGATTTTACAAGGAAAATGTTGGTATTTTGACCATTTTTGTCGAAATCAGAAAAACATATATATGGGAGCTATATCTAAATCTGATCCGATTTCAACCAAATTTGGCACGCATAGCTACAATGCTAATTCTACTCTTTGTGTAAAATTTCAACTAAGTCGGAGTTAAAAATTGGCCTCTACGGTCATATGAGTGTAAATCGGGCGAAAGCTATATATGGGAGATATATCTAAATCTGAACCGATTTCAACCAAATTTGGCACGCATAGCTACAATGCTAATTCTACTCTTTGTGTAAAATTTCAACTAAATCGGAGCAAAAAATTGGCCTCTGTGGTCATATGAGTGTAAATCGGGCGAAAGTTATATATGGGAGCTATATCTAAATCTGAACCGATTTCAACCAAATTTGGCACGCATAGCTACAATGCTAATTATACTCCCTGTGCAAAATTTCAACTAAATCGGAGCAAAAAATTGGCCTCTGTGGTCATTTGAGTGTAAATCGGGCGAAAGTTATATATGGGAGCTATATCTAAATCTGAACCGATTTCAACCAAATTTGGCACGCATAGCTACAATGCTAATTATACTCCCTGTGCAAAATTTCAACTAAATCGGAGCAAAAAATTGGCCTCTGTGGTCATTTGAGTGTAAATCGGGCGAAAGCTATATATGGGAGCTATATCTAAATCTGAACCGATTTCAACCATATTTGACACGCATAGCTACAATGCTAATTCTACTCCCTGTACAAAATTTCAACTAAATCGGAGCAAAAAATTGGCCTCTGTGGGCAAATGAGTGTAAATCGGGCGAAAGCTATATATGGGAGCTATATCTAAATCTGAACCGATTTGGCTGATATTTTGCAAGTTTTTTGAGACTCATAAAATATTCGGATGTACGGAATTTGAGGAAGATCGGTTGATACACACGCCAATTATGACCAGATCGGTGAAAAATATATATGGCAGCTATATCTAAATCTGAACCGATTTTTTCCAAAATCAATAGGGATCGTCTTTGAGCCGAAACAGGACCATATACCAAATTTAGGACAATCGGACTAAAACTGCGAGCTGTACTTTGCACACAAAAATACATCAACAGACAGACGGACAGACAGACAGACAGACGGACATCGACTCAGAATTTAATTTTAAGACGATCGGTATACTAAACGATGGGTCTCAGACTTTTCCTTATTGGCGTTACATACAAATGCACAAACTTATTATACCCTGTACCACAGTAGTGGTGAAAGGTATAAAAAGCCAACTAGGAATTTGGACTTCTTTGACTTTAAATAAAATTGAAATTTTCAACATGAAAGACTCTACTCTCTATAAGAAGATCGGAAGTTAAATCAGAAATGTGACGGATATCAAACAGTGATATGCGGATGTAAGTTCAACCGGTAAATATCCACTGCCACGTATCAAATACAATTATTTCATGCTGTAATGTATAATACAGTAATGCATAATACGATTCTGGAATAGTTTGGTTTGATTCTTAAATTTATAAATTTATCTTCAAAGAGTTCAAGAAAATCGGATAAAATAATGCCTAGCGTAATTTGTGGCTTAAACGCCTTCAAGAGGCATCGGGCTATATGGGGCCCATATCAAACACGATTGCCACACTTGGTAGAATTCTGCCAAAAATGGTAGATTATTTACTGTTTGGTAGATTGGTAGAATTTTTGATGTTATGGTAGATTTTCTAAAATATTCCTTATCCAACTAATTTCTTATATAAATAAAATTTTGACTACATTTTCTAGAGAAATAAAATATTGACCTAATTTTCAACAGAAATATAATTTTCAAAAAAAAAAAAAAAAAATCCAACGGAAATAAAATTTTGAAAAAAAATTAAAAAGAAATAAAATTTTCTATAGAAATAAAATGTTGACAAATTTTCCTATAGAAATAAATTTTATCTATGGAAATAAAATTTTGACAAAATTTTCTATAGAAATAAAAATTTTACAAAATTTTTTATAGAAATAAAATGTTGACCACATTTTCTACAAAAATATAATATATAAAAAAATCCCACGGAAATAAAATTTTCTATAGAAATAAAATGTTGACAAAACTTTCTATAGAAGTAAAATTTGACAAAATTATCTATAGAAAAAAATTTTTTTTTCTACAGAAATAAAATTTTGACAAAATTATCTATAGGAACAAAAATTTTGACAAAATTGTCTATAGAACTAAAATTTTGACAAAATTTTTTATTGAAATAAAATTTTGACAAAATTTTCTTTGGAAATAAAAATTTTACAAAATTTTCTATAGAAATAAAATTTTGACAAAATTTCCTATAGAAATAAAATTTTCTACAGAAATATAATAGTGAAAAACCATTATATACAGCAGTAAGTTCGGCCGGGCCCAATCTTAAATACCCACCACCATGAATCAAATATTAGGGTTTCTTTGAGATTTCAGGAGGGCTTGAGGACTTGAGGACACTTCCCGAAGATAAATTTAAAGATTTCACCTATGAGGACTATATCAGATTCTGGATTTATAAGAACCATTTTTGTTTGAGTTTTAGAGGAATCATTAACATCTCTTGTAAGTGTGCAAGAAAATTATAAAATAACGTCTTGATTTGAAATCTTAAATCTGTAGATTTTTACCCGAGAAGGAAAATCTGGACATTTTACATTGAGTTTCAAGCAATTTTCATGATCAGTGCGCCTTCTATAGCCTCAAGAAGTGAAGTCGGTCTATATGGAGGCATTACCAAATGGACCGATAAAAACTTAATCCGATACACGTTTTTTGTGAGCCTAAAATACCAGAATATTTACAATGTCAGGCAAATCGGATAAAAACTACGGTTTCTAGAAACCCAAGGATTTAAATCGGGAGATCGTTCTTATGGGGGCTATAAAAAATATGGACCGATGCTCACCATTTTTGGCACACCTCTTTATGGCCCGAAAATACCTCTAGATTTCCAATTTTAGGTAAATTGGATAAAAAGTGCGGTTTCTATAAGCCCAAGAAGTAAAATCGGGAAATCGGTCTATATGGGGGCTATACCAAAATATGGACCGATACTCACCATTTTCGGCACACCTCTTTATGATCCTAAAATACCTCTAGATATCCAATTTCAGACAAATTGGATAGAAACTACGGTTTCTATAAGCCCAAGACCCAAAATCGGGAGGTCGTTTTATATGGCGGCTATACCAAAACATGGACCGATACTCACAATTTTCAGCACACCTCTTTATGGTCATAAAATACCTCTAGATTTCAAATTTCAGGCAAATTGAATAAAAACTACGATTTCCAAAAACTCAAGACCCCAAATCGGGAGGTTGGTTTATATGGGGACTAAATCAAAACCTGGACCGATATAGCCCATCTTCGAACTTGACCTGCCTGCAGACAAAAAACAAGTTTGCGCAAAATTTCAGCACGATTGCTTCATTATTGAAGACTGTAGCGTGATTACAACAGACAGACAGACGGACAGACAGACGGACATGCTTATATCGTCTTAGAATTTCTCCCTGATCAAGAATATATATACTTTATATAGTCGGAAATCGATATATCGATGTGTTACAAACGGAATGACAAACTTATTATACCCCCGTCACCATTCTATGGTGGTAGGTATAATAAAATTAAACGGAAATAAATTTTTGAAAAAAAAATCAAACAGAAATAAAATTTTCTATAGAAATAAAATTTTACAAAATTTTCTATAGAAGTAAAAATTTGACAAAATTATCTGCACAAATGAAATTTTGACAAAATTTTCTACAGAAATAAAATTTTGACAAAATTTTCTATAGGAATAAAACTTTGACAAATGTTTCACAGAAATAAAATTTTCGATAGAAATAAAAAATTTACAAAATTTTCTATAGAAACAAAATTTTAATAAAAGGAAATAAAATGTCTATAGAAATAAAATGTTGACAATTTTTTCTATAGAAATAAAATGTATATATAGAAATAAAATTTTGAAAAAATTTTCTATAGAAATAAAATTTTGAGAAAATTTTCTATAGAAATAAAAATTTTACAAAATTTTCTATAGAAATAAAGTTTGGCAAAATTTCCTATAGAAATAAAGTTTGGCAAAATTTCCTATAGAAATAAAATGTTGACCACATTTTCTACATATAAATATAAAATAGTAAAAAAAATCCCACGGAAATAAAATTTTCTATAGAAATAAAATTTTGACAAAACTTTCTATAGAAGTAAAATTTGACAAATTATCTATAGAAAAAAATGTATCTATAGAAATAAAATTTTTGACAAAATTGTCTATAGGAATAAAATTTTGACAAAATTGTCTATAGAAATAGAATTTTGACAAAATTTTCTATAGAAATAAAATTTTGACAAAATTTTCTATGGAAATAAAAATTTTACAAAATTTTGTATAGAAATAAAATTCCTATAGCAATAAAATTTTCTATAGAAATATAATAGTGATAAAAAAGTCCAACGGAAAAAAATTGAAAAAAAAAATCAAACAGAAATAAAATTTTCTATAGAAATAAAATTTTGCAAAATTTTCTATAAAAGTACAAATTTGACAAAATTATCTGCAGAAATGAAATTTTGACAAAATTTTCTACAGAAATAAAATTTTGACAAAATTCTCTATAGGAATAAAACTTTCACAAATGTTCTATAGAAATAAAATTTTGACAAAATTTTCTATAGCAATAAAAATTTTACAAAATTTTCTATAAAAATAAAATTTTAATAAAATTTTCTACAGAAATAAAATTTTGATAAAATTTTTCTATAGAAATAAAATTTTAACAAAATTTTTCATATAAATAATATTGCAAACTATTATGATGTTTTAGTAGTTGTTTAGTAGTAAATGTTCCTCTTCGTCTAAGAGGTACTTTAAAAATTTTGTATAAAAATGAAATTTTGACAAAATTTTCTATAGATATAATAGTTTGAAAAATTATCTATAAAAATAAAATTTTGACAAAGTTTTCTCAAGAAATAAAATTTTGACAAAATTTTCTGTAGAAATAAAATTTTTACTTCACAAATTTTTTATAAAAATAAAATTTTGACAAAATTTTCTATAGGAATAAAAGTTTTCTATAAAAATTATATTTTGACAAAATTTTGTATTAAAATGAAATTTTGAAAAAATTTTCTATAGAAATAAAAGTTTAACAAAATTTTCGATAGGAATACAATTTTGACAAAATTTTCAATAAAAATAAAATTTTAACAAAATATTCTATAGAAATAAAACGTTGAAAAAATTTTCTATAGAAATAAAATTTATCTGTAGAAATAAAATTTTGACAAAATTTTCTATAGAAATAAAAATTTTACAAAATTTTCTATAGAAATAAAATTTTGATAAAGTTTTCCATAGAAATAAATTGTTGACCAAAATTTCTACAGAAATATAATATTGAACAAAATAATATTGAAAAAATAAAATTAAAAAAAAAAATCAAACAGAAATAACATTTTCTATAGAAATACCATTTTGAAAAAAAATTCTATAGAAATAAGATTTTACGTATTGTTGACCTATTTTATGATTATTCTGATTATTAATTTTGTTCGGCTTGAGGTTATAGAAACAATCGATTACGGATTTGTTTTAATATTTATTTCCAATATTTCGGTTAGTGTCCCTAACCATCTGCTGGGATTTTGTATTTGAGTTCTTGTGCTGCAAGTTTTCGCTGGTCACCGTACAAAATTTTCTATAGAAATAACATTTTAACAGGATTTTTCTATAGAAATAAAATTTTAACAACATATAATAAATTGTTTTTGGTAAAATTTTCTCCAAAATTTGGATTATTTTTGGCTTGAGTGGCAACCGTGATATCAAAACATGACAAATTCTTTATGGTGCTATGAATATGGGCCCAATGAAATCTATTCCCAAAACCCAAATGAATGATACTTCCTAAATCATTACAATCCTTTCTCGGATTGTTTTTTTTTCGTTTTCAAGTGGGTTTTTATTCTGGGATTTGACAGTGGCGATCCGAAATTTCACCGCCATAGAAATGTAGCCACTACCGTTTTCTGTAGAAATAAAAACTCACAGCAATTTTAATTTTTTTTTACTGGCTATTATTAAACTTGATTTGCCGCTTATTCCGGTGTATTATCTTTGGAATGTACAAAAGCCTACTATTCTTCTATTCTGAGAGAATGAGAGATTAATCAGTTAATTCACAATAGGGACGAGAACACTGACCTGAAGCGAAAACAGTTGCGAAACTATCTACGGATATTAGGCCTATTCCAAAAAGTAATTTTCTTCCAAACAAACTTTCTTACAGCGAAAAGCAAATGGGAAATGATATTTGTTTGTCAAAAATATTGCTTTGGAGGAAAGAAATATTTTTTGACCTGTACCAATTCTTTAATATTCAAGTCCAATAAGCTCGTATTAGAATTGTAATATAAAAATTTACTTTAAAAAGTGACAAAAGTTAATTATGAATTCATAAAGAAAGAATAAACAAAGAAATAAACAAAATCTTGAAAAGTATTTACTACTAATTTGTCGTATCGTATTTTGAATGCATTTTGTTTTATATTTTTTATTTTGGTTATATTCTTTATCTACTGTATTCATCTTTTGCTGCTGCTGGTGAAAAGGCATATATATGAATCTTAGAAAATCTATGTTGTATTTCTATTCAGCATTTAATAAAATCTTCCCTGTGATTCCAACCAAAAATATGCCAAAATTTATTTTATCTAAATACATCCTATAGGTATACACATATGTTGGAACAACATAAACCACTATGACCTGCCAAATGGAATGGAGATGAGCCTAATATTTTGAATTTTTCGGTAAATTTCTCTGCCAAGTTTATACTAATATTGGGAAACTTTATTTATGTCATATTTGTTTTTTTGGCAAGAAATCTATGCTGTAACAAGTGCAGCTTATTGTTTATAAACAATCTCTCTTCAATTCAATTCCTAGATATTCTTGTTAGCACACACACACATACAAACTATAAGGGCAAATGTTTTGAAATGGTAGCTAACGGTTACCGTTGTGGTGGCCCCATTCGTATGGATGAAAGATATCTACATTTAGTATATTACAAATGGTAAAGAGCCAAAAAATATGCAATAAATTATGGAATTTCCATAGCTGAAAGTATTGAAAAAAAATTTAGGTTGATGTATGATTACTTTTTCAATTAAAATTTAAATATGTCAGAACCTTAGAAATTGGAATTTGAGAATTGTTTCATTTTTTTGCAAGTATCAATTGTATACAAATCCTATTTGCTTAGATAAGTAAGAAAGTGTAAGTGTTATGTTCCTGTAAATTGTACGAAAATCTATTCGAAAGAAAAGCAATCGTACGAAAATCTATTCGAAAGAAAAGCACTCGCTTGAATTCGAATGAATTTTAGGTTTTCTATTTTTGAAAGTAGTAAGTAGACGGGAGCCACCGTGGTGCAATGGTTAGCATGCCCGCCTTGCATACACAAGGTCGTGGGTTCGATTCCTGTTTCGACCGAACACCAAAAAGTTTTTCAGCGGTGAATTATCCCACCTCAGTAATGCTGGTGACATTTCTGAGGGTTTTAAAGCTTCTCTAAGTGGTTTCACTGCAATGTGGAACGCCGTTCGGACTCTGCTATAAAAAGGAGGTCCTTTGTCATTGAGCTTAACATAGAATCGGGCAGCACAGTGATAAGAGAGAAGTTCACCATTGTGGTATTACAATGGACTGAATAGTCTAAGTGAGCGTGATACATCGGACTGTATCAGGCTCACTAACCTAACCTAAGTAGATTGATTCCAAAAATTCCATGTCCTTAAAATACGAATAGGATTTTTAATTAACATAAAAGACGTATTTTTTTGATATACAGGTTGGCTGATAAGTCCCCGGTCTAACAAAGAAAAACACATTTTTTGTCAAAATTCGTTTTTATTATTCAACATAGTTCCCTTCCCAAGAGCGATAGAACGATTATAATGATCTTCCAATTTTTTGATACCATTTTGGTAGTACTCCTTCGGTTTTGCCTCAAAATAGGCCTCAGTTTCGGCGATCACCTCTTCATTGCAGCCAAATTTTTCCCTGCGAGCATCCTGCGAACAAGAAAAAGTCGCTGGGGCCAGATCTGGAGAATACGGTGGGTGGGGAAGCAATTCGAAGCCCAATTCATGATTTTTTGCCATCGTTCTCAATGACTTGTGGCACGGTGCGTTGTCTTGGTGAAACAACACTTTTTTCTTCTTCATATGGGGCGGTTTTGCCGCGATTTCGACCTTCAAACGCTCCAATAACGCCATATAATAGTCACTGTTGATGGTTTTTCCCTTCTCAAGATAATCGATAAAAATTATTCCATGCGCATCCCAAAAAAACAGAGGCCATTACTTTGTCAGCGGACTTTTGAGTCTTTCCACGCTTCGGAGACGGTTCACCGGTCGCTGTCCACTCAGCCGACTGTCGATTGGACTCAGGAGTGTAGTGATGGAGCCATGTTTCATCCATTGTCACATATCGACGGAAAAACTCGGGTGTATTACGAGTTAACAGCTGCAAACATCGCTCAGAATCATCAACACGTTGTTGTTTTTGGTCAAATGTGAGCTCGCGCGGCACCCGTTTTGCACAGAGCTTCCGCATATCCAAATATTGATGATATCCTTTTGATATCTTTAAGGCCTCTGCTATCTCGATCAACTTCATTTTACGGTCATTCAAAATCATTTTGTGGATTTTTTGATGTTTTCGTCGGTAACCACCTCATTCGGGCGTCCACTGCGTTCACCTCCTCCCCGTGCTCATTTCACCACGCTTGATTTTTGCATACCAATCAATTATTGTTAATTTCCCTGGGGCAGAGTCCGGAAACTCATTATCAAGCCAAGTTTTTGCTTCCACCGTATTTTTTCCCTTCAGAAAGCACGAAATTCCTTCTTTTTTCATTTTTTTCACAATAACAAAAGTTGCTTCACAGAAGACACTCTATCTCACAAACTAATTGACTTACAGACGTCAAATATTGACACGAATCATTTGAAGGTTGGTACTATATAAAAATAATATGCATTTAATACTAGCAACGCCATCTATGTGTCAGACTGGGGACTTATCAGCCAACCTGTTAAAGCTTTTTTCCTTGTCCAAAAGAGCATATACATATATTTAAATCTGACCCGATCTGGACAAAATTCGTTAGACTTCTACAAAATCTATAGACTTTAAATTTAAGTCGGCTAATGTTCGGGAACACAATGTTAGTACCCTGTTCCACAGTATGGCGCAGGGTATAAATATGGGAAACATTTAAACCTGAGCAATTTTTTGACAACTTCGCAAAAGTGCATTTACGATTTATCGGTCAATAGTTATGTATTAGAATCATGGGCAAATTTAAGACATTTTTACAAGTTTTCAACTTAGCAGTGGAGATTTTACAAGAAAAATGTTGGTATTTTGGTAACCTAAACCGATTTCAACCAAACTTGGCATGTATATCAAGAACCTTAATTCTACTCCCTAAATATGGAAAGTTTCACGTAAATCAGAGTAAAAATTTGGCCTCTGTGGTTATATGAGTCTAAATCGAGAGAAGGATATATATGAGAGTTGTATCTAAATCTGAAACGATTTCAATCAAAATTGGCATGCATATCCAGAACCTTCATTCTACTTTCTGTACAAAATTTAAAACAAATCAGGGCAAAACTCTGGCTTCTGGGGCCAAAAGATAAGATATATATGGGAGCTATATCTACATCTGAATGGATTTCATTCAAATTTGGCATACATTACGACACTATCAATTGGACTCCTTGTGCAAAATTTAAAGTAAATTAGGCTGAAATTCTGGCTTCTGGGACCATATTAGCAGATATCGGGCGAAAGATATATATATATGAGATATATCTGAAACTGAACCGATCTCTTCCAAAATCAATAGGGTTCTATTCTGACCCAAAACACATACTTGTGTCAAATTTTGACAAAATTTTCTATAGAAATAAAATTTTGACAAAATTTTGTATAGAAATAAAATTTTGACAACATTTTCTACCGAAATAAAATGTCGACAAAATTTTCTATAGGAATATAATTTTGTCAAAATGTTCTATAGAATTAAAATGTTGTCAAAATTTTCTATAGAATTAAAATTTTGCCAACATTTTCTACCGAAATCAAATTTTGTCAAAATTTTTTATAGAATTAAAATTTTGTCAAAATTTTCTATAAAACTAAAATTTTGTCAAAATTTTCTATAGAAATAAAATTTTAACAACATTTTCTATGGAAATAAAATTTTGAAAAAAATTTTCTATAGAATTAAAATTTTGTCAAAATTTGCTATAAAATTAAAATTTTGTCAAAGTTTTCTATAGAAATAAAATTTTAACATTTTCTATGGAAATAAAATTTTGAAAAAAATTTCTATAGAATTAAAATTTTGTCAAAATTGTCTATAGAATTAAAGTTTTGTCAAAAATTTATATAGAAATAAAATTTTGAAAAAAAGCAATAGAATTAAAATTTTGTCAAAATTGTGCATAGATTTAAAATTTTGTCAAAATTTTCTGTAGAAATAAAATTTTAACAAAATTTTCTATGGAAATAAAATTTTGAAAAAAAAATTCTATAGAATTAAAATTTTGTCAAAATTGTCCATAGAATTAAAATTTTGTCAAAATTTTCTATAGAAATAAAATTTTAACAACATTTTCTATGGAAATAACATTTTAAAAAAAATTTCTATGGAAATAAAATTTTAAAAAAATTTTCTGTAGAATAAAATTTTGTCAACAATTTCTACCGAAATCAAATTTTGTAAAAATTTTTTATAAAATTAAAACTTTGTCAAAATTTTCCATAGAATTAAAATTTTGTCAAAATTTTCTATAGAATTAAAATTTTGTCAAAATTTTCTACCGAAATCAAATTTTGTCAAAATTTTTTATAGAATTAAAATTTTGTCAAAATTTTCTATAAAACTAAAATTTTGTCAAAATTTTCTATAGAAATAAAATTTTAACAACATTTTCTATGGAAATAAAATTTTGAAAAAAATTTTCTATAGAATTAAAATTTTGTCAAAATTTGCTATAAAATTAAAATTTTGTCAAAGTTTTCTATAGAAATAAAATTTTAACATTTTCTATGGAAATAAAATTTTGAAAAAAATTTCTATAGAATTACAATTTTGTCAAAATTGTCTATAGAATTAAAGTTTTGTCAAAAATTTATATAGAAATAAAATTTTGAAAAAAAGCAATAGAATTAAAATTTTGTCAAAATTGTACATAGATTTAAAATTTTGTCAAAATTTTCTGTAGAAATAAAATTTTAACAAAATTTTCTATGGAAATAAAATTTTGAAAAAAAAATCTATAGAATTAAAATTTTGTCAAAATTGTCCATAGAATTAAAATTTTGTCAAAATTTTCTATAGAAATAAAATTTTAACAGCATTTTCTATGGAAATAACATTTTGAAAAAAATTTCTATGGAAATAAAATTTTAAAAAAATTTTCTGTAGAATAAAATTTTGTCAAAAATTTCTACCGAAATCAAATTTTGTAAAAATTTTTTATAAAATTAAAACTTTGTCAAAATTTTCTATAGAATTAAAATTTTGTCAAAATTTTCTATAGAATTAAAATTTTGTCAAAATTTTCTATGGAAATACATTTTCTACAAAAATTTGATGCAAGGCTTCAGATTTTTAAATTTGGTAAATTTTTGGTAATATTTTCTTCAAATTTTGGTAGTTTATTTTTGGCCTGAGTAGCAACCATGCATACGAGTCTAAATCGGGCGAAAGATAATTTTGTTCACAGACAAGAGGACGGACGGATATTGTTAGATCGACTCAAGAATTAAAATTTTGTCAAAATTTGCTATAAAATTAAAATTATGTCAAAATTTTCTATAGAAATAAAATTTTAACATTTTCTATGGAAATAAAATTTTGAATAGCTGATAGCCTAAGTAGCTAATGCTAGATTTTTCTTTATTATTCTTATATTTACTATAAGTTTAATAAATAAATAAAATTTTGAAAAAATTTTATATAGAATTAAAATTTTGTCAAAATTTTTTATAGAATTAAAGTTTTGTCAAAATTTTCTATAGAAATAAAATTTTAACAACATTTTCTATGGAAATAAAATTTTGAAAAAATTTTCTATAGAATTAAAATTTTGTCAAAATTTTCTATAAAATTAAAATTATTTCAAAATAGAATTTAAATTTTAACATTTTCAATAGAATTAAAATTGTGTCAAAATTGTCTATAGAATTAAAATTTTGTCAAAATTTTCTATAGAATTAAAATTGCAACAACATTTTCTATGAAAATAAAAGTTTTAAAAAATTTTCTATAGAATTAAAATTTTGTCAACATTATCTACCGAATTAAAATTTTGTCAACATTTTCAACCGAAATCAAATTTTGTCAAAATTTTATATAAAATTATAAATTAAAATATTTTCTATAGAATTAAAATTTTGTCAAAGTTTCTATGGAAATACATTTTCTACAAAAATTTGATGCAATGCTTCAGATTTTTAAATTTGGTAAATTTTTGGTAAAATTTTCTTCAAATTTTGGTAGTTGATTTTTGGCCTGAGTGGCAACCGTGCATACGAGTCTAAATCGGGCGAAAGATAATTTTGTTCACAGACAAGAGGACGGACGGACATTGCTAGATCGACTCAGCGGCTCACACTGAGCATTATTGCCCATCTCGTCTCCTTCTGAGTGTTGCAAATATATCCACAGTGTGGAGCACAGTATAAAGATTATGAAGCTTTTTTAATTACAAGCCCTTTATTTGATTCAGTGTATATTAAAGAAATGTGTCTTTAATTATCAGTTCATATTAGGTTAATAGTTTGTTCACTATAGGGTCTCATAAAGTCCATGTCGCTCTTCTTTATCTATTATTACTTACTTATTTTTCTTTATGAATTACTTACACGCATCGCCAATTTACTTTTCCTGTTACGTAGACCTATAGTTCACACAATTAAAACGTTTATTTATAATTTTTTAAAATTTATCCTATTTATGTCATCGACAAACTTTAAATGAGCATCTAAGTGTTCTTCAAAAATTCGAAGCTTTTAGTTGTTCTTCGTGTTGTTGTGTTAGCACAAATTGTAAAGTTTGCCATCCCCATAAATATGCAACAAATTTCAATTTTCTAAAAGTTATAGCGACAAAACTTGAGTAGAGAGAAGGATACGACACTGTAGAATGCGAGTGTGTGTGTATGGAGTATAAGGTGTCGCTTAGTACACGTGCCTGGCATACTTTTTGAATTTCAGTATTTTTTTTTAATGGAAGAATGACTTCATAACATTTTGTGCTTCGTGAAATATTTGTAAAAAGGCTTTTATTGTACATATATCATTTCATAGCATTGTGATATAAAACATAAGGAATATGATGATAAAGTTTAAATAAAGATTATTCAAGATTACTTTTTGTCATTTATTTGAAGCATACTTTTGGGGATGATAAGAAATTTGTTTTTTTCTTAAAGCATATACTTTGGCTACATTTTATGAACCTATATGCAATTCAATTACGAAATGTATAGAATCAATTTTGCTATACTGATTTGCTAATTGGATAACTTCTGTAATTTTTGGTTTACATTGCGGTTGGTTAACCCCTTCAAGCTGCTGGTTTCAATTTCCAAATTACAATTAAAACTCCTATGTTACATTGCCATGCATAGTCCTTTATTGGTGGTTTTATGATATGGTAAATTTGTGTGCTTAGCCGGCAAAAGTTTTACTCTGGCATACTTATAGGTTGGTGGGGGACGACCATGATATTTAGGAATGTTGAGCAACTTGTGTAAAGTGGAAAAATGCATTCAGTGTCTGATTATAAGGGTCTGGGTGAGTGAACTAAAGTGCAAGTGGTTAATATTTTCGGTTTTGTAGAAGTTTTACAATAATTGATATGTTGGCTTGGGTTATAACATAAGTTCGTAGTGAGAAGAGATTAGTGGTTACCATCTCTTCTCACTTCTCGATCAATTTGTTGATGCTTTTTCATCAAAAATCGGGAGGGCAGGTGATGTAGAGGTTGCTGAGCCAGATTTTAAGGCTCTTTATGTAGAACTCCGTTTTGACAGCACGGTTGCCACAGTTGTAGAATTCTACCAAAAATGGTAGATTTTTTACTTTTTATTAGATTGGAAGAGTTCTTGATATTTTAGTAGATTTTGCAAAAAGTTACTCCATAAATTTTCTATAGAAATAAAATTTTGACAGAATTTTCTATAGAAATCAAATTTTGACAAATTTTTCTACAGAAATGAAATTTACACAAAATTTTCTACAGAAATGAAATTTACACAAAATTTTCTACAGCAATAAAATTTTGACAAAACTGTCTATAGAAATAAAATGTTGGTAAAATGTTCTGTAGAAATAAAATTTTGATAAAATTTTCTATATAAATAAAATTTTGGTGAAATTTTCTGTAGAAATACAATTTTGGTAAAATTTTCTATAGAAACAAAATTTTGACAAAATTTTCTATAGAAATATAATTTGGAAAAAAATATATATAGATATACAAATGTGGTAAAATTTTCTGTAGAAATAAAATTTTGACAAAATTTTCTATAACAAAACAATTTTGAAAAAAAAAACAAATCTATTAAAAGAAAGTAATGACAAAATATTCTATAGAAATAAAATGTTGACAAAACTGTCTATAGAAATAAAATTTATACAAATTTTTTTGTAGAAATAAAATATTGACAAAATTATATAAAGAAATACAATTTTGACATAATTTTCTATAGAAATAAAATTTTGACACAATTTTTCTATAGAAATAAAATTTTGACAAAATTTTCAATAGAAATAAATTTTGGTAAAATTTTCTGCAGAAATAAAATTTTGTAAAATTTTCTGTAGAAATAAAATTTTGGTAAAATTTTCTGTAGAAATAAAATTTTGACAAAATTTTCTACAGAAATAAAATTTTGGTAAAATTTTATGTATAAATAAAATTTTGGTAAAATTTTTTGTAGAAATAAAATTTACTATAGAAATACAATTTTCTATAGAAATAAAATTTTGGTAAAATTTTCTGTAGAAATACAATTTTGGTAAAAATTTTCTGTAGAAATAAAATTTTGACAAAATTTTCTATAACAATACAATTTTGAAAAAAAAAATCTATAGAAATAAAATGATGACAGAATTTTCTATAGAAATAAAATTTTGAGAAAAATTTTTATGGAAATAAAATTTTGACTACATTTTCTACAGAAATTAAATTTTCACAAAATTGTCTACGGAAATAAAATTTTGGTAAAATTTCCTAGAAATAAAATTTTGACAAAATTTTCTATAGAAATAAATCTTTGATAAAATTTTCTATATAAATAAATCTTTGACAAAATTTTCTATATAAATAAAATTTTGGTAAAATTTTCTGTAGAAATACAATTTTGGAAAAAATTTTCTATAGAAATAAAATTTTGACAAAATTTTCTATAGATATAGAATTTTGAAAAAAAAAAAACATTCTATAGAAATAACATTTTTGTTGTTTTTTTTATTTCAGCTTAAAACCATGCATTGACTAAACTACAAGTGTAGCTTAACCAACAGAGGAAAAGAATGTTTGTCAAATTTATTTGGGCAAAGCCCTATAGACTGCAAGATGGTTGGATGGACGCACGTTTCGGAATTACCACATTACTCATCAGCATCCTTGCAGGAAAACTATCAACCAATTATCAGAATAAATTCAGGCAGTCCATTAAACCCAACAATGAACCACACTTGAACCTTCCGAAAAAAAGATTTTATATGATAGCCGGCTTATGCCGAAATAAATTCGTACAAACATATCTCTTTTCCTTTTGCCACCGTCAAATCATCAAATTAAATATTGGTAAAATTTTCTGTGGAAATAAAATTTTGACAACATTTTTAAATAGAAATAAAATTTTGACAAAATTTTTAAATAGAAATAAAATTTTGACAAAATTTTCTAGAGAAATAAAATTTTGACAAAATATTCTATAGAAATAAAATTTTGTTGTTGTTTTTTATTGCAGCTTAAAACCATATATTGACTAAACTACAAGTGTAGCTTAACCAACAGAGGAAAATAATGTTTGTCAAATTTATTTGGACAAAGTCCTATAGACTGCAAGATGGTTGGATGGACGCACGTTTCGGAATTACCACATTCCTCATCAGCATCCTCTACTTGCAGCAAAACTATCAACCAATTATCAGAATAAATTCAGGCAGTTTATTAAACCCAACAAAAACCACACTTGAACCCTCCGAAAAAAGGGTTTACATTGATAGCCGGCTTATGCCGAAATAAATTCGAAACAAACATATCTCTTTTCCTATGCCACTGTCAAATCATCGATTTGAATTCAGTTGGCTGGGTTTATTTTGAGCGTGCCTCCTCTTCTTTTTCCATTCGTTTTGTTTTGTTATTGTTGGTTTTGTTCTTTAAGCATTGTTGTTGTTTTTTATTGCAGCTTAAAAGCATACATTGACTAAACTATAAGTGTAGCTTAACCAACAGAGGAAAAGAATGTTTGTCAAATTTATTTGGGCAAAGCCCAAATTTTTCTATTGAAATAAAATTTTGACAAAATTATCTATAGAAATAAAATTTTGACAAAACTGTCTATAGAAATAAAATTTTGGTAAAATTTTCTATAAAAATAAAATTTTTACAAAAATTTTTATGAAAATGAAATTTTGGTAAAATTTTCTATAGAAATAAAATTTTGACAAACTTTTCTATAGAAATAAAATTATGACAAAATTCTCTATAGCAATAAAATTTTGACAAAACTGTCTATAGAAATAAAATTTTGAAAAAATTTTGTACAGAAATAAAATTTTGACAAAATTTTTTATAGAATTACAAATTTGACAAAATTTTGTAAAAAAATAAAATTTTGACAAAATTTTCTCTAGAAATAAAATTTTTATGAAAATAAAATTTTGGTAAAATTTTCTATAGAAATCAAATTTTGACAACAGTTTCTCTAGAAATAAAACTTTTACAAAATTTTTTATGAAAATAAAATTTTGGTAAAATTTCTTATAGAAATAAAATTTTGACAAAATTTTTAAGAAAAATAAAATTTTGACAAAATATTTTATAGAAAGAAAATTTTGACAAAAATGTCTATAGAAATAAAATTTTTACAAAACTGTCTATAGAAATAAAATTTTGGTAAAATTTTCTGTAGAAATAAAATTTTGACAAAATGTTCTGTAGAAATAAAATTTCTACAGAAATAAAATGTTGACAAAACTGTCTAAAGAAACAAAATGTTGAAAAAATTTTGTATAGAAATAAAATTGTTATAAATTTTTCTCTGGAAATAAAATCTTGACAAAATTTTAGACAGAAATAAAATGTTGACAAAATTTTAGAAAGAAATAAAATTTTGACAAAAATTGTAAATAGAAATAAAATTTTGAAAAAATAATCTATAGAAATAAACTTTTTACACAATTTTTCTATTGTAATAAAATGTTCTATGTAAATAAAATTTTGGAAAATAAAATTTTATTGTTTGGTAGTTTTTTTGGTACAATTTTCTCCCAATTTTGTAGATTATTTTAGGCTCGAGTGGCAACCGTGTTTGACAGTGGCTTATCGTAAGAACATTTCCCAGTAGATTATTTTGGGAATATCTTGACTCCAGGCTTCGGAATCTCTCTAGAGGCCCATGCTCCACCGTTGGCACTCGTGCCAAAAAATAATATACCAAAATTTAAGACAATTTTACCAAAAATCTGCCATACATTTAATTGACTTTGATAGTATGACCTAACACTAAAATTAAAATTTTTAAAGATATTGAATCCACCGTTGACACTCGTACCAAAAAATAATCTACCAAAATTTTAAGACAATTTTACCAAAAATCTGCCATACATTTAATGGACTTTGATAGTATGTCCTAACACTAAAATTAAAAATTTTAAAGACATTGAACGTGAAAACAATTTTAGTATATTAGAAAAAAAATTTTGTTTTGAGTGTAGATGTTCCTTTTTACCATTTTGTATATTATATATTTTTTCGGGGGGATTGGTGTTCTTGTGCATTTAAAGCGTAAAAATAATTGTATTGAATTAGAAAACACTTCCATGAAAATAAAATTAAAATAAAAAATTTTGCAGCTTTTTATTTACTACCATTTTGCATAATTTGGGGATGTGAAATTGAATATTTTCTGTAGCATATTGTAATGCGCTTATTTCATAAAAAATTGGTATCATAAAAAATTGCTACTAACGCTACAATTGCATTTAGTTATAGTCATAACAATTTGATAAAACATACCTCTTTGGAATTATTGTATATTCGCGTTTATTTGTGTTCATGAATAAATAAATATTTCTGCTTGAATAAATTAAGCCATTCGAATATTCACACATGAATCCATTGAATTCATCAATTGAAATAGATATTCAAGAGCATATAAAAATTTTAGATTTTTAGATATCTATATTGCAAGCAAATATCGGCAATTGAAATCAATTGTATAGTATATTTACAGGGGATTTTAATTTATATTATTGAAGAGGGTTTTGTTTTAATTGATAAAACCATTGCAAGATAAAACCTAAACCAATATAGGTTTTGTAAACCCCATAAAAGAGTTGAATACATTTTCCCTGTTTCATTAATATGTTTAATAATTGATATCTAATTTTAGGCTTAGTCAAAAATATCCACGAACTGTACTTTAAAAAGCCATAAAACTTTAATTAGGTATATTGGACAAGTATATAATTAAAATGGGTTTATTTTAATGAAATGTCTATAAAATTAAAAAGAAGCATTTGGAAATATACCAAAAACTGACCCCACCAAAAAAAAAAAACTGAAAAAAATTAAAACATAAAAATCTCATTACCAGTTTATTAAATATAAAAGCCCTTGGTGTCTCAAAAGAAAATAAATAACAACAGCTGCTTGAATTTTGTAGGCATAAAGAATTTATCAAAAAGTGAAAAACCGAGTGAAATTATATCTTTGTGGTATATTTGTGCTTTATAAAGAATATTTGAAAAATCATGATTATAACAATAAAGAATTTATGGGACCGAGAAAAGAAATGCTGCTAGGTCCATACAAAGAAAATGGGTTAACAAGAACTGACTAAATACAAGAGCAAAAAAATGGAATGAATGAGTGCAGACCGCAAAATCCAAAGCAAAAGATGAATGCGAAAAAAAATAAAGCTGTAGTTGTGCCACAAATCAAATAAGAATAAAGTGGGCTGTGTTTGTATAGATTTGATATCAAACAAAAATTGTTGCCTACTTTTAGGCATTCATTGAAGCGAGTTTTAAAATGCAAAAACACACTCTCTTACATATACTCTGATTAACAATCAAAATCAAACAGTTAGTTACAAATAAAAATGACAATGTGAAACCCTTAAAAAAAACAAATTCAAAAGAAATAAAACAGAAATATCACCGGAAAGGTCTAAGAAATCGAAACTTCCAACAAAACAAGGTTCCGGTTTACCCCTTTTTTAGCTAACAAAGGGAAAAATTCCAATCTTTTGTGAAAATATAAACGAGCTTTATATTAACAACAACAAAGAAAACTTTTTAGTGGAGACCAATATAAAAAAGGAAATAAAGCAAAACGAAGTTATTTACCATGTCTTCATCCCACCTCCCACATCACCAAAGGACTCAGGACTCGTTAGCTACTGTGTGCTGGTGTAATTTAAGTTAGACCATATCTATCACCATCGTTTACTTTGTCTGCTTGGTCATTAAACACGCTAATAAATGTTGGGATTATTGAATTTCTATTACCTGTCCTGCAATAAAAAGTAAGTATCACCAAACACCTCTTATCTTTCCTCCCCCACCCATGATACCCTCTCTATAGCTGTATACAAAAACTGACGAAGTCTTGTCTTGACCATTTCCCTGTATGTTGACAGAAATTGCTTGGGAAGTTCATGGACAATGTGAGCGTATATCATTGACCATAAAAAGTAATAAAATTCTCTGAAACTGTAAATGGATATGACCAAGGAGAATTCAATCGAAATGCATCACACAAACAAATATCATCAATACTCGTATTAGCACAATACCATCCAGTTAAGGTAAACAGATAAGAGAGCGAGAGAGAGGGAGGGAGAGTTTTTTGTGTGGGGATAAAGAGAGAGTGAGAGAGAGAAAAACAAACTGAAATTTATTATAAAATGATTGGTTTTTATTGCGGTTTCATGTTACTGCCTTTGCCTTCTCCATCGTCATATAATCGCTCAAATAAAATGCTTGTAATGTTTTATATAAATAATGGCCATATATATATGCTATGCTAGGATATACATATATGGTCAAATAAACGATATTATCTTATATTTATGGCACATGAATAATATAGTTTTTTTTTTTTTTTTTTTTTTTTGGAATGCTTATAAGGGCTCATGAGCGAATTTATTTAATAGCCTATTAAAGAGATCCCTCATATATTTGATCGATTCTTCTTATGCTTTTTAAAAATCTATTAATGGTACAAGGGAATATTCGAATACTTTCATTTTGATTAGGACCATCTCCCTTGATATCAAGAGAAATCGTCAACTTGTTACCTTTATTGGACCTGTTCATTTACTGGATAATGTTAATGAATAAGGGGTTCGATTCCTGCTTCGACCGAACACCAAAAAATTTTCAGCGGTGGATTATCCCACCTCACCTCAGTAATGCTGGTGATATTTCTGAGGGTTTCAAAACTTCTCTAAGTGGTTGCACTGCAATGTGGAACGCCGTTCGGACTCGGCTATAAAAAGGAGGTCCCTTTACATTGAGCTTAACATGGAATCGGGCAGTGATACGAGAGAAGTTCACCAATGTGGTATCACAACGGACTGAATAGTCTAAGTGAGCCTGATACATCGGGCTGCCACCTAACCTAACATAACCTTGTTTTTAATTGTATCAAATATTAAAAATGCCCCTTCAACAGATGCGTTTAAAAAAGAATGTCATTTTTTTTTGGAATGCTTATAAGGGCTCATGAGCGAATTTATTTAATAGCCTATTAAAGAGATCCCTCATCTATTTGATCGATTCTTCTTATGCTTTTTAAAAATCTATTAATGGTACAAGGGAATATTCGAATACTTTCATTTTGATTAGGACCATCTCCCTTGATATCATGAGAAATCGTCAACTTGTTACCTTTATTGGACCTGTTCATTTACTGGATAATGTTAATGAATAAGAGCTGTAGATCCTCATCAGTAGTTATTTCCCATTCCATGAAATAATAATTAATTACTTTTTATACCCTCCACCATAGGATGGGAGTATATTAACTTTGTCATTCCGTTTGTAACACATCGAAATATTGCTCTAAGACCCCATAAAGTACAGTAGAATTCGGTTATAGCGACCGCTAAGGGACCGAAATTATACGTCCTTATAACGGAACGTCGTTGTATCCAAATAAGTGTACACAATATTTTTAAGTTTTTTTTTATCATATATATTCATATTTATTGAGAATAGTTTAGAATTGTGGTTTGTTTTCAATTTATAAGAATTTCTTTTAATATTTACTTTCAATAACTTCAACGGAACTATATAAACTCTCTGATATATCAGAACCCGCAAATCGTAAATACTGTTTTAATGTGTGCACCGCACTCAAGATTTCTGTCCTAGTTGAAATTTTGATTGGCTCATCTTCGTCATCTGGTTCATTAACGCTGTGAGTTACATCATTTTCTTTTGTGTTCTCCACTATTTCTCTCAATGATGGCTCTTCTGATGTCACGACGTTGTCATTGACATTTACGGACTCATCCCTGGTTTGAGCTCGAACTCATCCCAAACTGGTTTGAATATTTCTTCTTTGTCATTTGCACCTCTGTTTGAGATAGTCGAAAACAAATTCTGTGATTCCCCGCAGTATATGTGTCTTTATTTAGTATTGACTGACGACAAAAAATGGAATGAAAAAAAATAAAAATTAGTACATAGAACTTACATCGTCGTTATAACCGAATGTCCATTCCAAAGCAGACGTGCAAATTGGTCGTTAAAAGCAGATGGTCGCTAAAACCGGAGTCGTTCTAAGCGAATGCTTGCGCATGTACAAACTATTAAGAACCAAACTTGTTTTGAAAATCCGTCGTTATAAACAGATGGTCGTTATAACCGAGGTCGCTATAAATGAATTCTACTGTATATGTATTCTGGGTCGTGGTGAAATTCTGAGTCGATCTGAACATGTCCGTCCGTCCGGTTGAAATTTGGTACATGGTGTTAGTATATGGTCTCTAATAACCGTGCAAAAATTGGTCCACATCGGTCCATACTTATATATAGCCCCCATATAAACCGATCCCCCGATTTGGCTTGCGGAGCCTCTAAGAGAAGCAAATTTCATCCGATCCGGCTGAAATTTGGTACATGGTGTTAGTATACGTTCTCTAATGACCATGCAAAAATTGACCCATATCGGTCCAGGACAAATCTGGGAATCGATTTATATGGGGGCTATATATAATTGCCCCCATATAAATCGATTCCCAGATTTGTCCTCCGGAGGCTCTTAGAGGAGCAAAATGCATTCGATCCGGTTGAAATTTGGAACATGGTGTTAGAATGTGGTCTCTAACAAACACGCAAGAATTGGTCCATATCGGTCCATAACTATATATAGCCCCCATATAAACCGTTCCCCGGATTTGACCTCCGGATCCTCTTAGAGGAGCAAAATGCATTCGATCCGGTTGAAATTTACAACGTGGTGTTAGTATAAGGCCGCTAATATCCATGCCAAAATTGGTCCATATCGGTCTATAGTTATATATATAGCCGATCCCCTATCACACAAAAATTGGTCCATATCGGTTCATATTCATGGTTGCACTCGAGCCAAAAATAATCTACCAAAATTTTATTTTTATGGTAAACAGTGTCAAAATTTTATTTCTATAGAAAATTTTGTCAAAATTTTATTTCTATAGAAAATTTTGTCAACATTTTATTTCTATAGAAAATTTTGTCAAAATTTTATTTCTTTAGAACATTTTGTCAAAATTGTATTTCTATACAAAATTTTGTCAAAATTTTATTTCTATAGAAATTTTTTTTCAAATTTTACTTCTGTAGAAAATGTTGTCAAAATTTTATTTTGTAAAAATTTTATTTCTACAGAAATTTTAAACTTAATTATATTCGTATTTAATCGGCCTTTTTTACAATAATTGTATATAGGCCCCATATAAACCGATCCCCAGATTTGATCTCCGGAGCCCTTTGGGAGAGAAAAATTCATACGATTCGGTTGAAATTTGGTACGTGATGTTAGTATATAGTATCCAACAACCATGCAGGAATTGGTTCATATCAGTCCATAATTATATATAACCCCCATATAAACCAATCCGCAGATTTGACTTCCGGTGCCTTTTGCAGAAGCAAAAATTCATCCGATTCGGTTGAAATTTGGTACGTGATGTTGATTCATATCAGTCCATAATTATATATAGCCCCCATATAAACCGATCCCCAGATTTGACCTCCGGTGCCTTTTGGAGAAGAAAAATTCATCCGATCTGGTTGAAATTTGGTACGTGGTGGTAGTATATTATATTTAACAACCATGCCAAAAGTGGTGCATATCAGTCCATAATCATATACAGGCCCCATATAAACCGATCCCGATATTTGGAGGAGCAAATTTCATCCGAGTGGTCCGAGTTATATGGCCGTTAACAACCATGCCTAATTAAGCCCATATCGGTCTATAGTTATAGATAGCCCTCAGATAAATCGATCCCCAATCACAAAAAATTGTTCCATATCAAGTTCATAAGTGTATAAGCGACCCCCATATTACGTACCGTGCAAAAGTCCATATCCTTTTTTGTCTAATATATACCACATATGGACTAACTCACAATTTAGAAAACGATGTTAATAAGTTTTAAGATACCACGCAATCCCTGGTGGAGGGTACATAAGATTCGGCCTGGTCGAACTTACGGCCGCATTTACTTGTTTGATTTGCTTTCTACCATTGATTTGTAGAGACACTGTTTTTATACCCTCATAGGTTAGGTTAGGTACAGTGGCAGCCAGGGCTGTGGAGTCGGAGCCACAGTCGGAGTCTTGGAGTCGGAGCCGGGGTCGTATAAATTTTACTCGACTCCGACTCCGGCGAAACAAAATTTGAAAAACACTTCATATCTTTGTAACAAAAGAAATATTTCGACAAATTAGATTCGATTGGGGTTTTTAATCAAAAAACGAAAAACTAAGTACTGGATTTCAGGCTATTCAAAGTGTATTCATATGGGTGAAATTTCACGGTGATATAAAGAGTAGGTTTTACTAGAATATGGGCTGAATTGATCAATTGTATACGAGTGCATTTTTTAACATATTAAACTATCAATTTTTAAGCCTATATATACTCTTGATAAAGGTACAATTTTAAGGCAATATAGCCTAACGCTCTGAATTTTTGGCAGGCATGTTGAGTTCGAAGATGGATCATACCGAACAATTTTGTGATATAGCACCTACATATAAACCCATTTGTTTTTTCCAGTTTCCAGTTTTTCCCAGTCTAAAATGTTGAAAAGATTTGTCAGAAATTTTAAATTTAGAGTTATTTGAGATCCAGAAATAAATGCGGAAATTTCCCGTCGGCCCAGATTTTGTATATGGAGATAATTATTTGAGAAATCTCCATGTATAACCGATGTCCTTGGACGCTGTAATTTTAAATTAAACCTCTGCCAACGTGCCATCTGAGGCGGACTTTTGGGGGAAAGTTTGTTTCATCAATGTCACTCGAAATTTTTACATTAAATTAATAACCCCTAATGTCCATAACTGATAGACCATTTATAAATCGATGTTTCACCATTTTACCATACTTCTATAGAAACAATATTCGTAACTGTCCAGCTAATCCTGGTCATCTGTTGTATGGTAGTGGTTATTTAAAATTCCGCCCGTCCTAATTTATGACAGTTTATGTTTGTTTTACATCGAAATATTGCTCTAAGACCCCATAAAGTATATATATATTCTGGGTCGTGGTGAAATTCTGAGTCGATCTGAGCATGTCCGTCCGTCCGTCCGTGCGTCTGTTGAAATCACGCTAACTTCCGAACGAAACAAGCTATCGACTTGAAACTTGGCACAAGTAGTTGTTATTGATGTAGGTCGGATGGTATTGCAAATGGACCATATCGGTCCACTTTTACGTATAGCCCCCATATAAACGGACCCCCAAATTTGGCTTGTGATTGCTCTAAGAGCAGCAAATTTCATCCAATCCGGCTGAAATTTCGTACATGGTGTTAGTATATGGTCTCTAACAATCATGCAAAAATTGGTCCATGTCGGTCCATAATTACATATAGCCCCCACATAAACCGATCCCCCGATGTGGCTTGCGGAGCCTCTAAGAGAACCAAATTTCATCCGATCCGGCTGAAATTTGGTACATGATGTAAGTATATGGTCTCTAACAACCATGCAAAAATTGGTCCACATCGGTCCATAATTATATATAGCCCCCATATAAACCGATCCCCCGATTTGGGTTGTGGAGCCTCTATGAGAAGCAAATTTCATCCGATTCGGCTGAAATTTGGTACATAGTATTGGTATATGGTCTCTAACAACCATGCAAAAATTGGTCCACATCGGTCCATAATTATATATAGCCCCCATATAAACCGATCCCTCGATTTGGCTTGCGGAGCCTCTAAGAAACGAAAATTTCATCCGATCCGGCTGAAATTTGGTACATGGTGTTGATATATATTCTCTAATGACCATTCAAAAATTGGTCCATATCGGTCCATAATTATATATAGCCCCCATATAAATCGATTCCCAGATTTGTCCTCCGTAGAGTCTTGGAGGAGCAAACTTCATCCGATACGGTTGAAATTTGCAACATGGTGTTAGAATGTGGTCTCTAACAAACACGAAAGAATTGGTCCATATCGGTCCATAATTATATATAGCCCCCATATAAACCCTTCCTCAGATTTGATCTCCGGAGCCTCTTGGAGGAGCAAAATTCATCCGATCCGGTTGAAATTTGCAACTTGGTGTTAGTATAAGGCCGCTTACAACCATACCAAAATTGGTCCATATCGGTCTATAGTTATATATAGCCGATCCCCAATCACACAAAAATTGGTCCATATCGGTTCATATTCATGGTTGCCACTCGAGCCAAAAATATTCTACCAAAATTCTATTTTTATGGAAAACATTGTCAAAATGTTATTTCTATAGAAAATTTTGTAAAAATTTTATTTCTATAGAAAATTGTGTCAAAATTTTATTTCTATAGAAAATGTTGTCAAAATTTTATTTCTGTAGAAACTTTAAACTTAATTATATACGTATTTAATCGGCCTTTTTTAGTTTAATATATACTACGTATGGACTACCTTGTAATTTAGAAGACGGAGTTAGGAAGTTTTAAGATACCTTGCCATTGGCAAGTGTTTCCGCAACCCAAGTAATTCGATTGTGGATGACAGTCTTCAGTAGAAGTTTCTACGCAATCCATGGTGGAGGGTACATAAGCTTCGGCCTGGCCGAACTTACGGCCGTATATACTTGTTCTTTTTTATATAGATTTATTTTTTATAAAATGCCTATATAGACCAATACCAGGATTTTATTTCTTAAACATCTGGAAGTCTAATTATTTTTTGAAATTTTGTGTTTTTATAAATTCATATTCTGGAGATTGTTGTTATCTACCCATATTTTGACGTGGTCTCTATATAGTCTTGTATCGTATTTTAATTTATTGGCCTGAAATTAAAATGTAGAGTTCTTTCTCTAAAATGCTGAGATTTGTCGTCGAGTCGTATCAAAAATTAAAATTAGAGTTCTTTGGACATATAAACACATATGGCAAATTAGAATACCTATATCGGTATATTTTGGGAACACTACACCTTAAAATTACAATTGGAATACTAAGATGTAATAATCAACTATTTGGTGTTTGGTCGAAACTGGGTTTGAACCCACGACCCTGTGTATACGGCGGGCATGCTAACCATTGCACCACGGTGGCTCAGACTCCTCGATGCAATACATCGAAATATTGATCTTATACCATAAAGTATATTTATTCTGGGCCGTGGTGAAATTCTTAGTCGATCTAGCGAAGACCGTCCGACTTTTGAAATCACGCTAACTTCAGAAGCTATCGACTTGAACTTTGTACCAAAAGTTGGATGGAGGTCGGATGATATTGCAAATGGGTCACTTTGAACCACTTTTATAGATACTTTTGTGATACAGGATGTAAAAACAATTTCATAAAAACTTACTCAAAAAAAAAAAAAAAAACTATATGGACTTAAGTTCGGCCGAACCGAATTTTAAATTGTTACTCACCACCGTGAATCAGAAAATATAATTGTTTCTGTAGAAAACTCTTCGTCAGGTTACTTCAAAATACATACATAGAATTTCAGATACGTTGCCAAGCAAACATATATACCAACATGGAAATCGGGAGACTTAACACATGGGAGCTATACTAGATCATAAACCAATCCACATATTCGGTCTGTAAATTGGAACCGAAACTACCTCTAAATTTTGAGTTTTGTCTCGAAGTCAAATCGGGAGATCGGTCTCTATGGGGCAGTGTTGCCAGACTAGACTTTTTTCAAAAACCCCCAAAAATTTTAAGTATGTAAATAGTACAAAACGTGGCCCAAAATTTCGCTAAAAATCCTGTAGTGATACGCTTATTAAAAAATGAAATTTAACACAAATATATAAACTGAAAGAAGATTTTTTCTGAGGAACAAAACTTTAGACAAAATAAGTTTTTTTTAATGCTAAAAATTTTCTTTTGAAGTAAATAAAAATCATTACACCACTTGTCACAAATTCGGGTTCGATTCCTGCTTCGACCGAACACCAAAAAATTTTCAGCGGTGGATTATCCCACCTCACCTCAGTAATGCTGGAGATATTTCTGGGGGTTTCAAAACTTCTCTAAGTGGTTGCACTGCAATGTGGAACGCCGTTCGGACTCGGCTATAAAAAGGAGGCCCTTTACATTGAGCTTAACATGGAATCGGGCAGTGATACGAGAGAAGTTCACCAATGTGGTATAACAACGGACTGAATAGTCTAAGTGAGCCTGATACATCGGGCTGCCACCTAACCTAACATAACCTTGTTTTTAATTGTATCAAATATTAAAAATGCCCTTCAACAGATGCGTTTAAAAAAGAACGTCATTGCATACTTGCTTGTATTTAGGAACATGGGTTGACTTCCCTTATTTTTTTCTCAAAATTCCTGCCAGAATTGTTCCAAATTTTGTTGAGAATTGCTCCACTTTATAAGATCTAAGATATTTTTTTTTACACCTAAAAATCCCCCCAAATAAATGTTACCCCTAATTTGGGGGGGGGAAAAACCCCAACCTGGCAACACTGCTATGGGGGTATCAAAACGATCGATATGTCCCATATTCGGCTTACTCATGTGTGGACCCAAAATAACTCTTGATTTTGAATTTCAGGCAACTCGCATAAAAATTGGGATGTCTACACACTTATGAGGTCAAATCTGGAGATCGGTCTATATGAGATAAATACCAAGACATGAACCGATATACACCATATTCGGCTTACTTATACTTAGACCCAAGATATCTCCAGATTTTGAATTTCAGGTAAATCGGATAAAATTGCGATGTCTACAAGCCCAAGAAGCCAAATCCGGAGATCGGGCTATATGGGGGCTATACAAAAACATGGACCGATACTCACCATTTTCGACACACCTAGTTTTGGTCCTAAAATACTTCTAGCTTTTTAATTTCAGACAAATCGGATAAAGGCTACGGGTTCTAGAAACCCAAGAAGTAAAGTAAGGCGATCGGTCTATACGGGGGCTATACCAAAATATGGACCGATACACACCATTTTCGACACACCTAGTTTTGGTCCTAAAATACCTCTAGATTTACAATTTCAGGCAAATCGGTTAAAAACTACGTTTTCTAAAAGCTCAAGAAGAAAAATCGGTAGATCGGTCTATATGGGGGCTATACAAAAACATGGACACACCATTTTCGACGCACCTAGTTTTGGTCCTAAAATACCAGTGCTATACGGAGGCTAAACTAAACCTTGGACTGATACACACCATATTCGGCACACTTATTTGTGAACCCAAAATACCTCTAGATATTGAATTTCAGGGAAATCTGATAAAAATTGCGGTATCTCAAAGCCCAGAAGTCAAATCAGGAGATTGGGCTATATGGGGGCTATACAAAAACATGGACCGATACTCACCATTTTCGACACACCTAGTTTTGGTCCTAAAATACTTCTAGCTTTTTAATTTCAGACAAATCGGATAAAGGCTACGGGTTCTAGAAACCCAAGAAGTAAAGTAAGGCGATCGGTCTATACGGGGGCTATACCAAAATATGGACCGATACACACAATTTTCGACACACCTATTTATGGTTCTAAAATATTTCTAGATTTCCAATTTCAGACAAATCGAATAAAAACTACGGTTTTTAGAAGCTCAAGACCAGAAATCGGGGGAGCCGTTTATATGGGAGCTATATCAAAACCTTGACCGATATAGCCCATCTTCGAACGTGACCTACGTGCAGACAGAAGACGAATCTGTGCCAAATTTCAGGACGATAGCGCCATTATTCAAGACTGTAGCGTGATTACAACAGACAGACAGACAGACGGACATGCTTATATCGTCTTACAATTTCTTCCTGATCAAGAATATATATATATATATATATATATATATATATATATATATATATATATATATATATATATATATATATATATATATATATATATATATATATATATATATATATATATATATATATATATATATATATATATATATATATATATATATATACTTTATATATACTTTATATAGTCGGAAATCGATAACGGAATGACAATCTTATTATACCCCCATCACCATTCTATGGTGGTGGGTATAAAAACAAATTCTTTTCTGGCCAATTGCATCTTCCCTCACATCTCTCTCACTTCCACAAGGTTTTCTACTTCTTAGCTCCTTTTCCTGAAATATAAGCAATCTAGAAGAAATTATTCGATATTATATTTTTTAAAATTTTTTTCCTTCGCCTGGACGGACCGCAGACCATACAGTTTGTAAATAAGCCAACATAATATCCACTGGGCTTCGTAGCTGTTATTATCGCTATAGCCATCAACGCAAACAATCAAACAGTTATTTGTGTATACATAGCATAGTTTGGGGCGCCCACGAGCCGATGTAAAGAAACTTTTTTTAACAGAAACATACATTTAGTTGGCCACCGTTGAACAATGGTTAGAATGCCCGTCTTGTATACAAAGGGTCGTGCTTTCAATCCCAGCTTCAACCGAACACCAAAAAGTTTTTTTAATACCCTGCGCCACACTGTCTAACAGGGTATTATAAGTTAGTGCATATGTTTGCAACACCCAGAAGGAGACGAGATAGGCACATGGTGTCTTTGGCAAAAATGCTCAGGGTGGGTTCCTGAGTCGATATAGCCATGTCCGTCTGTCCGTCCGTCTGTCTGTGAACACATTTTTGTGATCAAAGTCTAGGTCGCAATTTAAGTCCAATCGCTTTAAAATTTGGCACATGTTCCTAATTTTGGTCAGAATAGAATCTTATTGATTTTGGAAGAAATCGGTTCAGATTTAGATATAGCTCCCATATATATCTTTCGCCCGATATGCACTAATATGGATCGAGCAGCCAGAGTTTTATACCGATTTGCTTGAAATTTTGATTGAAAATTTGATTGAAATCGGTTCAGATTTAGATATAGCTCCCATATATATCTTTCGCCCGATATGGACTTATATGGCCCCAGAAGCCAGATTTTTGGCCGAATTTGGTTGAAATTTTGCACTAGGAGTACAATTAGTAGTATAATCAAGTGTGCAAAATTTGATTGAAATCGGTTCAGATTTAGATATAGCTCCCATATATATATTTCGCCCGATATGGACTAATATGGTCCTAAAAGCCAGAGTTTTGGCCCAATTTGGTTGAAATTTTGCACAGGTAGTAGATTTAGCATTGTAGCTATGCGTGCTAAATTTGGTTGACATCGATTCAGATTTAGATATAGCTCCCATATATATCTTTCGCCCGATATACACTTATATGGATCCAGAAGCCAGAGTTTTATCCCGATTAGCTTGAAATTTTGCACAAGGAGTACAATTGGTAGTATAGTCATGTATGCTAAATGTGATTGAAATCGGTTCAGATTTAGATATAGCTTCCCTATATATATTTTTCGCCCGATATGGACTAATATGGTCCTAGAAGCCAGAGTTTTGGCCCAATTTGGTTGAAATTTTGCACTAGGAGTACAATTAGCAGTATAGTCAAGTGTGCCAAATTTGATTGAAATCGGTTCAGATTTAGATATAGCTCCCATATATATGTT
The DNA here is from genome assembly GCF_050003625.1 of Haematobia irritans. Taxonomy (NCBI): domain Eukaryota; kingdom Metazoa; phylum Arthropoda; class Insecta; order Diptera; family Muscidae; genus Haematobia; species Haematobia irritans. The sequence continues at coordinate 218,764,476 of NC_134397.1, read as the reverse complement.
TTTTTTGATTTCGACAAAAATGGTCAAAATACCAACATTTTCCTTATTAAATAGCCACTGCTTAGTCGAAAAGTTGTAAAAATGACTCTAATTTTCCTAAACTTCTAACACATATATATCGAGCGATAAATCATAAATAAACTGTTGCGAAGTTTCCTTAAAATTGCTTCAGATTTAAATGTTTCCCATATTTTTATACCCTGTGCCACACTGTGGAACAGGGTATTATAAGTTAGTGCATATGTTTGTAACACCCAGAAGGAGACGAGATAGACACAGGGTGTCTTTGGCGATAATGCTCAGGGTGGGTCCCTGAGTCGATATAACCATGTCCGTCTGTCCGTCCGTCCGTCCGTAGGTCTGTCTCTGAACACATTTTTGTGAGAAAGTCTAGGTCGCAATTTAAGTCCAATGGCCTTCAAATTTGGCAGATGTGATATGGTATCGAAAATTTAGTTCTACAAAGTGGTGCAGGGTATAATATAGTCGGCCCCGCCCGACTTTAGACTTTCCTTACTTGTTTTAGACATATATTCCAAATATTCCAATATATTCCAAAAAAATGTGCGGAAGATTCCAAAAATATCTCTCTTATCACTGTTAAATCGCAAAACTTTCCGGATCTCAACTCGTTGGGCTTATATGTGCTATGCCAAGGTCGGTTTATCTGAAATCGGACATTATAAAGTATCAAGTGGCAAAGCTCTACGATCTCGAGGCAATTAAGATAGCTGATATCCAGCACGAAATTTTGGACATGAAACAGTGGTCAGCTGAAGGAATAACGCATTAACTCTATCTGGACTACAAGAGTAACCAGAAGAGGATTTCTGAGATGTGTATTTCACGGTTTACGCGCAATTCTAGGGAGCTGCTTATAACAAAGTTTGGCAGCAATAGTCGTAAGGTTGCTCTCAAAGTTTGGTATTCCTTTGATACCGCACAATAGACAACGTCGTTTTTATTTTCCTTACCTCACAGACTTACGCGGCCACATTGCATTTGGGCCCGTCAACTGGCATACTTCAGAGGGAGAGCCCATTTTACTTTTTTAAGTTTTGTTTTCATTCTTTGCTCTAAGGAGTATTGTATCAGTTTACTATTAGACAAGAAATCATATCCTCCTCCATTGTGGCATAAATATTTCCTGCAACGACTTCAGTTTCAATTTTGCTTCTGTTCTGTCAAAATGGATTTAAATGCATTTTCCATTTATTTAATTCCACGAACTTTCGAAATCTGTTCGGACAGCTTCTGATATCTGGCAGTTAATTTTACCTTTCACTTTTACCCAAACACATAGTGAAAGACATAGCAGTAAATAATTTTCCTTGAACTTGAATGCATTGTTGAAAGCCCCACGAATGAATGAATGTCACAAACGCGACAAGATGTCACATTCCTATAGTCCCAAAGGCTCTATGTGTCCCCACTCTAAGTATATCACCATCATAATTTTGTACTAGAAAAGATTATCAAGGGAACACCTTTGCATTGTGTCACTACAATTCTCTAGCCACAATCATCCCCATGGCATTATGGCACATACTTGGAAATATTCTAGGTGTACCAGAGAATATTTTTGTTAAGGAATTTTATTTATAGACTATGCTGACACACTCCACGCTTTGGAGAAAAAAGTACTATTTTTTCTTCCTTCCTTCCTTGCTGGCATTTCCTTCCTTCTTCCATCGATCCATCTAATGGCAGTGTGTGGCCGTTATTGTTATCTATGGGAAAAATGAAAGAAAAAGTCTTAATCTCTCGGATGTCTACATGGGAAAATATACACCGTTGTCGTTGTCTTTATGTGAAAAACAAAAACGCCTTAACAATGAATTGTATATGTGAGCCATGGCACATATTCATCCATCCATCCATCCAGCTAGCTAACATTTTCATGGACACATCGTGGATTAGATATGGTAGAGCAAGTTGTATGCCTTCCGAAAAAGATCTCACACCCATATTCAAAATTATGGAAAAAAAGAATGCAAAAAAAACCAAGAAATTCTATATGAATAAATTTTTCTTGTTTTGTAATTCCTTAAGATATTTACATTAAAATTCATATGTTTTCGGGTTCTTATATACTTATTATTTACTTATATATCTACGTATATTGGAATGTATGTTGAATGTATGCACATATGTATGTGTGTGTACGTGTACATAATAATAAGTAGCATGTAAAGACATACACAACTGAACTGAGTACATTTACTTCTCAGGAGGGCTTCCTTTGGTTTCTGTATAACAGGCGGTATTAATATTGGAAATTCAAATTGCACATTGTTTTGAGGATTTGTACACAAATATTAGGGTAGTACTCGATAGGGGGAAATCATTTTCAAGGACAATTTAATAAATATTGGGTTGCAACCATTGGCGTGGGTGCAGGCGATCCTAGGGGGTTAAGCCACTCCCAGAAAATTTAAGCGTCTCCTCTCTGCAGAATATTTAAAGGTAGAATCTTTTAAGTCGCCATACATTTTATTTCGAATTTATATATGTGAAAGCCTTTATAAATTTTCTTCGAATGGTATAACCACACAAAATCGTACATTTTTAGAGAACGGACTAAAATGTTTAGAATCTAAGCTATGGGGGTTTAGGAGTCGAAATAAGATCCAACTGAGAAATAAATATATGGACGCTAAAAAAAATAATACTTGAATTCAAAAATTTTGATCTTCCATTTTATTCCGATTGTCATGATATTGGATATTCCGATTGGTATCTGCGATCTAAAAATAGATATTCCGAACATGGGGTGTATCGATCCATGTTTCGGGATACCCACATATAGACAGAACTTCCGCTTGGACTAAAATTGGAAATTTAAAGGTATTTTAGGTCCACAAATAGTTGTTCCGAATATGAAGTGTATCAGTCCATGTTTTGGGATGACTTCTTAAGCTTCTACGAGTAGATACCAGGGCTGTGGAGCCGGAGTCGGAGTCTGAAGATTTTGCTGGAGTCGGAGTCGGAGTCGTAAAAGTTTTGCTCGACTCCGACTCCGGCTAAACCCAATTTTTTAAAACACTTCACATTTTTGTAACTAAGCAAGTTTTTACGCAAATTAGTTTCCATTGCGTTATTTATTCGATCAATGTACAGCATGATTGTAAATGAAAATCAACTTCCAATTACGGCTATCTTTTTATGTTTCCTAGAATGTTAGACTAGCAGATGGGCTGGATCGATCTATTTTAATACCCGAAATAATTTTTTTGTAATTTTATTTTAAGGCCATATACATATGTGGAATATTGACAGAACATTTTTTCAATGTTGTTTTTTTATAGAAAATTTTGTCAAAATGTTATTTCTATAGCAAATTTTGTCAAAATGTTATTTCTATAAAATATTTATTCAAAATTTTATTACTATAGAAATATTTTTTTTTTCTATAGAAAATTTAGTCAAAATTTTATTTCTATAGAAAGTTGAGTCAAAATTTTGTTTCTTTAGAATATTTTGCAAAATTTTATTTCTAACATATAGAAAATTTTGCAAAATTTTGTTTGTTACACAAAATTTTTTTCAAAATTTTATTTCTATTGATAATTTTATTTCTATAAAAATTTAAGTCAAAACTTTATTTCTATAGAAAATGTTGCCAAAATTTTATAGTAATAGATTTTTTTATTAGAAAATTTGGTCAAAATTTTATTTCTATAGAAAATTTTGTCAAATTTTTATTTCTATAGAAAATTTTGTCAAAATTTTGTTTCATTAGAATATTTTGAAGAATTTTATTTACTACACAAAAATGTTTCTAAAATTGTATTTTTATACCCTGCGCCACACTGTGGAACAGGGTATTATAGTTAGTGTCCGTCCGTCCGTCTGTCTGTGAACACATTTTTGTGATCAAAGTCTAGGTCGCAATTTAAGTCCAATCGCCCTCAAATTTGGCACATGTTCCTGATTTGGGTCAGAATAGAACCCTATTGATTTTGGAAGAAATCGGTTCAGATTTAGATATAGCTCCCATATATATCTTTCGCCCGATATGCACTAATATGGACCCAGCAGCCAGAGTTTTATACCGATTTGCTTCAAATTTTGAACAAACATAACACTTAGTCGAGTAGTCAAGTGTGCAAAATTTGATTGAAATCGGTTCAGATTTAGATATAGCTCCCATATATATCTTTCGCCCGATATGGACTTATATAGCCCCAGAAGTCAGATTTTTGGCCGAATTTGGATGAAATTTTGCACTAGGAGTACAGTTTGTAGTATAGTCAAGTGTGCAAAATTTGATTGAAATCGGTTCAGATTTAGATATAGCTCCCATATATATCTTTCGCCCGATATGGACTAATATGGTCCTACAAGCCAGAGTTTTGGCCCAATTTGGTTGAAATTTTGCACAGGGAGTAGATTTAGCATTGTAGCTATGCGTGCCAAATTTGGTTGAAATCGATTTAGATTTAGATATAGCTCCCATATATATCTTTCGCCCGATATGCACTTATATGGACCAAGAAGCCAGAGTTTTATCCGGATTAGCTTGAAATTTTGCACAAGGAGTACAATTGGTAGTATAGTCATGTGTGCCAAATTTGATTGAAATCGGTTCAGATTTAGATATAGCTTCCATATATATTTTTCGCCCGATATGGGCTTATATGGCCCCAGAAGCCAGAGTTTTGGCCCAATTTGGTTGAAATTTTGCACTAGGAGTACAATTAGTAATATAGTCATGTGTGCCAGATTTGGTTGACATCGGTTCAGATTTAGATATAGCTCCCATATATATGTTTTTCTGATTTCGTCAAAAATTGTCAAAATACCAACATGTTCCTTGTAAAATCGTCACTAGTCGAAAAGTTGTAAAAATGACTCTAATTTTCCTAAACTTCTAATACATATATACCGAGCGATAAATCATAAATAAACTTTTGCGCAGTTTCTCAAAAATTGCTTCAGATTTAAATGTTTCCCATATTTTTTTACTAACATTGTGTTCCACCCTAGGGCATTAGCCGACTTAAATTTTGAGCCTATAGATTTTGTAGAAGTCTATCAAATTCTGTCCAGATCGAGTGATATTTATTAATTAAATGTATGTATTTGGGACAAACCTTTTTATATAGCCCCCAACACATTTGACGGATGTGATATGGTATCGAAAATTTAGATCTACAAAGTGGTGCAGGGTATAATATAGTCGGCCCCGCCCGACTTTAGACTTTCCTTACTTGTATTTTGTTAAAATTGTGTTACGTCCCATAACGTTAGATTTAAATTTAAAGTACATAGATTTTGTAGAAGTATATACAATTTTGTCTAAATCGGTTCAGATTCAAATTCATGCATATGGGAATATAAATCTTTATATAGCTCGCAACAAATTTAAAGGATTTGAGACAGTATCAATAATTTTGGTCCACAAATACATATACTGTTGGTATCTTCTCATATTATGATGGGTATTTATAGCATTATTTTATTTATTAAACATTTGAAAAAAATAGAGTTCAATTGGCATCTAATGTGAAATTAAGACCTTTTTAAGACACATAAATAAATACGATACTTTATATCGATTCACTTAGGGTACCCCCACAATAGAACTAAAAATTAGTGGTATTAAAATGAGATTTAGTTATATTACCCGGAGTCGGAGTCGAGCTGATGAAAAATGCTGGAGTCGGAGTCGAGCAAAATTGGCTCGACTCCACAGCCCTGAGTAGCTACCACAATTTTTTTCCGATTAGCCTAAAATTGGAAGCTTAGAAGTCCACAAGTAGATGTTTTGTATATGAGGTGTACCGGTCCATATTTTGGGATAGCCCCTACACTGAAAAAAACAGTGAACCCACCTGGAAGAAAAATTTTAGAAATTTTATATTTTTTTATTTTTATTTTTAAAAATTTTTAACTAAATAATATTACATACGCTGACATCACGCCGATATCATAAAAATAAGTAAATATTTTTCGATAAATTCAAGAAAATTTATTAGACATATTTAATATTTTTCACTTGTTAAAGAAATTTTTGGAAAAATTGGAGTTCAAAATTGCAAGAATGTTTTTAGTCCCATACGAAGTTCAAGATGGGAGCATTTGTAGTAAAATTTACAAATTTAAAGGAATAATGGACTATTTTGTGAGACTTACGAATTTAGTAAATCTTTTTACTTAGTTTTTTTCCCCGTTTTTTAGTTCATTTAACTAACATACCCAAAAAATTATTAGAGTAAGAGAAACTTTCTCCAAACATAATAATTCCATGAACTGGAATAATGAGAAATTGGCTTTAGTGAAATAGAGTGTTCACTTTCGTTTTGAATGTATATCATGACTCCATTTCTTGAGCTTCTAGACACAGCAATTTTTTTCCGATTGCATGAGATATGACATCTAGAGGTACTTTACGTTCACAAATATATGTTACATTGAGGATATGGTGTGTCTATGTTTAGGGATAGCCCCCATGTGGACCGGTCACCTGATTTGTATTATTGAGCTTTAAGTCACTGAAATTTGTATTTAATGGTACTGAAATTGAATATCTGGAGGTGGACTTCTCCAGATATTCAATTTTACCAAACAAAAACTCAAATTTTGTTTGAGTTTTGGTTTGGTTTTCTATAGAAATAAAATTTTGACAACATTTTCTATAAAAATAAAGTTTTGAAAAAATTTTCTATAGAAATAATTTTCTATAAAATTTTCTATAAAAATAATATTTTGCGAAAATATTCTATAGCAAAAAACCTTTTACAACATTTTCTATAAGAGTAATGTTTTGATAAAATTTTCTATAGAAATAAAATTTTGAGAAAATGTTCTATAGAAATAAAATTTTGACAAAATTTTGTATAGAAATAAAATTTCAAGAAAATTTTCTATAGAAATAAAATTTTAACAAAATTTGCTATAGAAATACAATTTTGACAAATTTTTAAATAATTTTCTATAAAAATAATATTTTGTGAAAATGTTCAATAGAAATAAATTTTTGACAAAATTTTCTATAAGAGTAATATTTTGATAAAATTTTCTATAGAAATAAAATTTTGCAAAAATTTTCTATAGAAATAAAATGATGACAAAATTTTTTATAGAAATAAAATTTCAAGAAAATTTTCTGTAGAAAAAAAAAATTTAACAAAATTTGCTATAGAAATAAAACTTTGACAAAATTTTCTATAGAAATACAATTTTTACAAAATTTTCTATAGAAATAAAATTTTGACAAAATTTTCGACGAAATTTTCTATAGAAATAAAATTTTGACAAAATTTTGTATAGAAATAAAGTTTTGAGAAAATTTTCGATAGAAACAAAATTTTGAGAACATTTTCTATATAAATAAAATTTTGACAAAATTTTCTATACAAATAAAATTTTTCCATAGAAATAAAAATTATTACTAAATCTTCCGTAAAAATACAAAATTTGCAAAATCTTCTATAGAAATAAAATTTTGACAAAAATTTCTATAGAAATAAAAGGTGAGACAATAAATAAAATTTTGAGAAAATTTTCTATAGAAATAAATTAAAATAAATAAAAAATAAAAATAATATTCTGTGAAAATGTTCTATAGAAATAAACATTTGACAAAATTTTCTATAAGAGTAATATTTTGATAAAATTTTCTATAGAAATAAAATTTCGACAAAATTTTCTATAGAAATAAAATGTTGACAAAATTTTCTATAGAAATAAAATTTTGACAAAATTTTCTATATAAGTAAAATTTTGACAAAAGTTCCTATAGAAATAAAATTTGAGAAAATTTTTTATAGAAATAATTTTTTTTTCTACAGAAATAAATTTTTGACAAAATTTTCTGTAAAAATAAATAAAATTTTCGACGAAATTTCCTATAGAAATAAAATTTTGCACAATCTTCTTGGGGAGAAAATTCTTCCAAGCATATAATATTTGTGGGCTCAAAATGCTTCCAAACATATAATATGTTCACATAAAACAAACATAACATAATAATGTTTCGGCAATATCCAAAAATATATGTGTTTCCTGCAAAATATGTTTGGAACATATGTTAGAGAAGCGATTTTTGGAGGGTGTAGAAATAAAATTTTGAAAAATTTTCTATAGAAATAAAATTTCGTATAGAAATAAAATTTTAACAAAACTTTCTATAGAAATAAAATTTTGACAAAATTTTCTATAGAAATAAAATTTTGACAAAATTTTCTATACAAATAAAATTTTGACAAAATTTTCTATAGAAATAAAATTTTCTATAGAAATAAAATTTTGACAAAATTTTCTATGGAAATAAAATTTTGACAAAATTTTGTATGGAAGTAAAATTTGGACAAAATTGTCTATAGAAATAAAATTTCGATAAAATTTTGACAAAAATTTCTATGGGAATAAAATTTTGACAAAATTTTCTATGGGAATAAAATTTTGACAAAATTTTCTATGGGAATAAAATTTTGACAAAAATTTCTATGGGAATAAAATTTTGACAAAATTTTCCATGGGAATAAAATTTTGACAACATTTTCTATGGGAAAAAATTTTGACAAAATTTTCTATAGAAATAAAATTTTGACAAAATTTTCGATAGAAATAAAATTTTGACAAAATTTGCTATAGAAATGAAATATTGAGAAAATTTTCGATAGAAATACAATTTTGACAAAATTTGCTATAGAAATAAAATTTTGAGAAAATTTTCTATAGAAATAACATTTTGACAAAATTTTCTATAGAAATAACATTTTGACAAAATTTTCTATGGAAATAAAATTTTGACAAAATTTTCTATGGAAATAAAATTTTGACAAAATTGTCTATAGAAATAAAATTTCGATAAAATGTTGACAAAAATTTCTATGGGAATAAAATTTTGACAAAATTTTCTATGGGAATAAAATTTTGACAACATTTTCTATGGGAATAAAATTTTGACAAAATTTTCTATAGAAATACAATTTTGACAAAATTTTCGATAGAAATAAAATTTTGACAAAATTTGCTATAGAAATGAAATATTGACAAAATTTTCGATAGAAATAAAATTTTGACAAAATTTGCTATAGAAATAAAGTTTTGAGAAGATTTTCTATAGAAATAAAATTTTAGGAAAATTTTATAAAGAAATAAAATTTCGATAAAATTTTCTATAAGAATAAAATTTTGAGAAAATTTTTTATTGAAATATAATTTTGTGAAATTTTTCTATAGGAAAAAAATGTGAGAAAATTTTCTATATTAAGAAAATTTTGATGAAGATGAAGTTCTGCGGTTTCTGCTATACTATCTGGGCTTTGATTACGGATGGATCACAAATCGGTCACATTCGTCTTCATTTCTAACCTGTATGAATTAATTTAACTGCACTGACCTCATCTTCACGTTTTTCTGATATTGTCAAAAATCTGAAACTACTCTGAATGCGGCAGATTGAGTTTTTATGTGGATGCCTTTTTAAAACTATCCGCGTCCTAGTTGTTAATCACTAAAGCTTATGTGTACTCCTGAATATGATTCTGATCTGAAGAAATTTATAAGTTTGTTTGGGTTGAATACTAACATTTTCTTAAGAGGATTCAGCATTTTTTTATGTTTTGTCATGACCATGCTAACCATTTCACCTCCTTAATATTGATACTCCACCCCAATGTACTTAATCCAAAGTATATTCCTACTGGAGATTTAGAATGTTGACCTAAATGGAATTTCCATATTTCTCAGCAGTGAGACCACGTGTGTTTGTTCCATTATTCTTATTAATGTCCTTAAGGAGACGAGACGTAGACTTTGCGTAATTGCCGAACAAATAATTAAAGTAAACAATCAAACGAAATTATTTATTATGTATTAGGTAAAGAACGAAGGATAACGAAGAAATGGGAAGTGAAGAAGTAAATTTACTGCTTCAAGATTTCCAAAACACATCAGCACAGTGTTTGGCTGTCATACACTTAACGGTAACAGTAATGCAATAATCGTATAAAGTAGTGCTAATTATTAAACCATGTAAGAATAATACTTTTGAAGTTCTTAGAACGGGTAAAGTGAAAATTTTTATCATTAGATTTGAATTAATATGATAAAATTAACTATTGATTTAATTGACACAAAATTAATTTATGAAAGATCAGGACAAGCAAATAAAAATACAAAATTCTCCAGCTATAATTATAATTTATAATTTTTTATGATTAAAATAAAATGACCGACAAAATTTTTTAAAGTTAAAAACAGAGAATTTTTCACATTTCCCACGAAATCTTAAAACAAAACTTCACTCAATGTACGAAGCTATGATTTGGAACACTGTGCCTATTCCTTCACCATATAATTTCTCTATGCCATGGCTTTATTATTCGTAGAATTTAATTTCAATTTCGTGTGATTGAGTCAATCAATGATGTGAAGAGATTGTTGGAAATACAAGCACTTCTTGTTTTCTTTGTTCCTCGTCTGACCAAAGAACTTATTATTCGCGGGATGTATGTATAAATAAATGAATCTTGGAACATCAGCACAACATTGCTTTTAATATTTCATTACAATCGATTCATGGGGATTCGAGTTCGTTCATTTCAATGTCAATGACAGGACGTTTAAATGTTCTTAGAATTTGAGTAGTAATTCCTATACGAAGGATATTCGGAGTAGAAATTATGTAGAGCAAATATTTTGCCTTAAGGATTTCTTTCTACACCTACCACACAAGCATGGTGGTGGGGTATAATCAGATTGCCAATGTGTTTATAACACATCTAAATATCGATTTCCGAATATATAATGTACTATCCAAACCCGGTCCGCTTAGTTGTGCCGTCCTGTTTTTTAAGTTAAAAATATTGCGTTTAAGTCAACCATATCCTTTACAGAATATTAGGTTGGATAAGATAATCCTTTCAAAGGATTTGAAGTTATTTTAATGAATACGGATTTCAATCTATTTGTGGGATTGATCACGGCAGAATATAAAGCTTTCGTAACAAACAATGGTTACGTGCGAGCACAACATTTTGCGTTCAGCTATGATTTCTCTTCAAGCATTGTTAGCACGCTTGCCACAGTTGGTAAAAAATTTTCGTTTGAAATAACTTTTCTTTTGAAATAAAATTTGTTGTTGTTTTTGATTTCAGCTTAAAACCATGCATTGACTAAACTACAAGTGTAGCTTAACCAACAGAGGAAAATAATGTTTGTCAAATTTATTTAGGCAAAGCCCTATAGACTACAAGATGGTTGGATGGACGCACGTTTCGGTATTACCACATTCCTCATCAGCATCCTCTACTTGAAGCAAAACTATGAAACAATTATCAGAATAAATTCAGGCAGTTCATTAAACCCAACAATGAACCACACTTGAACCTTCCGAAAAAAGGTTTTACATGATAGCCGGCTATAGAAATGAAACTTTTTCTATAGAAATGAAATTTTAACTAACTATTCTACAAAAATAAAATTTTTACAAAATTTTTTTTTCTATAGAAATAAATTTTGACAAAATTTTCTATAAAAATAAAATGTTGACAAAATTTACTATAAAAATAAAATTTTGACAAAACTGTCTATACAAATAAAATTTTGACAACATTTTCTATAGAAATAACATTTTGATAAAATTTTCTATAGAAATAAAAATTTGACAAAATATTCTATACAAATAAAATTTTGACAATTCTATATAAATAAAATTTTTAAAAAATTTTCTATAGAAAAAAAATGTTGACGAAATTTTCTATAGAAATAAAATTTTTATAAAATTTTCTATAGAAATAAAATTTTGACAAAATTTTCTATAGAAATAAAATTTTGACAAAATATTCTATAGAAAGAACATTTTGAAAAAATTTTCTTTAGAAAGAGAATTCTGACAAAATTTTCTATAGAAATTAAATTTTGACAAAATTTTCTATAGAAATAAAATTTTGACAAAATTTTCTATAAAAATAAAATTTTGACAAAATTTTCTATAGAAATAACATTTTGATACAATTTTTTATAGAAATAAAAATTTGACAAAATATTCTATACAAATAAAATTTTGACAATTCTATATAAATAAAATTTTTACAAAATTTCTATAGAAAAAAAAATTGACAAAATTTTCTATAGAAATAAAATTTTTATAAAATTTTCTATAGAAATAAAATTTTGACAAAATTATCTATAGAAATAAAATTTTGAAAAAATTTTCTATAGAAAGAACATTTTGAAAAAATTTTCTATAGAAAGAACATTTTGAAAAAATTTTCTATAGAAAGAGAATTCTGACAAAATTATCTATAGAAATGAAATTTTAACTAAATATTCTACAGGAATAAAACTTTAACCAAATTTTCTATAGAAATAAAATTTTGACAAAATTTTCTATAGAAATAAAATTTTGACAAAATTTTCTATAGAAATAAAATTTTGACAAAATTTTCTATAAAAATAAAATTGTGACAAAATTTTCTATAAAAATAAAATTTTGACAAAACTGTCTATATAAATAATATTTTGACAACATTTTCTATTGAAATAAAATTTTGACAACATTTTCTATAGAAATAAAATTTTGACAACTTTTTCTATAGAAATAACATTTTGATAAAATTTTCTATAGAACCAAAATTTTGACAAAATTTTCTATAGAAATAAAATTTTGATAAAATATTCTATATAAATATAATTTTGACAAAATTTTCTATAGAAATAAAATTTTGATAAAATATTCTATAAGAAATGAAATTTTGACAAAATTTTCTATTGAAATACAATTTTGACAAATTTTCTATGGAAATAAAATTTTGGCAAAATTTTCTATGGAAATAAAATTGTGCCAAAAATTTTCTATTGAAACAAAGTTTTGACAACATTTTCTATAGAAATAAAATTTTAATTTAATAATTTTCTTTTTACTCGACTTTTATCAATATATAATGAATAATTTATGAGAAAAAATTTGACATAAGTTTTTATAAAAAAAAAATTTTGACAAAATTTTCTATAGGAATAAAATTTTGATACATTTTTCTATACAAATACATAGGAATAAAATTGTGACAAATAAAACGTTGACAAAGTTTTCTATAGAAATACAATTTTATCAAAATGTTCTATAGAAATAAAATTTTTACAAAATTTTCTATAGAAATAAAGTTTCTACAATATTTTCTATAGAAATAAATTTTGACAACATTTTCCATAGGAATAAAATTGTGACAAAGTTTTTCTATTGAAATAATATCTTAACATAAATTTCTATAGAAATAACATTTTTACAAAATTTTCTGCGAAAATAAAATTTTGTTGTTGTTTTTTTGTTTCAGCTTAAAACCATACATTGACTAAACTACAAGTGTAGCTTAACCAACAGAGGAAAAGAATGTTTGTCAAATTTATTTGGGCAAAGCCCTATAGACTGCAAGATGGTTGGATGGACGCACGTTTCGGAATTACCACATTCCTCATCAGCATCCTCTACTTGCAGCAAAACTATGAGCCACCCAGCAAAAAAATTTGGAAGTTCTTCCAAAGGCACAACTTTAAAAGCACTTCGGGAAGATGCACTCCCAATGATGTTCTTTATTTTAACTCCCCAGGAAGTTCTTTTAATTAGAATTTTTATAACTTGGTTTATTCGCACTTTAACCCTTTCACTACCGATGTCCACCTGGGAGGACATGACTTTGAGCGTCGATTACACATTATCCTTGTATGCTTTATTTAAAGTTTTTGTTGGAATATGATTCCTATGCCACTGTCAAATCATCGATTTGAGTGTAGTTGGCTGGGTTTATTTTGAGCGTGCTTCCTCTTCTTTTTCCCAGCCAACTACACTCAAATCGATGATTTGACAGTGGCATAGGAAAAGAGATATGTTTATTTCGAATTTATTTCGCTTTGCCCAAATAAATTTGACAAACATTCTTTTCCTCTGTTGGTTAAGCTACACTTGTAGTTTAGTCAATGTATGGTTTTAAGCTGAAATAAAAAAACAGCAACAATGCCTTAAGAACAAAAGCAACAATAAGAAAACAAAACGAATGGAAATAAAATTTTGACAAAATTTTGCCAATTTTTTCTATAGATAATTTTGTCAAAAAAATTAATTTCTATTGAAAAATGTGTCAAAATTTTACTTCTATAAACAATTTTGACAAAATTTTATTTCTATAGAAAATTTTGTCAAAATTTTATTTCTATAGAAAATTTTGTCAAAATTTTATTTCTATAGAAAATTTTGTCAAAATTTTATTTCTATAGAAAATTTTGTCAAAATTTTATTTCTATAGAAAATTTTGTCAAAATTTTATTTCTATAAAAAATTTTGTCAAAATTTTATTTCATTGTTGTCGTTTTCTTGATTTCAGCCTAAAACCATGTATTGACTAAACTACAAGTGTAGCCTAACCAATAGAGGAAAGGAAGAATTTATTTGGGCAAAGCCCTATAGACTGCAAGATGGTTGGATGGACGCACGTTTCGGAATTACCACATTCATCATCAGCATCCTCTAATAGCAGCAAAACTATCAACCGATTGTCAGAATAAATTTGGGTAATTCTCTCAACCCAAAGTGAACTACACTTGAACCTTCCGAAAAAAGGTTTGATAGTCGGCTACTGCCTAAAATTTTGACAAAATTTTCTATAGAAATAAAATTTTGACAAAATTTTCTTTAAATATACACATTTACTATAAATAACTTTAAAAATTTAAATTTTTGTTTTTGACCATACTATTAAAGTCTCAAGAGATATTTATACACTCATGTAAATTGTCGCTTGTACGAGTAGTCAAAAAATAATAAACAAACATCTAAAATAATATAATAAAACATTTTTCCATACAACCATCGAAATTGGATTAGACTCTGCATAACAAGATTATTTTATTTGGTAGTTTTGTGGTAAAATTTTCTTCAAATTTTGGTAGATTATTTTTGGCTCGAGTGGCAACCGTGATTGTTGGCCCTTCAGCGGCAGCACTTATTTTTTAGAGAGATTTCACTAACGCTGTAGGGAGTATCCTAGTTCAACTGCATACAAACACTCTATGTTTCCTGTTAAATATTTCAAAGAAAGTAAATATTTTAATATTAAAAAGTGCAGAAGTTTCAAGAAAATCTGAAAGCTTTCAATTTGCAAAAAACAAATAGGTAAGAAGGAGGTTTACCTTCTCGACTAGATATCAAAAAAATAATGTACCCTCTATTAATTTACTCACCTTCTCACATGTTAAATCGAAGAAGTTTAGACTTGGCTCCAATGGTTTTAAATGGGACGTCCCTTTCTCCGATCAAATATCGAATATAAATTTGGGTTTGTTTTAAGGACAATCCAAAACTTCCCTGAAATTTCAAGAAAATTTCAAAGACTCAAACCGAATCTAACTTAATGTTCACTAGAACTAATAAATACAATTTTATAAATAGACCATTAGATGAATAATTTTTCGATTTTCTTTAATAGGAATTTTTTTTATTAAAATTCGCTTTAGACTCCATTATCATTTATTGAGTGCACACTACTTCTCCAATAGTCTTTGATTTTCCACAATCAATTTTACATTTTTTCTAGATTTCCCAAGGAGCACATTCACATTACATTTATTGGTTATTTAGATTTAGAAAAAAAGTTTTTTATTTGTCTCTACGACAGAGACAAAAATCCTACAGTCGTTTACGAATGCCACAGCCATGTGCCAGCAATGTCTGATGGTGGAGCTTCTAAAAGACAATGACATGAAGTTAGACGGTGACCTTAAAGAAATATGAATAAAGTTCATTTTTAACATTAGACATGAACTTTGTAAGGAATGTGAACATCTTTTGGTTAGAATCATATCTCATGAAAACAATGTAATGCAGAGTGAAGATAAAATCATAAACCATTTCTATGTAAATTCCATACAATTATGCTGCCAGGTGAACAATGAGCTTTGTCAAAAAATTTTTTTACTGCACTTTAAATGATGATGAGAAAATCTGAACTGTCAATTTTGAGTAGTAGATTTCAAGTTAAAAAAAAAAAAAATTCAATGGTTTACGCCAATGTTCTGGTGTTTGTAGATTTTTCCCATCATGGATTTTAATAACAGCTCCTTAAGGGATAACTCCATATTCCACACATTGTGATTGTGTCACTGTCAAGATATAAATACATTATTTTTAATAGTTCCATAAAAAATACAAAATTTTTCTTTTTCATGAGCGGATATATAAAATTTTAAGGGGTTATAAACTTTATGGATTTTTATGACATTTAGATTGTATGTCTGTTAGTTTTATATCTCTTAGTTTAGACGTAGTCCTTTGGGAGAGGAAATTAAATGTGTGAAATATGTGGTGTGAGAAATTCTAATGTGAATTGTTCCATGTAATTTTGTTAGATTGAAATACCCTGCAGGTATTCCATTCCATCAACAAGTTAGATAAGCTTTGTAAGCTTCAGTATGAAAACGTTAAAGGAATTCTCAACGCAGCCATATAAGATTAACCCTTTGACTACCGATGTCCGCTTAGGAGGACATTTGAAAACGACACCAAACTCTATTTCTCCCAAATAGATTCGATTTATTTCTCGATGGTATTTGAGAAAAGAGCCTTTAATCTAAATAAATTGAAATATTTTCAAAAGATGTGAGCACAAAAATATATTTTTCTAAACTTCTTTAACAATATACGAAAAATACAAAATTGTGAGACAATTTTTCTAATGTAACATACGACTTTAGTAAATGGACATTCATACAAAAATTATACCTGGTATTATTATACCCTCCACCATAGGATGGGGGGTATATTAACTTTGTCATTCCGTTTGTAACACATCGAAATATTGCTCTAAGACCCCATAGTGTATATATGTTCTGGGTCGTGGTGAAATTCTGAGTCGATCTGAGCATGTCCGTCCGTCTGTTGAAATCACGCTAACTTCCGAACGAAACAAGCTATTGACTTGAAACTTGGCACAAGTAATTGTTATTGATGTAGGTCAGATGGTATTGCAAATGGGCCATATCGGCCATATCGATTTGGTTTGCGAGGCCTCTAAGAGAAGCAAATTTCATCCGATCCGGCTGAAATTTGGTACATGGTGTTAGTATATGGTCTCTAACAACCATGCAAAAATTGGTCCACATCGGTCCATAATTATATATAGCCGATCACCAGATTTGACCTCCGGAGCCTCTTGGAAGACCAAAAATCATCTGATTCAGTTGAAATATGGTACATGGTGTTAATATATGGCCTCAAACTCCCACGCAAAAATTGGTCCATATTGGTCCATAATTGTATATAGGCCCCATATAAACCGATCCCCAGATCCATAGCCCCTTGGAAGAGCAAAATTCTTTCCATTCGGTTGAAATTTGGTACGTGACGTTAGTATATGGTATCCAACGACCATGCAGGAATTGGTTCTTATCAGCCCATAATTATATATAGCTCCCATATAAACCGATCCCCAGATTTGACCTCCGGAGCCTTTTAGAGAAGCAAAATTCATCCGATCTGCTTGAAATTTGGTACGTGGTGATCGTATATGATATTTAACAACCATGTCAAAAGTGGTCCATATCAGCCCATAATCATATATAGCCCCATATAAACCGATCCCGAGATTTGGTTTTGGAGCCTCTTGGAGGAGCAAATTTCATCCGAGTGAGTTGAAATTTGGTACATTGTGGTAGTATATGGTTGTTAACCACCATGCCTAACTAGGTCCATATCGGTCTATAGTTATATATATATATCCCTCAGATAAATCGATTTCCAATCACACAAAAATTGGTCCATATCAAGTTCTTAATTGGATATAGCCCCCATATAAGCGACACCCATATTTCGACTCTGGCTCTCTAAATTTTCCATTACATTAATTATCCTTACTGTGTTTTGTATACAATAAAAATTTGAAAATTTAAATTTATTGCGAAAACTGCGTAAAACAGCGGATTTTTCTATACTACCTCAAAAGAAATTGTAGTGAAGTGAAAATTATGTCCATCTCTGGAAGAGCATTTTTGGGTGTACATTAAAAGTAATGACTTATGAAGAACATCGAATTTTGTTTTGCTGGATAATTGAGGAAGGTTTTCACAATTAATAGTTTTTCTACATGCTGTTAGCAAAAGTAAAAACGAAAAAAATAAAGTTTAAGTTTAGCAATAGGTTTATTTCTGTAGTGAAAAAAAGCTTTATTTCCCAGAAAAAAAGCTTTTCCAAAAAACCAATGAACATTTTCTTTTCGGATCCGGAACTTGTGCAAAATCGGATCAGAAGCATCGGATCAATTTTACACGGACTTTCCATACACTAAAAAACCTTTGAGGTTTTTTTAAGGATTTTTGTATTGATTCCGAGCAAAAGATGTGGCTCCATTAAAAAAAGATAAAATTAAAATTACGATAAGGATTTGAAATTTTATTAAATTTTTGCGATTTTTAAACCAAGCTATTCTTATTTATCTATCTGTATATATAAAATTCAATCTATGTTTGTTTGTTTGTATGTTCCGAGTTGGCCCCGAAACGGCTGAACCGATTTACTTGAAACTTTCAGAGATCGTAGGGGGCGTTCATGTGGTGAAAATAGGGTACCTCATTTTTTGACACCTGGTCGCGGAGGGGGACCTCCCCTTTGTCGGACTTTTTGAAAATTGGACCAAAGTTGACCAATTTGCTTGAAATTTTCATTGAAGGTTGGAGTTGGCATCTACACAAAGATCCGCTACTTTATATTTCGATATTTGATGGCGGAGGGGGACCTCCCCTTTGATCGACTTTTTTTTAAGTACAGTGAAAAAAACTAAAATTCTCTAAATTATCTGAGATTTACAGAGAACATGCAGTGAGGTTATGGAATTAATATGGGGTATTTGATGATTTCATATATGGACGGGAAGGGGACCTCCCCCTTGCCCTACTTTTTGAAACTTGGAAAAAAATTATCCGACTTGCTTGAAATTTTCATTGAATGTTGGGGTTGGCATCTAGACAAAAATCCGCTACATTATTTTTCGATATTTGGTCGGGGAGGGGACCACCCCTTTGCCCGACTTTTTGTTTAAGGTACAGTGAAAACAAAACTAAACTCCCCCGACTGAAATTTTACGGAAAAAATGGGTGAGATTATGAAATTTATATCAGGTTCCTGATTTTTTAATAAAAATAAAAGGGCATAGGGAGACATCCGCTTCTCTTAAGTACATACAGAGAAACAATTAAACTTTACCGAGTTACTTGAAATTTACAGAGGACGGGGGAGAGGTTACGATATTAATAGTTGATACCTGATTTTGCGATATTTGAACGGAAGAGAGGCCGCCCCCTTTAGGCTTATAATTTGCTTGACATTTTCTGAGATACGCTACATCACTTTTCGATATTTGGTCGGGGAGGAGGTCCTCCTCTAAAACTGCAAAAAAAATTTTTAAGTTTTCTTGAAATTAACAAAGGCAATGGGGGAAGGTTATGAACGAAGAGGCAACCTTCCTTGCCCCACACTTGAAGGAAAGTTTCAAGAATTTTCAGGGAAGGTTAGGCGTACTATTAACTACGGTGTTTGTCGATATTGTATCGGGGAAAGTGACGTCCCTTTAAAACAATAGAGCAAAATTTAAACATCTTCGATCTAGTTGAAATTTACAGGGAACGTGGGAGGAGGTGATTAAATTTATACATGATTTTTGAATTAGTATATGATTTTTCGATATCTGGTGGGGGAAGGGGAAAATTTGAATAAACTTTGTCGATTTACTTCGATAGAATTTATAGGGACCATTGAGTAGTTGTGAAATTAATATAGGGGTACGTCATAGTTCGATAACAGGTCGATGTGGAGCGAAGGTGGGGGGCGAGGGTTCCATTTTGTCCGTTTTTTTTTCTTAAATTGAAAGTAGAGGGTTGTCCGTAAATGGGAACTCGGTACATAATTTTATGATTTTTGAACAAGCTTCTGCCATACTTCTTTTTAGTAAAGAACTTAAATATACATGAAATTGGCAGCCAACGTAGAGGGTGCATCGTTTTCCAACATTTTAGCAAATGTTAATGCGGTAAAATTTTTTACTACTTTTGCTTTTTCCGATTTATTGAATTGGAAACAGTAATTCTTTGTATGTTATGTTGTTATAATATAGTGCTTAATTTTCAGATATGTTGAGGAGAAGGATACATTTCCACACTTAAAATTCACAAGAAATATAGAAGATTGTCCAACTACTTGAATACAGAACATTATTTAAAAAATTTGGAGGAAAGGGTACACCCTCTCCCCGACATTTTTTAAGACGAACCGTTTTACATATGCAATCCGCCGTATTTGTACCTATAAACGAAAAAGCAAGTAGTCCGATTTGTTTGAAAGAATTCAAATCTTTTCGAATTTGTTTTCAGCACGAAGGATATGGTTGAGTAAATTAACGCAAAATGTTCCTACAAAAACACTTCGGAAGGCGCAGCGAAGCGGGCCGGGTTACGCTAGTGTTAAATATAAGTCAGTTAAAACAAGTAAAGAAAGTCTAAACTCCGTTCAACTATATTATACCACACATTTTATAGGTCTATATTTTCGATACAATCTCAAATCCTTCAAATTTGTTGGGTGTGATAAAGGCATACCTGGTATGTACGGATATAACATATGTAAATATGTTTAAATCTGAGCCGATTTGGACAAAATTTGTTTAAAACTATTGTTATTAAAATTAAAAATTTTAATCAACCAATGCCCTGGGACGAAACACAATGTTAGTAAAAAACAAGTATATACGGCCGTAATTTCGGCCAGGTCGAAGCTTATATACCTTCCACCATGGATTGCGTAGAAACTTCTTCTAAACACTGCCATCCACAATCGAATTACTTAAGTTGCGGTAACATTTGCCGATGGCAAGGTATCTTAAAACCTCCTAACAATATCTTCTAAATTGTATGTAAGTCCATACGCGGTATATATTAAATCAAAAAAGAACGATTAAATACGTATATAATTCAGTTTGACACAATTTTCTATAGAAATAAAATTTTAACAAAATTTTCTATAGAAATAACATTTTCACAAAATTTTCTATAGAAATAAAATTTTAACAAAATTTTCTATAGAAATAAAATTAACAAAATTTTCTATAAAAATAAAAATTTAACAAAATTTTCTATAGAAATAAAATTTTGACAAAATTTTCTATAGAAATACAATTTTGACAAAATTTTCTATAGAAATAAAATTTTAACAACTATTCTATAAAAATAAAATTTTAACAAAATTTTCTATATAAATAACATTTAGACAAAATTTTCTATAGAAAAAAAATTTTGGTAGATTATTTTTGGCTCGAGTGGCAACCATGATTATGAACCGAATAAAATTTTAACAAAATTTTCTATAGAAATAAAATTTTGACAAAATTTTCTAAACAAATAAAATTTTAACAAAATTTTCTATAGAAATAACATTTTCACAAAATTTTCTATAGAAATAAAATTTTGACAAAATTTTCTATAGAAATGAAATTTTAACAAAATTTTCTATAGAAATAAAATTTTAACAAAATTTTATATAGAAATAAAATTTTCACAAAATATTGTATAGAAATAAAATTTTGACAATATTTTCTATAGAAATAAAATTTTGACAAAATATTCTATAGAAATAAAATTTTCACAAAATATCCCATAAAAATAAAATTTTAACAAAATTTTCTATATAAATAACATTTTGACAAAATTTTCTATAGAAAAAAAAAATTTGGTAGATTATTTTTGGCTCGAGTGGCAACCATGATTATGAACCGAATAAAATTTTAACAAAATTTTCTATAGAAATAAAATTTTGACAAAATTTTCTAAACAAATAAAATTTTAACAAAATTTTCTATAGAAATAAAATTTTCACAAAATTTTTTATATAAATACAATTTTGACAAAATTTTCTATAGAAAAAAAAAATTTGGTAGATTATTTTTGGCTCGAGTGGCAACCATGATTATGAACCGAATAAAATTTTAACAAAATTTTCTATAGAAATAAAATTTTCACAAAATTTTTTATATAAATAAAATTTTGACAAAATTTTCTATAGAAAAAAAATTTTGGTAGATTATTTTTGGCTCGAGTGGCAACCATGATTATGAACCGAATAAAATTTTAACAAAATTTTCTATAGAAATAAAATTTTCACAAAATTTTTTATATAAATAAAATTTTGACAAAATTTTCTATAGAAAAAAAATTTTGGTAGATTATTTTTGGCTCGAGTGGCAACCATGATTATGAACCGAATAAAATTTTAACAAAATTTTCTATAGAAATAAAATTTTGACAAAATTTTCTAAAGAAATAAAATTTTGACAAAATTTTCTAAACAAATAAAATTTTAACAAAATTTTCTATAGAAATAAAATTTTCACAAAATTTTTTATATAAATAAAATTTTGACAAAATGTTCTATAGAAAAAAAAATTTTGGTAGATTATTTTTGGCTCGAGTGGTAACCATGATTATGAACCGAAAAAAATTTTAACAAAATTTTCTATAGAAATAAAATTTTAACAAAATTTTCTATAGAAATAAAATTTTGACAAAATTTTCTAAAGAAATAAAATTTTAACAAAATTTTCTATAGAAATAAAATTTTCACAAAATGTTTTATATAAATAAAACTTTGACAAAATTTTCTATAGAAAAAAAAAATTGGTAGATTATTTTTTGCTCGAGTGGCAACCATGATTATGAACCGAATAAAATTTTAACAAAATTTTCTATAGAAATAAAATTTTGACAAATTTTTTGTAGAAATAAAATTTTGACAAAAATTTTCTATAGAAATAAAATTTTAACAAAATTTTCTATAGAAATAAAAATTTAACAAAATTTTCTATAGAAATAAAATTTTCACAAAATTTTCTGTAGAAATAAAATTTCGACAAAATTTTCTATAGAAATAACATTTTGACAAAATTTTCTACAGAAGTAAAATTTTACCAAAATTTTCTATAGAAATAAAAATTTAATAAAATTTTCTATAGAAATAAAATTTTGGTAGATTATTTTTGGCTCGAGTAGCAACCATGATTAAGAACCGAATACAATTTTAACAAAATTTTCTATAGAAATAAAATTTTGACAAAATTTTCTGTAGAAATAAAATTTTGACAAAAATTTTCTAAAGAAATAAAATTTTAACAAAATTTTCTATGGAAATAAAATTTTAACAAAATTGTTTATAGAAGTAAAAATTTAACAAAATTTTCTATAGAAATAAAATTTTCACAAAATTTTCTGTAGAAATAAAATTTTGACAAAATTTTCTATAGAAATAACATTTTGACAAAATGTTGCTTCTGTTAGAGGCTCCACAAGCCAAATCTGAGGGTCCCTTTATATGGGGGCTATATGTAAAAGTATATACTTTATGGGGTCTTACAGCAATATTTCGATGTGTTACAAACGGAATGACAAAGTTAATATACCCCCATCCTATGGTGGAGGGTATAAATATTGTAAATTTGAAATCCAAATCCATTTTTATGTAAAAGTGCATTTATGATGTATCGATCGATAAATATGTATGTATTAGCCCAATTCGGAAGAATATAAGTACGGGAGCTATGTAAAGAATTTGAACCGATTTCACTCAAATTTAGCACACCTGACTATACTATTAATTTTACCCCTTGTGCAAAATGTCAAGGAAACCAAGTTAAAACTTCAGGGACCATATAAGGGCATAGCGGGCGAAAGCTATGTATGTGAGCTATATCTAAATTTGAACCGATCAATCAAATGTAGCACCCTCGATTATACTACTAAGTGTTCTTCTAGTGCAAAGTTTCAAGCAAAACAGCCATATAAGTGCATATAGGGCAAAAGCTATATATAAATCTGAACCGATATCTTCCAAAATCAATAGGGTTCCATTCTGACCCAAAGCAGAAACTTGTGCCAAATTTGAAGTCGTTTGGACTAAAACTGCGACCTAGGCTTTAATCACAAAAATGTGATTAGACAGATGGACGGACGGACTGACGGACATGGCGAGGTTGGGTTATGTATAGCGGCAGCCCGATATTTCAGTCTTACTTAGACTATTCAGTACATTGTGTTACCACAGTGGTGAACTTCTCTCTTACCACTGCTCGATTCTATGTTAAGATCAATGACAAAGGAACCACCTTTTAATAGCGGAGTCCGAACGGCGTTCCACATTGCAGAGAAACCACTTAGAGAAGCTTTGAAACACTCAGAAATATCAGAAAATTTCAGCACGATTATAATTGAATTATTGAAAAAAATCACGAAATTTTTTCCAATTAAAATCGTAAGTGAGTTTTAAAAAATATTCAATTAAAAATTTAATTGAATCAACAAATTTTTTAATTGAAATAAAAATCAATCACACAAATTAATAGTATCAATTAATTTTTTATTTGGATCAATTATTTTTTTAATTGATTGTCAATTAATTTTTTAATTGATACTATCATTTCTGTGATAAAATACATTTCAATTAAAAAAATAATTGCATCAATTAATTTCGTGATTGACTCAGAAAAAAATTTTGGCGTTTGATATCTTGTACAGAACTTAAGAGAAATAAGCGAAATTCAATCAAAAATTAATTTTAATTTTCATTCATAAGATAAAGGTTTTCGCATATTTGATTTCATTTTTCAGTGCTATTATTGACTTCCAGCTCAAGGTAATCCAAACACTGAAAAAAAACACGCCCGGTTTCAAAGCTTTTTCCTTTACACTAATGATTTTGGTATTCATTCCGAACCAAATAAGCGGAGAATTGAAGTAAGGACAAATTTAAGACACAATCCTCTTTTAAATTTTTTTTATTCTTGATTTTAGGAAACAAAGTTTAATTTATTCGTTTTATTTCAGCTTTTTCCTTCATCTCCTTTAAAAACTTGTTAATGACTAATTAAATTTCCATATTCAGACAATTTCAAGTAAAAATTGTCTTTAAAATAAGGTGTTGAAAAAATCTCCTATTTCTAAACGCATTTTTGCTTTGTAGTCAAGATGCAAAAGGACAACAAATTTAAAGACAATTTTATTCATATTGAAGAATTTTCAGAATTATTAAAGCTAAGTTGACCTTAGTTTAACAAAATTTTCTTTTATTTTAGGATACAAAATTTTAAGTCGAATCATTTAACTATACGGACAAAACGACTTCTCTGAAAAGTTTATCGACTTTTGGACAAAAAATTAACTTTATATGAGATAAATGCGTTCTCTATGCTAAACAAAATTTCGATTCATATTTTAAGGACATAAATAAAATCTTTTTTCTAAGTACATGTTTCAACAATTTTTATACCCACCACCATAGAATGGTGACGGGGGTATAATAAGTTTGTCATTCCGTTTGTATCACATCGAAATATCGATTTCCGACTATATAAAGTATATATATTCTTGATCAGGAGAAATTCTAAGACGATATAACCATGTCCGTCTGTCTGTTTGTCTGGCTGTCTGTCTGTTTGTTGTAATCACGCTACAGTCTTCAATAATGAAGCAATTATGAAATTTTGCACAAACTCGTCTTTTGTCTGCAGACAGGTCAAGTTCGAAGATGAGCTATATTGGTCCAGGTTTTGATATAGTCCCCATATAAACCGACCTCCCGATGTGTGGTCTTGGGCTTATAGAAATCGTAGTTTTTATCCAATTTGCCTGAAATTGGAAATCTAGAAGTATTTTATGACCATTAAGAGACCGATCTCCCGATTTTATTTCTTGGGCTTATAGACACCGTACTTATTTTCCAATTTGCCTGAAATTGGAAATCTAGAGGTATTTTAGAACCACAAATAGGAGTGTCAAAAAATGGTGAATATCGGTCCATGGGTTGGTATAACCCTCATATAGACCGATCTCCCGATTTTACTTCTTGGGCTTCTAGAAACTAGGGGTATTTTAGGACAATAAAGAGGTGCACTGAAAATTGTGTGTATCGGTCCATGTTTTGGTACAGCCCCCATATAAACCGATCTCCCAATTTTACATCTTGGGCTTCTTGAAACCGTAGTTTTTATCCGATTTGCCTGAAATTGGAAATCTAGAGGGATTTTAAGACCACAAAGAGGAGTGTTAAAAATGGTGAGTATCGGTCCATGGTTTGGTATAGCCCCGATATAGAACGATCTCCCGATCTTATTTCTTGGGCTTGTAGGAACCTTACTTTTTATCCAATTTGCCTGAAATTGGAAATCTAGAGGTATTTTAGGACCGAAAAGAGGTGTGCCAAAAAATGGTGTGTATTGGTCCATGTTTTGCTATAGCCCCCATATAGACCGATCTCCTGATTTTACTTCTTGGACTTATAGAATCCGTAGTTTTTATCCAATTTGCCTGAAATTTGAAATCTAGAGGTATTTTAGGATCATAAAGGTGTGTGCCAAAAATGGTGTGTATTGGTCCATGTTTTGGTATAGCGCCCATATAGACCGATCTCCCGATTTTATTTCTTGGGCTTATAGAAACCATAGTTTTTATCCAATTTGTATGAAATTTGAAATCTAGAATTATTTTAGGACCATAAAGAGGAGTGCCGAAAATGGTGAGAATCGGTGAATGTTTTAGTATAGGTCCCATACAGACCGATCTCCGATTTTAATTTTTGGGTTTTTGTTCAGTTTGCCTGAAATTGATTTAGTTGTTTAGAATTCTAGAAACCGTAGTTTTTAACCAATTTGGTTGAAATTTGAAATCTAGAAGTATTTTAGGACCATTAAGAGGTGTGGCGAAAACGGTGGGTATCGGTCCATATTTTAGTATAGCCCCCATAAAACCGATCTCCCGATTTAACATCTTGGGTTTCTAGAAACCGTAATTTTTATACGATTTGCCTGAAATTGTAAATATACTGGTATTTTAGATTCACAAAAACGTGTATCGGTCCATTTTGTAAGGTCTCGATATAGAGCGATTTCACTTCTTGAAAATTGCTTGAAACTGAATGTAAAATTTTCAGATTTTACTTCTCGTATTCATATAAATAATGGGGGTGAAAATCTACAGATTTTAGCTTTTATATCAAGGCGTTATTTCATAATTTTCTTGAACACTTACAAGAGATTATAATGATTCTTCTAAAACTCAAACAAAAATGGTTCTTACAAATCTAGAATCTGATATAGTCTTCATAGGTAAAATCTTAAAATTTATCTTCGGGAAGTGTACTGGTTGAACTGATCTGCTTTGGAAAATGTCTGTCATCAAACCCACCTGAAATTTTCAAAGGAAACTATAATATTTGATTCATGGTGGTGGGTATTTAAGATTCGGCCCGGCTGAACTTACTGCTGTATATACTTGCTTATATTGAGTTTTCTTTACAATTTAACTTATTTTGCTATTAAGATGTCATATCTATAACTAACTACACAACTAAAGTAAAAACAACTGCTGCTCTCCTGACCACAAGTTTGTCTTTGTCATGTAGTTTTTTTATGCATTTGCTTGATATTAGGTCTACCTATGGAAATATTAAACCATAATAAACCTTTTGTAGTCATTTTATACATATTAAGGTTATACTTGTCAGTTCTTTTGAATTAAATATGAGATTGGTAGAATATTTACCCCAATTTATTACTGAAATTCAGTACAATAAACTCATGACTTTTATGGATTTCGTATAAAAAAATCTAAGTAAACTGGTAATGAAATAAGAGGATAACAAAATAATTTAATTTGGACTTTATGAGTTAATGGATTTATAAGAACCATATTTGTTTGAGTTTTAGAGGAATCATAAACATCGTGTGTAAGTGTGCAAGAAAACGATGAAATAACGCCTTGATTTAAAATCTAACATATGTAGTTTTTTACCCCCATTATTTAAATGACTACCAGAAGTAAAATCTGGAAACTATAATTCAGTTTCAAGCTATTTTCATGGTCAGTGCACATGGACCAATATTCACCATTTTCGGCACACCCCTTTATGTTCCTAAACTACTTCTAGATTTAAAATTTCATGCAAAGGTCCTAAAATACCTGTAGATTTCTCATTTCAGGCAAATTGGATAAAAACTACGGATTCTAGAAGCCAAAAAAAATCATTTCTTGCACACTTATTTGTATTCCTAAAAACCTCCAGATTTTCGATTTCAGGCAAAGTGGACAACAATTACGGTTTCTAGAAGCCCAAAAAGTAATATCGGGAGATCGGTCTAACTGATGGCTGTATCAAAACATGGACCTATACTCATCATTTTCGGCATAGCTTTCTATGGTCCTAAAATACCTCTAGATTTCCAATTTGAGGCAAGTTGGATAAAAACTACGGTTTCTATAAGCCCAAGAATAAAATCTGGAGATCCGTCTATATGGGGGCTATGTAAAAACAAGGTCCGGTACTCATCATTTTCGGCACACCTCTTTATTGTTCTAAAATACCTCTAGATTTCCAATTTCCGGCAAATTGGATAGAAACTAAGGTTTTTATAAGCCCAAAACCCCAAATCGGGAGGTCGGTTTATATGGGGACTATATCAAAACTTGGACCGATATAGCCCATTTACGAACTTGACCTGCCTGCAGACAAAAGACGAGTTTGTCCGAAATTTCAGCACGATTGATTTATTATTGAAGGCTGTAGCGTGATTACAACAGACAGACAGCCAGACAGACAGACGGACATGGCTATATCGTCTTAGAATTTCTCCCTGATCAAGAATATATATACTTTGTATAGTCGGAAATCGATATTTCGATGTGTTACAAACGGAATGACAAACTTATTATACCCCCGTCACCATTCTATGGTGATGGGTATAAATATAGTCTCTAGACGCCGAAGAAGTAAAATCGAGAGATCGCTCTATATGGGGGTTATACCAAAAAATGGACCGATACGCCTCAATTTCGGCACACCAATTTGTGGTTCCAAAATACCTCTAGATTTCCAATTTCAGGCAAATCGGGTAATAAATGCAGTTTATAGAAGCCCAAGAATAAAAATCGGGAGATTGGTCTATATGGCGCTTTACCAAAACATGGACCGATGGGCACCATTTTCGACACACCAATTTATGATCCAAAAATACATCTAGATTTTCAATTTCAGGCAAATCGGATAGAAAATACAGTTTATAAACGCCCAAGAAGCAAAATCTGGAGATCGGTATATATAGGGGCTATACCAAAACATGGACCGATACGGAACATTTTCGACAGATCTCTTTATGTTCCCAAAATACCTCTAGATTTCCAATTTCAGGCAAATCGGATAGTAAATACAATTTCTAGAAGCCCAAGAAGCAAAATCGAGAGATCGGTCAATATGGGGGCTATACCAAAACACGGACCGATGGGCACCATTTTTGGCACACCTTTTTATGGTCCTCAAGAACCTTCAGATTTTAAATTTCAGGCAAATTGGATGAAAACTACGGGTTTGAAAACTACGGGTTTTATAAACCCAAGACCCCATATCGGGAAATCGGTTTATATGGGGACTATATCAAAACTTGGACCGATATAGCCCATCTTCGAACTTGGCCTGCCTGCAAAAAAAAAACGAACTTGTGCTAAATTTCAGGACGATAGCGCCATTATTGAAGACATTATGGAATGACAAACTTATTATACCCCATCACCATTCTATGGTGGTGGGTAAAAAAAATTATTCGACAATGGCCAACTTGGCTTTAATAATTCATAAAAAATCTTCAAAATTAATAAAATATTCGTTATCTATTTGTTGACTTTTTGTATCTAGACCACAAAGCTGAAAAGCGTTCAACAATAGCAGTTGTCGTTAACACGTTTGTAAAGACTCTGAAGGCACATGAAGAAAACATTTTATTAATCACTGCTTTCATTTGAAATTCCTGGGTCGAAAATTTCATTGCGTTGGCCCAATCGACAAATTTATAATAACCACTTATTCAAGAATCTGATTACTCGATCCATAAACATTTAATAGGTTACCTCTTAACCATGTAATAGTTTGGATGTATGGTAAAAATCTATATAGATAATCCATCAATCAAAATGCTAAATGTATACATTTTGAGCATCTTATGAGATTTCCTCCAAAGTCATAATTTCCATCCATAGTAATCTCTTTTAATATCCTCTTGCGAAAAAATAAAATAAGTCCCCCACTTGTGTTTTGCTAATGCAAACTCAAGCATATGCACGCACGCATACGAGTACGTACAAAAAGGAACGAACGCATCAATGTTAATATAATCCTTGATAGCATATTCAATGTTCCCGATGCATACAGTACTAAACATACGTTAGAAGGAAGGAAAGATGATTGTGATTTTTATCCTGATATTGCGTAAATATATTCGTTTGAGTACTGGCATAAATGAAGTCCTCGATAAAAATGAGAATGATATCAAACATATGTTGGCATATTCATATGGGTTATTCCAGGGAAATTGTGGGACATTGATAAATATTGGTGCATACTGATATAGTCATCGTTAAATCTTTGCATAAAATTTATTTTAGTATTTTATTATATTGTTTCCAGAAGGGCTAATGAGATCATATAAGAGAACGTGGAATGGAACGGCTTTGAGGGTTACCTTTTATATGCTGCCGATTGGGCAACGCTAATGTTGCATTCTGCCAACTGACCCCTCTTGTTAAAAACTCCTTAAACCAAAAGGATCGATAGGCCGAGCTTTTGCTGTCCCTGTGTATACTGAACACTGAGATCAAGTCAGCATTTGCCCCATTGCACTATGTGTGATTTCTGTTCACACTGAGCTGGCCTTGGGACACTTCCGTTATTATTTGTATCATTTCTTATGGCTAAGAAATGATACACGTTCCACTTCATCAAGTAACATAAGTAAGGAAACAATAAGAGTAGTCGCATTTCATTGTAGATAAAGACCCTGCAAAATCGTCATTTGTCCAATAGGGTGATCGAGATATTAGTTGGACCAGCATATTTTCAATATAGCATTCAACATTTGTCCATAAAACAAATTTTTTGTGTTGGATCTCACAAAATTTGACCAAAAGAGGCTCGTGTCGATTGATCGAAAGAAATATTCAAAAAAATTAAAAAAAAAATGATCACGTTGCTTGGAAACACGTCTATGAAATCCTCACAGGATATAAATCGTAGATTTACGCGTATGATCCTCAAAGTAAACAGAAATCGAAAGTTCAATACGAGAAAAAAATTTTTCAATATAAATAAAATTTAAAAAAAAAAATTTCTATAGAAATAACATTTGAACAAAATTACTATAGAAATCAAATGTTGGCAAAATTTTCTATAGGAATAAAATTTTAACAAAATTCTCTATAGAAATCAAATGTTGAAAAAATTTGCTATAGAAATAACATTTTGACAAAATTTTCTATATAAATAAAATTTTGACAAAATTTTTTATAGAAATAAAATTTTGTTAAAATTTTCTATAGAAATAACATTTTGACAAAATTTTCTATAGCAATACAATTTTGACAAAAATTTTTGCAGCAATAAACTTTTGACAACATTTTCTGTAAAATAAAAATTTTACAATATTTTCTATAGAAAAAAAATTTGACAAAAATTTCTATAGAAATAAAATTTTAACAAAATTTGCTATAGAAAAAAAAAATTGACAAAATTTTCTATAGAAATAAATTTTTGACAAAATTTTCTATAGAAATAAAATGTTGACAAAATATTCTATAGCAATAAATTTTTGACAAAATTTTCTATAGAAATAAAATTTTTACTATAATTTCTAGAAATAACATTTTGACAAAATTTTCTATATAAATAAAATTGTGAAAATTTGAATATACAATTTATGCTTAAAAAATCAACGAAATGTTCTATCGAAAAAAAAAATTGACAAAATTTTCTATCGAAATAACATTTTTATAGCAATAAAATTTTGACAAAATTTTCTATAGAAATAATATCATGACAACATTTTCTATGAAAATAAAAATTTGACAAAATTTTCTATAGAAATACAATTTTTATTATATTTTCTAGAAATAAACGTTTGACAAAATTTTCTATATAAATAAAATTGTGAAAATTTGAATATAAAATTTGTGCTTAAACAAGTAAGGAAAGTCTAAAGTCGGGCGGTGCCGACTATATTATACCATGCACCACTTTGTAGATCTAAATTTTCGATACCATATCACATACGTCAAATGTGTTGGGGGCTATATATAAAGGTGTCCCAAATACATACATTTAAATATCACTCGATCTGGAAGAATTTGATAGACTTTTACAAAATCTATAGACTCAAAATTTAAGTTGGCTAATGCACTAGGGTGGAACACAATGTTAGTAAAAAATATGGGAAACATTTAAATCTAAAGCAATTTTAAGGAAACTTCGCAAAAGTTTATTTATGATTTATCGCTCGATATATATGTATTAGAAGTTTAGGAAAATTAGAGTCATTTTTACAACTTTTCGACTAAGCAGTGGCGATTTTACAAGGACAATGTTGGTATTTTGACCATTTTTGCCGAAATCAGAAAACATATATATGGGAGCTATATCTAAATCTGAACCGATTTCAACCAAATTTGGCGCGCATAGCAACAATGCTAATTCTACTCCCTGTGCAAAATTTCAACTAAATCGGAGTTAAAAATTGGCCTCTGTGGTCATATGAGTATAAATCGGGCGAAAGCTATATATGGGAGCTATATCTAAATCTGAACCGAGTTCAACCAAATTTGGCACGCATAGCTACAATGCTAATTCTACTCCCTGTGCAAAGTTTCAACTAAATCGGACCAAAAATTGGCCTCTGTGGTCATATGAGTGTAAATCGGCCGAAAGCTATATATTGGAGCTATATCTAAATCTGAACCGATTTCAACCAAATTTGGCACGCATAGCTACAATGCTAATTCTACTCCCCGTGCAAAATTTCAACCAAATTGGGATAAAACTCTGGCTTCTGGGACCGTATTAGTCCATATCGGGCGAAAGATATATATGGGAGCTATATCTAAATCTGAACCGATTTCAATGAAATTTGGCACACTTGACTATAGTACTAACTGTTCTTCTTGAGCAAAATGTTCAGTAAATTAGTGTAAAACTCTATCTTCTGGGGCCATATAAGTCCATATCGGGCGAAATATCTATATGGGAGCTATATCTAAATCTGAACCGATTTCTTCCAAAATCAATAGGGATCTTTTCTGAGCCAAAACACATACTTGTGCCAAATTTGAAGTCGATTGGACTAAAACTGCGACCTAGACTTTGATTACAAATATCGACTCAAGTGCCCACCCTAAGCATTTTTGCCAAAGACACCATGTGTCTATCTCGTCTCCTTCCGGGTGTTGCAAACATATGCACTAACTTATAATACCCTGTTCCACAGTGTGGAGCAGGGTATAAAAATCAACGAAATGTTCTATCGAAATAAAATTTTTACAAAATTTTTTATAGCATTAAAATTTTGACAAAATTTTCCATAGATAATATTTTGACAAAATTTTCTTAGATATAAAATTTTTACAAAATTTTCTATAGAAATAATATCATGACAAAATTTTCTATGAAAATAAAATTTTGACAAAATTTGCTATAGAAAAAAAATTGACAAAATTTTTGTTAGAAATAAAATGTTGACAACATTTTCTATAAAAATAACATTTTGACAAAATTTACTATGGAAAAAAACTTTTGATAAAAATTCTATATAAATAAAATTTTGACAAAATTTTCTATAGAAATAAAATTTTTACATTTTCTATAGAAATAACACTTTGACAAAATTTTCTGTAGAAATTAAATTTTGACAAAATTTTCTAAAGCAATACAGTTTTGACAAAATTTTCTATAGAAGTAAGCTTTTGACAAAATTTTCTATAGAAATAAAATTTTGACAAAATTTTCTACAGAAATAAAATTTTTACAAAATTTTTTTATAGCATTAAAATATTGACAAAATTTCTATAGATAATATTTTGACAAAATTTTCTCAGATATAAAATTTTTACAAAATTTTCTATAGAAATAATATCTTGGCAACATTTTCTATGAAAAGAAAATTTTGACAAAATTTGCTATAAAAAAAAATTGACAAAATTTTTGTTAGAAATAAAATGTTGACACAATTTTCTATAAAAATAACATTTTGACAAAATTTACTATGGAAATAAACTTTTGACAAAATTTTCTATAGAAATAAAATTTTAACATTTTCTATAGAAATAACACTTTGACAAAATTTTCCAGAGAAATAAAATTTTGACATAATTTTCTATAGAAATAAACTTTTGACAAAATTTTCTATAGAAATAAAATTTTGACAAAATTTTCTATAGAAATAAAATTTTGACAAAATTTTCTATAAAAATAAAATGTTGACAAAATTTTCTATAGAAGTAAACTTTTGACAAAATTTTCTATAGAAATAAAATTTTGACAAAATTTTCCAGAGAAATAAAATGTTGACAAAATTTTCTATAGAAATAAAATGGTGACAAAGTTTTCTATAGAAATAAAATTGTAACAAAATTTCTTATAAAAAAAAAATTACAAAATTTTCTATCAAAATAAATTTTTGACAAAATCTTCTATAGAAATAAAATTTTGACAAAATTTTCTATAGAAATAAAATTTTTACAAGATTTCTATAGCAATAAAATTTTGACAAAATTTTCTATAGAAATACAATTTTGATAAAATTTTCTACAGAAATAAAATTTTTACTATAATTTCTAGAAATAAAATGTTGACAAAATTTTCTATATAAATAAAATTGTCAAAATTTGAATATAAAATTTATGCTTAAAAAATCAACGAAATGTTCTATCGAAATAAAATTTTGACAAAATTTTCTACAGAAATAAAATTTTTACAAAATCTTTTATAGCAATAAAATTTTGACAAAATTTTCTATTGATAATATTTTGACAAAATTTTCTTAGATATAAAATTTTTACAAAATTTTCCATAGAAATAAAATTTTGATAAAATTTTCTATAGAAATAAAATTTTGATAAATTTTTCTATAGAAATAAAATTTTACTATATTTTCTAGGAATAAAATTTTGACAAAATTTTCTATAGCAATACAATTTTGGAAAAAATTTCTACAGAAGTAAACTTTTGACAAAATTTTCTATAGAAATAAAATTTTGACAAAATTTTTTATAGAAATAAAATTTTGACAAAATTTTCTATAGAAATAAAATTTTGACAAAATTTTCTATAGAAATAAAATTTTGACAAAATTTTCTATAGAAATAAAATTGTAACAAAATTTCGTATAAAAAACAAAATTTTACAAATTTTCTATAGAAATAAATTTTTGACAAAATCTTGTATAGAAATAAACTTTTGATAAAATTTCCTATAGAAATAAACTTTTTACAAAATATTCTATAAAAATAAAATTTTGAAAAAATTGTCTATATAAATAAAACTTTGACAAAATTTTCTTTAGAAATATAAGTTTGACGAAATGTTCCAGTGATATAAAATTTTGACAAAATGTTCTATAGAAATAAAATTTTGACAAAATTTTCTATAGAAATAAATTTTTGACAAAATTTTCTATAGAAATAAAATTTTGACAAAATTTTCTATAGAAATAAAATTTTGACAAAATTTTCTATAGAAATAAAATGCTGGCAAAGTTTTCTATAGAAATAAAATTGTAACAAAATTTCGTATAAAAAAAAAATTACAAAATTTTCTATAGAAATAAATTTTTGACAAAATCTTCTATAGAAATAAACTTTTGATAAAATTTTCTATTGAAATAAACTTTTTACAAACTTTTCTATAAAAATAAAATTTTGAAGAAATTGTTTATATAAATAAAATTTTGACAAAATTTTCTATAGAAATATAAGTTTGACAAAATGTTCTATAGAAATAAAATTTTGACAAAATTTTCTATAGAAATAAAATTTTTACAAAATTTTCAATAGCAATGAAATTTTGAGAAAATTTTCTATAGAAATAAACTTTTGACAAAATTTTCTATAAAGATAAAATTTTGACAAAATTGTCTATGTAAATAAAATTTTGACAAAATTTTCTATAGAAATATAAGTTTGACGAAATGTTCAATAGAAAACAATTTTGACAACATTTTCTATAAAAATAAAATTTTGACAAAATTTTCCATAGAAATAAAATTGTGAAATTTTGAATATAAAGTTTATGCTTAAAAATTCGAACAAATCTAACCTACCCTATTGTGCTTGTGCTCTTACAGCAAATGGGTAACAAAGTGAAAACATTACAATTTAATAATGGTACAATATTCAATTTTAATATTGTTTGCATACACTCCATGTACATAAACATAAACGCACCCACATACACACTCTCAATCACTCACTTCTACGCTATCACCATTCACAAAAGAACCGTACGTACTTGCATTCTTCGGTTATAAAAAAATAAAACAAAAACAAACATCGATACAACTAAAACAGCTGTCAATGTTACTTGGCTCATCCTTTTCCAATCGAATGTTGGAAAAGCATATCGCACATACACACACATACACTTTTATACGAATGTATACACAAACATAAAAAATGCGTTTTAAATTTATGGAAGTAAGGAAGTGGGTCGAGTATTGTAAGTACAAGAAGGCAAAAAAAAAACACCGAACACAGTAAATCTTTTACATTCCATTTTCTCTCGAAAGCACCAAGTAGGTGACGGAAGTTCGTTTATATTGATCTTAAGTGACATTTTACAAAGTTCATTTGTCTTAAAGGCCAACAATGCTGGTGACCCAATTATGTCAACATCATATATGTAAGAAATTCTTGGGTAAATCGATTAACAATCACTCTCAGTCGTGTGGAAAATGGTTGAAAGTGTTTATTGCTATTTTCATGAATGAGATTTTTGTTACTTAGATGGAAAGGCATTATGATGCAATCCTTGAACTAAGAGGGTGATGAGTTAAGCCCCGGGTTCTGAGGAAACAGTAAAACTATTTACTCTATTATAGTTGTTTCTGTTAGTTTTTTATATGAATTAATGAAAACTAATTTATTTCACATTTCAATAATCTGGAGCTTTTATTGAAAATTCTAGAGACAAAATTCTTCATTTAACACTATATACTTACAACTATTTTTACATATCATTCTTGTCAATTACAATATTTTATTTCTATAGAAAAATTTTCAAAATAAATGTCTATTGCCATTATTTTTAAATAAATAGAAAATTTTGTTGATTTCTATAGAAAATGTTGTCTATAAAATGTTTGTCAAAATTTCATTTATATGGAAAATGTGCCAAATTTTATTCCTATAGAAAAAATTTTCAAATTTTATTTTATCTAAAACTTTGCCAAAATTTTATTTTATGGAAAATGTTGTCAACATTTTATTAGTGCAGAAAAATTTATTTGTATAGGAAATTTGGTCAACATTTTATTTCTTTAGAAAATTTTGTCATATGTTGTTTCTATAGGAAATTTTGTCAAATTTTATGTTTATAGAAAATGTTGTCAAAATTTTATTTCTATACAAAATGTTGTCAAAATTTATTTATATAGAAAATTTGGTCAAAATTTTATTTCTATAGAAAATTTTGTCAAAATTTTTATTTCTAAAGATAATTTTGTCAAAATTTTATTTCTAAAGAAAATTTTGTCAATATTTTATTTCTAAAGAAAATTTTGTCAAAATTTTATTTCAAAAGAAAATTTTGTCAAAATTTTATTTCTTTAGAAATCTTGTTAAAATTTTATTTCTGAAGAAAATTTTGTCAAAATTTTTTTTCTGTAGAAAATCTTGTCAAAATTTTAATTTTACAGGAAAGTTAGGCAATTTTTTATAGAAAATTTTGCCAAAAGTTTATTTCTATACAAACTTTTGGCAAAATTTATTTATATAGAAAACTTTGTTTTGTATAGAAAATTTTGTCGAAATTTTATTCCTAAGGATAATTTGTTTCAATAGAAAATGTTATCAACATTTTATTTCTATAGAAAATTTTGTCAACATTTTATTTCTATAGAAAATTTTGTCAAAATTTTATTTCTATAGAAACTCTTCTCAAAATTTTAGTTCTATAGAAAATTTTGCCATATTTTGTTTCTATAGAAAATTTTGTCAAATTTTATGTTTATAAAAAATTTTGTCAACATTTTAATTTTACAGAAAAATTAGGCAAATAATTATAGGATTTTTATAGAAAATTTTGCCAAAATTTTATTTCTATATGTTACAAAATGTTGTCAAAATTTATTTATATAGAAAACTTTGTTTTGAATAAAAAATTTGGTCAACATTTTATTTCTATACAAAATGTTATCAAAATTTATTTATATAGAAAACTTTGTTTTGTATAGAAAATTTTTTCAAAATGTTATTTCTAAAGAAAATTTTGTCAAAATTTTATTTCTATAGAAACTCTTCTCAAAATTTTATTTCTATAGAAAATTTAGTTAAAATTTTATTTCTATATTTTTGGTTTTGGTTCAGCTCGAGATCATTAATGAAAAAACTCCAGATGTTTATACCCTAAACCACATAGTGGTCATTATACCCTAAACCACATAGTGGTCAGGGTATAATAAGTTTGATCTGCCAAAAAATGTGCCTATCAGAAATATTGATTTTAGACCCCATAAAATATATACCGATCGACTCAGAATCACCTCTTGAGTCGATCTAGCGCTTGGTGTCCGTCTGTCCATGTATTTGTTGTTCGCAGGATTCCGGTCGCAATTATTAACCGATTTTGATGAAATTTGGTGCAGAGGGTTTTTTGGGCACAAGGATGAACGCTATTGGAATAAATCGGATCAAATTTAGATATAGCTCCCATATATATGTAACGCCCGATTTCGACAAATAGGGTCACGATGCGCTTTTTTCAAACGGATCGTAACCAAATTTGGCAAAAGGTGATCTTTTTCGTCGCCCTTCAAGTCTGCAAAATTTCATCCAAATCGGTTCAGATTTAGCTATAGCTCCCATATATATGTACCGCCCGATTTTTCTAAATTTGGCCATAAAACCCTTATTTATCAACCGATCTTACTCAAATTTGGCTAAATATAGTCTTCTATAGCACTAACTATATGTGCAAAAAATCATCGAAATCGGTTCAGATTTAGATATAGCTCCCATATATATGTATAGCCCGATTTTCCCAAATTTGGCCATAGAACCCTTATTTATTAACCAATCTTATTCAAAGTTGGCTAGATCCAGTCTTCTATAGTACTAACTATATGTGCAAAATTTCATCGAAATCGGTTCAGATGTAGATATAGCTCCCATATATGTATCACCCGATTTTGAAAAATTCGCCCCTAATAACCTTATGTTTGACCATACAGGCCTCATTTCTTACCTGATCTTACTCAAATCTTGCACAAAGTAACCTTTTGTGGTATTAATCAAACCAGCAAAATATTATGCAAATTGGTTCAGATTTAGATATAGCTTCCATATATATGCATCGCTCGATTTTCCCAAATTTGGCCATAGTACTCTTGGTTAATAAATACCAATGTTACTCAAATTTCAAATTTTGATGTACTAGCCGATCGTACTTATACGTACTTGTAGCTCTTACATAAGAATATTGCTCGATTTTTACAAATTTGTATTTATTACCCACACTAATTTAACGATTTTCTCTTTTTTAATATTGGGTTCAATATTAGTGGCATACTAGCTCCGTAGGCGCAATATCAACACAGCCAGTGTTGCTAGAAGTAGGGGAAATTCCCTATATGTAGGGTTTTTCTAATGTTTTGCGTAGGGCCACAATGTAGGACATTTTCACTCAACACAATTTGTAATAATTTTTACATTTTGGTGGCTCTAGAGGAGGAAATTAGAAGCCGGCAAGGCTTGATCTTTAACAATGTGTGGTAAACTTTATTCCTGTAGAAAATTTTGTCAACATTTTATTTCTATAGAACATGTTGTCAAAATTGTATTTCTATAGATTTTTTTTTTCAAAATATTATTTCTATAAAAAATTTTCTCAAAATTTTATTTCTGTGGAATTTTGTCTCAAAATTTTATTTCTATAAAATTTATTGTCAAAATTTTATTTCTATAGAAAAATTTCTCACAAAAATTTGTTTATAGAAACTTTTCCAAAATTTTATTTTTATAAAGATTTAACAAAAATGATTACTAATTTGAGTAGAATTCTACCAACTGTGGCAACCGTGGTCGTAATACAAATTTATATTCTAAGTTATATACGTTGCATATTCATGTTTTAAGATAATAAAGTACTTAGAACCATTTTTGTTTTGTAAAATTTAACGAAAAATATAGTAGGGAAAATTGTTTGGGAATGTATAGGAAAGTGGGGAACTTTTTTTGTCCTTGTAGGGTAAACCGAACATTTTCCCTGGCAACATTGACTATGAGCTATAGTCAGATTGACACAGAGCACCCATAGACATGTACCCCTTAATTTTCTTAAATATGCAACTACGGTTTATCTCCCAGACCTATATGTTACCCCACAAATGCTTATGATTACTAATTCTGTAATGGTGGTTTAGGGTATGATATAGTCGGCCCCGCCCGACTTTCTACTTTACTTACTTGTTTTTATAGATTTTTATTTCTATAGAAAATTTTGTTAAAATTTTATTTCTATAGAACATTTTGTTAAGTTTGTTAAATTTTGTGCATTTTTTCTACAGAAAATTCAGTCAAAATTTTATTTCTATAGAAAATGTTGTCAAATTTTATTTCTATAGAAAATGTTGTCAAATTTTATTTCTATAGAAAATTTTGTCAAAATTTTATTCCTAAGGATAATTTGTTTCAATAGAAAATGTTATCAAATTATTTCTTTAGAAAATTTTGTCAAAATTTTATTTCTATAGAAAATTTTGTCAAAATTTAAAATCTATAGAAACTCTTCTCAAAATTTTAGTTCTATAGAAAATTTTGTCATATTTTGTTTCTATAAAAAATTTTGTCAAATTTTATGTTTATAAAAAATGTTGTCAAAATTTTAATTTACAGAAAATTTAGCAAATTTTTTATAGAATTTTTATGGAAATGCAAAATGTTATCAAACTTTATTCATATAGAAAACTTTGTTTTGTATAGAAAATTTGGTCAAAATTTTATTGCTATAGAAAATTTTGTCAAAATTTTATTTCTAAAGAAAATTTTGTCAAAATTTTAGTTCTATGGAACGTTTTGTCAACATTTTACTTCTATAGAAAATTTTGTCAAAATTTTATGTCTACCGAATAATCTTAGTGTGCCTAAAATATTTGAATGGTCAGTATCTAACTTAGCCTAACTATACTGACAATATTAATACGAGTATATTTCTCACTTTACCATCATATTTTTACATCTTTTTCCTTTGTAGCATATCAGAAACATCTAACAGTTGTTTGGCGCTACATTGTTATCTGTCTGGTATTGTTCCCGTTCACAGTCATGTAGTGTGCACAGGAGGGATGCCTGTGATTTGATTGTTGTCAAATTGCAAACGTCTTGCGTTGTGTCAATCAAAAACTCATTTCATCAGAGAGCGTCATATGCGCGTTTGAATACCGACTTTGTTTCATTTTCCTTTTCATTCGTCTCCGTATGTCTACTGGCTGTCATCACAGTCATTTGCAACCATCATGGGGCCGTTATTGTTATTCTTCCTGTTTGATGGTTTCTATAACTGATGGCTGAGTTTCTAAAGAATCACAAGATAGAGCAAAACATTTGTAACAAACCTTATTAATATGAAATAGAACTTTTCAAAAAAATAAGAAAATAAGAAAAAACGAGCACAAAAATATGGGTTTCTTGTTTATTTTGCATACACGAGGAAATGTTCCTCTCCACTCCCCCTCCGCCACATGGTGGTATCTTTATCTTCGTTTGCCATTAGGTGACAGTAACATCTGCTTGAAACAGCTTGTGGAAATTAGTGATGCGTAAACAAAACAGCTTAGAAAGGTACAATAATAAATTAATTAAATTGAAGAAGTTTCGTCTGAAACCTTGAAACTTTAAAAAACATTTTTCAAAATACGTTAACAAGAAACAAGTGAGTAAAGTAGAAATTAGGGCGAGGGTTCGATTATATATCATACCCTAAACCATTCCTAATGAGTTAGTAAAAGTAGACATTTAAGATGAGTTTGAGAGATAAACCAACATCTCAGATTTTAGAAAATTATATGTTATATAACATATTTATGGGAACTTTATCTCAGTCTCAACCGATACGCTGGCTATTTTTCACATCCAATAGGTGTTGCAAAGAATTATCTTGTGGTCAATTTTTATACCCTCCACCATAGAATGGGTTTGTAACACATCGAAATATTGCTGTAAGACCTCATATATATATATATATATATATATATATATATATATATATATATATATATATATATATATATATTATATATATATATATATATATATATATATATATATATATATATATATATATATATATATATATATATATATATATATATATATATATATATATATATATATATATATATATATATATACATATATATATTGAGATTGCAAATGGGCCATGTCGGTCCACTTTTACGTATAGCCCCCATATAAACCGAATCCCAGATTTGGCTTGCGGAGCCTCAAAGAGAACAAATTTCATCCGATCCGCCTGAAATTTGGTACATTATGTTGGTATATGGTCTCTAATAACCACGCAAAAATTGGTCCACATCGGTTCATAATTATACATAGCCCCCATATAAACCGATCCCCAGATTTGGCTTGCGGAGTCTCTAAGAGAAGCAAATTTCATCCAATACGATTATAATTTGGAACATGGTATTAGTATATGATCTTTAACAACAGAATTGGTCCATATCGGTCCATAATTATATATAGCCCCCATATAAACCGTTCTCCAGATTTGACCTCCGGGGCCTCTTGGTGGAGCCAAATTCATCCGATCCGGTTCAAATTTGGAACGGGGTGTTAGTATATGGCCGCTAACAACCATACTAAAATTGGTCCATATTGGTCTATAGTAATATATAGTCGATCTCCAATCACACAAAAATTGGACCATATCGGTTCATAATCATGGTTGTCACTCGAGCCAAAAATAATCTACCAAAATTTTATTTCTATAGAAAATTTTGTCAAAATTTTATTTCTATAGAAAATTTTGTCAAAATTTTATTTCTACAAAAATTTAGTTAAAATTTTATTCGGTTCACAATCATGGTTGCCACTCGAGCCAACAATAATCTACCAAAATTTTTTTTCTATCGAAAATGTTGTCAAAATTTCATTTATATAGAAAATTTTGTTAAATTTTTAGTTCTACAGAAAATTTTGTGAAAATTTTATTTCTATAGAAAATTTTGTGAAAATTCTATTTCTATAGAAAATTTTGTGAAAATTTTATTTCTATAGAAAATTTTGTTAATATTTTATTTCTATAGAAAATTTTGTCAAAGTTTTATTTCTATAGAAAATTTTGTCAAAATTTTATTTCTATAGAATATTTTGTTAAAATTTTATTTCTATAGAAAATTTTGTTAAAATTTTATTTCTATAGAAAATTTTGTCAAAATTTTATTTATATAAAAATTTAGTTAAAATGTTATTCGATTCACAATCATGGTTGCCACTCGAGCCAAAAATAATCTACCAAAATTTTTTTTCTATAGAAAATGTTGTCAAAATTTCATTTATATAGAAAATTTTGTTTA
Organism: Haematobia irritans; assembly: GCF_050003625.1. Taxonomy (NCBI): domain Eukaryota; kingdom Metazoa; phylum Arthropoda; class Insecta; order Diptera; family Muscidae; genus Haematobia; species Haematobia irritans. The sequence continues at coordinate 218,720,833 of NC_134397.1, read as the reverse complement.
ATTTTTAGTTCTATAGAAAATTTTGTGAAAATTTTATTTCTATAAAAAATTTTGTGAAAATTTTATTTCTATAGAAATTTTGTTAAAATTTTTTTTTCTATAGAAAATTTTGTCAAAATTTTATTTCTATAGAAAATTTTGTCAAAATTTTATTTCTATAGAAAATTTTGTTAAAATTTTACTTCTATAGAAAATTTTGTTAAAATTTTATTTCTATAGAAAATTTTGTCAAAATTTTATTTCTATAAAAATTTAGTTAAAATGTTATTCGTTTCACAATCATGGTTGCCACTCGAGCCAAAAATAATCTACCAAATTTTTTTTTCTATAGAAAATGTTGTCAAAATTTCATTTCTATAGAAAATTTTGTTAAATTTTTAGTTCCATAGAAAATTTTATTTCTATAGAAAATTTTGTGAAAATTTTATTTCTATGGAAAATTTTGTGAAAATTTTATTTCTATAGAAAATTTTGTTAAAATTTTATTTCTATAGAAAATTTTGTCAAAATTTTATTTCTATAGAAAATTTTATCTAAATTTTATTTCTATAGAAAATTTTGTTAAAATTTTATTTCTATAGAAAACTTTGTTAAAATTTTATTTCTATAGAAAATTTTGTGAAAATTTTATTTCTATAGAAAATTTTGTGAAAATTTTATTTCTATAGAAAATGTTGTCAAAATTTTATTTCTATAGAAAATTTTGTCAAAATTTTATTTCTATAGAAAATTTTATTTCTATAGAAAATTTTGTTAAAATTTTATTTCTGTAGAAAATTTTGTAAAAATTTTATTTCTATAGAAAATTTTGTGAAAATTTTATTTCTATAGAAAATTTTGTTAAAATTTTATTTCTGTAGAAAATTTTGTCAAAATTTTATTTCTATAGAAAATTTTGTGTAAATTTTATTTTTATAGAAAATTTTGTTAACATTTTATTTCTATAGAAAAATTTGTGAAAATTTTATTACTATAGAAAATTTTGTTAAAATTTTATTCGGTTCACAATAATGGTTGCCACTCGAGCCAATCTACCAAAATTTTTTTCTATAGAAAATTTTGTCAAAATTTTTATTTCTTTAGAAAATTTTGTGAAAATTTTATTCCTATATAAAATTTTGTGAAAATTTTATTTCTGTAGAAAATTTTGTCAAGATTTTATTTTTTTGTCAAAATTTTATTTCTATAGAAAATTTTGTGAAAGTTTTATTTCTATAGAAAATTTTGTTAAAATTTTATTTCTATAGAAAATTTTGTCAAAATTTTATTTCTATAGAAAATTTTGTTAAAATTTTATTTCTGTAGAAAATTTTGTCAAAATTTTATTTCTATAGAAAATTTTGTCAAAATTTTAGTTCTATAGAAAATTTTGTTAAAGTTTTATTTGTATAGAAAATTTTGTTAAAATTTTATTTCTATAGAAATTTTTGTCTAAATTTTATTTCTATAGAAAATTTTGTTAAAATTTTATTTCTATAGAAAATTTTGTCAACATTTTTATTTCTATAGAAAATTTTGTTAAAATTTTATTTCTATAGAAAATTTTGTCAAAGTTTTATGTCTATAGAAAATTTTGTCAAAATGTTATATCTATAGAAAATTTTTTGATCGATCTTTTTTGATTTTATATATATACCACGTATGGACTTCCATACAATTTAGAAGACGGTGTTAGGAGGTTTTAAGATACCTTGCCATCGGCAAGTGTTACCGCAACTTAAGTAATTCGATTGTGGATGGCAGTCTTTAGAAGAAATTTCTATGCAATCCATGGTGGAGGGTATATAAGCTTCGGTCTGCCTGAACTTACTGCCGTATATACTTGTTTTAAGATCAGTTGATGAATGTGGGTATTGTACAATATTTTTTTTCGTGATTTGAAATTTAATGGAAGCTATATCTAAATCTGAAGCTATATCTAAATCTGGAAGCTATATCTAAATCTGGAAGCTATATCTAAATCTGAACCGATTTCTCTGATATTTTGTAAACATGAAGGGCGTTACAAGCAATTAAATTGAAGACGTTCGGCTAGTAAATAAGTGCAATATGGTCCAAATTTTCGAAATCAGGCGATATATGTTTTCCATCCGAACATGCGCATAGCGCGACGCAAAGGCTTTTTTGGTTACCTTATAAGAACGAAAATACTGATTAGCTATGCCGTACGTCATCAAAGGTAACAAAATTCATAAATAGAATATAGGTCGAATATAGTTACTTAACATACGAGTAAGATTTAAATCTTGATTTGTTCGTGAGCGTTAATTTGCAGAAATTTTATACATTCACATTCACGAACATATTTTATTTCTCACACACAACATATTTAATTTAGGCCCATTCACCATACTTGCTTTGGATTTTATTCACAACTCACGTGATTCACGCGCACACCTCTACTTTTTTCGATGGACATACGGCGTGTCGTCGATGTTGAGGCATTCTTGCAAGTCACCTTGGGGACCGCCTTGCATACGATATAGAGGGTCTTGCATTCAATGCCAGTTTCTATCGAATACAAAAAACTTTATTTTATTTTTATTGTCTTTGGAGCAGCTGTTCGTAAGTGAAAAATCTCCTTTCAAATACTCTCGGTTTCAACTCGAACGGTACCGATTTTCCTGAATTTTGAATCACTCCCAATATTTTCAATCAATGTAACATGGCTTGGCGTTTAGCTTCGAATGATTTGACAAGTTTTTCTTGTAAGTAAAGCCTAAACAAATACATGGACAGGTGGACGGACACCAAGTGCTAGATCGACTCAGGAATTGGTTCGATCGTTATCTATTTTATGGGTTCTAAATATTTATACCAGGCACATTTCTTGCAGATGAAATTTATTAACCCTAGCCACTAAGTGGTTCAGTAGATTTGAACTAAATGTACTGCAGTGGTTTGCATGTCCGCCTTACATACCCAGCAATAAAAGCATCAACAAAACAGTGGTGCAAAATTGGCGCAGAAGCGATGAATTTAACATGGGCTTGTCATATGGAGGGTGTCCAACATTTCAACGGCCATTGCATCACTTTTTAAGGTGTGGTCCAAATTCAGTGTTTCGAATGTGAATTAAATAACTGATATTTTTCCAAATAAATAATTTTCATAATGTTTTATTATTTTAATGCATTCTAACCCTTATAAGAAATGTTTAACTTCAAATATTTTTAAAAAATTTTAATAAGTCATTCTATTTATTCTTACCCTTTGTTTAACCTATTTGAAACAAAAAATTGCCATCAAAATATGAAAAAAGCAGGAAATATTTGGTAGTGCTTTTAAAATTGTGATTTTAGAAAAACTTCCGAATTTTTTTGCTAGGAGGTTCATCCTGATATTTGACCAAACACTCAAAAGTTCTTCAGCGGTGAATTATCTCCTCTCAGAATTTATGTGTAATGTCATTCGAACTCGTCTACAAAATCATGCTACTTTCCTACCAAATGTCTTCCCTATAATCTAGGCTCTATGAAATCGATAGAAGAGCTTCCATCAGAGGGAGAAGGGCCATCCCCATTTACCTGCCAGCTTCGTTAAGCTGGTTAAAATAGTACACTGTACCAAGAGTACGGGTTCCGAAAAAGATAGTCTCAAAGGCGATGTGTGATCGACATCGACTATCTGGAAGAGAGTAAAGCGATTACAGTGATTTTCTATGTTATGCCAAACTAACCGACTGATTTGACTTTTTTATGCTTTCAGCTTAATAGCATCCTAACTCACACTTCTGGCCTCCCCAAGTCAAATTGGAACGAGCTAAACATAAACAAATTACTTGCATAATTACAAATATTATATTATATATTCTCCGTTATGCATTAATCCTTAATACACAAGAAAAAAATCAACTAAAATTAAAGAAACAATCATTAACGCCAAATCATGGTCATTTTAACAATATAGTAATTCATTCCTACTAACCGTATGAACATTTTTTCTGCTTGAGTTCACATTGAACTTATGTGTACGGCCAATCATCTTTATACCCGCCTTTAGTTCATAAAATGTTAGAGCCATGATTAAAATATGGAAAATTTCATTGGGCTGTGGAAAATTTCGCAAAAAATAATAAAATTAACAACAAACAAACAATTTTCTTGCAATAAACCGACACTTTTTTCTGTGTACATATGTAACTTTTTCTAAATTTGTAATAAATGCCTTCCTTCAAAGTTTCAGTGCTCTTCATACAACGAATTTTTAAAATTTAAACATTTTCAATTTTTATTTCAATAATTTTCTCTTGTTGCTATTATGGTTTCTATTGTCGAGGTTTTATGTTGCTGATTGGTGAATTTTGCCATTTGAGTCTTAGACTTTTATTAATGTGGTATCCAATGAATGAATAATAGGAGGCAATCTATTGCAGACAAATGATATAAATCATTGGAAAAGGATTTAGAATGGATTGGATTCTTTTTGTGTCCCCATTTTTTTGTGTGTCTATTGTAAAATCAACAAAGGATAGAATACGTTGAAATCTTTATATAGGAATGGAAAAAATAGCTGGTGAAAAAAACTGCAAAGGCCTTGATAGAGTTTTTGTTAAATTTTCCAGACTTATTGGAGGAACGTCATTGCCTTATTCTATATTTTGCTAAAAACAGAACTTGTGAATACCCTTGCACAGCTATGGCTCGTGAGGGTGCATACAGTTGGTGGGGGATAGAACTTCGATAGTATATAACCATTTACATATTACGATAGTATATAACCATAATAGGTGAACTTTTAACTATTATTCCATCTGGTAAATAACAATTGAATGGAATTTTGCTTCCATTTCAGAAGTACATTTTTCTTGTTTGTTTTTTATATTGAAAATAGAAATTTCTATATTTTTTTTAATTGTACCCTTTTTTATAATCATATATATAAGTATATGTAACGTCAAGTCGTTTTTGAGATGTAGAATTTAAAAATCAGATACTTGCACCATTTCTAAAATTTTTCAATTTTGACCGTGTTGGAGGGGGGGTTGGGACACGGTAGCCACAGTTAGTAGAATTCTACCACAAATGGTTGATTTTTTTCTGTTTGGTAGATTGGTAGAATACTTGACGTTTTGGTAGATTTTGCAAAATATTCCTCTTCACCTAAGAGGTAGTTCACAAATTTCCTATAGAAATAAACTTTTGACAAAATTTTCTATAGACATATAATTTTGAGAAAATTTTCCATAGAAATAAAATTTTGACAATATTTTGCATAGAATTACAATGTTGAAAAAATTATCTATAAAAATAAATTAGACACAAGTTTCTATAGAAATAAAACTTTGACAAAAGTTTCTATAGAAATAAAATTTTGACAAAATTTTCTATAGAAATAAAATTTTTACAAAATTTTCTATAAAAATAATCTTTTGACAACATTTTCTATAGAAATAAAATTTTCAGAAAATTTTCTATAGAAATAATATTTTGCCAACATTTTCTATAAAAATAAAATTTTGACAAAATATTCTATAGAAATAAAATTTTGACAAAATTTTCTACAGAGAGAAATTGTGGCAAAATTTTCTATAGAAATAAAATTTTCGCAAATTTTTAGAAAATTTTCTAGAAAAATAATCTTTTGACAACATTTTCTATAGAACTAAAATTTTGACAAAATTTTCTATAGAAATATTATTTTAACAACATTTTCTATAAAAATAAAATTTTGACAAAATATTCTACAGAAATAAAATTTTGACAAAATTTTCTACAGAGAGAAAATTTTGACAAAATTTCCTATAAAAAAAAAAAAAAATATGTAGAAATAAAATTTTGACGAATTTTCTAAAGAAATAAATTTTTTTACAAATTTTCTATAGAAATAAAATTATCTATAGAAATCCAATTTTGACAAAAGTTTCTATAGAAATAAAATTTTGACAAAATTTTCTATAGAAATAATATGTTTACTATATTTTCAAGAAATAAAATTTTGACGAAATTTTCTATAGAAATAAAATTTTTACAAAATTTTCTATAAAAATAATCTTTTGACAACATTTTCTAAAGAAATAACATTTTGAGAAAATTTTCAATACAAATAATATTTTGCCAACATTTTCTATAAAAATAAAATTTTGACAAAATATTCTATTGAAATAAAATTTTGACAAAATTTTCTACAGAGAGAAATTGTAGCAAAATTTTTTGTAGAAATAAAATTTTTACAAAATTTTCTATAAAAATAATCTTTTGACAACATTTTCTATAGAACTAAAATTTTGACTAAATTTCTATAGAAATAATATTTTAACAACATTTTCTATAAAAATAAAATTTTGACAAAATTTCCTATAAAAAAAATATGTAGAAATAAAATTTTGACGAATTTTCTAAAGAAATAAATTTTTTTACAAATTTTCTATAGAAATAAAATTATCTATAGAAATCCTATTTGGACAAAAGTTTCTATAGAAATAAAATTTTGACAAAATTTTCTATAGAAATAAAATTTTTACAAAATTTTCTATAAAAATAATCTTTTGATAACATTTTCTAAAGAAATAACATTTTGAGAAAATTTTCAATACAAATAATATTTTGCCAACATTTTCTATAAAAATAAAATTTTGACAAAATATTCTATAGAAATAAAATTTTGACAAAATTTTCTACAGAGAGAAATTGTAGCAAAATTTTCTATAAAAATAATCTTTTGACAACATTTTCTATAAAACTAAAATTTTGACTAAATTTCTATAGAAATAATATTTTAACAACATTTTCTATAAAAATAAAATTTTGACAAAATTTCCTATAAAAAAAAAATGTGTAGAAATAAAATTTTGACGAATTTTCTACAGAAATAAAATTTTTTCAAATTTTCTATAGAAATAAAATTTTTACAAAATTGTTTAAGAAATAAAATTTTGACAAAAATTTTATGGAAATAAAATTTTGACAAAATTTTTTATAGAAATAATTTTGACAAAATTTTTTATAGAAATATAATTTTGTCAAACTTTTTTATAGAAATATAATTTTGACAAACTTTTTTATAGAAATAAATAAAACGAATGGAAAAAAAGAGGAAGCACGCTCAAAACAAACCCAGCCAACTGCACTCAAATCGATGATTTGATGGTGACAAAGGAAAAAAGAAATGTTTGTATGAATTTATTTCGGCATAAGCCGGCTATCATAAACCTTTTTGTCGGAGGGTTCAAGTGCGGTTCACCTTGGGTTTATTGATTTACAAATTTCTAATATAAAATAAAATTTTGATAAAATTATCCATCGAAATTAAATTTTTACCAAATTTTCTATAGAAATAAAATTTTTACAAAGTTTTCTGTAGAAATAAAATGTTTACAAAATTTTCTACAGAAATAAAATTTTTACAAAATGTTTTAAGAAATAAAATTTTGACAAATTTTTTACAGAAATAAAATTTTGAAAAATTTTTTTTATGGTAATAACATTTTGATAAAATTATCTATAAAAATTCAATTTTGATAAAAATATCTACAGAAATAAACTTTTGATAAAATTTTTCAAAGAAATAAAATTTTGACAAAATTATCTACAGGCATAAATTTTGACATAATTATCTATAGAAATAACATTTTTCAAAATTTTTTATAGAAATAAAATTTTGACAAAAATTTCTATAGAAATATAATATTGACAACATTTTCTATAGAAATAAAGTGTTGACAAAAGTTTTTAATTAAATACAATTTTGACAATATTTTCTATAGAAATAAAGTGGTGGCAAAATTTTTTATAGAAATAAAATTTTGACAAAATTTTCTATAGAAATAAAATTTTGACAAATATTTCTATAGAAATAAAATTTTGACAACATTTTCTTAAAAAAAATTTACAAAATTTCCTATAGAAATAAAATTTTAAGAAAATTTCTATAGAAATAAAATTTTGACAACATTTTCTATAGAAATAAAATTTAACAAAATTTCCTATAGAAATTACATTTTAAGAAAATTTTCTATAGAAATAAAAATTCGACAACGTTTTCTATAGATTTAAAATTTTTACAAAATTTTCAATAGATATAAAATTTTGACAAAATTCTCTATAGAAATAAAATTTTACAAAATTTCCTATAGAAATAAAATTTTAAGAAAATTTTCTATAGAAATAAAAATTCGACAAAATTTTCTACAGAAATACAATATTGAGAAAATTTTTTATTAAAATAAAGTTTTCAGAATTTTTTTAACAAAAATTTTTATAAAGTTTCCTATAGAAAAAAAATTAAGAAAAAAGTTTCCTATGGAAAAAAATGTTGGCAACAATTTCTCTAGGAATAAAATTTTACAAAATTTGCTATAAATTTTGCTATATAAAAATTGAATTTTGATAAATGTTCCTATAGAAAAGAAAATGTTTGTATAGAAATGAAATTTTGACAGATTTTTTATAGACATAAAAATTTGACTAAAGTTTCTATAAAATCAATATTAAGTCAACATCTTTAGAAATGTTAATTCTCATTTTAGGTCATATTATCAAAACCCATTATGGGTAAGTTCTTCGTTTTGGTAGAAGTAGCAATCTTTTCTTGTTGTTGCAAGCTAAAAATGTTTAAAACATATAAACATTTATAAAGTGTCGCTATTAACAGTGTTCATAAAAAATTAATAAACTTCTAAAATAAATTATTTCTTTCGAAGAAACAAGTCTTTTTCACAACCACAAATAATTCATCAAAAACTGCAAAATAAGAGTTTTTTATTTGGTAGTTTTTTTTGGTAAAATTTTCTTAAAATGTTGGTAGATTATTTTTGACTCGAATGACAAACGTGGGTGTGAGCCGTCGTCTTAGTTACCGCTTTGCTGAGCAGTGTACGTAAGTGAGTCTAAAATAACGTACTGCCATCATAACCTAACCTAACTTAAGGCCTGTTCGTTGGTTTTTTCTATTCACTGATGTAATACTGATTTCAAACTATTGAGGCCCTTATCTTTACCTCATTTTGTCACACAATTTCGCTCGTTCCTTTTTTCTACAGATATCCCTATGTAAATTTGTTTATGCGGCATGATGTATTTGTAAAAGTTTATAAGTTAAGCAAACATTATATAGTCTGTCATATTTATCGGTTTAACTGTCCGTTTGTTTGTTTGTTTACTTATCCTTCTATCCGTCTATGCATCCTTTCGTCTAAGTAGATCCTTGAGGTTTCTCCTTTTCGTTTTCGTTTTGGTCTTGTGTGGTTGTATCAAAACCAATAGTGTCTTTGTCCTATAATCTGAGAATAGATTTTTTTTAGTCTCGTTGCTATTTTTGTTGTAGCCATCAAGTGAATTCATTTTTAAAAAGGAGATTGATTTTCATTATTTATACCAACAAGTATTGGAGATTTGCCTTGGAAATCTTTCATTTTTTCTTTGAAGGCTGTTGATAAAGGTGTGGGGAGGGGGATATTAAAATTCATATTAAGCCTCAATATCCAAAAGGATACATTATTGGATATTTGAATAAGCCAAACACACACATACTCATTCACATTTATGGAAAATTGTAAAAGTATTCAACTTGGGTGTGTACTTCGAATTGTTACATTGTTGAGTAGGGAGATGATTCATAATGGAAATTCAGTTACACCTACAATACAAATATGAAAACGTGATAGTAGAAGACTATCCACCAGTTAGTCATTCATGTTATATAGTAATAATATTTATGCAAATGTTAAACTACTCTTAGCTGTTGTTTGTTTAGATTTGCGTTTTGTAGATTTTCGGGTTATTTTTTGTTAGATAACGGTCCAAAGGATGAAAGAACTTATTTGCTCGAAGTATATTATTATAGGTGTTGTAATGAAAGGTGAAAATGAAAGGTTTTTCATATGTTTTTTTGGTCTTGAATAATATTTATAATGGGAATAAAGGTCAAACTATATTTTAAATTACTTTATATGTATAAACGGCAAATAAAAACAAGTAAGGAAAGTCTAAAGTCGGGTGGGGCTGACTATATTATACCCTGCACCACTTTGTAGATCAAAAATTTCGATACCATATCACATCCGTCTAATGTGTTGGGGGCTATATATAAAGGTTTGGGCCAAATACATACATTTAAATATCACTCGATCTGGACAGAATTTGAGAGACTTCTACAAAATCTATAGACTCAAAATTTAAGTCGGCTAATGCACCAGGGTGGAACACAATGTTAGTAAAAACAAGTATATACAGCACTAAGTTCGGCCGGGCCGAATCTTAAATACCCACCACCATGAACCAAATATTAGGGTTTCCTTTGAAATTTCAGAAGGGCTTGAGGACTTGAGGATACTTCCCGAAGATAAATTTAAAGATTTCACCTATGAGCACTATATCAGATTCTGGATTTATAAGAACCATTTTTGTTTGAGTTTTAGAGGAATCATTAGAAAATTATAAAATAACGGCTTGATTTGAAATCTTAAATCTGTAGAAGTAAACTCTGGAAATTTTACATTGAGTTTCAAGCAATTTTCATGATCAGTGCGCCTTCTACACCCTCAAGAAGTGAAGTCGGTCTATATGGAGGCATTACCAAATGGACCGATAAAAACTTAATCCGATACACGTTTTTGTGAGCCTAAAATACCAGAATATTTACAATTTCAGGCAAATCAGATAAAAACTACGGTTTCTAGAAACCCAAGGAGTTAAATCGGGAGATCGTTCTTATGGGGGCTATACTAAAATATGGACCGATACTAATCGTTTTCGGCACACCTCTTTATGACCCGAAAATACCTCTAGATTTCCAATTTCAGGCAAATTGAATAAAAACTGCGGTTTCTATAAGCCCAAGAAGTAAAATCGGGAGATCGGTTTATATGGGGGCTATACCAAAACATGGACCGATACTCACCATTTTTGGCACACCTCTTTATGGTCCTAAAATACATCTAGATTTCCAATTTCAGACAAAGTGGATAAAAACTACGGTTTCTATAAGCCCAAGACCCCAAATCGGGAGGTCGTTTTATATGGGGACCATACCAAAACATGGACCGATACTCACAATTTTTGGTACACGTATTTGTGGTCCTATAATACCTCTAGATTTCCAATTAAATTGAATAAAAAACTGCGGTTTCTATAAGCCCAAGAAGTAAAATCGGGAGATCGGTCTATATGGGGGCTATACCAAAACATGGACCGATACTCACCATTTTTGGCACACCTCTTTATGGTCATAAAATACCTCTAGATTTAAAATTTCAGGCAAATTGGATAAAAACTACGATTTCTATAAGCCCAAGACCCCAAATCGGGAGGTCGGTTTATATGGGGACTATATCAAGACCTGTACCGATATAGCCCATCTTCGAACTTGACCTGCCTGCAGACAAAAGACGAGTTTGTTCAAAGTTTCAGCACGATTGCTTCATTATTGAAGACTGTATCGTGATTACAACAGACATACGGACAGACGGACATCGTTATATCGTCTTAGAATTTCTCCCTGATCATGAATATATATACTTTATATAGGCGGAAATCGATATTTCGATGTGTTACAAACGGAATGACAAACTTATTATACCCCCGTCACCATTCTATGGTGGTGGGTATAAATATGGGAAACATTTAAATCTGAAGGAAACTTCGCTAAAGTTTATATATGATTTATCGCTCGATATATATGTATTAGAAGTTTAGGAAAATTAGAGTCATTTTTACAACTTTTCGACTAAGCAGTGAAGACTTAACAAGGAAAATGTTGGTATTTTGACCATTTTTGTCGAAATCAGCAAAACCATATATATGGGAGGGAGCCACCGTGGTGCAATGGTTAGCATGCCCGCCTTGCATACACAAGGTCGTGGGTTCGATTCCTGCTACGACCGAACACCAAAAAAAGTTTTTCAGCGGTGGATTATCCCACCTCAGTAATGCTGATGACATTTCTGAGGGTTTCAAAACTTCTCTAAGTGGTTTCACTGCAAGGTGGAACGCCGTTCGGACTCGGCTATAAAAGGTAGGTCCCTTGTCATTGAGCTTAACATGGAATCGGGCAGCACTCAGTGATAAGAGAGAAGTTCACCACTGTGGTATCACAATGGACTGAATAGTCTAAGTGAGCCTGATACATCGGGCTGCCACATAACCTAACCTTACCATATATATGGGAGCTATATCTAAATCTGAACCGATGTGAACCAAATTTGGCACGCATAGCTACAATGCTAATTCTACTCCCTGTGCAAAATTTCAACTAAATCGGAGAAAAAAATTAGTCTCTGTAGTCATATGAATGTAAATCGGGCGAAAGCTATATATGGGAGCTATATCTAAATCTGAACCGATTTCAACCAAATTTGACACGCATAGCTACAATACTAATTCTACCTCCTGTGCAAAATTTCAATTAAATCGGAGTAAAAGATTGGCCACTGTGGTCATATGAGTGTAAATCGGGCGAACGATATATGGGAGCTATATCTAAATCTGAACCGATTTCAATGAAATTTAACACACTTGACTATACTACTAATTTTACTTCTTGTACAAAATATCAAATTAGGGTAAAACTCTGGCTTCTGGGGCCATCTAAGTTCATATCGGGGGAATGATATATATCGGAGCTATTTTTTAACCTGAACCGATTTCTTCTAAAATCAATAGGGATCTACTCTAAGCCAAAACACATACTTGCGCCAAATTTAAAGTTGATTGGACTAAAACTTCGACCTAGACTTTGATCACAAAAATGTGTTGACAGACACACGGACAGGGCTATGTCGAAACAGGGGCCCACCCTGTGCATTTTCGCCAAAGACACAATGTGTCTATCTCGTCTCCCTGTGGGTGTTGCAAACATAGGCAGTGTGGCGTAGGGTATAATAAAACAGATAGAGGGATGGTAGTTCATTTTTTAAGTCTTTGCAGCACCCAGAAGGAGACGAGATAGATACATAGTTTCTTTGGCAATTATGCTCAGGGCTGATCACTGAGTCGATATAGCCATGTCCATCTGTCTGTGAACACATTTTTGTGATCAAAGTCTAACTCGCAGTTTTAGTCCAATCGACTTTAAATTTGGCACAAGTATGTGTTTTGGCTTAGAGTATAACCCTATTGATTTTAGAAGAAATCGGTTCAGGTTAAGAAATAGCTCCCATATGCAATTATATGAGCACAGTTTTAACTCGCAATTATGCTCAGGGCTGATCACTGAGTCGATATAGCCATGTCCATCTGTCCGTCTGTCCATCTGTCTGTGAACACATTTTTGTGTTCAAAGTCTAAGTCGCAGTTTTAGTCCAATCTACTTTAAATTTGGCACAGTAATGTATTATGGGTCAGAATAGAATCCTATTGATTTTGGAAGGTTTAGGTTTAGAAATAGCTCTCATATAATCTTACCCGATATGCACTTATACGACCACAGTTTTACCTCGATTTACGTGAATTTTTGCACAGAGAGTTGAATTACTATTTCGAGTATTTCATTTAGGTTTAGATATAGCTCCCATGTACAGCTTTCGGCCAATTTACACACACATGGTCCCAGAGGTCAAAGTTTTACTCTGATTTACGTGAAATTTTGCACTGGATTTATATTATAGCCATCAATTTTGGTCGCTATTGGTTCTGATTTATATATAGCATATACCATATACATATCTTTTGCCCGATATTCACTTATCTGGCCCAGAGCACGGTTGCCACTCGTGTCAAAAATAATCTACCAAAAGGAAAATTTTACCAAAATCTATAAAATTTTAAAAATCTAATTTAAATTGTTTTAATCAAATTTTTGTCAAAATTATATTTGTATAGAAAATTTTGTCAAAATTGTATTTCTAAAGAAAATTTTGTCAAAATTGTATTTCTATAGAAAATTTTATTAAAATATTATTTTTATAGAAACTGTGTCAAAATTTTATTTTTATATAAAATTTGGTAAACATTTTATTTTTGTAGAAAATTTGGTAAAAATTTTATTTTTATTGAAAAATTTGGTCAAAATTTTATTTTGATAGAAAATTTGGTCAAAATTTTATTTTGATAGAAAATTTGGTCAAAATGTTATGTCTATAGAAAATTTTCTCAAAATTTTATTTCTATTTAAAATTTGGTCTAAGTTGGTTGTGTTCCTGTAGAAAATTTCGCCAAAATTTTATTTCTAAAAAAAATTTCTAAAAATTGTATTTCTATAGAAAATTTTATCAAAATTTTATTCTTATAGAAGTTTTGTTAAAATTTTAATTTTAGAGAAAAGTTAGGCAAATTTTATTTCTATTGACATTTTTTTTTCAGCATTTTATTTCTATAGAAAGGTCCAAACTGTATTCTACAGAAAATTTGGTCAAAATTTTATTTCTATGGAGAGTTTTACCAAAATTTTATTTCTATTGAAAATTTTACCAAAATTTTATTTCTATAGAAAATTTTGTCAAAGTTGTGTTTCTGTAGAAAATTTTGGCAAGATATTATTTCAATAGAAAATTTCATCAGAATTGTATTTCTATTAAAACTTTATTCATTTAATAGAACATTTGGTCAATATTTTATTTCTATAGAAAAGTTGGTCAACACTTTATTTCAATAGAAACTTTGGTCAAAACTTTATTTCTATGGAAAATTTTATTTCTATATAATATCTTATTTCTATAGAAAATTTTCTCAAATTTTTTTTCTATAGAATTTTTTTTTTAATTTTATTCTTATAGAAATATTGTCAAAATTTAAATTTTACAGAAACAAATTTTATTTCTATTGAAATTTTTTCAGCATTTGTTTCTACAGAAAATGTTGTCAAAATTTATTTATACAGAAAATTTTGTCAAAATTGTATTTCTATAGAAAATTTCGCCAAAATATTATTTCAATAGAAAATTTCATCAAAATTGTATTTCTATAGGAAATTTGGTCAAAATTTTATTTTTATAGTAAAATTTGGCCAACAATTTATTTTTATGGAAAATTTGGTCACAATTTTATTTCTGTAGAAAAATTGTTCAAAATTTTATTTTTAAATGAAATTTGGTCAAAATTTTAGTTCTTTAAAGGACGAAAAATCTATCAAAACACCAAAATTTCCACCAATCTACCAAACAGTAAAAAATCTAACATTTCTAGTAGAATTCTACCAAGTGTGGCAACCGTGCCTCAGAGACCAAAGTTTCTTTAAAGGACGAAAAATCTATCAAAACACCAAAATTTCCACCAATCTACCAAACAGTAAAAAATCTAACATTTCTAGTAGAATTCTACCAAGTGTGGCAACCGTGCCTCAGAGACCAAAGTTTCACTCCGATTTACTTAAAATTTTGCACAGAGTCTAAAATTAACATTCTTACCCTATGTGACAAATTTATATGAAATCGATTCAGATTTAACGTATTCCAAACGTGTAATGAAATGTTCACCGAGATTGCCTCTTAATTTCTCCAATATTACGCCTGGTATGTACCATGTGGCAATGTCTTGTTGAAATCATATGACATCAGGTCATGCTCTTCCATTTTGGGCAAAAAAGTTGGATATCATCTCACGGTACGTTATGATTCGTACCATCTCTACAGAAGTACGGATCAATGATGCCAGCAGGTCATAAAGGGTGATACGGTCAAAATTTGGTCAATATAAATGACGTATTTCTTTCACTTTTGCATTTAAAAAACCTGAACACCCCTCATTTTGAAGGTGTGTGTGTAGAATGTTGCTCCTATTTTGATTTTGGAATTCATTCTTCAGTTGTCAAAATTCCGTCCAAGCAAGAAGAGCAGCGTATCAAAATTTTGCTCGGGCACGCAAAGCTGGCAAAATCGCTAAAAGTTGTCAAATCAACCGTTACAAATGTAATTAAAGCGTTTGGGGATCGTTTGTCGACAGCCAGGAAGTCTGGATCGGGGGGAAATCGAAAACCGGAAGCCGCTGAGACGACAAAGAGAGTTGCCGGTAGTTTCAAGCGAAACTCTAACCTCTCTCTCCGAGATGCCGCAAATAAGCTGGGTGTATCGTCTATAACCGTGCATCGAGCCAAAAATCGAGCCGGACTATCGAAACCTATGTCAAAGCCGACTACAAGCAGCTTCCGGGACAGGAGTTTTATACGGCAAAAGGAAGGGGAAAGGTAGCAGATATTTTCAAGCACATAAAACTGTCAAAGTTCGCAAAGAAATATCTGGTTTGGCAAGCCATCTGTACCTGTGACTTGAAAAGCAGCATTTTCGTAGCTTCCGGGACTGTCAACCAAGAAATTTACGTGAAAGAGTGTTTGAATAAACGTCTGCTACCTTTCCTGAAGAAACACGGTTGTTCCGTACTGTTTTGGCCGGATTTGGCATCTTGCCATTACGGTAAAAAGGCCATGGAGTGCGCCTCCAACAACGTGCAGGTGGTTCCCAAGGACAAGAACCCTCCCAACACGCCAGAGCTCCGCCCAATTGAGAAATACTGGGCTATTGTCAAGCGGAACCTAAAGAAGACCAAAAAACCGCTAAGGACGAGCAGCAGTTCAAGGCAAACTGGCTTTCTGCGGCGAAGAAGGTGGACAAGGTGGCTGTACATAATCTGATGGCAGGTGTCAAGCGTGAGGCCCGGCAATTCGGATTTGGAAAAGAGAAAGTCTAACTGAATATTTTTCCTGAATTTTATACTAATTGAACATGAAAAAGAAATTTAATTTGATTTTTTAACTAAATGATTTCACCGATTTACACGCGTTTTCCCTTGACCAAATTTTGACCGTATCACCCTTTATACCGCACCAAACTGTGACTCTTCTGAATGCTTTGGTAAATTTGCAATGCTTATGCGTGATCTTTACTTCAAAATTGTCAATTCTGCTTATTTACTCGTATGTACCCATTGAAACAAAAAATGAGCTTCGTAGCTGAATTGAATTTTGTTCGCGCGATAAAATTGATAAAATTCATTTACAAGCGTTGTATTCTTGTAAGACGATTAATGGTTAAATTGTAGAACAAATTGAAAATTTAATCTCTCCTTAAGGAGTTAGCATAAAGGGCCCAAAATAGAGTTATCTATCCCAGCCAGATCTATACTAAAGGCTGTGGAAAGGTTCATTCGCCCGAATCGAAACATGTACAGTCTAGGCGTGTATAGATTTCCATCTGGCGTTTTCTTTTCAATGACTCTATTAATCAAGTTCCTTAATATAAATTTGTCCATAAAGCTCGATTAATAATTGTAAAATTAGATATAATGCATTTTGACGTTAATTGCCTGTTTCGGTATCAGGCTAACATGAAAAATAACAAATTGAAGATGTTTAACAGTAACATAAAAAACCAAAATATATCAGCAAATGATGAATATCCAAGCAAACAACTATGGGAAGTGGTTTAAGCCTTACCTAATAAAAATATTTTGAAGGGTTTGAGTTTTTCATTGATGCAATAAATAATTTTATGGCAATAGCGTAATTCTGAGAGATAACTAAAATTTTACTAAAACTGCATCATTTAATCAATAAAACACTAGGACATTTTTCTCAGAAAACTACATTTTATACACTAAAGGAAGAATAAAAATAATTGTCCATAAACTATAATGATATACGCTTCCCGTAAATACTTCCTAATGTATATAGGGAATACAAATTATATTATATCAGCTAGAAAAGACGTCCATCATTTCATTTATAACGAACAGACCAATACTACATAAACCATATAGAATTTATTATGATTTCGTGAAATGTTTACAAATCAGAATTTCCACACACTAAAGATGGTTCATCATACTCATGGGCATTGAATCCTGTCATGACTTACTTACTGACCTATCTAAAATAGCCCAATAAAAACAAAAAATAACCTCATGCCATTGTTTCATACGGAACGCAATGGCTATTTCACGGTGTAGCAAAAAATAAAACATAAACATTCATCAACACAATAATCCTGATGTTCTAGGCAACACTCCACAAATTACCTCCCACTGGGTTGAATTTGCTACATCGTAATTAATATTTATAAGCAAATAAGAAAAAGTTTACTTTTATGATTATTCCAGTTGTTGGGACGATGATTTGTACTTTGGTATTGGTATCGCTATGCCCATGGGCGTGTATAATTGAATGTTTAAAAAAATATTGGGTTTCTCACTTAGTTTTCTTGAATGTTTATTAATTTTTTTTGTAGAAAAATATTTGGTAGAGTAAAGATTCGAAAGCGTGGTTGGTAGAAGAAGTAAATAGAAATCTATTTTTTGAAAATATTTGTAACATTCCTAAGCTTTTATTGCAATTCATAAAGTGAAAATGAAATGTTTAAATCATTGGTTGCAGGCCATTGGTGCGTATAACCAATATTCTTTTATGAACTCATAAAGTATACGCTATGGGGTACCATTACCAAATTCACAGAATCGCTTGCCGATGGCAAGGTATCCTAACACCATCTTCTAAATTGTATGTAAGTCCATACGTGGTATATATTAAATCAAGAAAGATCGATCCAATACGTATATAGTTCAGTTTGACAAAGTAGACATAAAATTTTCACAAAATTTTCTATAGAAATAAAAATTTTGACAAAATTTTCTATACAAAGAAAATTTTGACAAAAATTTCTACAGAAATAAAATTTTAACAAAATTTTCTATAGAAATAAACTTTTGACAACATTTTCTATAGAAATAAAATCTTGGTAGATTATTTTTCGCTCGGGGGGAACCATGCTTATGAACCGAATAAAATTTGAACAAAATGTTCTATAGAAATACAATTTTGACAAAATTTTCTATAGAAATAAAATTTTGACAATGATGAAAATTTTTTATGATCCGAATAAAATTTTAACAAAATTTTCTCTAGAAATAAAATTTTGACAAAATTTTCTATAGAAATAAAATTTTGACAAAATTTTCTATAGAAATAACATTTTAGTAGATTATTTTAGGCTCTAGTGGCAACCATGATTATGAATCGATATGGACCAATTTTTGTGTGATTGGACCAATTTTGGTATGGTTGTTAGCGACCATATACTAACACCACGTTCCTAATTTGAACCGGATCGGATGAATTTTGCTCCTCCAAGAGGCTCCGGAGGTCAAATCTGGAGAACGTTTTATATGGGGGCTATATATAATTATGGACCGATATGGACCAATTCTGGCACGGCTGTTAAAGATCATATACTACCACCATGTTCGAAATTAGAACCGGATTGGATGAAATTTGCTTCTCTTGGAGACTTCGCAAGCCAAATCTGGGGATCGGTTTATATGGGGGCTATATATAATTATGAACCGATGTGGACCAATTTTTGCATGGTTGTTAGAGACCATATACCAATATCATGTACCGAATTTCAGCCGGATCGGATGAAATTTTCTTCTCTTTGAGGCTCCGCAAGCCAAATCTGGGGATCGGTTTATATGGGGGCTATACGTAAAAGTGGACCGATATGGTCCATTTTCAATACCATCCGACCTACATAGATAACAACTACTTGTGCCAAGTTTCAAGTCGATAGCTTGTTTCGTTCGGAAGTTAGCGTGATTTCAACAGACGCACGGACGGACGGACATGCTTAGATCGACTCAGAATTTCACCACGACCCAGAATATATATACTTTACGGGGTCTTAGAGCAATATTTCGATGTGTTACAAACGGAATGACAAAGTTAATATACCCCCATCCTATGATGGAGGGTATAAAAAACACGTATATACGGCCGAATCTTATATACCCTCCACTATGGATTGCGTAGAAACTTCTATGAAAGACTGTCATCCACAATCGAATTACTTTGGTTGTGGTAATACCAGGGCTGTGGAGCCGGAGTCGGAGTCTGAAGATTTTGCTGGAGTCGGAGTCGTAAAAATTTTGCTCAACTCCGACTCCGGCTAAACCAAATTTTTTAAAACACTTCACATTTTTGTAACTAAGCAAGTTTTTACGCAAATCAATTTCCATTACGTTATTCATTCGGTCAATGTACAGCATGATTGTAAATGAAAATCAACTTCCAATTACGGCTATCTTTTAGACTAGCAGATGGACTGAATCGATCCATTTTAATGCCCATATCAATTTATTTGAAATATTTCGAAGAATCGAAATTATTTTTTTAAATTTTATTTTAAGGCCATATACAAACATGTGGAATATTGACAGAAAATTTTTTCAAAGTTGTTTTTTATAGAAAATGTTGTACAAAATGTTGTTTCTATAGAAAATTTTGTCAAAATTTTATTTCTATAAAAAATTTATTCAACATTTTATTATTATAGAAATATTTTTTTCTATAGAAAATTTAGTCAAAATTTTATTTCTATAGAAAATTGAGTCAAAATTTTATTTCTATAGAAAATTGAGTCAAAATTTTGTTTCTATAGAATATGTTGCAAAATTTTATTTCTATTGATAATTTAAGTCAAAATTCTATTTCTATATAAAATTTTGTCAAAATTTTATAGTAATAGATTTTTTTATTAGAAAATTTGGTCAAAATTTTATTTGTATAGAAAATTTTGTCAAAATTTTATTTGTATAGAAAATTTTGTCAAAATTTTGTTTCTGTAGAATATTTTGCAGAATTTTATTTACTACACAAAAATTTTTCTAAAATTGTATTTTTATTGATAATTTTTTCAAAATTTTATTTCTATAAGAAAAAATTATCAAATTTTAATTCTATAGCAAATTTTCTCAATTTTTTTCTTACTGATGCTCACTGATACTCACTGCTATAAAAAATGTATTCAAAATTTTATTACTATAGAAATATTTTTTCTATATAAAATTTAGTCAAAATTTTATTTCTATAGAAAATTTAGTCAAAATTTTGTTTCTATAGAATATTTTGCAAAATTTTATTTCTATAGAAAATTTTGCAAAATTTCGTTTGTTACACAATTTTTTTAATTGTATTTCTACTGATAATTTTTTCAAACTTTTATTTCTATAAAAAATTTTGGCAAATTTTATTTCTATAAAACTTATATTCTCAATTTTATTTCTATAGAAAATTGAGTCAAAATTTTGTTTCTATAGAATATGTTGCAAAATTTTATTTCTATTGATAATTTTATTTCTATAAAAATTTAAGTCAAAATTTTATAGTAATAAATTTTTTTATTAGAAAATTTGGTCAAAATTTTGTATTAAGAGATTTTTTTATTAGAAAATTTGGTCAAAATTTTATTTGTATAGAAAATTTTGTAAAAATTTTATTTCTATAGAAAATTTTGTCAAAATTTTGTTTCTGTAGAATATTTTGCAGAATTTTATTTACTACACAAAAATTTTTCTAAAATTGTATTTTTATTGATATTTTTTTAAAATTTTATTTCAATAAGAAAAAATTATCAAATTTTAATTCTATAGCAAATTTTCTCAATTTTTTTTTTCTTGCTGATGCTCACTGATACTCACTGCTATAAAAAATGTTTCAAAATTTTATTACTATAGAAATATTTTTTTCTATATAAAATTTAGTCAAAATTTTGTTTCTATAGAATATTTTGCAAAATTTTATTTCTATAGAAAATTTTGCAAAATTTCGTTTGTTACACATTTTTATACCCACCACCATAGAATGGTGACGGGGGTATAATAAGTTTGTCATTCCGTTTGTAACACATCGAAATATCGATTTCCGACTATATAAAGTATATATATTCGTGATCAGGGAGAAATTCTAAGACGATATAACGATGTCCGTCTGTCCGTCTGTCTGTCTGTCTGTCTGTCTGTCTGTCTGTTGTAATCACGCTACAGTCTTCAATAATGAAGCAATCGTGCTGAAATTTTGCACAAGCTCGTCTTTTGTCTGCAGGCAGGTCAAGTTCGAAGATGGGATATATCGGTCCAGGTTTTGATATAGTCCCCATATAAACCGACCTCCCGATTTGGGGTCTTGGGCTTATAGAAATCGTAGTTTTTATCCAATTTGCCTGAAATTTGAAATCTGGAGGTATTTTATGACCATAAAGAGGGGTGCGAAAAATGGTGAGTATCGGTCCACGTTTTGGTATAGCCCCCATATAGACCGATCTCCCGATTTTACTTCTTGGGCTTATAGAAACCGCAGTTTTTATTCAATTTACCTGAAATTGGAAATCTAGAGGTATTGTAGGACCACAAATACGTGTGCCAAAAATTGTGAGTATCGGTCCATATTTGGGTATAGCCCCCATATAGACCGATCTCCCGATTTTACTTCTTGGGCTTATAGAAACCGCAGTTTTTATTCAATTTACCTGAAATTGGAAATCTAGAGGTATTGTAGGACCACAAATACGTGTGCCAAAAATTGTGAGTATCGGTCCATATTTTGGTATAGCCCCCATATAGACCGATCTCCCGATTTTATTTCTTGGGCTTATAGAAACCGCAGTTTTTATTCAATTTATCTGAAATTGGAAATCTAGAGGTATTATAGGACCACAAATATGTGTGCAAAAATTGTGAGTATCGGTCCATATTTTGGTATAGCCCCCATATAGACCGATCTCCCGATTTTACTTCTTGGGCTTATAGAAACCGCAGTTTTTATTCAATTTACCTGAAATTGGAAATCTAGAGGTATTGTAGGACCACAAATACGTGTGCAAAAAATTGTGAGTATCGGTCCATATTTTGGTATAGCCCCCATATAGACCGATATCCCGATTTGGGGTCTTGGGCTTATAGAAACCGTAGTTTTTATCCAATTTGTCTGAAATTAGAAATCTAGAGGTATTTTAGGACCATAAAGAGGTGTGCCGAAAATGGTGAGTATCGGTCCATATTTTGGTATAGCCCCCATATAGACCGATTTCCCGATTTTACTTCTTGGGCTTCTAGAATCCGAAGTTTTTATCCTATTTGCCTGAAATTGGAAATCTAGAGGTATTTTCGGGTCACAAAGAGGTGTGCCGAAAATGGTGAGTATCGGTCCATATTTTAGTATAGCCCCCATAAGAACGATCTCCCGATTTAACTCTTTGAGTTTCTAGAAACCGTAGTTTTTATCTGATATGACTGAAATTGTAAATATTCTGGTATTTTAGGCTCACAAAAACGTGTATCGGATTAAGTTTTTATCGGTCCATTTGGTAATGCCTCCATATAGACCGACTTCACTTCTTGAGGGTGTAGAAGGCGCACTGATCATGAAAATTGCTTGAAACTCAATGTAGAAGTTCCAGATTTTACTTCTGCAGATTTAAGATTTCAAATCAAGACTTTATTTTATAATTTTCTTGCACACTTACAAGAGATGTTAATGATTCCTCTAAACCTCAAACAAAAATGGTTCTTATAAATCCAGAATCTGATATAGTCCTCATAGGTGAAATCTTTAAATTTATCTTCGGGTAGTGTCCTCAAGTCCTCAAGCCCTCCTGAAATTTCAAAGGAAACCCTAATATTTGGTTCATGGTGGTGGGTATTTAAGATTCGGCCCGGCCGATCTTACTGCTGTATATACTTGTTTTTTTTTAATTGTATTTCTATTGATAATTTTTATACCCACCACCATAGAATGGTGACGGGGGTATAATAAGTTTGTCATTCCGTTTGTAACACATCGAAATATCGATTTCCGACTATATAAAGTATATATATTCTTGATCAGGGAGAAATTCTAAGACGATATAACGATGTCCGTCTGTCTGTCTGTCTATCTGTTGTAATCACGCTACAGTCTTCAATAATGAAGCAATCGTGCTGAAATTTTGCACAAACTCGTCTTTTGTCCGCAGGCAGGTCAAGTTCGAAGAAGGGCTATATCCGTCCAGGTTTTGATATAGTCTCCATATAAACCGACCTCCCGATTTGGGGTCTTGGGCTTATAGAAATCGTAGTTTTTATCCAATTTGCCTGAAATTTGAAATCTAGAGGTATTGTAGGACCACAAATGCGTGTGCCAAAAATGGTGAGTATCGGTCCATATTTTGGTATAGCCCCCATATAGACCGATCTCCCGATTTTACTTATTGGGCTTATAGCAACCGCAGTTTTTATTCAATTTACCTTAAATTGGAAAACTAGAGGTATTGTAGGACCATAAAGAGGTGTGGCGAAAATGGTGAGTATCGTTCCATATTTTGGTATAGCCCCCATATAGACCGATCTCCCGATTTTACTTTTTGGGCTTATATAAACCGCAGTTTTTATTCAATTTACCTTAAATTGGAAAACTAGAGGTATTGTAGGACCACAAATGCGTGTGCCAAAAATGGTGAGTATCGGTCCATATTTTGGTATAGCCCCCATATAGGCCGATCTCCCGATTTTACTTCTTGGGCTTATAGCAACCGCAGTTTTTATTCAATTTACCTTAAATTGGAAAACTAGAGGTATTGTAGGACCATAAAGAGTTGTGGCGAAAATGGTGAGTATCGGTCCATATTTTGGTATAGCCCCCATATAGACCGATCTCCCGATTTTACTTTTTGGGCTTATATAAACCGCAGTTTTTATTCAATGTACCTGAAATTGGAAATCTAGAGTTATTTTATGACCATAAATACGTGTGCCAAAAATTGTGAGTATCGGTCCATATTTTGGTATAGCCACCATATAGACCGATCTCCCGATTTTACTTCTTGGGCTTATAGCAACCGCAGTTTTTATTCAATTTACCTGAAATTGGAAAACTAGAGGTATTGTAGGACCATAAAAAGGTGTGCCGAAAATGGTGAGTATCGTTCCATATTTTGGTATAGCCCCCATATAGACTGATTTCCCGATTTTACTTCTTGGGATTATAGAATCCGAAGTTTTTATCCTATTTGCCTGAAATTGGAAATCTAGAGGTATTTTCGGGTCATAAAGAGGTGTGCCGAAAACGGTGAGTATCGGTCCATATTTTAGTATAGCCCCCAGAACGATCTCCCGATTTAACTCCTTGGGTTTCTAGAAACCGTAGTTTTTATCTGATTTGCCTGAAATTGTAAATATTCTGGTATTTTAGGCTCACAAAAACGTGTATCGGATTAAGTTTTTATCGGTCCATATAGACCGACTTCACTTGTTGAGGGTGTAGAATGTAATGTAAAATTGTAAAATTTCCAGATTTTACTTCTACAGATTTACGATTTCAAATCAAGACGTTATTTTATAATTTTCTTGCACACTTACAAGAGATGTTAATGATTCCTCTAAAACTCAAACAAAAATGGTTCTTATAAATCCAGAATCTGATATAGTCCTCATAGGTAAAATCTTTAAATTTATCTTCGGGAAGTGTCCTCAAGTCCTCAAGCCCTCCTGAAATTTCAAAGGAAACCCTAATATTTGATTCATGGTGGTGGGTATTTAAGATTCGGCCCGGCCGAACTTACTGCTGTATATACTTGTTTCAAACTTTTATTTCTATTGATAATTTTTTCAAACTTTTATTTCTATAAACATTTTATTCACAATTATATTTCTATAGAAAATTTAGTCAAAATTTTGTTTCTGTAGAAAATTTTGCAAAATTTTATTTCTATTTTATATAGATATATATTTTATTTACTAGACAAAAATGTTTCCAAAATTGTATGCTCACTGATACTCACTGCTAAGTCGAAAACTTGTAGAAATGACTCAAATTTTTCAATGAATGAATCATAAATGCATTTTTGCGAAATTGTCTAAACAATTATAAATATTTCCCAAAAATATTGCCCGAGATTTTGTAGAAGTCTAATTTGAGATTTTATCAAAATGTAGATCTAAATACAAACCGGCCCGCCCGACTTCAGACTTTCCTTGCATTTTTATTTTTTGTTAAAATTGTGTTACGTCCCATAACGTTAGATTTAAATTTTAAGTACATAGATTTTGTAGAAGTATATACAATTTTGTCTAAATCAATTCAGATTCAAATTCATGCATATGGGAATATAAACCTTTATATAGCTCGCAACAAATTTAAAGGATTTGAGATAGTATCAGTAATTTTGGTCCACAAATACATATACTGTTGGTATCTTCTCATATAATTATGGGTATTTATATCATTATTTTATTTATTAAACATTGCCCTAAATTTGAAATAAGAGTTCAATTGACATCTAATGTGAAATTAAGACCTTTTTTGCACACATAAATAAATACCATACTTTATATCGATCCACTTACGCTACCCCCACAATAGAACTACAAAGTAGTGGTATTAAAATGAGATTTAGTTATATTACCCGGAGTCGACTCCGGAGTCGGAGTCGAGCTGATGAAAAATGTTGGAGTCGGAGTCGAGCAAAATTGGCTCGACTCCACAGCCCTGGGTAATACTTTCCGATGTACTATGGCTGAAATCGCGATTTTAGCGGCAAAAAGTCAAATTTTCAAATGTAAATTTTTAATATTTTCCAGATGGGGTTTACTAACAAACATATTGATAGTAAAAAATCGAAATAAATTGTTACTGTTGGCAACCCTGTTTATGCACAAACAGCAGTTAATGTTGACAAAACTTTTAATAGGTGGTAACGAGAGTAAAGCAACGCAATTTTCTTAAAATTAAAAACTGTTTTTAGATAAATATTTTTATAAATAGCAATTATGTAAGTATGAGTTCTAAAACTCAAGGAGAGTAGTTTAACTATATACAAATAGAATTTGCTAAATGTTTGTATTTCGTAGTTATTTTGATGGTTTTTGGTGTGTACTTTGTGAAATTTTGAAGAGTTTTATGGTTTTCGTGGAGTAAAACTAAAAATGTTTTGAAGTCTCATGGGAAATTTTTACATGTGATTGTTTGTAGAAACCTCCAGTTTTATGCCATGGCAAAACTGTCTGCATTTGTTTGCTAATGAATGAATTATATTTTTTCATAAACACTCAGGTTTAAAAATGTTGAAATCTTTGAGCTTTTGTTGGCAATTAAGAGATATGACTCGAATTATATGTTATTATAGGAATTACATATTGAAATCTGACGGTTGGAGATATGAATAAGTCTTTTGCATGTAGTCTTGGCGAAAAAAACACACACAAAATTAAAACTAACAAGTAAGGAAAGTCTAAAGTCGGGGGGCCGACTATATTATACCCTGCACCACTTTCGTCAAATGTGTTGGGGGCTATATATAAAGGTTTGTCCCAGATACATACACTTAAATATCACTCGATCTGGACAGAATTTGATAGACTTCTACAAAATCTATAGACTCAAAATTTAAGTCGGCTAATGCTCTAGAGTGGAACACAATGTTAGTAAAAAAATATGGGAAACATTTAAATCTGAAGTAATTTTAAGGAAACTTCGCACACATTGCAGTGAAACCACTTAGAGAAGCTTTGAAACCCTCAGAAATGTCACCAGCATTACTGAGGTGGGATAATCCACCGCTGAAAAACTTTTTGGTGTTCGGTCGAAGCAGGAATCGAACCCACGACCTTGTGTATTCAAGGCGGGCATGCTAACCATTGCACCACGGTGGCTCCCAACTTTTCGACTAAGCTGTGGCGATTTTACAAGGAAAATGTTGGTATTTTGAACATTTTTGTCGAAATCAGAAAAGCATATACAGTTGTGCTCAAAATAATAGTAGTGCTGTGCTGAATTTTTTTTTCTGCTTCTTCTATTCCTTCCACTAAAGGTTTATTTTATCTTTGTTTTTTACTATATCATTGTTTGGAGTGTGCATAATAAAAAAATACCGTTGGTTTAACTTCTTATGCTATTGTTGTTGTAAAAAAATCGACATAAGAAGAATCCCTTTGCAAGCTCCAAAACAAATAAAAGGGTTATAAGCTAGCTTACAAACAATTAAAAGACGAAAATAATTTAGCTGTCCATAGTCCAAGAAAAGTCACTCTCCTTTCAAAAAAAAAACATGTATCGAAAAGAATAAAGTATGCCCAAGAGGATTTCCATTAGTCAGTACAGAAATGGAGGAACATTCCCTAGTACAGAAATGGAGGAACATTGGATGGATGAGTCAAAAATGGTGCTTTATGATTGAAGAGGATCCCGTCTATATGTTCGGCAACCTAAAAGCACTGAGTACAGTACCAATTTTACGACAAAAACTGTAAATCACGATGGTGCTTTAATTCATTTGCTACTACTATTATTTTGAGCGCAGCTGTATATATGGGGAACTATATCTAAATCTGAACCGATTTCAACCAAATTTGGCACGCATAGCTACAATGGTAATTCTACTCCCTGTGCAAAATTTCAACTAAGTCGGAATTAAAAATTGGCCTCTGTGGTCATATGAGTGTAAATCGGGCGAAAGCTATATATGGGAGATATATCTAAATCTGAACCGATTTCAACCATTTGGCACGCACAGCTACAATGCTAAATCTACTCTCCACGCAAAATTTCAACCAAATTGGGCCAAAACTCTGGCTATTAGAACCATATTAGTCCATATCGGGTGAAAGATATATATGGGAGCTATATCTAAATCTGAACCGATTTCAATCAAATTTTGCACACTTAACTGCACTACAAATTGTACTCCTAGTGCAAAATTTCAAAGAAATTGGGCGAAAACTCTGGCTTCTAGGACCATATTAGTTCATATCGGGCGAAAGATATATATGGGAGCTATATCTAAATTTGAATCGATTTCAACCAAATTTGGCACGCATAGCTACAATGCTAAATCTACTCCCCGTGCAAAATTTCAACCAAATTGGGCCAAAACTCTGGCTATTAGAAACATATTAGTCCATATCGGGCGAAAGATATATATGGGAGCTATATCTAAATCTGAACTGATTTCAATCAAATTTTGCACACTTTACTATACGAGTAAGTGTTATGTTTCTACAAAATTTCAAGCAAATCGGTATAAAACTCTGGCTGCTGGGTCCATATTAGTGCATATCGGGCGAAAGATATATATGGGAGCTATATCTAAATCTGAACCGATTTCTTCCAAAATCAATAGGGTTCTATACTGACCCAAATTAGGGACATGTGCCAAATTTGAAGGCGATTACTTAAATTGCGACCTAGACTTTGATCACAAAAATGTGTTCACGGACAGACGGTCGGTCGGGCGGAGGGACGGACGGACGGACAGTAGGACATGGTTATATCGACTCAGGGACGCACCCTGAGCATTATTGCCAAAGACACCATGTGTCTATCTCGTCTCCTTCTGGGTGTTACAAACATATGCACTAACTTATAATACCCTGTTCCACAGTGTGGCGCAGGGTATAAATATGGGAAACATTTAAATCTGAAGCAATTTTAAGGAAACTTCGCAAAAGTTTATTTATGATTTATCGCTCGATATATATGTATTAGAAGTTTAGGAAACTCAGAGTCATTTTTACAACTTTTCGACTTAGCAGTGGCGATTTAAAAAGGAAAATGTAGGTATTTTGACCATTTCTATATCTAAATCTGAACCGATTTCAAGCAAATTTGGCACGCATAGCTACAATGCTAATTCTACTCCCTGTGCAAAATTTCAATTAAATCGGAGTAAAAGATTGGCCACTGTGGTCATATGTGTGTAAATCGGGCGAACGATATATGTGGGCGCTATATCTAAATCTGTACCGATTTCAATAAAATTTGGCACACTTGACTACACTACTAATTTTACTCCAAGTGCAAAATTTTAAGCAAATTAGGGTAAAACTCTGGCTTCTGGGGCCATATAAGTTCATATTGGTCGAAATATATATATATATGGGAGCTATATCTAAATCTGAATCGATTTCTTCCAAAATCAAAATCTATTCTGACCAAAAACACATACTTGTGCCAAATTTGAAGTCGATTGGACTAAAACTGCGACCTAGACTTTGATTACAAAAATGTGTTCTCGGACAGACGGACATGGCTATATCGACTCAGGAACCCACCCTGAGCATTTTTGGCAAAGACACCATGTGTCTATCTCGTCTCCTTCTGTGTGTTGCAAACATATGCACTAACTTATAATACCCTGTTCCACAGTGTGGCGCAGGGTATAAAAAAAAACCAAAAATAGCTAAAAGGGTCATGAAAAAAAGTCAGAAAAAAGCTAAAAACTAAATGCATTTTTTCCCGCTAAACGTCTTCAAAAAAAGTAAAAATCTAGCGGAAAGAAAGCTAAATTGGCAACGCTGCTCTTCAAAGTGGCTCCGGAAGTCAAATTTGGGGATAGTATATATAAATATGGACCGATATGAACCAATTTTTGTATGATTATTAGATATCATATACTTACACAACGTACCAAATTTCAACTGGATCAGATGAATTTTACTCCTTCAAGAGATCTGGGGATCGGTTTATATGGGGCAGACGGACATGCTTAGATTGACTCAGATTTTCACCATGACCCAGACTATATACCCTTTTTGGGGGCTTAGAGCAATATTTTGATGTATCAAAAACGGAATGACAAAGTTAATTTACCCCCCCCCCCCCCATCCTATGGTGGAGGTTATAATAATAAAATGAAATGTCATTTGAATAAATTTGTCACATGTCAGACGGGCGGTTTAGAAATGACAGCAATCAGAGATAGGATACAATATATATCAGCCTGGAAGTACATCTAATATATGAAAAACCATATAATAAATTTAGTAAAACAGATTTCCTTTTTGGGGTTTTTGGTAGGAAAACCGTTTTGTATTCCGTAAAACTAATATAATCACGACAGACGGCAATTGCATTACTTTTTTTTCCATTCCCGGGAAAGCCTCCATTTTTTCAAATTTCCCGATTATAGATTAAAATTAAAATTCCTGCACTTATTTCTCGGGTAAGCGGAAGCAAAGAAATATCGTATTCCTGGGAATTCCCGGGATACCGTACCCGGGAAAAACCCATAATTACAATTTTTACATATAAGAAAATTTGGTTATGCGAAGGCAACTATCAATGCGTGTATTTTTAATGTTCGGTAATATACAAAACAGGAATAACATTGTAACTATGCATACCAAATTTGGTTGAAATCGGTTCAGATTTAGATAAAGCTCCCATATATATGCAAAACTGGTCAAAATACCCAAATTTTCCTTGTGAAATCGCCGCTGCTAAGTTGAAAACGTTTAAAAATAACTTTAATTTTCCTATACTTGTAATACATACCTATTGACCGATAAATCATAAATACACTTTTGCAAAGTTGCCTAAAAATTGCTTCAATGTTTTCCATTTTTATACCCTGCGCCTTACTGTGGAACAGGGTATTATAATTTAGTGCATATGTTTGCAACACCCAGAAGGAGACGAGATAGATATATGGTGTCTTTGGCAATATTGTTCAGGGTCGGCCCCTGAGTCGATCTAGCGATGTCCGTCTGTCTGTGAACACATTTTTGTAATCAAAGTCTAGGTCGCAATTTAAGTCTTCAAATTTGGCACAAGTATGTATTTGTAGTCAGAATAGAACCCTATTGATTTTGGAAGAAATCGGTAAAGTTTTAGATATAGCTCCCATATATATCTTTCGCCGGATATTTACTAATAGGGCCCCAGAAGCCAGAGTTTTGTCCTAATGTGCTTTAACTTTTGCATAGGGAGTAGAATTCATATTGTAGCTATGCATGCCAAATTTGGTTGAAATCGGTTCAGATTTAGATATAACTCCCATATATGCCTAAAAATTGCTTCAGATTTAAA
Organism: Haematobia irritans; assembly: GCF_050003625.1. Lineage (NCBI taxonomy): Eukaryota > Metazoa > Arthropoda > Insecta > Diptera > Muscidae > Haematobia > Haematobia irritans. Next base: position 218,689,360 of record NC_134397.1, on the reverse strand, counting down.
TGTTTTTCATATTTGTATACCCACCATCATAGAATGGTGATGGGGGTATAATAAGTTAGTCATTCCGTTTGTAACACATCGAAATATCGATTTTCGACTATATAAAGTATATATATTCTTGATCAGGGACAAATTCTAAGACGATATAAGCATGTCCGTCTGTCTGTTGTAATCACGCTACAGCCTTCAATAATGGCGCAATCATCATGATTTGTTTTTTGTTTGCAGGCAGGTCAAGTTCGAAGATGGGCTATATCGATCGAAGTTTTCATATAGGCCCCATATAAACCGACCTGCCGATTTGGGGTCTTGGGCTTATAAAAACCGTAGTTTTTATCCAATTTGCCTGAAATTGCAAATCTAGAGGTATTCCAGGACTACAAATAGGTGTGGCGAAAATGGAGCGTATCGGTCCATCTTTTGGTATAGCCCCCATGTAGACCGAACTCCCGATTTTATTTCTTGGGCTTCTAGAAACTGTATTTTCTATCCGATTTGCCTGAAATATTCTAGGGCCATAAATTGGTGTGTTGCAAATGGGGTGTATCGGTCGATGTTTGGGTGTAGCCCCCATATTGACTGATCTCCCGACTATACTTCTTGGGCTTCTAGAATTCGTAGTTTTTACCCAATTTGTGTGTAATTGGAATTCTAAAAGTATTTGAGGACCATTAAGAGGTCTGTCGAAAATGGTTAGTTTTGGTCCATGTTTTGGTATACCCCATATGGAATCCTGCTGACCTCAAACAGGCCAACTGAATATGGTGTATTTCGACCCATGTTTTGGTGTAGCCCCCACATAGACCGATCTCCAGATTTAACTCCTTGGGCTTCTAGAAACCGTAGTTTATATCCGATTTGCTCGAAAATGTAAATTTACTGGTAAAGGGTGATACGGTCAAAATTTGGTCAATATAAACTTGACGTATTTCTTTCAATTTTGCATTTAAAAAACCTGAACACCCCTCATTTTGAGTGTGTGTGAGTGTGTAGAATGTTGCTCCTATTTTGATTTTGGAATTCACTCTTCAGTTGTCAAAATGCCGTCCAAGCAAGAAGAGCAGCGTATCAAAATTTTGCTCGCGCATGGCGAAAATCCGAGCTACTCGCACGCAAGGCTGCCAATATCGCTAAATGTTGCCAAATCAGCCGTTACAAATGTAATTAACGTGTTTGGGGAACGTTTGTCGACAGCCAGGAAGTCTGGATCGGGGGGAAATCGAAAACCGGAAGCCGCTGAGACGACAAAGAGAATTGCCGGTAGTTTCAAACGAAACCCTAACCTCTCTCTCCGAGATGCCGAAAATAAGTTGAGTGTGTCGTCTACAACCGTGCATCGAGCCAAAAAACGAGCCGGACTATCGACTTACAAGAAGGTAGTGGCTCAAATCGCGATGATAAACAAAATACGACGGCCAAAGCGCGATCCCGGAGGCTGTACACGACGATGCTGACGAAGTTTGACTGTGTGGTAATAGACGACGAAACCTACGTCAAAGCCGACTACAAGCAGCTTCCGGGACAGGAGTTTTATACGGCAAAAGGAAGGGGAAAGGTAGCAGATATTTTCAAGCACATAAAACTGTCAAAGTTCGCAAAGAAATATCTGGTTTGGCAAGCCATCTGTACCTGTGGCTTGAAAAGCGGCATTTTCGTAGCTTCCGGGACTATCAACCAAGAAATTTACGTGAAAGAGTGTTTGAATAAACGTCTGCTGCCTTTCCTGAAGAAACACGGTTGTTGCGTACTGTTTTGGCCGGATTTGGCATCTTGCCATTACGGTAAAAAGACCATGGAGTGGTACGCCGCCAACAACGTGCAGGTGGTTCCCAAGGACAAGAACCCTCCCAACACGCCAGAGCTCCGCCCAATTGAGAAATACTGGGCTATTGTCAAGCGGAACCTGAAGAAGACCAAAAAAACTGCTAAGGACGAGCAGCAGTTCAAGGCAAACTGGCTTTCTGCGGCGAAGAAGGTGGACAAGGTGGCTGTACAAAATCTGATGGCAGGTGTCAAGCGTGAGGCCCGGCAATTCGGATTTGGAAAAGCGAAAGCCTAACTGAATATTTTTCCTGAATTGTATACTAATTGAACTTGAAAAAGAAATTTAATTTGATTTTTTAAATAAACGATTTCACCGATTTACACACTTTTTCCCTTGACCAAATTTTGACCGTATCACCCTTTATTGTAGACTCTCAAAAACCTCTATAGCATTTATTTTTACCGGTCATTTTGTAAGGTATCGATATAGACCGATTTTTCTTCTTGATGGTACACGCACAGAAAAATATTTTCCTGCGGAATGAAATTTTAGGCAAACGAAATTCCCCTTTCGTATAAAGTATTTTCGTTTAGAGCAAATTATTCTGATTGTTTGATAAGCGATTCAACGATTGTCTCTAAAATTTGTGTTAAAAAGAAAGTTTGCTTGTCTAAAATTTCGTTCCTCAAAAAATAAAAAATCTCTTCTTTCAATGTACACTGCTCATGAAAATTGCTTGAAACTGAAAGTACAATTGTCAGATTTTACTACTTGTAAATATTTAAATAATGGCGGTAAAAATCTACAGATTTAAGATTTCGAATCAAGGCGTTATTTCATTATTTGCACGATATGTTTGTGATTTCACAACAACTCAAACAAAATTGCTTCTTATAAATCTTATCTAGTCTTCATAGGTAGAATCTTTAAATTTATCTTCGGGAAGTGTACTGGATAAACTGATTTGCTTGGGAAACTATTTGTCATCAAACCCCCTGAAATTATATATATTATCAACTAACCCGCTACGACGAAGAGTTTTCAAAGTAAACTCTTATATTTGATTTATAGTGATGGCTATTTAAGATTCGGCCCGGCCGAACTTACTGCTGTATAGACTTGTTTTACTAACATTGTATTCCACCCCAGGGGATTAGACTGAAATTTTAAGTCTACAGTTTTTTGGAAGTCTAACAAATTTTGTCGAGGTCGAGTCAGATTTAAATGCATGTATAGGGGAACGGAAATCTTTATATATAGCACCCAACACAATTGACGGATTTGATATGGCGAATATGTGGATCTACAAGGTGGTGCAGGCTTTAGACTTTTCGTACTTGTATAAAAATGTGTTCACAGACAGACGGACATGGCTAGATCGACTGGGGGTCCGACCCTGAACAACATTGCCAAGACACTATATGTCTATCTCGTCTCCTTCTCGGTGTTGCAAACATATACACTAACTTATAATACCCTGTTTCACAGTGTGGCGCAGGCTATAAACATACACGCAAAAAAATAATTCTTTCCTCCCAAACGAAATTTTAGACAAACAAAGTTCGTTTCTCATTTGCTTTTCGCTGTAAGGAAGTGTATTTGGAAGAATAGTATATACTTTTTGTGATAAACGTTTATTCTTTTCCAGGATGTAAAAACAATTTCATAAAGACTAACTCAAAAAAAAATTTTTCTGGCTAATTGCATTTTCCCTCACATCTTTCTCACTTCCACGAAGATTTTTAGTTCTTAGCACCTTTTTCTGTAATACAAACAATGTAGAAGAAATTATACGATTTTATAAATTTTTAAAATTTTTTACCTTTCGCCTGGACGGAGAATCGAACTGCGGACCATGCACTTTGTAAGCCAACACACTAACCACTGAGCTATGTACCTGTTATGGTCATCAAGAGATAAATATCCATATAAGTTATGTTTATATAGCATAGCTTGCGGCGCCCACGAACCGAATAAACAAAGTTTATTTAACAGAAACAAACATTAGTTTGGCACCGTGGAGCAGTGGTTGCTACGTCTGACTCTCATGCCAAGGGTCGTGGGTTCGATCCCTGCTTCGACCAAAGTTTTTTTTTTTTTTTTACATACATTCTACATATGTTCGGAAGATTCCGAAAAAAATGTTCAACATTACATTGTACTATATTAAATTTTGAACTGTAAAATGTGTTTTATTAAAGACCAAAAGTCAGAAAAGAAGAGTGTTTGATATAAACGAAATGGACTCTGTTGTTGTTTCAAAAATAACTTTTTTTATTGAAAAAATAAAAACTTTGTAACAAACGAATTTTTTTGCTGATAAAAGTTTAAAATTTTCGAAGCAATTCAAAAAACTCTAACAAAAGAAAAACGTTTTCGGTACATGTTTTCCAAACGTTTTTTTTCTTTGCGTGTATAGATTTCAAGCTCGAAAAATATAGAACTTTCATTTAAATTTATTTTAATACTAGCGTAACCCGGCCCGCTTCGCTGCACCTTTCGAAGCGTTTTTGTAGGAACACTTGGCGTTAACTTCGTTTATAGGTACAAAAACGGCGGATATGCATATGCAAAACGGTTCGCCTTAAAAAATGTCGGGGAGAGGGTGTACCCTTTCCTCCAAATTGTTTAAATAATGTTCTGTATTCAAGTAGTTGGACAATCTTCTATATTTCTTGTGAATTTGAAGTGTGGTTTGTCAAGGATAGATATCCTTCTCCTCAACATATCTGAGAATTAACCACTATATTATAATAACATACAAAGATTTACTGTTTCCCATCCAATAAATCGGAAAATGCAAAAGTTGCTAAAATGTTGGAAAATGATGCACCCTCTACGTTGGCTGCCAAATTCATGTAAATTTAAGTTCTTTACTAAAAATAAGTCTGGCAGAAGCCTGTGCAAAAATCATAAAATTATGTACCGAGTTCCCATTTACGGACAACCCTCTACTTTCAATTTAAGAAAAAAAAAAAAAACGGACAAAAGGGAATCCTCTCCCCACCTTCGCTCCACTCCGACCTGATATCAGACTATGACGTACCCCTATATTAATTTCACAACTACTCAATGGTCCCTATAAATTCTATCGAAGTAAATCGACAAAGTTTATTCAAATTTACCCCTTCCCCAACCAGATATCGAAAAATCATATACTAATTTAAAAATCATGTATAAATTTAATCACCTCCTCCCACGTTCCCTGTAAATTTCAAGTAGATCGGAGATGTTTAAATTTTGCTCTATTGTTTTAAAGGGACGTCACTTTCCCCGATACAATATCGACAAACACCGTAGTGAATAGCACCCCTAACCTTCCCTGAAAATTCTTGAAACTTTCCTTCAAGTGTGGGGCAAGGAAGGTTGCCCCTTCGTTCATAACCTTACCCCACCGCCTTTGTAAATTTCAAGAAAACTTAAGAATTTTCCCCTCGACCAAATGTCGAAAAGTGATGTAACGTACCTTTTGTAAACGTCTCAGAAAATGTCAAGCAAATTATAAGCCTAAAGGGGCGTCCAAATATCACAAAATCAGGTATCAACTATTAATATCGTAACCTCTCCCCAGTCCTGTGTAAATTTCAAGTAACTCGGTAAAGTTAAATTGTTTCTCTGTATGTACTTAAGAGAAGCGGATGTCTCCCTATGCCCTTTTATTTTTATTAAAAAATCAGGAACCTGATATGAATTTCATAACCTCACCCATTTTTTCCGTACAATTTCAGTCGGGGGAGTTTAGTTTTGTTTTCACTGTACTTAAAAAAAAAGTCGGGCAAAGGGGTGGTCCCCCTCCCCGACCAAATATCGAAAAATAATGTAGCGGATTTTTGTCTAGATGGCAACATTCAATGAAAATTTCAAGCAAATCGCATAATTTTGTTCCAAGTTTCAAAAAGTAGGGCAAGGGGGAGGTCCCCCTCCCCGACCACATATGAAATCATCAGGTACCCCATATTAATTCCATAACCTCACCGCATGTTCTCTGTAAATCTCAAATAATTTAGAGAATTTTAGTTTTTTCACTGTACATTAAAAAAAAACGAACAAAGGGGAGATCCAACTCCGCCGCCAAATATCGAAATATAAAGTAGCGGATCTTTATCTAGATGCCAACCCCAACCTTCAATGAAAATTTCAAGCAAATCGGTCAACTTTGGTTCAATTTTCAAAAAGTCGGACAAAGGGGAGGTCCCCCTCCGCGACCAGGTGTCAAAAAATGAGGTACCCTATTTTCACCACATGAACGCCCCCTACGATCTCTGAAAGTTTCAAGTAAATCGGTTCAGCCGTTTCGGAGCCAACTCGGTACATACAAACAAACAAATAAACAAACATAGATTGAATTTTATATATATAGATTCGAACTGGTTTTATTTTAAAAAATGAAACGATATGCAATCAGATTCATAAATTTATTTTTTTTATATTTGTTTATTTTTCGTTGAAGGTAAAACGAAGTTAAGAATATTTATTTTTTTTCGTATTTTATTTTAATATTCTTTTAATATTTTAGAGCTACAAAAGAAGATCTTTCAAAAAAAAATTTTTATGAATAAGAGTTTCTAATTTACGTAAGCTTATAATTGTCTATAAAAAATATGTACATAAAGTTGTAATTTTTCCTGACATTCTTATGTCCATTAATCACTATAATTTAGGATTTTTAATTATCTCAATTTCAATTTCAAAACCATTATCGAAATCGTTGTCTTATAAAAAAGCATATCCGATTATTTTGTAGACAATATAGCAATGTCACTTCATTGTAATCTATAATGCTTAAAATATGTTAGTGAAAACACATCTTTAAGACCCACTTTGCCTTAATTCTAAATGGAAGCAATTGTGAAAATTAATTATTAATTTGTACAGTTTTACGCAACAAACGAAAGAACACATTCACTCACACACCCACACACGCATTCACTACAATTGTATTTACGCACTCACACTATCGTCTGGTTTGTTAGGCCTTCCTATTGTTATATACAATAAAGCATTGTTCATTTTACGCAGGCTTTATTGAGCTTTCAGAGGCAGAGTAACAGGTTTTCGACGGCTGGTTTTGTATGTCAAACAAAACCACGGAATATTCAAACATAATTTCTTGATTGCAAAAGTTTCAATTAATATATTTTTCTTACTGTTTTCTTCACCGCCGCGTCATTTAGACCGTTTATTGTTATATTCTCGCAGCTGGCATTTTGTTATTGTGCTCTACTACAACAATGGATAATTGTAACGTTGTATTGCGGAAAGTGGGAACAAACAATTTCTTGGTTGTCGCCTAACGATGGTGAATAAAATTGAATATTAGGGAGGTCTTTGGTAATTTGGAAGTACTTTAAAATGAATTGGCCAGCATGAATGTCTAGGTGGAGGATCTTGATTATTTATAAGGTCGGGCCGAATTTAAGATATCTACAACAATAGAATGCATACATTGATATATTATGATGAAGGATATAATCGTGTAACTCTTACCAGGCGATCGGCATAATTTTCATACTAAATCTAAACTATATGTGACGTGATGTGTAATTAATTTTGGTCTCACATAATTCTCTTACTGAGTTTCTTACAAATTAATGAGATTTAATATTTTTATTTTTTGTATTTGTATTTTTTGTGGGAGGGTATTGTTTCGTGTGCATGCTTATTGCCGTTAGCATAATTTGTTTTCAAGGGCGTGTTATTACTACAAATGACGTGTGTGTGAATAGAATTTTCCTCTTGAGGGCGAGTATGAAATTATACGCTAGTATCTATGTTTAGGTTAGATCCTTGTCATTGAGCTAAACATGAAATCGACCAGCTTTCAGTAATAAGAGAGAATTTCACCACCTGTGGTATGTCAATGGACAGTCTAAAGGTGTTTTCTTTTCTTTGAAAGTGTTTGGCCTTTTACGTATTTTACCCGAAATATGATAGTTTTATGTTTTTTGTAAAATAGGTAACAGTTTCGAATTCTGTTGTAAAAATTGTGACACGCATATTGGCGAATTGAGGGTATTTTTCTTAAGAACTAGAGTCAGGTATAGTGGCAGCCCGAAGTATCGGACTATTCAATTCATTGTGATACAGAGTTGCATATGCTATTATTGATGGCATGGGTAAATTAATGTAGACTAACTTCAATGTTTTAATCAATATTTAATAAAAAAGAGATATATTGCACAAACATAAGGCACACAAAAATGTTGTTTTCAATGACAAAGAATCATGCCCGGTTCCAAAGACTTTTTCTTTACACTATTGATTTTGATTATTGATTACAAGCCAAAGAAGTGGAGACGTGAAATAAGGATACCATTAGGAGTTTGACAAAAAATAAAAATGTTGACAAATTTTTTTATAGAAATAAAATTTTGGCAAAGTTTTTTATAGAAATAAAATTTTGGCAAAGTTTTTATAGAAATTAAATTTTGACAAAATTTTCTATAGAAATAAAATTTTGACAAAATTTTCTATAGAAATAAAATGTTGACAAAATTTTCTATAGAAATAAAATTTTTCACAAAATTTTCTATAAAAATTTTAACAAAATTTTCTATAGGATTAATATTTTGCAAGGACTTACCATAAAAATAAAATTTTTCCAACATTTTGTATAGAAATAAAATTTGAACAAAATTTTCAAAAGAAATATAATGTTGACAAAATTTTCCAAAAAATAAAATTTTGGCAAAATTTTTTATAGAAATAAAATTTTGATTAAATTATCTATAGAATTAAAACTTTGACAAATTTTCTATATAAATAAAATTTTGACAAATTTTCTATATAAATAAAATTTTGACAAAATTGTCTATATAAATAAAATTTTGACAAAATTTTCTATAAGATTAATATTTTGCAAAGACTTACCAAAAAAAAATAAAATTTTTCCAACATTTTGTATAGAAATAAAATTTGAACAAAATTTTCAAAAGAAATAGAATGTTGACAAAATTTTCTAAAGAAATAAAATTTTAATAAAATTATCTATAGAATTAAAACTTTGACAAATTTTCTATATAAATAAAATTGGGACAAAATTTTCTGTAGAAATAAAATTTTGTTGCAATTTCCTATAGAAATAAAATTTTGAAAAAATTTTCTATAGAATTAATATTTTGCAAGGGTTTACCATAAAAATAAAATTTTGACAGAATTTTCTATAGAAATAAAATTTTTACAAAATTTTCTATAGAAATAAAATTTTGACAAAGTTTTCTATATAAATAAAGATTTGACAAAATTGTCTATATAAATAAAATGTTGACAAAATTTTCTATAGAAATAACATTTTGACAAAATTTTTTATAGAAATATAATTTTGAAAAAATTTTGTATAGAAATAAAATTTAGACAAAATTTGATATAACATTTTGACAAAAATTTCCATAGAATTAATATTTGCAAGGATTTACTAAAGAAATAAAATTTTGCCAACATTACCTATTGAATAAAATTTTGAAAAATTTTTCTATAGAAATAAAATTTTGACAAAATTTTCTATAGAATTAATATTTTGCAAGGATTTACCATAGAAATAATTTTTTTTACAGAAATAAAATTTTTACAAAATTGTCTATAGAAATAAAATTTTTACAAAATTTTCTATAGAAATAAAATTTTGACAACATTTCCTATATAAATGAAATTTTGAAAAATTTTTCTATAAAATAAAGTTTTGATAAAATTATCTATAGAAATAAAATTTTGGCAAATTTTCTATATAAATAAAATTTTGACAAATTTTCTATATAAATAAAATTTTGACAAAATTAATTATAGAATATATAGAATATAGAATTAATATTCTGCACGGATTTACCATAAAAATAAAATTTTGTTGCAATTTTCTATAGAAATAAAATTTTGAAAAATTTTTCTATAAAATTAATATTTTGCAAGGGTTTACCATAGAAATAAAATTTTGGCAAAATTTTTTATAGAAATAAAATTTTGACAGAATTTTCTATAGAAATAAAATTTTTACAAAATTTTCTATAGAAATAAAATTTTTACAAAATTTTCTATATAAATAAAGTTTTGACAAAATTTTCTATATAAAAAAAACTTTGACAAAATTGTCTATAGAAACAAAATTTTGACAAAATTTTCTATAGAAATAAAATTTTGACAAAATTTCTATATAATTAATATTTTGCAAGGACTTACCATCAAAATAAAATTTTGCCAACATTTTCTATTGAAATAAAATTTTAACAAAATTTTCTAAAGAAATAAAATGTTGAAAAAATTTTCTATAGAAATAAAATTTTGGCAAAATTTTTTATAGAAATAAAATTTTGATAAAATTATCTATAGAAATAAAATTTTGAAAAATGTTCTATATAAATAAAATTTTGAAAAATTTTCTATATAAATAAAATTTTGACAAAATTTTCTATAGAATTAATATTCTGCAATGATTTATCATAAAAATAAAATTTTGTTGCAATTTTCTATAGAAATAAAAAAACAAAGAAAATTTTGATAAAATTTTCTATAGAAATAAAACTTTGGCAAATTTTTTTTTTATAAATAAATATTTGACAAAATTTTCTATAGAAATGAAATTTTGACAAATTTTTTTAGAGAAATTAAATTTTATTGTTTTTTTTTGATTCCAGCTTAAAACCATGCATTGACTAACTACAGATGAAGCTTAACCAACAGAGGAAAACAATTTTTTGTTAAATTTATTTGGGCAAAGCCCTAAAGACTGCAAGATGGTTGGATGGACGCACGTTTTGGAATTACCACATTCCTCATCAGCATCCTCTACTTGCAGCAAAACTATCAACCAATTATCAGAATAAATTCAGGCAGTTCATTAAACCCAACAATGAACTACACTTGAACCTTCCGAAAAAAGGTTTTACATAATAGCCGGCTTATGCCGAAATAAATTCGTACAAACATATCTCGTTTCCTTTGCCACCGTCAAATCATCGATTTGAGTGCAGTTGGCTGGGTTTATTTTGAGCGTGGTTCCTCTTCTTTCATTCATGTAAAACTTTTTTTTCGGAAGGTTCAAGTGTGGTTCATTGTTGGGTTTAATGAACTGCCTTAATTTATTCTGATAATTGGTTGACAGTTTTGCTGCAAGTAGAGGATGCTGATGAGGAATGTTTTAATTCCGAAACCTGCATCCATTTGACCATCTTGTAGACTACAGGGCTTTTCCCAAATAAATTTGGTAAACATTCTTTTCCTCTGTTGGTTAAGCTACACTTGTAATTTAGTCAATGCATGGTTTTAAGCTTAAATCAAAAACAACAGCAATGATTAAAGAACAAAACCAACAATAACAAAACGAAATAAAATTTTGGCAACATTTTTTATAGAAATAGAATTGTGACAAAATTTTCTATAGAAATAAAATTTTGGCAAAATTTTTTTTAGAAACAAAATGTTGACAAAATTTTTTATAGAAATAAAATTTTGAAAAATTTTCTATAGAAATAAAATTTTGGCAAAACTTTTTATAGAAATAAAATTGTCACAAAATTTTCTATAGAAATAAAATTTTGACAAAATTTTCTATAGAAACAAAATTTTGACAACATTATCTATAGAAATTAAATTTTGACAAAAATTTTTATAGAAATGAAATTTTGACAAAATTTTCTAAATAAATACAATTTTGACAAAATTTTCTATAGAAATACAATTTTTACAAAATTTTCTATAGAAATAAAATTTTTACATAATTTTCTATAGAAATAATATTTTGCAAGGATTTACCATAAAAATAAAATTTTGCCAACATTTGCTACAGAAATAAAAGTTTGACAAAATTTTCTAGGGAAAAAAAAAGTTGAAAAAATTTTCTATAGAAATCAAATGTTGACAAAATTTTCTGTAGAAAAAAAAATTCTAATTGAAATTAAAAAAAAAAAAAACAAAATGTATAAATTCAATATAAAACATTGTTTTCGAATAAAACAGGAGTTTGTTCTACTAACCACAAAAATTTGATGAATATTTTCAAAATAAAATGTTTTCTTTTTTTAACTATACCCACCACCATAGTAACAAGTTTGTCATTCCGTTTGTAACACATCGAAATATTGATTTCCGACTATATAAAGTATATATATTCTTGATCAGGGAGAAATTCTAAGACGATATAACGATGTCCGTCTGTCTGTTGTAATCACGCTACAGTCTTCAATAATGAAGCAATCGTGCTGAAATTTTGCACAAACTCGTCTTTTGTCTGCAGGCAGGGCTATGGGCTATATCGGCCAGGTTTTGATATAGTCCCCATATAAACCGACCTTCCGATTTGGGGTCTTGGTCTTATAGAAATCGTAGTTTTTATGCAATTTGCCTGAAATTTGAAATCTAGAGGTATTTTATGACCATAAAGAGGTGTGCCAAAAATGGTGAGTATCGGTACATGTTTTGGTATAGCCCCCATATAGACCGATCTCCCGATTTTACTTCTTGGGCTTATAGAAACCGCAGTTTTTATTCAATTTACCTGAAATTGGAAATCTAGAGGTATTGTAGGACCACAAATACGTGCGCCAAAAATTGTGAGTATCGGTCCATGTGTTGGTATGGTCCCCATATAAAACGACCTCCCGATTTGGGGTCTTGGGCTTATAGAAACCGTAGTTTTTATCCATTTTGTCTGAAATTGGAAATCTAGAGGTATTTTAGGACCATAAATAGGTATGCTGAAAATGGTGAGTATCGGTCCATATTTTGGTATAGCCCCCATATAGACCGATTTCCCGATTTTACTTCTTGGGCTTCTAGAATCCGAAGTTTTTATCCTATTTGCCTGAAATTGGAAATCTAGAGGTATTTTCGGGCCATAAAGGGGTGTGCCGAAAACGGTGAGTATCGGTCCATACTTTAGTATAGCCCCCATAAGAACGATCGCCCGATTTAACTCCTTGGGTTTCTAGAAACCGTAGTTTTTATCTGATTTGCCTGAAATTGTAAATATTCTGGTATTTTAAGCTCAAAAAACGTGTATCGGATTATGTTTTTATCGGTCCATTTGATAATGCCTCCATATAGACCGACTTCACTTCTTGAGGGTGTAGAAGGTGCACTGATCATGAAAATTGCTTGAAACTCAATGTAAAATTTCCAGATTTTACTTCTACAGATTTAAGATTTCAAATCAAGACGTTATTTTATAATTTTCTTGCACACTTACAAGAGATGTTAATGATTCCTCTAAAACTCAAACAAAAATGGTTCTTATAAATCCAGAATCTGATATAGTCCTCATAGGTGAAATCTTTAAATTTATCTTCGGGAAATGTCCTCAAGTCCTCAAGCCCTCCTGAAATTTCAAAGGAAACCCTAATATTTGGTTCATGGTGGTGGGTATTTAAGATTCGACCCGGCCGAACTTTGGTTCATGGTGGTGGGTATTTAAGATTCGACCCGGCCGAACTTTGTGCTGTATATACTTGGTTTGTATAATTTTGGTAAAATTTTCTTCAAATTTTAGTAGGTTATTTGTGGCACAAGTGGCAACCGTTGACACTATACCTCCCTAAATTGGCTCGCTCTTTCTCTCTAGCACACAATTGCCGTGAATATTATTTTGTGACTTCAATTACATACTATTAAATTTTGTTGAAAAATGTCGTGCTCAAGACTTTTTATTTTCGACACATGTAGACATTTCTATAAAAATGTTAACCTTTCTATACAAACAATTTTTAATCTAATAATAACAAAATTGTTATTAAGTCTAAAGTTCCTTAAGAGTCAAGAAATCTTATTTTTATACATAACGTGTAATATTTGTCTATATATTTCGAGCAAACTGCAAATAGAAATTTTTTATTAACTCATAGCTTTAGGTAGCGGCCATGTTTACTTTAAGTTACAGTTAACTTAAGGTTCTCAACTACAAATTATTATATGTGAGAGGGGTTTATAGGATATTTAGTGTGTGTGTATCATGTGAATGTGGGTGCAATTTTATAAATGAAATACATACAAACGTAAACAACACAAAAACATAAATTGTTACCGAGCTATGTGCATGTGTGTGTGTTCTCATTTTACTATTATATACGAGTATTATTTGTCCTATATGATGGTTATGGGGTATTTATACAAACCCTTCAGGACACATGTGTGGATATTATCACTACAATAGAAATTTTTGGCCTTATTCCAGGATTGTAAGTAATATGTGGTTGGAAAGTTTAAAGATATGAAAAATTAATACTAATTTTTAGTTGGGCTTTAAAAATTTTATCTTGTGAATATTGCAGCTTTACTTGAAGTGTATATTTAGCTGGAATAAGTGTTCAAAAAATTGGGGTTAAATCAAAGAGAAACAAGTATATACAGCACTAAGTTCGGCCGGGCTGAATCTTAAATACCCACCACCATGAACAAAATATTAGGCTTTCCTTTGAAATTTCAGAAGGGCTTGAGGACACTTCCCGAAGATAAATTTAAAAATTTCACCTATGAGGACTATATCAGATTCTGGATTTATAAGAACCATTTTTGTTTGAGATTTAGAGGAATCATTAACATCTCTTGTAAGTGTGCAAGAAAATTATGCAATAACGTCTTGATTTGAAATCTTAAATCTGTAGAAGTAAAATCTGGAAATTTTACATTGAGTTTCAAGCAATTTTCATGATCAGTGCGCCTTCTACACCCTCAAGAAGTGAAGTCGGTCTATATGGAGGCATTACCAAATGGACCGATAAAAACTTAATCCGATACACGTTTTTGTGAGCCTAAAATACCAGAATATTTACAATTTCAGGCAAATCAGATAAAAACTACGGTTTCTAGAAACCCAAGGAGTAAAATCGGGAGATCGTTCTAATGGGGGATACACTAAAATATGGACCGATACTCACGTTTTCGGCACACCTCTTTATGACCCGAAAATACCTCTAGATTTCCAATTTCAGGCAAATAGGATAAATACTTCGGATTCTAGAAGCCCAAGAAGTAAAATCGGGAAATCGGTCTATATGGAAGCTATATCAAAACATGGACCGATACTCACCATTTGTGGCAAACCTCTTTATGGTCCTAAAGTACCTTTAGATTTCCAAT